>NC_090436.1:826802454-827497204 GCF_031143425.1 Pleurodeles waltl
CGGGGCTCGGACCAGATTCTGTTACCCAGAATCCTTTGCAAACCTCAAAATTTGGCTAAAAAAACACATGTTCCTCACATTTCTGTGGCAGAAAGTTCTGGAATCTGAGAGGAGCTACAAATTTCCTTCCACCCAGCGTTCCCCCAAGTCTCCCGATAAAAATGATACCTCACTTGCGTGGGTAGGCCTAGCGCCGGCGACAGGAAACACCCCAAAGCGCAACGTGGACACATCCTAAATTTTGGAAAAAAACAGAGGTGTTTTTTGCGATGTGCCTACCTGTAGATTTTGGCCTCTAGCTCAGCCGGCACCTAGGGAAACCTACCAAACCTGTGCATTTCTGAAAACTAGAGACCTAGGGGAATCCAAGGAGGGGTGACTTGCGGGCTCGGACCAGGTTCTGTTACCCAGAATCCTTTGCAAACCTCAAAATTTGGCTAAAAAAACACATGTCCCTCACATTTTTGTGGCAGAAAGTTCTGGAATCTGAGAGGAGCTACAAATTTCCTTCCACCCAGCGTTCCCCCAAGTCTCCCGATAAAAATGATACCTCACTTGCGTGGGTAGGCCTAGCGCCGGCGACAGGAAACACCCCAAAGCGCAACGTGGACACATCCTAAATTTTGGAAAAAAACAGAGGTGTTTTTTGCGAAGTGCCTACCTGTAGATTTTGGCCTCTAGCTCAGCCGGCACCTAGGGAAACCTACCAAACCTGTGCATTTCTGAAAACTAGAGACCTAGGGGAATCCAAGGAGGGGTGACTTGCGGGGCTCGGACCAGGTTCTGTTACCCAGAATCCTTTGCAAACCTCAAAATTTGGCTAAAAAAACACATGTTCCTCACATTTCTGTGGCAGAAAGTTCTGGAATCTGAGAGGAGCTACAAATTTCCTTCCACCCAGCGTTCCCCCAAGTTTCCCGATAAAATGATACCTCACTTGCGTGGGTAGGCCTAGCGCCGGCGACAGGAAACACCCCAAAGCGCAACGTGGACACATCCTAAATTTTGGAAAAAAACAGAGGTGTTTTTTGCGAAGTGCCTACCTGTAGATTTTGGCCTCTAGCTCAGCCGGCACCTAGGGAAACCTACCAAACCTGTGCATTTCTGAAAACTAGAGACCTAGGGGAATCCAAGGAGGGGTGACTTGCGGGGCTCGGACCAGGTTCTGTTACCCAGAATCCTTTGCAAACCTCAAAATTTGGCTAAAAAAACACATGTTCCTCATATTTCTGTGGCAGAAAGTTCTGGAATCTGAGAGGAGCTACAAATTTCCTTCCACCCAGCGTTCCCCCAAGTCTCCCGATAAAAATGATACCTCACTTGCGTGGGTAGGCCTAGCGCTGGCGACAGGAAACACCCCAAAGCGCAACGTGGACACATCCTAAATTTTTGAAAAAAACAGAGGTGTTTTTTGCGAAGTGCCTACCTGTAGATTTTGGCCTGTAGCTCAGCCGGCACCTAGGGAAACCTACCAAACCTGTGCATTTCTGAAAACTAGAGACCTAGGGGAATCCAAGGAGGGATGACTTGCGGGGCTCGGACCAGGTTCTGTTACCCAGAATCCTTTGCAAACCTCAAAATTTGGCTAAAAAACACATGTTCATCACATTTTTGTGGCAGAAAGTTCTGGAATCTGAGAGGAGCTACAAATTTCCTTCCACCCAGCGTTCCCCCAAGTCTCCCGATAAAAATGATACCTCACTTGCGTGGGTAGGCCTAGCGCCGGCGACAGGAAACACCCCAAAGCGCAACGTGGACACATCCTAAATTTTGGAAAAAAACGGAGGTGTTTTTTGCGAAGTGCCTACCTGTAGATTTTGGCCTCTAGCTCAGCCGGCACCTAGGGAAACCTACCAAACCTGTGCATTTCTGAAAACTAGAGACCTAGGGGAATCCAAGGAGGGGTGACTTGCGGGGCTCGGACCAGGTTCTGTTACCCAGAATCCTTTGCAAACCTCAAAATTTGGCTAAAAAAACACATGTTCCTCACATTTCTGTGGCAGAAAGTTCTGGAATCTGAGAGGAGCTACAAATTTCCTTCCACCCAGCGTTCCCCAAGTCTCCCGATAAAAATGATACCTCACTTGCGTGGGTAGGCCTAGCGCCGGCGACAGGAAACACCCCAAAGCGCAACGTGGACACATCCTAAATTTTGGAAAAAAACGGAGGTGTTTTTTGCGAAGTGCCTACCTGTAGATTTTGGCCTCTAGCTCAGCCGGCACCTAGGGAAACCTACCAAACCTGTGCATTTCTGAAAACTAGAGACCTAGGGGAATCCAAAGAGGGGTGACTTGCGGGGCTCGGACCAGGTTCTGTTACCCAGAATCCTTTGCAAACCTCAAAATTTGGCTAAAAAAACACATGTTCCTCACATTTCTGTGGCAGAAAGTTCTGGAATCTGAGAGGAGCTACAAATTTCCTTCCACCCAGCGTTCCCCCAAGTCTCCCGATAAAAATGATACCTCACTTGCGTGGGTAGGCCTAGCGCTGGCGACAGGAAACACCCCAAAGCGCAACGTGGACACATCCTAAATTTTTGAAAAAAACAGAGGTGTTTTTTGCGAAGTGCCTACCTGTAGAATTTGGCCTGTAGCTCAGCCGTCACCTAGGGAAACCTACCAAACCTGTGCATTTCTGAAAACTAGAGACCTAGGGGAATCCAAGGAGGGGTGACTTGCGGGGCTCGGACCAGGTTCTGTTACCCAGAATCCTGTGCAAACCTCAAAATTTGGCTAAAAAAACACATGTTCCTCACATTTCTGTGGCAGAAAGTTCTGGAATCTGAGAGGAGCTACAAATTTCCTTCCACCCAGCGTTCCCCCAAGTCTCCCGATAAAAATGATACCTCACTTGCGTGGGTAGGCCTAGCGCCGGCGACAGGAAACACCCCAAAGCGCAACGTGGACACATCCTAAATTTTGGAAAAAAACAGAGGTGTTTTTTGCGAAGTGCCTACCTGTAGATTTTGGCCTCTAGCTCAGCCGGCACCTAGGGAAACCTACCAAACCTGTGCATTTCTGAAAACTAGAGACCTAGGGGAATCCAAGGAGGGGTGACTTGCGGGGCTCGGACCAGGTTCTGTTACCCAGAATCCTTTGTAAACCTCAAAATTTGGCTAAAAAAACACATGTTCCTCACATTTCTGTGGCAGAAAGTTCTGGAATCTGAGAGGAGCTACAAATTTCCTTCCACCCAGCGTTCCCCCAAGTCTCCCGATAAAAATGATACCTCACTTGCGTGGGTAGGCCTAGCGCCGGCGACAGGAAACACCCCAAAGCGCAACGTGGACACATCCTAAATTTTGGAAAAAAACGGAGGTGTTTTTTGCGATGTGCCTACCTGTAGATTTTGGCCTCTAGCTCAGTCGGCACCTAGGGAAACCTACCAAACCTGTGCATTTCTGAAAACTAGAGACCTAGGGGAATCCAAGGAGGGGTGACTTGCGGGGCTCGGACCAGGTTCTGTTACCCAGAATCCTGTGCAAACCTCAAAATTTGGCTAAAAAAACACATGTTCCTCACATTTCTGTGGCAGAAAGTTCTGGAATCTGAGAGGAGCTACAAATTTCCTTCCACCCAGCGTTCCCCCAAGTCTCCCGATAAAAATGATACCTCACTTGCGTGGGTAGGCCTAGCGCCGGCGACAGGAAACACCCCAAAGCGCAACGTGGACACATCCTAAATTTTGGAAAAAAACAGAGGTGTTTTTTGCGAAGTGCCTACCTGTAGATTTTGGCCTCTAGCTCAGCCGGCACCTAGGGAAACCTACCAAACCTGTGCATTTCTGAAAACTAGAGACCTAGGGGAATCCAAGGAGGGGTGACTTGCGGGGCTCGGACCAGGTTCTGTTACCCAGAATCCTTTGTAAACCTCAAAATTTGGCTAAAAAAAACACATGTTCCTCACATTTCTGTGGCAGAAAGTTCTGGAATCTGAGAGGAGCTACAAATTTCCTTCCACCCAGCGTTCCCCCAAGTCTCCCGATAAAAATGATACCTCACTTGCGTGGGTAGGCCTAGCGCCGGCGACAGGAAACACCCCAAAGCGCAACGTGGACACATCCTAAATTTTGGAAAAAAACGGAGGTGTTTTTTGCGATGTGCCTACCTGTAGATTTTGGCCTCTAGCTCAGTCGGCACCTAGGGAAACCTACCAAACCTGTGCATTTCTGAAAACTAGAGACCTAGGGGAATCCAAGGAGGGGTGACTTGCGGGACTCGGACCAGGTTCTGTTACCCAGAATCCTTTGCAAACCTCAAAATTTGGCTACAAAACACATGTTCCTCACATTTTTGTGGCAGAAAGTTCTGGAATCTGAGAGGAGCTACAAATTACCTTCCACCCAGCGTTCCCCCAAGTCTCCCGATAAAAATTATACCTCACTTGCGTGGGTAGGCCTAGCGCCGGTGACAGGAAACACCCCAAAGCGCAACGTGGACACATCCTAAATTTTGGAAAAAAACGGAGGTGTTTTTTGCGAAGTGCCTACCTGTAGATTTTGGCCTCTAGCTCAGCCAGCACCTAGGGAAACCTACCAAACCTGTGCATTTCTGAAAACTAGAGACCTAGGGGAATCCAAGGAGGGGTGACTTGCGGGGCTCGGACCAGGTTCTGTTACCCAGAATCCTTTGCAAACCTCAAAATTTGGCTAAAAAAACACATGTTCCTCACATTTCTGTGGCAGAAAGTTCTGGAATCTGAGAGGAGCTACAAATTTCCTTCCACCCAGCGTTCCCCCAAGTCTCCCGATAAAAATGATACCTCACTTGCGTGGGTAGGCCTAGCGCCGGCGACAGGAAACACCCCAAAGCGCAACGTGGACACATCCTAAATTTTGGAAAAAAACGGAGGTGTTTTTTGCGATGTGCCTACCTGTAGATTTTGGCCTCTAGCTCAGTCGGCACCTAGGGAAACCTACCAAACCTGTGCATTTCTGAAAACTAGAGACCTAGGGGAATCCAAGGAGGGGTGACTTGCGGGACTCGGACCAGGTTCTGTTACCCAGAATCCTTTGCAAACCTCAAAATTTGGCTACAAAACACATGTTCCTCACATTTTTGTGGCAGAAAGTTCTGGAATCTGAGAGGAGCTACAAATTACCTTCCACCCAGCGTTCCCCCAAGTCTCCCGATAAAAATTATACCTCACTTGCGTGGGTAGGCCTAGCGCCGGTGACAGGAAACACCCCAAAGCGCAACGTGGACACATCCTAAATTTTGGAAAAAAACGGAGGTGTTTTTTGCGAAGTGCCTACCTGTAGATTTTGGCCTCTAGCTCAGCCAGCACCTAAGGAAACCTACCAAACCTGTGCATTTCTGAAAACTAGAGACCTAGGGGAATCCAAGGAGGGGTGACTTGCGGGGCTCGGACCAGGTTCTGTTACCCAGAATCCTTTGCAAACCTCAAAATTTGGCTAAAAAAACACATGTTCCTCACATTTCTGTGGCAGAAAGTTCTGGAATCTGAGAGGAGCTACAAATTTCCTTCCACCCAGCGTTCCCCCAAGTCTCCGGATAAAAATGATACCTCACTTGCGTGGGTAGGCCTAGCGCCGGCGACAGGAAACACCCCAAAGCGCAACGTGGACACATCCTAAATTTTGGAAAAAAACGGAGGTGTTTTTTGCGATGTGCCTACCTGTAGATTTTGGCCTCTAGCTCAGCCGGCACCTAGGGAAACCTACCAAACCTGTGCATTTCTGAAAACTAGAGACCTAGGGGAATCCAAGGAGGGGTGACTTGCGGGGCTCGGACCAGGTTCTGTTACCCAGAATCCTTTGCAAACCTCAAAATTTGGCTAAAAAAACACATGTCCCTCACATTTTTGTGGCAGAAAGTTCTGGAATCTGAGAGGAGCTACAAATTTCCTTCCACCCAGCGTTCCCCCAAGTCTCCCGATAAAAATGATACCTCACTTGCGTGGGTAGGCCTAGCGCCGGCGACAGGAAACACCCCAAAGCGCAACGTGGACACATCCTAAATTTTGGAAAAAAACGGAGGTGTTTTTTGCGATGTGCCTACCTGTAGATTTTGGCCTCTAGCTCAGCCGGCACCTAGGGAAACCTACCAAACCTGTGCATTTCTGAAAACTAGAGCCCTAGGGGAATCCAAGGAGGGGTGACTTGCGGGGCTCGGACCAGGTTCTGTTACCCAGAATCCTTTGCAAACCTCAAAATTTGGCTAAAAAAACACATGTCCTTCACATTTTTGTGGCAGAAAGTTCTGGAATCTGAGAGGAGCTACAAATTTCCTTCCACCCAGCGTTCCCCCAAGTCTCCCAATAAAAATGATACCTCACTTGCGTGGGTAGGCCTAGCGCCGGCGACAGGAAACACCCCAAAGCGCAACGTGGACACATCCTAAATTTTGGAAGAAAACGGAGGTGTTTTTTGCGAAGTGCCTACCTGTAGATTTTGGCCTCTAGCTCAGCCGGCACCTAGGGAAACCTACAAAACCTGTGCATTTCTGAAAACTAGAGACCTAGGGGAATCCAAGGAGGGGTGACTTGCGGGGCTCGGACCAGGTTCTGTTACCCAGAATCCTTTGCAAACCTCAGAATTTGGCTAAAAAAACACATGTTCCTCACATTTCTGTGGCAGAAAGTTCTGGAATCTGAGAGGAGCTACAAATTTCCTTCCACCCAGCGTTCCCCCAAGTCTCCCGATAAAAATGATACCTCACTTGCGTGGGTAGGCCTAGCGCCGGCGACAGGAAACACCCCAAAGCGCAACGTGGACACATCCTAAATTTTGGGAAAAAACAGAGGTGTTTTTTGCGAAGTGCCAACCAGTAGATTTTGGCCTGTAGCTCAGCCGGCACCTAGGGAAACCTACCAAACCTGTGCATTTCTGAAAACTAGAGACCTAGGGGAATCCAAGGAGGGGTGACTTGCGGGGCTCGGACCAGGTTCTGTTACCCAGAATCCTTTGCAAACCTCAAAATTTGGCTAAAAAAAACACATGTTCCTCACATTTCTGTGGCAGAAAGTTCTGGAATCTGAGAGGAGCTACAAATTTCCTTCCACCCAGCGTTCCCCCAAGTCTCCCGATAAAAATGATACCTCACTTGCGTGGGTAGGCCTAGCGCCGGCGACAGGAAACACCCCAAAGCGCAACGTGGACACATCCTAAATTTTGGAAAAAAACAGAGGTGTTTTTGCGAAGTGCCTACCTGTAGATTTTGGCCTCTAGCTCAGCCGGCACCTAGGGAAACCTACCAAACCTGTGAATTTCTGAAAACTAGAGACCTAGGGGAATCCAAGGAGGGGTGACTTGCGGGGCTCGGACCAGGTTCTGTTACCCAGAATCCTTTGCAAACCTCAAAATTTGGCTAAAAAAACACATGTTCCTCACATTTCTGTGGCAGAAAGTTCTGGAATCTGAGAGGAGCTACAAATTTCCTTCCACCCAGCGTTCCCCCAAGTCTCCCGATAAAAATGATACCTCACTTGCGTGGGTAGGCCTAGCGCCGGCGACAGGAAACACCCCAAAGCGCAACGTGGACACATCCTAAATTTTGGAAAAAAACGGAGGTGTTTTTTGCGATGTGCCTACCTGTAGATTTTGGCCTCTAGCTCAGCCGGCACCTAGGGAAACCTACCAAACCTGTGCATTTCTGAAAACTAGAGACCTAGGGGAATCCAAGGAGGGGTGACTTGCGGGGCTCGGACCAGGTTCTGTTACCCAGAATCCTTTGCAAACCTCAAAATTTGGCTAAAAAACACATGTTCCTCACATTTTTGTGGCAGAAAGTTCTGGAATCTGAGAGGTGCTACAAATTTCCTTCCACCCAGCGTTCCCCCAAGTCTCCCGATAAAAATGATACCTCACTTGCGTGGGTAGGCCTAGCGCCGGCGACAGGAAACACCCCAAAGCGCAACGTGGACACATCCTAAATTTTGGAAAAAAACGGAGGTGTTTTTTGCGAAGTGCCTACCTGTAGATTTTGGCCTGTAGCTCAGCCGGCACCTAGGGAAATCTACCAAACCTGTGCATTTCTGAAAACTAGAGACCTAGGGGAATCCAAGGAGGGGTGACTTGCGGGGCTCGGACCAGGTTCTGTTACCCAGAATCCTTTGCAAACCTCAAAATTTGGCTAAAAAACACATGTTCCTCACATTTTTGTGGCAGAAAGTTCTGGAATCTGAGAGGAGCTACAAATTTCCTTCCACCCAGCGTTCCCCCAAGTCTCCCGATAAAAATGATACCTCACTTGCGTGGGTAGGCCTAGCGCCGGCGACAGGAAACACCCCAAAGCGCAACGTGGACACATCCTAAATTTTGGAAAAAAACGGAGGTGTTTTTTGCGATGTGCCTACCTGTAGATTTTGGCCTCTAGCTCAGCCGGCACCTAGGGAAACCTACCAAACCTGTGCATTTCTGAAAACTAGAGACCTAGGGGAATCCAAGGAGGGGTGACTTGCGGGGCTCGGACCAGGTTCTGTTACCCAGAATCCTTTGCAAACCTCAAAATTTGGCTACAAAACACATGTTCCTCACATTTTTGTGGCAGAAAGTTCTGGAATCTGAGAGGAGCTACAAATTACCTTCCACCCAGCGTTCCCCCAAGTCTCCCGATAAAAATTATACCTCACTTGCGTGGGTAGGCCTAGCGCCGGTGACAGGAAACACCCCAAAGCGCAACGTGGACACATCCTAAATTTTGGAAAAAAACGGAGGTGTTTTTTGCGAAGTGCCTACCTGTAGATTTTGGCCTCTAGCTCAGCCGGCACCTAGGGAAACCTACCAAACCTGTGCATTTCTGAAAACTAGAGACCTAGGGGAATCCAAGGAGGGGTGACTTGCGGGGCTCGGACCAGGTTCTGTTACCCAGAATCCTTTGTAAACCTCAAAATTTGGCTAAAAAAACACATGTTCCTCACATTTCTGTGGCAGAAAGTTCTGGAATCTGAGAGGAGCTACAAATTTCCTTCCACCCAGCGTTCCCCAAGTCTCCCGATAAAAATGATACCTCACTTGCGTGGGTAGGCCTAGCGCCGGCGACAGGAAACACCCCAAAGCGCAACGTGGACACATCCTAAATTTTGGAAAAAAACGGAGGTGTTTTTTGCGATGTGCCTACCTGTAGATTTTGGCCTCTAGCTCAGTCGGCACCTAGGGAAACCTACCAAACCTGTGCATTTCTGAAAACTAGAGACCTAGGGGAATCCAAGGAGGGGTGACTTGCGGGGCTCGGACCAGGTTCTGTTACCCAGAATCCTTTGCAAACCTCAAAATTTGGCTAAAAAAACACATGTTCCTCACATTTCTGTGGCAGAAAGTTCTGGAATCTGAGAGGAGCTACAAATTTCCTTCCACCCAGCGTTCCCCCAAGTCTCCCGATAAAAATGATACCTCACTTGCGTGGGTAGGCCTAGCGCCGGCGACAGGAAACACCCCAAAGCGCAACGTGGACACATCCTAAATTTTGGAAAAAAACGGAGGTGTTTTTTGCGATGTGCCTACCTGTAGATTTTGGCCTCTAGCTCAGCCGGCACCTAGGGAAACCTACCAAACCTGTGCATTTCTGAAAACTAGAGACCTAGGGGAATCCAAGGAGGGGTGACTTGCGGGGCTCGGACCAGGTTCTGTTACCCAGAATCCTTTGCAAACCTCAAAATTTGGCTAAAAAACACATGTTCCTCACATTTTTGTGGCAGAAAGTTCTGGAATCTGAGAGGTGCTACAAATTTCCTTCCACCCAGCGTTCCCCCAAGTCTCCCGATAAAAATGATACCTCACTTGCGTGGGTAGGCCTAGCGCCGGCGACAGGAAACACCCCAAAGCGCAACGTGGACACATCCTAAATTTTGGAAAAAAACGGAGGTGTTTTTTGCGAAGTGCCTACCTGTAGATTTTGGCCTGTAGCTCAGCCGGCACCTAGGGAAATCTACCAAACCTGTGCATTTCTGAAAACTAGAGACCTAGGGGAATCCAAGGAGGGGTGACTTGCGGGGCTCGGACCAGGTTCTGTTACCCAGAATCCTTTGCAAACCTCAAAATTTGGCTAAAAAACACATGTTCCTCACATTTTTGTGGCAGAAAGTTCTGGAATCTGAGAGGAGCTACAAATTTCCTTCCACCCAGCGTTCCCCCAAGTCTCCCGATAAAAATGATACCTCACTTGCGTGGGTAGGCCTAGCGCCGGCGACAGGAAACACCCCAAAGCGCAACGTGGACACATCCTAAATTTTGGAAAAAAACGGAGGTGTTTTTTGCGATGTGCCTACCTGTAGATTTTGGCCTCTAGCTCAGCCGGCACCTAGGGAAACCTACCAAACCTGTGCATTTCTGAAAACTAGAGACCTAGGGGAATCCAAGGAGGGGTGACTTGCGGGGCTCGGACCAGGTTCTGTTACCCAGAATCCTTTGCAAACCTCAAAATTTGGCTACAAAACACATGTTCCTCACATTTTTGTGGCAGAAAGTTCTGGAATCTGAGAGGAGCTACAAATTACCTTCCACCCAGCGTTCCCCCAAGTCTCCCGATAAAAATTATACCTCACTTGCGTGGGTAGGCCTAGCGCCGGTGACAGGAAACACCCCAAAGCGCAACGTGGACACATCCTAAATTTTGGAAAAAAACGGAGGTGTTTTTTGCGAAGTGCCTACCTGTAGATTTTGGCCTCTAGCTCAGCCAGCACCTAGGGAAACCTACCAAACCTGTGCATTTCTGAAAACTAGAGACCTAGGGGAATCCAAGGAGGGGTGACTTGCGGGGCTCGGACCAGGTTCTGTTACCCAGAATCCTTTGCAAACCTCAAAATTTGGCTAAAAAAACACATGTTCCTCACATTTCTGTGGCAGAAAGTTCTGGAATCTGAGAGGAGCTACAAATTTCCTTCCACCCAGCGTTCCCCCAAGTCTCCCGATAAAAATGATACCTCACTTGCGTGGGTAGGCCTAGCGCCGGCGACAGGAAACACCCCAAAGCGCAACGTGGACACATCCTAAATTTTGGAAAAAAACGGAGGTGTTTTTTGCGATGTGCCTACCTGTAGATTTTGGCCTCTAGCTCAGCCGGCACCTAGGGAAACCTACCAAACCTGTGCATTTCTGAAAACTAGAGACCTAGGGGAATCCAAGGAGGGGTGACTTGCGGGGCTCGGACCAGGTTCTGTTACCCAGAATCCTTTGCAAACCTCAAAAATTGGCTAAAAAAACACATGTTCCTCATATTTCTGTGGCAGAAAGTTCTGGAATCTGAGAGGAGCTACAAATTTCCTTCCACCCAGCGTTCCCCCAAGTCTCCCGATAAAAATGATACCTCACTTGCGTGGGTAGGCCTAGCGCTGGCGACAGGAAATACCCCAAAGCGCAACGTGGACACATCCTAAATTTTTGAAAAAACAGAGGTGTTTTTTGCGAAGTGCCTACCTGTAGATTTTGGCCTGTAGCTCAGCCGGCACCTAGGGAAACCTACCAAACCTGTGCATTTCTGAAAACTAGAGACCTAGGGGAATCCAAGGAGGGGTGACTTGCGGGGCTCGGACCAGGTTCTGTTACCCAGAATCCTTTGCAAACCTCAAAATTTGGCTAAAAAACACATGTTCCTCACATTTTTGTGGCAGAAAGTTCTGGAATCTGAGAGGAGCTACAAATTTCCTTCCACCCAGCGTTCCCCCAAGTCTCCCGATAAAAATGATACCTCACTTGCGTGGGTAGGCCTAGCACCGGCGACAGGAAACACCCCAAAGCGCAACGTGGACACATCCTAAATTTTGGAAAAAAACAGAGGTGTTTTTTGCGAAGTGCCTACCTGTAGATTTTGGCCTCTAGCTCAGCCCGCACCTAGGGAAACCTACCAAACCTGTGCATTTCTGAAAACTAGAGACCTAGGGGAATCCAAGGAGGGGTGACTTGCGGGGCTCGGACCAGGTTCTGTTACCCAGAATCCTTTGCAAACCTCAAAATTTGGCTAAAAAAACACATGTTCCTCACATTTCTGTGGCAGAAAGTTCTGGAATCTGAGAGGAGCTACAAATTTCCTTCCACCCAGCGTTCCCCCAAGTCTCCCGATAAAAATTATACCTCACTTGCGTGGGTAGGCCTAGCGCCGGCGACAGGAAACACCCCAAAGCGCAACGTGGACACATCCTAAATTTTGGAAAAAAACGGAGGTGTTTTTTGCGAAGTGCCTACCTGTAGATTTTGGCCTCTAGCTCAGCCGGCACCTAGGGAAACCTACCAAACCTGTGCATTTCTGAAAACTAGAGACCTAGGGGAATCCAAATAGGGGTGACTTGCGGGGCTCGGACCAGGTTCTGTTACCCAGAATCCTTTGCAAACCTCAAAATTTGGCTAAAAAAACACATGTTCCTCACATTTCTGTGGCAGAAAGTTCTGGAATCTGAGAGGAGCTACAAATTTCCTTCCACCCAGCGTTCCCCCAAGTCTCCCGATAAAAATGATACCTCACTTGCGTGGGTAGGCCTAGCGCTGGCGACAGGAAACACCCCAAAGCGCAACGTGGACACATCCTAAATTTTTGAAAAAAACAGAGGTGTTTTTTGCGAAGTGCCTACCTGTAGATTTTGGCCTGTAGCTCAGCCGGCACCTAGGGAAACCTACCAAACCTGTGCATTTCTGAAAACTAGAGACCTAGGGGAATCCAAGGAGGGGTGACTTGCGGGGCTCGGACCAGGTTCTGTTACCCAGAATCCTTTGCAAACCTCAAAATTTGGCTAAAAAAACACATGTTCCTCACATTTCTGTGGCAGAAAGTTCTGGAATCTGAGAGGAGCTACAAATTTCCTTCCACCCAGCGTTCCCCCAAGTCTCCCGATAAAAATGATACCTCACTTGCGTGGGTAGGCCTAGCGCCGGCGACAGGAAACACCCCAAAGCGCAACGTGGACACATCCTAAATTTTGGAAAAAAACAGAGGTGTTTTTTGCGAAGTGCCTACCTGTAGATTTTGGCCTCTAGCTCAGCCGGCACCTAGGGAAACCTACCAAACCTGTGCATTTCTGAAAACTAGAGACCTAGGGGAATCCAAGGAGGGGTGACTTGCGGGGCTCGGACCAGGTTCTGTTACCCAGAATCCTTTGCAAACCTCAAAATTTGGCTAAAAAAACACATGTTCCTCACATTTCTGTGGCAGAAAGTTCTGGAATCTGAGAGGAGCTACAAATTTCCTTCCACCCAGCGTTCCCCCAAGTCTCCCGATAAAAATGATACCTCACTTGCGTGGGTAGGCCTAGCGCCGGCGACAGGAAACACCCCAAAGCGCAACGTGGACACATCCTAAATTTTGGAAAAAAACGGAGGTGTTTTTTGCGATGTGCCTACCTGTAGATTTTGGCCTCTAGCTCAGCCGGCACCTAGGGAAACCTACCAAACCTGTGCATTTCTGAAAACTAGAGACCTAGGGGAATCCAAGGAGGGGTGACTTGCGGGGCTCGGACCAGGTTCTGTTACCCAGAATCCTTTGCAAACCTCAAAATTTGGCTACAAAACACATGTTCCTCACATTTTTGTGGCAGAAAGTTCTGGAATCTGAGAGGAGCTACAAATTACCTTCCACCCAGCGTTCCCCCAAGTCTCCCGATAAAAATTATACCTCACTTGCGTGGGTAGGCCTAGCGCCGGTGACAGGAAACACCCCAAAGCGCAACGTGGACACATCCTAAATTTTGGAAAAAAACGGAGGTGTTTTTTGCGAAGTGCCTACCTGTAGATTTTGGCCTCTAGCTCAGCCAGCACCTAGGGAAACCTACCAAACCTGTGCATTTCTGAAAACTAGAGACCTAGGGGAATCCAAGGAGGGGTGACTTGCGGGGCTCGGACCAGGTTCTGTTACCCAGAATCCTTTGCAAACCTCAAAATTTGGCTAAAAAAACACATGTTCCTCACATTTCTGTGGCAGAAAGTTCTGGAATCTGAGAGGAGCTACAAATTTCCTTCCACCCAGCGTTCCCCCAAGTCTCCCGATAAAAATTATACCTCACTTGCGTGGGTAGGCCTAGCGCCGGCGACAGGAAACACCCCAAAGCGCAACGTGGACACATCCTAAATTTTGGAAAAAAACGGAGGTGTTTTTTGCGATGTGCCTACCTGTAGATTTTGGCCTCTAGCTCAGCCGGCACCTAGGGAATCTTACCAAACCTGTGCATTTCTGAAAACTAGAGACCTAGGGGAATCCAAGGAGGGGTGACTTGCGGGGCTCGGACCAGGTTCTGTTACCCAGAATCCTTTGCAAACCTCAAAATTTGGCTAAAAAAACACATGTCCCTCACATTTTTGTGGCAGAAAGTTCTGGAATCTGAGAGGAGCTACAAATTTCCTTCCACCCAGCGTTCCCCCAAGTCTCCCGATAAAAATGATACCTCACTTGCGTGGGTAGGCCTAGCGCCGGCGACAGGAAACACCCCAAAGCGCAACGTGGACACATCCTAAATTTTGGAAAAAAACAGAGGTGTTTTTTGCGAAGTGCCTACCTGTAGATTTTGGCCTCTAGCTCAGCCGGCACCTAGGGAAACCTACCAAACCTGTGCATTTCTGAAAACTAGAGACCTAGGGGAATCCAAGGAGGGGTGACTTGCGGGGTTCGGACCAGGTTCTGTTACCCAGAATCCTTTGCAAACCTCAAAATTTGGCTAAAAAAACACATGTTCCTCACATTTCTGTGGCAGAAAGTTCTGGAATCTGAGAGGAGCTACAAATTTCCTTCCACCCAGCGTTCCCCCAAGTCTCCCGATAAAAATGATACCTCACTTGCGTGGGTAGGCCTAGCGCCGGCGACAGGAAACACCCCAAAGCGCAACGTGGACACATCCTAAATTTTGGAAGAAAACGGAGGTGTTTTTTGCGAAGTGCCTACCTGTAGATTTTGGCCTCTAGCTCAGCCAGCACCTAGGGAAACCTACCAAACCTGTGCATTTCTGAAAACTAGAGACCTAGGGGAATCCAAGGAGGGGTGACTTGCGGGGCTCGGACCAGGTTCTGTTACCCAGAATCCATTGCAAACCTCAAAATTTGGCTAAAAAAACACATGTTCCTCACATTTCTGTGGCAGAAAGTTCTGGAATCTGAGAGGAGCTACAAATTTCCTTCCACCCAGCGTTCCCCCAAGTCTCCCGATAAAAATGATACCTCACTTGCGTGGGTAGGCCTAGCGCCGGCGACAGGAAACACCCCAAAGCGCAACGTGGACACATCCTAAATTTTGGAAAAAAACGGAGGTGTTTTTTGCGATGTGCCTACCTGTAGATTTTGGCCTCTAGCTCAGCCGGCACCTAGGGAAACTTACCAAACCTGTGCATTTCTGAAAACTAGAGACCTAGGGGAATCCAAGGAGGGGTGACTTGCGGGGCTCGGACCAGGTTCTGTTACCCAGAATCCTTTGCAAACCTCAAAATTTGGCTAAAAAAACACATGTCCCTCACATTTTTGTGGCAGAAAGTTCTGGAATCTGAGAGGAGCTACAAATTTCCTTCCACCCAGCGTTCCCCCAAGTCTCCCGATAAAAATGATACCTCACTTGCGTGGGTAGGCCTAGCGCCGGCGACAGGAAACACCCCAAAGCGCAACGTGGACACATCCTAAATTTTGGAAAAAAATAGAGGTGTTTTTTGCGAAGTGCCTACCTGTAGATTTTGGCCTCTAGCTCAGCCGGCACCTAGGGAAACCTACCAAACCTGTGCATTTCTGAAAACTAGAGACCTAGGGGAATCCAAGGAGGGGTGACTTGCGGGGCTCGGACCAGGTTCTGTTACCCAGAATCCTTTGCAAACCTCAAAATTTGGCTAAAAAAACACATGTTCCTCACATTTCTGTGGCAGAAAGTTCTGGAATCTGAGAGGAGCTACAAATTTCCTTCCACCCAGCGTTCCCCCAAGTTTCCCGATAAAAATGATACCTCACTTGCGTGGGTAGGCCTAGCGCCGGCGACAGGAAACACCCCAAAGCGCAACGTGGACACATCCTAAATTTTGGAAGAAAACGGAGGTGTTTTTTGCGAAGTGCCTACCTGTAGATTTTGGCCTCTAGCTCAGCCGGCACCTAGGGAAACCTACAAAACCTGTGCATTTCTGAAAACTAGAGACCTAGGGGAATCCAAGGAGGGGTGACTTGCGGGGCTCGGACCAGGTTCTGTTACCCAGAATCCTTTGCAAACCTCAGAATTTGGCTAAAAAAACACATGTTCCTCACATTTCTGTGGCAGAAAGTTCTGGAATCTGAGAGGAGCTACAAATTTCCTTCCACCCAGCGTTCCCCCAAGTCTCCCGATAAAAATGATACCTCACTTGCGTGGGTAGGCCTAGCGCCGGCGACAGGAAACACCCCAAAGCGCAACGTGGACACATCCTAAATTTTGGGAAAAAACAGAGGTGTTTTTTGCGAAGTGCCAACCAGTAGATTTTGGCCTGTAGCTCAGCCGGCACCTAGGGAAACCTACCAAACCTGTGCATTTCTGAAAACTAGAGACCTAGGGGAATCCGAGGAGGGGTGACTTGCGGGGCTCGGACCAGGTTCTGTTACCCAGAATCATTTGCAAACCTCAAAATTTGGCTAAAAGAACACATGGACCTCACATTTCTGTGGCAGAAAGTTCTGGAATCTGAGAGGAGCTACAAATTTCCTTCCACCCAGCGTTCCCCCAAGTTTCCCGATAAAAATGATACCTCACTTGCGTGGGTAGGCCTAGCGCCGGCGACAGGAAACACCCCAAAGCGCAACGTGGACACATCCTAAATTTTGGAAACAAACAGAGGTGTTTTTTGCGAAGTGCCTACCTGTAGATTTTGGCCTCTAGCTCAGCCGGCACCTAGGGAAACCTACCAAACCTGTGCATTTCTGAAAACTAGAGACCTAGGGGAATCCAAGGAGGGGTGACTTGCGAGGCTCGGACCTGGTTCTGTTACCCAGAATCCTTTGCAAACCTCAAAATTTGGCTAAAAAAACAAATGTTCCTCACATTTCTGTGGCAGAAAGTTCTGGAATCTGAGAGGAGCTACAAATTTCCTTCCACCCAGCGTTCCCCCAAGTCTCCCGATAAAAATGATACCTCACTTGCGTGGGTAGGCCTAGCGCTGGCGACAGGAAACACCCCAAAGCGCAACGTGGACACATCCTAAATTTTTGAAAAAAACAGAGGTGTTTTTTGCGAAGTGCCTACCTGTAGATTTTGGCCTGTAGCTCAGCCGGCACCTAGGGAAACCTACCAAACCTGTGCATTTCTGAAAACTAGAGACCTAGGGGAATCCAAGGAGGGGTGACTTGCGGGGCTCGGACCAGGTTCTGTTACCCAGAATCCTTTGCAAACCTCAAAATTTGGCTAAAAAACACATGTTCCTCACATTTTTGTGGCAGAAAGTTCTGGAATCTGAGAGGAGCTACAAATTTCCTTCCACCCAGCGTTCCCCCAAGTCTCCCGATAAAAATGATACCTCACTTGCGTGGGTAGGCCTAGCGCCGGCGACAGGAAACACCCCAAAGCGCAACGTGGACACATCCTAAATTTTGGAAAAAAACGGAGGTGTTTTTTGCGAAGTGCCTACCTGTAGATTTTGGCCTCTAGCTTAGCCGGCACATAGGGAAACCTACCAAACCTGTGCATTTCTGAAAACTAGAGACCTAGGGGAATCCAATGAGGGGTGACTTGCGGGGCTCGGGCCAGGTTCTGTTACCCAGAATCCTTTGCAAACCTCAAAATTTGGCTAAAAAAACACATATCCCTCACATTTCTGTGGCAGAAAGTTCTGGAATCTGAGAGGAGCTACAAATTTCCTTCCAACCAGCGTTCCCCCAAGTATCCCGATAAAAATGATACCTCACTTGCGTGGGTAGGCATAGCGCCGGTGACAGGAAACACCCCAAAGCGCAACGTGGAAACATCCTAAATTTTGGAAAAAAACAGAGGTGTTTTTTGCGAAGTGCCTACCTGTAGATTTTGGCCTCTAGCTCAGCCGGCACCTAGGGAAACCTACCAAACCTGTGCATTTCTGAAAACTAGAGACCTAGGGGAATCCAAGGAGGGGTGACTTGCGGGGCTCGGACCCGGTTCTGTTACCCAGAATCCTTTTCAAACCTAAAAATTTGGCTAAAAAAACACATGTTCCTCACATTTCTGTGGCAGAAAGTTCTGGAATCTGAGAGGAGCTACAAATCTCCTTCCACCCAGCGTTCCCACAAGTCTCCCGATAAAAATGATACCTCACTTGCGTGGGTAGGCCTAGCGCCGGCGACAGGAAACACCCCAAAGCGCAACGTGGACACATCCTAAATTTTGGAAAAAAACAGAGGTGTTTTTTGCCAAGTGCCTACCTGTAGATTTTGGCCTCTAGCTCAGCCGGCACCTAGGGAAACCTACCAAACCTGTGCATTTCTGAAAACTAGAGACCTAGGGGAATCCAAGGAGGGGTGACTTGCGGGGCTCGGACCAGGTTCTGTTACCCAGAATCCTTTGCAAACCTCAAAATTTGGCTAATAAAACACATGTTTCTCACATTTCTGTGGCAGAAAGTTCTGGAATCTGAGAGGAGCTACAAATTTCCTTCCACCCAGCGTTCCCCCAAGTCTCCCGATAACAATGATACCTCACTTGCGTGGGTAGGCCTAGCGCCGGCGTCAGGAAACACCCCAAAGCGCAACGTGGACACATCCTAAATTTTGGAAAAAAACAGAGGTGTTTTTTGCGAAGTGCCTACCTGTAGATTTTGGCCTCTAGCTCAGCCGGCACCTAGGGAAACCTACCAAACCTGTGCCTTTCTGAAAACTAGAGACCTAGGGGAATCCAAGGAGGGGTGACTTGCGGGGCTCGGACCAGGTTCTGTTACCCAGAATCCTTTGCAAACCTCAAAATTTGGCT
Organism: Pleurodeles waltl; assembly: GCF_031143425.1. Taxonomy (NCBI): domain Eukaryota; kingdom Metazoa; phylum Chordata; class Amphibia; order Caudata; family Salamandridae; genus Pleurodeles; species Pleurodeles waltl. The sequence goes on from NC_090436.1 coordinate 826,821,263, forward strand.
AAAAAAACACATGTTCCTCACATTTCTGTGGCAGAAAGTTCTGGAATCTGAGAGGAGCTACAAATTTCCTTCCACCCAGCGTTCCCCCAAGCCTCCCGATAAAAATTATACCTCACTTGCGTGGGTAGGCCTAGCGCCGGCGACAGGAAACACCCCAAAGCGCAACGTGGACACATCCTAAATTTTGGAAAAAAACAGAGGTGTTTTTTGCGAAGTGCCTACCAGTAGATTTTGGCCTGTAGCTCAGCCGGCACCTAGGGAAACCTACCAAACCTGTGCATTTCTGAAAACTAGAGACCTAGGGGAATCCGTGGAGGGGTGACTTGCGGGGCTCGGACCAGGTTCTGTTACCCAGAATCATTTGCAAACCTCAAAATTTGGCTAAAAAAACACATGTTCCTCACATTTCTGTGGCAGAAAGTTCTGGAATCTGAGAGGAGCTACAAATTTCCTTCCACCCAGCGTTCCCCCAAGTCTCCCGATAAAAATGATACCTCACTTGCGTGGGTAGGCCTAGCGCCGGCGACAGGAAACACCCCAAAGCGCAACGTGGACACATCCTAAATTTTGGGAAAAAACTGAGGTGTTTTTTGCGAAGTGCCTACCTGTAGATTTTGGCCTCTAGCTCAGCCGACACCTAGGGAAATCTACCAAACCTGTGCATTTCTGAAAACTAGAGACCGTGGGGAATCCAAGGAGGGGTGACTTGCGGGGCTCGGACCAGGTTCTGTTACCCAGAATGCTTTGCAAACCTCAAAATTTGGCTAAAAAAACACATATCCCTCACATTTCTGTGGCAGAAAGTTCTGGAATCTGAGAGGAGCTACAAATTTCCTTCCACCCAGCGTTCCCCCAAGTCTCCCGATAAAAATGATACCTCACTTGCGTGGGTAGGCCTAGCGCCGGCGACAGGAAACACCCCAAAGCACAACGAGGACACATCCTAAATTTTGGAAAAATACAGAGGTGTTTTTTGCGAAGTGCCTACCTGTAGATTTTGGCCTCTAGCTCAGCCGGCACCTAGGGAAACCTACCAAACCTGTGCATTTCTGAAAACTAGAGACCTAGGGGAATCCAAGTAGGGGTGACGTGCGGGGCTCGGACCAGGTTCTGTTACCCAGAATCCTTTGCAAACCTCAAAATTTGGCTAAAAAAACACATGTTCCTCACATTTCTGTGGCAGAAAGTTCTGGAATCTGAGAGGAGCTACAAATTTCCTTCCACCCAGCGTTCCCCCAAGTTTCCCGATAAAAATGATACCTCACTTGCGTGGGTAGGCCTAGCGCCGGCGACAGGAAACACCCCAAAGCGCAACGTGGACACATCCTAAATTTTGGAAACAAACAGAGGTGTTTTTTGCGAAGTGCCTACCTGTAGATTTTGGCCTCTAGCTCAGCCGGCACCTAGGGAAACCTACCAAACCTGTGCATTTCTGAAAACTAGAGACCTAGGGGAATCCGAGGAGGGGTGACTTGCGGGGCTCGGACCAGGTTCTGTTACCCAGAATCATTTGCAAACCTCAAAATTTGGCTAAAAAAACACATGGACCTCACATTTCTGTGGCAGAAAGTTCTGGAATCTGAGAGGAGCTACAAATTTCCTTCCACCCAGCGTTCCCCCAAGTTTCCCGATAAAAATGATACCTCACTTGCGTGGGTAGGCCTAGCGCCGGCGACAGGAAACACCCCAAAGCGCAACGTGGACACATCCTAAATTTTGGAAAAAAACAGAGGTGTTTTTTGCAAAGTGCCTACCTGTAGATTTTGGCCTCTAGCTCAGCCGGCACCTAGGGAAACCTACCAAACCTGTGCATTTCTGAAAACTAGAGACCTAGGGGAATCCAAGGAGGGGTGACTTGCGGGGCTCGGACCTGGTTCTGTTACCCAGAATCCTTTGCAAACCTCAAAATTTGGCTAAAAAACACATGTTCCTCACATTTTTGTGGCAGAAAGTTCTGGAATCTGAGAGGAGCTACAAATTTCCTTCCACCCAGCGTTCCCCCAAGTCTCCCGATAAAAATGATACCTCACTTGCGTGGGTAGACCTAGCGCCGGCGACAGGAAACACCCCAAAGCGCAACGTGGACACATCCTAAATTTTGGAAAAAAACGGAGGTGTTTTTTGCGAAGTGCCTACCTGTAGATTTTGGCCTCTAGCTTAGCCGGCACATAGGGAAACCTACCAAACCTGTGCATTTCTGAAAACTAGAGACCTAGGGGAATCCAAGGAGGGGTGACTTGCGGGGCTCGGACCAGGTTCTGTTACCCAGAATCCTTTGCAAACCTCAAAATTTGGCTAAAAAAACACATGTTCCTCACATTTCTGTGGCAGAAAGTTCTGGAATCTGAGAGGAGCTACAAATTTCCTTCCACCCAGCGTTCCCCCAAGTCTCCCGATAAAAATGATACCTCACTTGCGTGGGTAGGCCTAGCGCCGGCGACAGGAAACACCCCAAAGCGCAACGTGGACACATCCTAAATTTTGGAAAAAAACAGAGGTGTTTTTTGCGAAGTGCCTACCTGTAGATTTTGGCCTCTAGCTCAGCCGGCACCTAGGGAAACCTACCAAACCTGTGCATTTCTGAAAACTAGAGACCTAGGGGAATCCAAGGAGGGGTGACTTGCGGGGCTCGGACCAGGATCTGTTACCCAGAATCCTTTGCAAACCTCAAAATTTGGCTAAAAAAACACATGTTCCTCACATTTCTGTGGCAGAAAGTTCTGGAATCTGAGAGGAGCTACAAATTTCCTTCCACCCAGCGTTCCCCCAAGTCTCCCGATAAAAATGATACCTCACTTGCGTGGGTAGGCCTAGCGCCGGCGACAGGAAACACCCCAAAGCGCAACGTGGACACATCCTAAATTTTGGAAAAAAACGGAGGTGTTTTTTGCGATGTGCCTACCTGTAGATTTTGGCCTCTAGCTCAGCCGGCACCTAGGGAAACCTACCAAACCTGTGCATTTCTGAAAACTAGAGACCTAGGGGAATCCAAGGAGGGGTGACTTGCGGGGCTCGGACCAGGTTCTGTTACCCAGAATCCTTTGCAAACCTCAAAATTTGGCTAAAAAACACATGTTCCTCACATTTTTGTGGCAGAAAGTTCTGGAATCTGAGAGGAGCTACAAATTTCCTTCCACCCAGCGTTCCCCCAAGTCTCCCGATAAAAATGATACCTCACTTGCGTGGGTAGGCCTAGCGCCGGCGACAGGAAACACCCCAAAGCGCAACGTGGACACATCCTAAATTTTGGAAAAAAACGGAGGTGTTTTTTGCGAAGTGCCTACCTGTAGATTTTGGCCTCTAGCTCAGCCGGCACCTAGGGAAACCTACCAAACCTGTGCATTTCTGAAAACTAGAGACCTAGGGGAATCCAAAGAGGGGTGACTTGCGGGGCTCGGACCAGGTTCTGTTACCCAGAATCCTTTGCAAACCTCAAAATTTGGCTAAAAAAACACATGTTCCTCACATTTTTGTGGCAGAAAGTTCTGGAATCTGAGAGGAGCTACAAATTTCCTTCCACCCAGCGTTCCCCCAAGTCTCCCGATAAAAATGATACCTCACTTGCGTGGGTAGGCCTAGCGCCGGCGACAGGAAACACCCCAAAGCGCAACGTGGACACATCCTAAATTTTGGAAAAAAACGGAGGTGTTTTTTGCGATGTGCCTACCTGTAGATTTTGGCCTCTAGCTCAGCCGGCACCTAGGGAAACCTACCAAACCTGTGCATTTCTGAAAACTAGAGACCTAGGGGAATCCAAGGAGGGGTGACTTGCGGGGCTCGAACCAGGTTCTGTTACCCAGAATCCTTTGCAAACCTCAAAATTTGGCTAAAAAAAACACATGTTCCTCACATTTCTGTGGCAGAAAGTTCTGGAATCTGAGAGGAGCTACAAATTTCCTTCCACCCAGCGTTCCCCCAAGTCTCCCGATAAAAATGATACCTCACTTGCGTGGGTAGGCCTAGCGCCGGCGACAGGAAACACCCCAAAGCGCAACGTGGACACATCCTAAATTTTGGAAAAAAACGGAGGTGTTTTTTGCGATGTGCCTACCTGTAGATTTTGGCCTCTAGCTCAGCCGGTACCTAGGGAAACCTACCAAACCTGTGCATTTCTGAAAACTAGAGACCTAGGGGAATCCAAGGAGGGGTGACTTGCGGGGCTCGGACCAGGTTCTGTTACCCAGAATCCTTTGCAAACCTCAAAATTTGGCTAAAAAAACACATGTTCCTCATATTTCTGTGGCAGAAAGTTCTGGAATCTGAGAGGAGCTACAAATTTCCTTCCACCCAGCGTTCCCCCAAGTCTCCCGATAAAAATGATACCTCACTTGCGTGGGTAGGCCTAGCGCTGGCGACAGGAAACACCCCAAAGCGCAACGTGGACACATCCTAAATTTTTGAAAAAAACAGAGGTGTTTTTTGCGAAGTGCCTACCTGTAGATTTTGGCCTGTAGCTCAGCCGGCACCTAGGGAAACCTACCAAACCTGTGCATTTCTGAAAACTAGAGACCTAGGGGAATCCAAGGAGGGGTGACTTGCGGGGCTCGGACCAGGTTCTGTTACCCAGAATCCTTTGCAAACCTCAAAATTTGGCTAAAAAACACATGTTCCTCACATTTTTGTGGCAGAAAGTTCTGGAATCTGAGAGGAGCTACAAATTTCCTTCCACCCAGCGTTCCCCCAAGTCTCCCGATAAAAATGATACCTCACTTGCGTGGGTAGGCCTAGCGCCGGCGACAGGAAACACCCCAAAGCGCAACGTGGACACATCCTAAATTTTGGAAAAAAACAGAGGTGTTTTTTGCGAAGTGCCTACCTGTAGATTTTGGCCTCTAGCTCAGCCCGCACCTAGGGAAACCTACCAAACCTGTGCATTTCTGAAAACTAGAGACCTAGGGGAATCCAAGGAGGGGTGACTTGCGGGGCTCGGACCAGGTTCTGTTACCCAGAATCCTTTGCAAACCTCAAAATTTGGCTAAAAAAACACATGTTCCTCACATTTCTGTGGCAGAAAGTTCTGGAATCTGAGAGGAGCTACAAATTTCCTTCCACCCAGCGTTCCCCCAAGTCTCCCGATAAAAATTATACCTCACTTGCGTGGGTAGGCCTAGCGCCGGCGACAGGAAACACCCCAAAGCGCAACGTGGATACATCCTAAATTTTGGAAAAAAAACGGAGGTGTTTTTTGCGAAGTGCCTACCTGTAGATTTTGGCCTCTAGCTCAGCCGGCACCTAGGGAAACCTACCAAACCTGTGCATTTCTGAAAACTAGAGACCTAGGGGAATCCAAAGAGGGGTGACTTGCGGGGCTCGGACCAGGTTCTGTTACCCAGAATCCTTTGCAAACCTCAAAATTTGGCTAAAAAAACACATGTTCCTCACATTTCTGTGGCAGAAAGTTCTGGAATCTGAGAGGAGCTACAAATTTCCTTCCACCCAGCGTTCCCCCAAGTCTCCCGATAAAAATGATACCTCACTTGCGTGGGTAGGCCTAGCGCTGGCGACAGGAAACACCCCAAAGCGCAACGTGGACACATCCTAAATTTTTGAAAAAAACAGAGGTGTTTTTTGCGAAGTGCCTACCTGTAGATTTTGGCCTGTAGCTCAGCCGGCACCTAGGGAAACCTACCAAACCTGTGCATTTCTGAAAACTAGAGACCTAGGGGAATCCAAGGAGGGGTGACTTGCGGGGCTCGGACCAGGTTCTGTTACCCAGAATCCTTTGCAAACCTCAAAATTTGGCTAAAAAAACACATGTTCCTCACATTTCTGTGGCAGAAAGTTCTGGAATCTGAGAGGAGCTACAAATTTCCTTCCACCCAGCGTTCCCCCAAGTCTCCCGATAAAAATGATACCTCACTTGCGTGGGTAGGCCTAGCGCCGGCGACAGGAAACACCCCAAAGCGCAACGTGGACACATCCTAAATTTTGGAAAAAAACAGAGGTGTTTTTTGCGAAGTGCCTACCTGTAGATTTTGGCCTCTAGCTCAGCCGGCACCTAGGGAAACCTACCAAACCTGTGCATTTCTGAAAACTAGAGACCTAGGGGAATCCAAGGAGGGGTGACTTGCGGGGCTCGGACCAGGTTCTGTTACCCAGAATCCTTTGCAAACCTCAAAATTTGGCTAAAAAAACACATGTTCCTCACATTTCTGTGGCAGAAAGTTCTGGAATCTGAGAGGAGCTACAAATTTCCTTCCACCCAGCGTTCCCCCAAGTCTCCCTATAAAAATGATACCTCACTTGCGTGGGTAGGCCTAGCGCCGGCGACAGGAAACACCCCAAAGCGCAACGTGGACACATCCTAAATTTTGGAAAAAAACGGAGGTGTTTTTTGCGATGTGCCTACCTGTAGATTTTGGCCTCTAGCTCAGCCGGCACCTAGGGAAACCTACCAAACCTGTGCATTTCTGAAAACTAGAGACCTAGGGGAATCCAAGGAGGGGTGACTTGCGGGGCTCGGACCAGGTTCTGTTACCCAGAATCCTTTGCAAACCTCAAAATTTGGCTACAAAACACATGTTCCTCAAATTTTTGTGGCAGAAAGTTCTGGAATCTGAGAGGAGCTACAAATTACCTTCCACCCAGCGTTCCCCCAAGTCTCCCGATAAAAATTATACCTCACTTGCGTGGGTAGGCCTAGCGCCGGTGACAGGAAACACCCCAAAGCGCAACGTGGACACATCCTAAATTTTGGAAAAAAACGGAGGTGTTTTTTGCGATGTGCCTACCTGTAGATTTTGGCCTCTAGCTCAGCCGGCACCTAGGGAAACTTACCAAACCTGTGCATTTCTGAAAACTAGAGACCTAGGGGAATCCAAGGAGGGGTGACTTGCGGGGCTCGGACCTGGTTCTGTTACCCAGAATCCTTTGCAAACCTCAAAATTTGGCTAAAAAAACACATGTCCCTCACATTTTTGTGGCAGAAAGTTCTGGAATCTGAGAGGAGCTACAAATTTCCTTCCACCCAGCGTTCCCCCAAGTCTCCCGATAAAAATGATACCTCACTTGCGTGGGTAGGCCTAGCGCCGGCGACAGGAAACACCCCAAAGCGCAACGTGGACACATCCTAAATTTTGGAAAAAAACGGAGGTGTTTTTTGCGAAGTGCCTACCTGTAGATTTTGGCCTCTAGCTCAGCCGGCACCTAGGGAAACCTACCAAACCTGTGCATTTCTGAAAACTAGAGACCTAGGGGAATCCAAAGAGGGGTGACTTGCGGGGCTCGGACCAGGTTCTGTTACCCAGAATCCTTTGCAAACCTCAAAATTTGGCTAAAAAAACACATGTTCCTCACATTTCTGTGGCAGAAAGTTCTGGAATCTGAGAGGAGCTACAAATTTCCTTCCACCCAGCGTTCCCCCAAGTCTCCCGATAAAAATGATACCTCACTTGCGTGGGTAGGCCTAGCGCTGGCGACAGGAAACACCCCAAAGCGCAACGTGGACACATCCTAAATTTTGGAAAAAAACAGAGGTGTTTTTTGCGAAGTGCCTACCTGTAGATTTTGGCCTGTAGCTCAGCCGGCACCTAGGGAAACCTACCAAACCTGTGCATTTCTGAAAACTAGAGACCTAGGGGAATCCAAGGAGGGGTGACTTGCGGGGCTCGGACCAGGTTCTGTTACCCAGAATCCTTTGCAAACCTCAAAATTTGGCTAAAAAAACACATGTTCCTCACATTTCTGTGGCAGAAAGTTCTGGAATCTGAGAGGAGCTACAAATTTCCTTCCACCCAGCGTTCCCCCAAGTCTCCCGATAAAAATGATACCTCACTTGCGTGGGTAGGCCTAGCGCCGGCGACAGGAAACACCCCAAAGCGCAACGTGGACACATCCTAAATTTTGGAAAAAAACAGAGGTGTTTTTTGCGAAGTGCCTACCTGTAGATTTTGGCCTCTAGCTCAGCCGGCACCTAGGGAAACCTACCAAACCTGTGCATTTCTGAAAACTAGAGACCTAGGGGAATCCAAGGAGGGGTGACTTGCGGGGCTCGGACCAGGTTCTGTTACCCAGAATCCTTTGCAAACCTCAAAATTTGGCTAAAAAAACACATGTTCCTCACATTTCTGTGGCAGAAAGTTCTGGAATCTGAGAGGAGCTACAAATTTCCTTCCACCCAGCGTTCCCCCAAGTCTCCCTATAAAAATGATACCTCACTTGCGTGGGTAGGCCTAGCGCCGGCGACAGGAAACACCCCAAAGCGCAACGTGGACACATACTAAATTTTGGAAAAAAACGGAGGTGTTTTTTGCGATGTGCCTACCTGTAGATTTTGGCCTCTAGCTCAGCCGGCACCTAGGGAAACCTACCAAACCTGTGCATTTCTGAAAACTAGAGACCTAGGGGAATCCAAGGAGGGGTGACTTGCGGGGCTCGGACCAGGTTCTGTTACCCAGAATCCTTTGCAAACCTCAAAATTTGGCTACAAAACACATGTTCCTCACATTTTTGTGGCAGAAAGTTCTGGAATCTGAGAGGAGCTACAAATTACCTTCCACCCAGCGTTCCCCCAAGTCTCCCGATAAAAATTATACCTCACTTGCGTGGGTAGGCCTAGCGCCGGTGACAGGAAACACCCCAAAGCGCAACGTGGACACATCCTAAATTTTGGAAAAAAACGGAGGTGTTTTTTGCGATGTGCCTACCTGTAGATTTTGGCCTCTAGCTCAGCCGGCACCTAGGGAAACTTACCAAACCTGTGCATTTCTGAAAACTAGAGACCTAGGGGAATCCAAGGAGGGGTGACTTGCGGGGCTCGGACCTGGTTCTGTTACCCAGAATCCTTTGCAAACCTCAAAATTTGGCTAAAAAAAACACATGTCCCTCACATTTTTGTGGCAGAAAGTTCTGGAATCTGAGAGGAGCTACAAATTTCCTTCCACCCAGCGTTCCCCCAAGTCTCCCGATAAAAATGATACCTCACTTGCGTGGGTAGGCCTAGCGCCGGCGACAGGAAACACCCCAAAGCGCAACGTGGACACATCCTAAATTTTGGAAAAAAACAGAGGTGTTTTTTGCGAAGTGCCTACCTGTAGATTTTGGCCTCTAGCTCAGCCGGCACCTAGGGAAACCTACCAAACCTGTGCATTTCTGAAAACTAGAGACCTAGGGGAATCCAAGGAGGGGTGACTTGCGGGGCTCGGACCAGGTTCTGTTACCCAGAATCCTTTGCAAACCTCAAAATTTGGCTAAAAAAACACATGTTCCTCACATTTCTGTGGCAGAAAGTTCTGGAATCTGAGAGGAGCTACAAATTTCCTTCCACCCAGCGTTCCCCCAAGTCTCCCGATAAAAATGATACCTCACTTGCGTGGGTAGGCCTAGCGCCGGCGACAGGAAACACCCCAAAGCGCAACGTGGACACATCCTAAATTTTGGAAGAAAACGGAGGTGTTTTTTGCGAAGTGCCTACCTGTAGATTTTGGCCTCTAGCTCAGCCAGCACCTAGGGAAACCTACCAAACCTGTGCATTTCTGAAAACTAGAGACCTAGGGGAATCCAAGGAGGGGTGACTTGCGGGGCTCGGACCAGGTTCTGTTACCCAGAATCCTTTGCAAACCTCAAAATTTGGCTAAAAAAACACATGTTCCTCACATTTCTGTGGCAGAAAGTTCTGGAATCTGAGAGGAGCTACAAATTTCCTTCCACCCAGCGTTCCCCCAAGTCTCCCGATAAAAATGATACCTCACTTGCGTGGGTAGGCCTAGCGCCGGCGACAGGAAACACCCCAAAGCGCAACGTGGACACATCCTAAATTTTGGAAAAAAACGGAGGTGTTTTTTGCGATGTGCCTACCTGTAGATTTTGGCCTCTAGCTCAGCCGGCACCTAGGGAAACTTACCAAACCTGTGCATTTCTGAAAACTAGAGACCTAGGGGAATCCAAGGAGGGGTGACTTGCGGGGCTCGGACCAGGTTCTGTTACCCAGAATCCTTTGCAAACCTCAAAATTTGGCTAAAAAAACACATGTCCCTCACATTTTTGTGGCAGAAAGTTCTGGAATCTGAGAGGAGCTACAAATTTCCTTCCACCCAGCGTTCCCCCAAGTCTCCCGATAAAAATGATACCTCACTTGCGTGGGTAGGCCTAGCGCCGGCGACAGGAAACACCCCAAAGCGCAACGTGGACACATCCTAAATTTTGGAAAAAAACAGAGGTGTTTTTTGCGAAGTGCCTACCTGTAGATTTTGGCCTCTAGCTCAGCCGGCACCTAGGGAAACCTACCAAACCTGTGCATTTCTGAAAACTAGAGACCTAGGGGAATCCAAGGAGGGGTGACTTGCGGGGCTCGGACCAGGTTCTGTTACCCAGAATCCTTTGCAAACCTCAAAATTTGGCTAAAAAAACACATGTTCCTCACATTTCTGTGGCAGAAAGTTCTGGAATCTGAGAGGAGCTACAAATTTCCTTCCACCCAGCGTTCCCCCAAGTCTCCCGATAAAAATGATACCTCACTTGCGTGGGTAGGCCTAGCGCCGGCGACAGGAAACACCCCAAAGCGCAACGTGGACACATCCTAAATTTTGGAAGAAAACGGAGGTGTTTTTTGCGAAGTGCCTACCTGTAGATTTTGGCCTCTAGCTCAGCCGGCACCTAGGGAAACCTACAAAACCTGTGCATTTCTGAAAACTAGAGACCTAGGGGAATCCAAGGAGGGGTGACTTGCGGGGCTCGGACCAGGTTCTGTTACCCAGAATCCTTTGCAAACCTCAGAATTTGGCTAAAAAAACACATGTTCCTCACATTTCTGTGGCAGAAAGTTCTGGAATCTGAGAGGAGCTACAAATTTCCTTCCACCCAGCGTTCCCCCAAGTCTCCCGATAAAAATGATACCTCACTTGCGTGGGTAGGCCTAGCGCCGGCGACAGGAAACACCCCAAAGCGCAACGTGGACACATCCTAAATTTTGGGAAAAAACAGAGGTGTTTTTTGCGAAGTGCCAACCAGTAGATTTTGGCCTGTAGCTCAGCCGGCACCTAGGGAAACCTACCAAACCTGTGCATTTCTGAAAACTAGAGACCTAGGGGAATCCGAGGAGGGGTGACTTGCGGGGCTCGGACCAGGTTCTGTTACCCAGAATCATTTGCAAACCTCAAAATTTGGCTAAAAAAACACATATCCCTCACATTTCTGTGGCAGAAAGTTCTGGAATCTGAGAGGAGCTACAAATTTCCTTCCACCCAGCGTTCCCCCAAGTCTCCCGATAAAAATGATACCTCACTTGCGTGGGTAGGCCTAGCGCTGGCGACAGGAAACACCCCAAAGCGCAACGTGGACACATCCTAAATTTTTGAAAAAAACAGAGGTGTTTTTTGCGAAGTGCCTACCTGTAGATTTTGGCCTGTAGCTCAGCCGGCACCTAGGGAAACCTACCAAACCTGTGCATTTCTGAAAACTAGAGACCTAGGGGAATCCAAGGAGGGGTGACTTGCGGGGCTCGGACCAGGTTCTGTTACCCAGAATCCTTTGCAAACCTCAAAATTTGGCTAAAAAACACATGTTCCTCACATTTTTGTGGCAGAAAGTTCTGGAATCTGAGAGGAGCTACAAATTTCCTTCCACCCAGCGTTCCCCCAAGTCTCCCGATAAAAATGATACCTCACTTGCGTGGGTAGGCCTAGCGCCGGCGACAGGAAACACCCCAAAGCGCAACGTGGACACATCCTAAATTTTGGAAAAAAACAGAGGTGTTTTTTGCGAAGTGCCTACCTGTAGATTTTGGCCTCTAGCTCAGCCCGCACCTAGGGAAACCTACCAAACCTGTGCATTTCTGAAAACTAGAGACCTAGGGGAATCCAAGGAGGGGTGACTTGCGGGGCTCGGACCAGGTTCTGTTACCCAGAATCCTTTGCAAACCTCAAAATTTGGCTAAAAAAACACATGTTCCTCACATTTCTGTGGCAGAAAGTTCTGGAATCTGAGAGGAGCTACAAATTTCCTTCCACCCAGCGTTCCCCCAAGTCTCCCGATAAAAATTATACCTCACTTGCGTGGGTAGGCCTAGCGCCGGCGACAGGAAACACCCCAAAGCGCAACGTGGACACATCCTAAATTTTGGAAAAAAACGGAGGTGTTTTTTTGCGAAGTGCCTACCTGTAGATTTTGGCCTCTAGCTCAGCCGGCACCTAGGGAAACCTACCAAACCTGTGCATTTCTGAAAACTAGAGACCTAGGGGAATCCAAAGAGGGGTGACTTGCGGGGCTCGGACCAGGTTCTGTTACCCAGAATCCTTTGCAAACCTCAAAATTTGGCTAAAAAAACACATGTTCCTCTCATTTCTGTGGCAGAAAGTTCTGGAATCTGAGAGGAGCTACAAATTTCCTTCCACCCAGCGTTCCCCCAAGTCTCCCGATAAAAATGATACCTCACTTGCGTGGGTAGGCCTAGCGCTGGCGACAGGAAACACCCCAAAGCGCAACGTGGACACATCCTAAATTTTTGAAAAAAACAGAGGTGTTTTTTGCGAAGTGCCTACCTGTAGATTTTGGCCTGTAGCTCAGCCGGCACCTAGGGAAACCTACCAAACCTGTGCATTTCTGAAAACTAGAGACCTAGGGGAATCCAAGGAGGGGTGACTTGCGGGGCTCGGACCAGGTTCTGTTACCCAGAATCCTTTGCAAACCTCAAAATTTGGCTAAAAAAACACATGTTCCTCACATTTCTGTGGCAGAAAGTTCTGGAATCTGAGAGGAGCTACAAATTTCCTTCCACCCAGCGTTCCCCCAAGTCTCCCGATAAAAATGATACCTCACTTGCGTGGGTAGGCCTAGCGCCGGCGACAGGAAACACCCCAAAGCGCAACGTGGACACATCCTAAATTTTGGAAAAAAACAGAGGTGTTTTTTGCGAAGTGCCTACCTGTAGATTTTGGCCTCTAGCTCAGCCGGCACCTAGGGAAACCTACCAAACCTGTGCATTTCTGAAAACTAGAGACCTAGGGGAATCCAAGGAGGGGTGACTTGCGGGGCTCGGACCAGGTTCTGTTACCCAGAATCCTTTGCAAACCTCAAAATTTGGCTAAAAAAACACATGTTCCTCACATTTCTGTGGCAGAAAGTTCTGGAATCTGAGAGGAGCTACAAATTTCCTTCCACCCAGCGTTCCCCCAAGTCTCCCTATAAAAATGATACCTCACTTGCGTGGGTAGGCCTAGCGCCGGCGACAGGAAACACCCCAAAGCGCAACGTGGACACATACTAAATTTTGGAAAAAAACGGAGGTGTTTTTTGCGATGTGCCTACCTGTAGATTTTGGCCTCTAGCTCAGCCGGCACCTAGGGAAACCTACCAAACCTGTGCATTTCTGAAAACTAGAGACCTAGGGGAATCCAAGGAGGGGTGACTTGCGGGGCTCGGACCAGGTTCTGTTACCCAGAATCCTTTGCAAACCTCAAAATTTGGCTACAAAACACATGTTCCTCACATTTTTGTGGCAGAAAGTTCTGGAATCTGAGAGGAGCTACAAATTACCTTCCACCCAGCGTTCCCCCAAGTCTCCCGATAAAAATTATACCTCACTTGCGTGGGTAGGCCTAGCGCCGGTGACAGGAAACACCCCAAAGCGCAACGTGGACACATCCTAAATTTTGGAAAAAAACGGAGGTGTTTTTTGCGATGTGCCTACCTGTAGATTTTGGCCTCTAGCTCAGCCGGCACCTAGGGAAACTTACCAAACCTGTGCATTTCTGAAAACTAGAGACCTAGGGGAATCCAAGGAGGGGTGACTTGCGGGGCTCGGACCTGGTTCTGTTACCCAGAATCCTTTGCAAACCTCAAAATTTGGCTAAAAAAACACATGTCCCTCACATTTTTGTGGCAGAAAGTTCTGGAATCTGAGAGGAGCTACAAATTTCCTTCCACCCAGCGTTCCCCCAAGTCTCCCGATAAAAATGATACCTCACTTGCGTGGGTAGGCCTAGCGCCGGCGACAGGAAACACCCCAAAGCGCAACGTGGACACATCCTAAATTTTGGAAAAAAACAGAGGTGTTTTTTGCGAAGTGCCTACCTGTAGATTTTGGCCTCTAGCTCAGCCGGCACCTAGGGAAACCTACCAAACCTGTGCATTTCTGAAAACTAGAGACCTAGGGGAATCCAAGGAGGGGTGACTTGCGGGGCTCGGACCAGGTTCTGTTACCCAGAATCCTTTGCAAACCTCAAAATTTGGCTAAAAAAACACATGTTCCTCACATTTCTGTGGCAGAAAGTTCTGGAATCTGAGAGGAGCTACAAATTTCCTTCCACCCAGCGTTCCCCCAAGTCTCCCGATAAAAATGATACCTCACTTGCGTGGGTAGGCCTAGCGCCGGCGACAGGAAACACCCCAAAGCGCAACGTGGACACATCCTAAATTTTGGAAGAAAACGGAGGTGTTTTTTGCGAAGTGCCTACCTGTAGATTTTGGCCTCTAGCTCAGCCAGCACCTAGGGAAACCTACCAAACCTGTGCATTTCTGAAAACTAGAGACCTAGGGGAATCCAAGGAGGGGTGACTTGCGGGGCTCGGACCAGGTTCTGTTACCCAGAATCCTTTGCAAACCTCAAAATTTGGCTAAAAAAACACATGTTCCTCACATTTCTGTGGCAGAAAGTTCTGGAATCTGAGAGGAGCTACAAATTTCCTTCCACCCAGCGTTCCCCCAAGTCTCCCGATAAAAATGATACCTCACTTGCGTGGGTAGGCCTAGCGCCGGCGACAGGAAACACCCCAAAGCGCAACGTGGACACATCCTAAATTTTGGAAAAAAACGGAGGTGTTTTTTGCGATGTGCCTACCTGTAGATTTTGGCCTCTAGCTCAGCCGGCACCTAGGGAAACTTACCAAACCTGTGCATTTCTGAAAACTAGAGACCTAGGGGAATCCAAGGAGGGGTGACTTGCGGGGCTCGGACCAGGTTCTGTTACCCAGAATCCTTTGCAAACCTCAAAATTTGGCTAAAAAAACACATGTCCCTCACATTTTTGTGGCAGAAAGTTCTGGAATCTGAGAGGAGCTACAAATTTCCTTCCACCCAGCGTTCCCCCAAGTCTCCCGATAAAAATGATACCTCACTTGCGTGGGTAGGCCTAGCGCCGGCGACAGGAAACACCCCAAAGCGCAACGTGGACACATCCTAAATTTTGGAAAAAAACAGAGGTGTTTTTTGCGAAGTGCCTACCTGTAGATTTTGGCCTCTAGCTCAGCCGGCACCTAGGGAAACCTACCAAACCTGTGCATTTCTGAAAACTAGAGACCTAGGGGAATCCAAGGAGGGGTGACTTGCGGGGCTCGGACCAGGTTCTGTTACCCAGAATCCTTTGCAAACCTCAAAATTTGGCTAAAAAAACACATGTTCCTCACATTTCTGTGGCAGAAAGTTCTGGAATCTGAGAGGAGCTACAAATTTCCTTCCACCCAGCGTTCCCCCAAGTCTCCCGATAAAAATGATACCTCACTTGCGTGGGTAGGCCTAGCGCCGGCGACAGGAAACACCCCAAAGCGCAACGTGGACACATCCTAAATTTTGGAAGAAAACGGAGGTGTTTTTTGCGAAGTGCCTACCTGTAGATTTTGGCCTCTAGCTCAGCCCGCACCTAGGGAAACCTACAAAACCTGTGCATTTCTGAAAACTAGAGACCTAGGGGAATCCAAGGAGGGGTGACTTGCGGGGCTCGGACCAGGTTCTGTTACCCAGAATCCTTTGCAAACCTCAGAATTTGGCTAAAAAAACACATGTTCCTCACATTTCTGTGGCAGAAAGTTCTGGAATCTGAGAGGAGCTACAAATTTCCTTCCACCCAGCGTTCCCCCAAGTCTCCCGATAAAAATGATACCTCACTTGCGTGGGTAGGCCTAGCGCCGGCGACAGGAAACACCCCAAAGCGCAACGTGGACACATCCTAAATTTTGGGAAAAAACAGAGGTGTTTTTTGCGAAGTGCCAACCAGTAGATTTTGGCCTGTAGCTCAGCCGGCACCTAGGGAAACCTACCAAACCTGTGCATTTCTGAAAACTAGAGACCTAGGGGAATCCGAGGAGGGGTGACTTGCGGGGCTCGGACCAGGTTCTGTTACCCAGAATCATTTGCAAACCTCAAAATTTGGCTAAAAAAACACATATCCCTCACATTTCTGTGGCAGAAAGTTCTGGAATCTGAGAGGAGCTACAAATTTCCTTCCACCCAGCGTTCCCCCAAGTCTCCCGATAAAAATGATACCTCACTTGCGTGGGTAGGCCTAGCGCTGGCGACAGGAAACACCCCAAAGCGCAACGTGGACACATCCTAAATTTTTGAAAAAAACAGAGGTGTTTTTTGCGAAGTGCCTACCTGTAGATTTTGGCCTGTAGCTCAGCCGGCACCTAGGGAAACCTACCAAACCTGTGCATTTCTGAAAACTAGAGACCTAGGGGAATCCAAGGAGGGGTGACTTGCGGGGCTCGGACCAGGTTCTGTTACCCAGAATCCTTTGCAAACCTCAAAATTTGGCTAAAAAACACATGTTCCTCACATTTTTGTGGCAGAAAGTTCTGGAATCTGAGAGGAGCTACAAATTTCCTTCCACCCAGCGTTCCCCCAAGTCTCCCGATAAAAATGATACCTCACTTGCGTGGGTAGGCCTAGCGCCGGCGACAGGAAACACCCCAAAGCGCAACGTGGACACATCCTAAATTTTGGAAAAAAACAGAGGTGTTTTTTGCGAAGTGCCTACCTGTAGATTTTGGCCTCTAGCTCAGCCCGCACCTAGGGAAACCTACCAAACCTGTGCATTTCTGAAAACTAGAGACCTAGGGGAATCCAAGGAGGGGTGACTTGCGGGGCTCGGACCAGGTTCTGTTACCCAGAATCCTTTGCAAACCTCAAAATTTGGCTAAAAAAACACATGTTCCTCACATTTCTGTGGCAGAAAGTTCTGGAATCTGAGAGGAGCTACAAATTTCCTTCCACCCAGCGTTCCCCCAAGTCTCCCGATAAAAATTATACCTCACTTGCGTGGGTAGGCCTAGCGCCGGCGACAGGAAACACCCCAAAGCGCAACGTGGACACATCCTAAATTTTGGAAAAAAACGGAGGTGTTTTTTGCGAAGTGCCTACCTGTAGATTTTGGCCTCTAGCTCAGCCGGCACCTAGGGAAACCTACCAAACCTGTGCATTTCTGAAAACTAGAGACCTAGGGGAATCCAAAGAGGGGTGACTTGCGGGGCTCGGACCAGGTTCTGTTACCCAGAATCCTTTGCAAACCTCAAAATTTGGCTAAAAAAACACATGTTCCTCTCATTTCTGTGGCAGAAAGTTCTGGAATCTGAGAGGAGCTACAAATTTCCTTCCACCCAGCGTTCCCCCAAGTCTCCCGATAAAAATGATACCTCACTTGCGTGGGTAGGCCTAGCGCTGGCGACAGGAAACACCCCAAAGCGCAACGTGGACACATCCTAAATTTTTGAAAAAAACAGAGGTGTTTTTTGCGAAGTGCCTACCTGTAGATTTTGGCCTGTAGCTCAGCCGGCACCTAGGGAAACCTACCAAACCTGTGCATTTCTGAAAACTAGAGACCTAGGGGAATCCAAGGAGGGGTGACTTGCGGGGCTCGGACCAGGTTCTGTTACCCAGAATCCTTTGCAAACCTCAAAATTTGGCTAAAAAAACACATGTTCCTCACATTTCTGTGGCAGAAAGTTCTGGAATCTGAGAGGAGCTACAAATTTCCTTCCACCCAGCGTTCCCCCAAGTCTCCCGATAAAAATGATACCTCACTTGCGTGGGTAGGCCTAGCGCCGGCGACAGGAAACACCCCAAAGCGCAACGTGGACACATCCTAAATTTTGGAAAAAAACAGAGGTGTTTTTTGCGAAGTGCCTACCTGTAGATTTTGGCCTCTAGCTCAGCCGGCACCTAGGGAAACCTACCAAACCTGTGCATTTCTGAAAACTAGAGACCTAGGGGAATCCAAGGAGGGGTGACTTGCGGGGCTCGGACCAGGTTCTGTTACCCAGAATCCTTTGCAAACCTCAAAATTTGGCTAAAAAAACACATGTTCCTCACATTTCTGTGGCAGAAAGTTCTGGAATCTGAGAGGAGCTACAAATTTCCTTCCACCCAGCGTTCCCCCAAGTCTCCCTATAAAAATGATACCTCACTTGCGTGGGTAGGCCTAGCGCCGGCGACAGGAAACACCCCAAAGCGCAACGTGGACACATCCTAAATTTTGGAAAAAAACGGAGGTGTTTTTTGCGATGTGCCTACCTGTAGATTTTGGCCTCTAGCTCAGCCGGCACCTAGGGAAACCTACCAAACCTGTGCATTTCTGAAAACTAGAGACCTAGGGGAATCCAAGGAGGGGTGACTTGCGGGGCTCGGACCAGGTTCTGTTACCCAGAATCCTTTGCAAACCTCAAAATTTGGCTACAAAACACATGTTCCTCACATTTTTGTGGCAGAAAGTTCTGGAATCTGAGAGGAGCTACAAATTACCTTCCACCCAGCGTTCCCCCAAGTCTCCCGATAAAAATTATACCTCACTTGCGTGGGTAGGCCTAGCGCCGGTGACAGGAAACACCCCAAAGCGCAACGTGGACACATCCTAAATTTTGGAAAAAAACGGAGGTGTTTTTTGCGATGTGCCTACCTGTAGATTTTGGCCTCTAGCTCAGCCGGCACCTAGGGAAACTTACCAAACCTGTGCATTTCTGAAAACTAGAGACCTAGGGGAATCCAAGGAGGGGTGACTTGCGGGGCTCGGACCTGGTTCTGTTACCCAGAATCCTTTGCAAACCTCAAAATTTGGCTAAAAAAACACATGTCCCTCACATTTTTGTGGCAGAAAGTTCTGGAATCTGGGAGGAGCTACAAATTTCCTTCCACCCAGCGTTCCCCCAAGTCTCCCGATAAAAATGATACCTCACTTGCGTGGGTAGGCCTAGCGCCGGCGACAGGAAACACCCCAAAGCGCAACGTGGACACATCCTAAATTTTGGAAAAAAACGGAGGTGTTTTTTGCGAAGTGCCTACCTGTAGATTTTGGCCTCTAGCTCAGCCGGCACCTAGGGAAACCTACCAAACCTGTGCATTTCTGAAAACTAGAGACCTAGGGGAATCCAAAGAGGGGTGACTTGCGGGGCTCGGACCAGGTTCTGTTACCCAGAATCCTTTGCAAACCTCAAAATTTGGCTAAAAAAACACATGTTCCTCACATTTCTGTGGCAGAAAGTTCTGGAATCTGAGAGGAGCTACAAATTTCCTTCCACCCAGCGTTCCCCCAAGTCTCCCGATAAAAATGATACCTCACTTGCGTGGGTAGGCCTAGCGCTGGCGACAGGAAACACCCCAAAGCGCAACGTGGACACATCCTAAATTTTGGAAAAAAACAGAGGTGTTTTTTGCGAAGTGCCTACCTGTAGATTTTGGCCTGTAGCTCAGCCGGCACCTAGGGAAACCTACCAAACCTGTGCATTTCTGAAAACTAGAGACCTAGGGGAATCCAAGGAGGGGTGACTTGCGGGGCTCGGACCAGGTTCTGTTACCCAGAATCCTTTGCAAACCTCCAAATTTGGCTAAAAAAACACATGTTCCTCACATTTCTGTGGCAGAAAGTTCTGGAATCTGAGAGGAGCTACAAATTTCCTTCCACCCAGCGTTCCCCCAAGTCTCCCGATAAAAATGATACCTCACTTGCGTGGGTAGGCCTAGCGCCGGCGACAGGAAACACCCCAAAGCGCAACGTGGACACATCCTAAATTTTGGAAAAAAACAGAGGTGTTTTTTGCGAAGTGCCTACCTGTAGATTTTGGCCTCTAGCTCAGCCGGCACCTAGGGAAACCTACCAAACCTGTGCATTTCTGAAAACTAGAGACCTAGGGGAATCCAAGGAGGGGTGACTTGCGGGGCTCGGACCAGGTTCTGTTACCCAGAATCCTTTGCAAACCTCAAAATTTGGCTAAAAAAACACATGTTCCTCACATTTCTGTGGCAGAAAGTTCTGGAATCTGAGAGGAGCTACAAATTTCCTTCCACCCAGCGTTCCCCCAAGTCTCCCTATAAAAATGATACCTCACTTGCGTGGGTAGGCCTAGCGCCGGCGACAGGAAACACCCCAAAGCGCAACGTGGACACATCCTAAATTTTGGAAAAAAACGGAGGTGTTTTTTGCGATGTGCCTACCTGTAGATTTTGGCCTCTAGCTCAGCCGGCACCTAGGGAAACCTACCAAACCTGTGCATTTCTGAAAACTAGAGACCTAGGGGAATCCAAGGAGGGGTGACTTGCGGGGCTCGGACCAGGTTCTGTTACCCAGAATCCTTTGCAAACCTCAAAATTTGGCTACAAAACACATGTTCCTCACATTTTTGTGGCAGAAAGTTCTGGAATCTGAGAGGAGCTACAAATTACCTTCCACCCAGCGTTCCCCCAAGTCTCCCGATAAAAATTATACCTCACTTGCGTGGGTAGGCCTAGCGCCGGTGACAGGAAACACCCCAAAGCGCAACGTGGACACATCCTAAATTTTGGAAAAAAACGGAGGTGTTTTTTGCGATGTGCCTACCTGTAGATTTTGGCCTCTAGCTCAGCCGGCACCTAGGGAAACTTACCAAACCTGTGCATTTCTGAAAACTAGAGACCTAGGGGAATCCAAGGAGGGGTGACTTGCGGGGCTCGGACCTGGTTCTGTTACCCAGAATCCTTTGCAAACCTCAAAATTTGGCTAAAAAAACACATGTCCCTCACATTTTTGTGGCAGAAAGTTCTGGAATCTGAGAGGAGCTACAAATTTCCTTCCACCCAGCGTTCCCCCAAGTCTCCCGATAAAAATGATACCTCACTTGCGTGGGTAGGCCTAGCGCCGGCGACAGGAAACACCCCAAAGCGCAACGTGGACACATCCTAAATTTTGGAAAAAAACAGAGGTGTTTTTTGCGAAGTGCCTACCTGTAGATTTTGGCCTCTAGCTCAGCCGGCACCTAGGGAAACCTACCAAACCTGTGCATTTCTGAAAACTAGAGACCTAGGGGAATCCAAGGAGGGGTGACTTGCGGGGCTCGGACCAGGTTCTGTTACCCAGAATCCTTTGCAAACCTCAAAATTTGGCTAAAAAAACACATGTTCCTCACATTTCTGTGGCAGAAAGTTCTGGAATCTGAGAGGAGCTACAAATTTCCTTCCACCCAGCGTTCCCCCAAGTCTCCCGATAAAAATGATACCTCACTTGCGTGGGTAGGCCTAGCGCCGGCGACAGGAAACACCCCAAAGCGCAACGTGGACACATCCTAAATTTTGGAAGAAAACGGAGGTGTTTTTTGCGAAGTGCCTACCTGTAGATTTTGGCCTCTAGCTCAGCCAGCACCTAGGGAAACCTACCAAACTTGTGCATTTCTGAAAACTAGAGACCTAGGGGAATCCAAGGAGGGGTGACTTGCGGGGCTCGGACCAGGTTCTGTTACCCAGAATCCTTTGCAAACCTCAAAATTTGGCTAAAAAAACACATGTTCCTCACATTTCTGTGGCAGAAAGTTCTGGAATCTGAGAGGAGCTACAAATTTCCTTCCACCCAGCGTTCCCCCAAGTCTCCCGATAAAAATGATACCTCACTTGCGTGGGTAGGCCTAGCGCCGGCGACAGGAAACACCCCAAAGCGCAACGTGGACACATCCTAAATTTTGGAAAAAAACGGAGGTGTTTTTTGCGATGTGCCTACCTGTAGATTTTGGCCTCTAGCTCAGCCGGCACCTAGGGAAACTTACCAAACCTGTGCATTTCTGAAAACTAGAGACCTAGGGGAATCCAAGGAGGGGTGACTTGCGGGGCTCGGACCAGGTTCTGTTACCCAGAATCCTTTGCAAACCTCAAAATTTGGCTAAAAAAACACATGTCCCTCACATTTTTGTGGCAGAAAGTTCTGGAATCTGAGAGGAGCTACAAATTTCCTTCCACCCAGCGTTCCCCCAAGTCTCCCGATAAAAATGATACCTCACTTGCGTGGGTAGGCCTAGCGCCGGCGACAGGAAACACCCCAAAGCGCAACGTGGACACATCCTAAATTTTGGAAAAAAACAGAGGTGTTTTTTGCGAAGTGCCTACCTGTAGATTTTGGCCTCTAGCTCAGCCGGCACCTAGGGAAACCTACCAAACCTGTGCATTTCTGAAAACTAGAGACCTAGGGGAATCCAAGGAGGGGTGACTTGCGGGGCTCGGACCAGGTTCTGTTACCCAGAATCCTTTGCAAACCTCAAAATTTGGCTAAAAAAACACATGTTCCTCACATTTCTGTGGCAGAAAGTTCTGGAATCTGAGAGGAGCTACAAATTTCCTTCCACCCAGCGTTCCCCCAAGTCTCCCGATAAAAATGATACCTCACTTGCGTGGGTAGGCCTAGCGCCGGCGACAGGAAACACCCCAAAGCGCAACGTGGACACATCCTAAATTTTGGAAGAAAACGGAGGTGTTTTTTGCGAAGTGCCTACCTGTAGATTTTGGCCTCTAGCTCAGCCGGCACCTAGGGAAACCTACAAAACCTGTGCATTTCTGAAAACTAGAGACCTAGGGGAATCCAAGGAGGGGTGACTTGCGGGGCTCGGACCAGGTTCTGTTACCCAGAATCCTTTGCAAACCTCAGAATTTGGCTAAAAAAACACATGTTCCTCACATTTCTGTGGCAGAAAGTTCTGGAATCTGAGAGGAGCTACAAATTTCCTTCCACCCAGCGTTCCCCCAAGTCTCCCGATAAAAATGATACCTCACTTGCGTGGGTAGGCCTAGCGCCGGCGACAGGAAACACCCCAAAGCGCAACGTGGACACATCCTAAATTTTGGGAAAAAACAGAGGTGTTTTTTGCGAAGTGCCAACCAGTAGATTTTGGCCTGTAGCTCAGCCGGCACCTAGGGAAACCTACCAAACCTGTGCATTTCTGAAAACTAGAGACCTAGGGGAATCCGAGGAGGGGTGACTTGCGGGGCTCGGACCAGGTTCTGTTACCCAGAATCATTTGCAAACCTCAAAATTTGGCTAAAAAAACACATATCCCTCACATTTCTGTGGCAGAAAGTTCTGGAATCTGAGAGGAGCTACAAATTTCCTTCCACCCAGCGTTCCCCCAAGTCTCCCGATAAAAATGATACCTCACTTGCGTGGGTAGGCCTAGCGCCGGCGACAGGAAACACCCCAAAGCGCAACGTGGACACATCCTAAATTTTGGAAAAAAACAGAGGTGTTTTTTGCGAAGTGCCTACCTGTAGATTTTGGCCTCTAGCTCAGCCGGCACCTAGGGAAACCTACCAAACCTGTGCATTTCTGAAAACTAGAGACCTAGGGGAATCCAAGGAGGGGTGACTTGCGGGGCTCGGACCAGGTTCTGTTACCCAGAATCCTTTGCAAACCTCAAAATTTGGCTAAAAAAACACATGTTCCTCACATTTCTGTGGCAGAAAGTTCTGGAATCTGAGAGGAGCTACAAATTTCCTTCCACCCAGCGTTCCCCCAAGTCTCCCGATAAAAATGATACCTCACTTGCGTGGGTAGGCCTAGCGCCGGCGACAGGAAACACCCCAAAGCGCAACGTGGACACATCCTAAATTTTGGAAGAAAACGGAGGTGTTTTTTGCGAAGTGCCTACCTGTAGATTTTGGCCTCTAGCTCAGCCAGCACCTAGGGAAACCTACCAAACCTGTGCATTTCTGAAAACTAGAGACCTAGGGGAATCCAAGGAGGGGTGACTTGCGGGGCTCGGACCAGGTTCTGTTACCCAGAATCCTTTGCAAACCTCAAAATTTGGCCAAAAAAACACATGTTCCTCACATTTCTGTGGCAGAAAGTTCTGGAATCTGAGACGAGCTACAAATTTCCTTCCACCCAGCGTTCCCCCAAGTCTCCCGATAAAAATGATACCTCACTTGCGTGGGTAGGCCTAGCGCCGGCGACAGGAAACACCCCAAAGCGCAACGTGGACACATCCTAAATTTTGGAAAAAAACGGAGGTGTTTTTTGCGATGTGCCTACCTGTAGATTTTGGCCTCTAGCTCAGCCGGCACCTAGGGAAACTTACCAAACCTGTGCATTTCTGAAAACTAGAGACCTAGGGGAATCCAAGGAGGGGTGACTTGCGGGGCTCGGACCAGGTTCTGTTACCCAGAATCCTTTGCAAACCTCAAAATTTGGCTAAAAAAACACATGTCCCTCACATTTTTGTGGCAGAAAGTTCTGGAATCTGAGAGGAGCTACAAATTTCCTTCCACCCAGCGTTCCCCCAAGTCTCCCGATAAAAATGATACCTCACTTGCGTGGGTAGGCCTAGCGCCGGCGACAGGAAACACCCCAAAGCGCAACGTGGACACATCCTAAATTTTGGAAAAAAACAGAGGTGTTTTTTGCGAAGTGCCTACCTGTAGATTTTGGCCTCTAGCTCAGCCGGCACCTAGGGAAACCTACCAAACCTGTGCATTTCTGAAAACTAGAGACCTAGGGGAATCCAAGGAGGGGTGACTTGCGGGGCTCGGACCAGGTTCTGTTACCCAGAATCCTTTGCAAACCTCAAAATTTGGCTAAAAAAACACATGTTCCTCACATTTCTGTGGCAGAAAGTTCTGGAATCTGAGAGGAGCTACAAATTTCCTTCCACCCAGCGTTCCCCCAAGTCTCCCGATAAAAATGATACCTCACTTGCGTGGGTAGGCCTAGCGCCGGCGACAGGAAACACCCCAAAGCGCAACGTGGACACATCCTAAATTTTGGAAGAAAACGGAGGTGTTTTTTGCGAAGTGCCTACCTGTAGATTTTGGCCTCTAGCTCAGCCGGCACCTAGGGAAACCTACAAAACCTGTGCATTTCTGAAAACTAGAGACCTAGGGGAATCCAAGGAGGGGTGACTTGCGGGGCTCGGACCAGGTTCTGTTACCCAGAATCCTTTGCAAACCTCAGAATTTGGCTAAAAAAACACATGTTCCTCACATTTCTGTGGCAGAAAGTTCTGGAATCTGAGAGGAGCTACAAATTTCCTTCCACCCAGCGTTCCCCCAAGTCTCCCGATAAAAATGATACCTCACTTGCGTGGGTAGGCCTAGCGCCGGCGACAGGAAACACCCCAAAGCGCAACGTGGACACATCCTAAATTTTGGGAAAAAACAGAGGTGTTTTTTGCGAAGTGCCAACCAGTAGATTTTGGCCTGAAGCTCAGCCGGCACCTAGGGAAACCTACCAAACCTGTGCATTTCTGAAAACTAGAGACCTAGGGGAATCCGAGGAGGGGTGACTTGCGGGGCTCGGACCAGGTTCTGTTACCCAGAATCATTTGCAAACCTCAAAATTTGGCTAAAAAAACACATATCCCTCACATTTCTGTGGCAGAAAGTTCTGGAATCTGAGAGGAGCTACAAATTTCCTTCCACCCAGCGTTCCCCCAAGTCTCCCGATAAAAATGATACCTCACTTGCGTGGGTAGGCCTAGCGCCGGCGACAGGAAACACCCCAAAGCGCAACGTGGACACATCCTAAATTTTGGAAAAAAACAGAGGTGTTTTTTGCGAAGTGCCTACCTGTAGATTTTGGCCTCTAGCTCAGCCGGCACCTAGGGAAACCTACCAAACCTGTGCATTTCTGAAAACTAGAGACCTAGGGGAATCCAAGGAGGGGTGACTTGCGGGGCTCGGACCAGGTTCTGTTACCCAGAATCCTTTGCAAACCTCAAAATTTGGCTAAAAAAACACATGTTCCTCACATTTCTGTGGCAGAAAGTTCTGGAATCTGAGAGGAGCTACAAATTTCCTTCCACCCAGCGTTCCCCCAAGTCTCCCGATAAAAATGATACCTCACTTGCGTGGGTAGGCCTAGCGCCGGCGACAGGAAACACCCCAAAGCGCAACGTGGACACATCCTAAATTTTGGAAGAAAACGGAGGTGTTTTTTGCGAAGTGCCTACCTGTAGATTTTGGCCTCTAGCTCAGCCGGCACCTAGGGAAACCTACAAAACCTGTGCATTTCTGAAATCTAGAGACCTAGGGGAATCCAAGGAGGGGTGACTTGCGGGGCTCGGACCAGGTTCTGTTACCCAGAATCCTTTGCAAACCTCAGAATTTGGCTAAAAAAACACATGTTCCTCACATTTCTGTGGCAGAAAGTTCTGGAATCTGAGAGGAGCTACAAATTTCCTTCCACCCAGCGTTCCCCCAAGTCTCCCGATAAAAATGATACCTCACTTGCGTGGGTAGGCCTAGCGCCGGCGACAGGAAACACCCCAAAGCGCAACGTGGACACATCCTAAATTTTGGGAAAAAACAGAGGTGTTTTTTGCGAAGTGCCAACCAGTAGATTTTGGCCTGTAGCTCAGCCGGCACCTAGGGAAACCTACCAAACCTGTGCATTTCTGAAAACTAGAGACCTAGGGGAATCCGAGGAGGGGTGACTTGCGGGGCTCGGACCAGGTTCTGTTACCCAGAATCATTTGCAAACCTCAAAATTTGGCTTAAAGAACACATGGACCTCACATTTCTGTGGCAGAAAGTTCTGGAATCTGAGAGGAGCTACAAATTTCCTTCCACCCAGCGTTCCCCCAAGTTTCCCGATAAAAATGATACCTCACTTGCGTGGGTAGGCCTAGCGCCGGCGACAGGAAACACCCCAAAGCGCAACGTGGACACATCCTAAATTTTGGAAACAAACAGAGGTGTTTTTTGCGAAGTGCCTACCTGTAGATTTTGGCCTCTAGCTCAGCCGGCACCTAGGGAAACCTACCAAACCTGTGCATTTCTGAAAACTAGAGACCTAGGGGAATCCAAGGAGGGGTGACTTGCGGGGCTCGGACCTGGTTCTGTTACCCAGAATCCTTTGCAAACCTCAAAATTTGGCTAAAAAAACAAATGTTCCTCACATTTCTGTGGCAGAAAGTTCTGGAATCTGAGAGGAGCTACAAATTTCCTTCCACCCAGCGTTCCCCCAAGTCTCCCGATAAAAATGATACCTCACTTGCGTGGGTAGGCCTAGCGCTGGCGACAGGAAACACCCCAAAGCGCAACGTGGACACATCCTAAATTTTTGAAAAAAACAGAGGTGTTTTTTGCGAAGTGCCTACCTGTAGATTTTGGCCTGTAGCTCAGCCGGCACCTAGGGAAACCTACCAAACCTGTGCATTTCTGAAAACTAGAGACCTAGGGGAATCCAAGGAGGGGTGACTTGCGGGGCTCGGACCAGGTTCTGTTACCCAGAATCCTTTGCAAACCTCAAAATTTGGCTAAAAAACACATGTTCCTCACATTTTTGTGGCAGAAAGTTCTGGAATCTGAGAGGAGCTACAAATTTCCTTCCACCCAGCGTTCCCCCAAGTCTCCCGATAAAAATGATACCTCACTTGCGTGGGTAGGCCTAGCGCCGGCGACAGGAAACACCCCAAAGCGCAACGTGGACATATCCTAAATTTTGGAAAAAAACGGAGGTGTTTTTTGCGAAGTGCCTACCTGTAGTTTTTGGCCTCTAGCTTAGCCGGCACATAGGGAAACCTACCAAACCTGTGCATTTCTGAAAACTAGAGACCTAGGGGAATCCAAGGAGGGGTGACTTGCGGGGCTCGGGCCAGGTTCTGTTACCCAGAATCCTTTGCAAACCTCAAAATTTGGCTAAAAAAACACATATCCCTCACATTTCTGTGGCAGAAAGTTCTGGAATCTGAGAGGAGCTACAAATTTCCTTCCAACCAGCGTTCCCCCAAGTATCCCGATAAAAATGATACCTCACTTGCGTGGGTAGGCATAGCGCCGGTGACAGGAAACACCCCAAAGCGCAACGTGGAAACATCCTAAATTTTGGAAAAAAACAGAGGTGTTTTTTGCGAAGTGCCTACCTGTAGATTTTGGCCTCTAGCTCAGCCGGCACCTAGGGAAACCTACCAAACCTGTGCATTTCTGAAAACTAGAGACCTAGGGGAATCCAAGGAGGGGTGACTTGCGGGGCTCGGACCCGGTTCTGTTACCCAGAATCCTTTTCAAACCTCAAAATTTGGCTAATAAAACACATGTTCCTCACATTTCTGTGGCAGAAAGTTCTGGAATCTGAGAGGAGCTACAAATCTCCTTCCACCCAGCGTTCCCCCAAGTCTCCCGATAAAAATGATACCTCACTTGCGTGGGTAGGCCTAGCGCCGGCGACAGGAAACACCCCAAAGCGCAACGTGGACACATCCTAAATTTTGGAAAAAAACAGAGGTGTTTTTTGCCAAGTGCCTACCTGTAGATTTTGGCCTCTAGCTCAGCCGGCACCTAGGGAAACCTACCAAACCTGTGCATTTCTGAAAACTAGAGACCTAGGGGAATCCAAGGAGGGGTGACTTGCGGGGCTCGGACCAGGTTCTGTTACCCAGAATCCTTTGCAAACCTCAAAATTTGGCTAATAAAACACATGTTCCTCACATTTCTGTGGCAGAAAGTTCTGGAATCTGAGAGGAGCTACAAATTTCCTTCCACCCAGCGTTCCCCCAAGTCTCCCGATAACAATGATACCTCACTTGCGTGGGTAGGCCTAGCGCCGGCGTCAGGAAACACCCCAAAGCGCAACGTGGACACATCCTAAATTTTGGAAAAAAACAGAGGTGTTTTTTGCGAAGTGCCTACCTGTAGATTTTGGCCTCTAGCTCAGCCGGCACTTAGGGAAACCTACCAAACCTGTGCCTTTCTGAAAACTAGAGACCTAGGGGAATCCAAGGAGGGGTGACTTGCGGGGCTCGGACCAGGTTCTGTTACCCAGAATCCTTTGCAAACCTCAAAATTTGGCTAAAAAAACACATGTTCCTCACATTTCTGTGGCAGAAAGTTCTGGAATCTGAGAGGAGCTACAAATTTCCTTCCACCCAGAGTTCCCCCAAGTCTCCCGATAAAAATTATACCTCACTTGCGTGGGTAGGCCTAGCGCCGACGACAGGAAACACCCCAAAGCGCAACGTGGACACATCCTAAATTTTGGAAAAAAACAGAGGTGTTTTTTGCGAAGTGCCTACCAGTAGATTTTGGCCTGTAGCTCAGCCGGCACCTAGGGAAACCTACCAAACCTGTGCATTTCTGAAAACTAGAGACCTAGGGGAATCCGTGGAGGGGTGACTTGCGGGGCTCGGACC
Source organism: Pleurodeles waltl (assembly GCF_031143425.1). Taxonomy (NCBI): domain Eukaryota; kingdom Metazoa; phylum Chordata; class Amphibia; order Caudata; family Salamandridae; genus Pleurodeles; species Pleurodeles waltl. The sequence continues at coordinate 826,850,320 of NC_090436.1, forward strand.
AGGTTCTGTTACCCAGAATCATTTGCAAACCTCAAAATTTGGCTAAAAAAACACATGTTCCTCACATTTCTGTGGCAGAAAGTTCTGGAATCTGAGAGGAGCTACAAATTTCCTTCCACCCAGCGTTCCCCCAAGTCTCCCGATAAAAATGATACCTCACTTGCGTGGGTAGGCCTAGCGCCGGCGACAGGAAACACCCCAAAGCGCAACGTGGACACATCCTAAATTTTGGGAAAAAACTGAGGTGTTTTTTGCGAAGTGCCTACCTGTAGATTTTGGCCTCTAGCTCAGCCGACACCTAGGGAAATCTACCAAACCTGTGCATTTCTGAAAACTAGAGACCGAGGGGAATCCAAGGAGGGGTGACTTGCGGGGCTCGGACCAGGTTCTGTTACCCAGAATGCTTTGCAAACCTCAAAATTTGGCTAAAAAAACACATATCCCTCACATTTCTGTGGCAGAAAGTTCTGGAATCTGAGAGGAGCTACAAATTTCCTTCCACCCAGCGTTCCCCCAAGTCTCCCGATAAAAATGATACCTCACTTGCGTGGGTAGGCCTAGCGCCGGCGACAGGAAACACCCCAAAGCACAACGAGGACACATCCTAAATTTTGGAAAAATACAGAGGTGTTTTTTGCGAAGTGCCTACCTGTAGATTTTGGCCTCTAGCTCAGCCGGCACCTAGGGAAACCTACCAAACCTGTGCATTTCTGAAAACTAGAGACCTAGGGGAATCCAAGTAGGGGTGACGTGCGGGGCTCGGACCAGGTTCTGTTACCCAGAATCCTTTGCAAACCTCAAAATTTGGCTAAAAAAACACATGTTCCTCACATTTCTGTGGCAGAAAGTTCTGGAATCTGAGAGGAGCTACAAATTTCCTTCCACCCAGCGTTCCCCCAAGTCTCCCGATAAAAATGATACCTCACTTGCGTGGGTAGGCCTAGCGCTGGCGAGAGGAAACACCCCAAAGCGCAACGTGGACACATCCTAAATTTTTGAAAAAAACAGAGGTGTTTTTTGCGAAGTGCCTACCTGTAGATTTTGGCCTGTAGCTCAGCCAGCACCTAGGGAAACCTACCAAACCTGTGCATTTCTGAAAACTAGAGACCTAGGGGAATCCAAGGAGGGGTGACTTGCGGGGCTCGGACCAGGTTCTGTTACCCAGAATCCTTTGCAAACCTCAATATTTGGCTAAAAAAACACATGTTCCTCACATTTCTGTGGCAGAAAGTTCTGGAATCTGAGAGGAGCTACAAATTTCCTTCCAACCAGCGTTCCCCCAAGTATCCCGATAAAAATGATACCTCACTTGCGTGGGTAGGCATAGCGCCGGCGAGAGGAAACACCCCAAAGCGCAACGTGGACACATCCTAAATTTTGGAAAAAAACAGAGGTGTTTTTTGCGAAGTGCCTACCTGTAGATTTTGGCCTCTAGCTCAGCCGGCACCTAGGGAAACCTACCAAACCTGTGCATTTCTGAAAACTAGAGACCTAGGGGAATCCAAGGAGGGGTGACTTGCGGGGCTCGGACCCGGTTCTGTTACCCAGAATCCTTTGCAAACCTCAAAATTTGGCTAAAAAAACACATGTTCCTCACATTTCTGTGGCAGAAAGTTCTGGAATCTGAGAGGAGCTACAAATCTCCTTCCTCCCAGCGTTCCCCCAAGTCTCCCGATAAAAATGATACCTCACTTGCGTGGGTAGGCCTAGCGCCGGCGACAGGAAACACCCCAAAGCGCAACGTGGACACATCCTAAATTTTGGAAAAAAACAGAGGTGTTTTTTGCCAAGTGCCCACCTGTAGATTTTGGCCTCTAGCTCAGCCGGCACCTAGGGAAACCTACCAAACCTGTGCATTTCTGAAAACTAGAGACCTAGGGGAATCCAAGGAGGGGTGACTTGCGGGGCTCGGACCAGGTTCTGTTACCCAGAATCCTTTGCAAACCTCAAAATTTGGCTAATAAAACACATGTTCCTCACATTTCTGTGGCAGAAAGTTCTGGAATCTGAGAGGAGCTACAAATTTCCTTCCACCCAGCGTTCCCCCAAGTCTCCCGATAACAATGATACCTCACTTGCGTGGGTAGGCCTAGCGCCGGCGTCAGGAAACACCCCAAAGCGCAACGTGGACACATCCTAAATTTTGGAAAAAAACAGAGGTGTTTTTTGCGAAGTGCCTACCTGTAGATTTTGGCCTCTAGCTCAGCCGGCACCTAGGGAAACCTACCAAACCTGTGCCTTTCTGAAAACTAGAGACCTAGGGGAATCCAAGGAGGGGTGACTTGCGGGGCTCGGACCAGGTTCTGTTACCCAGAATCCGTTGCAAACCTCAAAATTTGGCTAAAAAAACACATGTTCCTCACATTTCTGTGGCAGAAAGTTCTGGAATCTGAGAGGAGCTACAAATTTCCTTCCACCCAGCGTTCCCCCAAGTCTCCCGATAAAAATTATACCTCACTTGCGTGGGTAGGCCTAGCGCCGGCGACAGGAAACACCCCAAAGCGCAACGTGGACACATCCTAAATTTTGGAAAAAAACAGAGGTGTTTTTTGCGAAGTGCCTACCAGTAGATTTTGGCCTGTAGCTCAGCCGGCACCTAGGGAAACCTACCAAACCTGTGCATTTCTGAAAACTAGAGACCTAGGGGAATCCGTGGAGGGGTGACTTGCGGGGCTCGGACCAGGTTCTGTTACCCAGAATCATTTGCAAACCTCAAAATTTGGCTAAAAAAACACATGTTCCTCAGATTTCTGTGGCAGAAAGTTCTGGAATCTGAGAGGAGCTACAAATTTCCTTCCACCCAGCGTTCCCCCAAGTCTCCCGATAAAAATGATACCTCACTTGCGTGGGTAGGCCTAGCGCTGGCGAGAGGAAACACCCCAAAGCGCAACGTGGACACATCCTAAATTTTGGAAAAAAACTGAGGTGTTTTTTGCGAAGTGCCTACCTGTAGATTTTGGCCTCTAGCTCAGCCGACACCTAGGGAAATCTACCAAACCTGTGCATTTCTGAAAACTAGAGACCGAGGGGAATCCAAGGAGGGGTGACTTGCGGGGCTCGGACCAGGTTCTGTTACCCAGAATGCTTTGCAAACCTCAAAATTTGGCTAAAAAAACACATATCCCTCACATTTCTGTGGCAGAAAGTTCTGGAATCTGAGAGGAGCTACAAATTTCCTTCCACCCAGCGTTCCCCCAAGTCTCCCGATAAAAATGATACCTCACTTGCGTGGGTAGGCCTAGCGCCGGCGACAGGAAACACCCCAAAGCGCAACGTGGACACATCCTAAATTTTGGAAAAAAACGGAGGTGTTTTTTGCGATGTGCCTACCTGTAGATTTTGGCCTCTAGCTCAGCCGGCACCTAGGGAAACCTACCAAACCTGTGCATTTCTGAAAACTAGAGACCTAGGGGAATCCAAGGAGGGGTGACTTGCGGGGCTCGGACCAGGTTCTGTTACCCAGAATCCTTTGCAAACCTCAAAATTTGGCTACAAAACACATGTTCCTCACATTTTTGTGGCAGAAAGTTCTGGAATCTGAGAGGAGCTACAAATTACCTTCCACCCAGCGTTCCCCCAAGTCTCCCGATAAAAATTATACCTCACTTGCGTGGGTAGGCCTAGCGCCGGTGACAGGAAACACCCCAAAGCGCAACGTGGACACATCCTAAATTTTGGAAAAAAACTGAGGTGTTTTTTGCGAAGTGCCTACCTGTAGATTTTGGCCTCTAGCTCAGCCAGCACCTAGGGAAACCTACCAAACCTGTGCATTTCTGAAAACTAGAGACCTAGGGGAATCCAAGGAGGGGTGACTTGCGGGGCTCGGACCAGGTTCTGTTACCCAGAATCCTTTGCAAACCTCAAAATTTGGCTAAAAAAACACATGTTCCTCACATTTCTGTGGCAGAAAGTTCTGGAATCTGAGAGGAGCTACAAATTTCCTTCCACCCAGCGTTCCCCCAAGTCTCCCGATAAAAATGATACCTCACTTGCGTGGGTAGGCCTAGCGCCGGCGACAGGAAACACCCCAAAGCGCAACGTGGACACATCCTAAATTTTGGGAAAAAACGGAGGTGTTTTTTGCGATGTGCCTACCTGTAGATTTTGGCCTCTAGCTCAGCCGGCACCTAGGGAAACCTACCAAACCTGTGCATTTCTGAAAACTAGAGACCTAGGGGAATCCAAGGAGGGGTGACTTGCGGGGCTCGGACCCGGTTCTGTTACCCAGAATCCTTTGCAAACCTCAAAATTTGGCTAAAAAAACACATGTTCCTCACATTTCTGTGGCAGAAAGTTCTGGAATCTGAGAGGAGCTACAAATTTCCTTCCACCCAGCGTTCCCCCAAGTCTTCCGATAAAAATGATACCTCACTTGCGTGGGTAGGCCTAGCGCCGGCGACAGGAAACACCCCAAAGCGCAACGTGGACACATCCTAAATTTTGGAAAAAAACTGAGGTGTTTTTTGCGAAGTGCCTACCTGTAGATTTTGGCCTCTAGCTCAGCCGACACCTAGGGAAATCTACCAAACCTGTGCATTTCTGAAAACTAGAGACCGAGGGGAATCCAAGGAGGGGTGACTTGCGGGGCTCGGACCAGGTTCTGTTACCCAGAATGCTTTGCAAACCTCAAAATTTGGCTAAAAAAACACATATCCCTCACATTTCTGTGGCAGAAAGTTCTGGAATCTGAGAGGAGCTACAAATTTCCTTCCACCCAGCGTTCCCCCAAGTCTCCCGATAAAAATGATACCTCACTTGAGTGGGTAGGCCTAGCGCCGGCGACAGGAAACACCCCAAAGCACAACGAGGACACATCCTAAATTTTGGAAAAATACAGAGGTGTTTTTTGCGAAGTGCCTACCTGTAGATTTTGGCCTCTAGCTCAGCCGGCACCTAGGGAAACCTACGAAACCTGTGCATTTCTGAAAACTAGAGACCTAGGGGAATCCAAGTAGGGGTGACGTGCGGGGCTCGGACCAGGTTCTGTTACCCAGAATCCTTTGCAAACCTCAAAATTTGGCTAAAAAAACACATGTTCCTCACATTTCTGTGGCAGAAAGTTCTGGAATCTGAGAGGAGCTACAAATTTCCTTCCACCCAGCGTTCCCCCAAGTCTCCCGATAAAAATGATACCTCACTTGCGTGGGTAGGCCTAGCGCTGGCGAGAGGAAACACCCCAAAGCGCAACGTGGACACATCCTAAATTTTTGAAAAAAACAGAGGTGTTTTTTGCGAAGTGCCTACCTGTAGATTTTGGCCTGTAGCTCAGCCAGCACCTAGGGAAACCTACCAAACCTGTGCATTTCTGAAAACTAGAGACCTAGGGGAATCCAAGGAGGGGTGACTTGCGGGGCTCGGACCAGGTTCTGTTACCCAGAATCCTTTGCAAACCTCAATATTTGGCTAAAAAAACACATGTTCCTCACATTTCTGTGGCAGAAAGTTCTGGAATCTGAGAGGAGCTACAAATTTCCTTCCACCCAGCGTTCCCCCAAGTCACCCGATAAAAATGATACCTCACTTGCGTGGGTAGGCCTAGCGCCGGCGACAGGAAACACCCCAAAGCGCAACGTGGACACATCCTAAATTTTTGAAAAAAACAGAGGTGTTTTTTGCGAAGTGCCTACCTGTAGATTTTGGCCTGTAGCTCAGCCGGCACCTAGGGAAACCTACCAAACCTGTGCATTTCTGAAAACTAGAGACCTAGGGGAATCCAAGGAGGGGTGACTTGCGGGGCTCGGACCAGGTTCTGTTACCCAGAATCCTTTGCAAACCTCAAAATTTGGCTAAAAAACACATGTTCCTCACATTTTTGTGGCAGAAAGTTCTGGAATCTGAGAGGAGCTACAAATTTCCTTCCACCCAGCGTTCCCCCAAGTCTCCCGATAAAAATGATACCTCACTTGCGTGGGTAGGCCTAGCGCCGGCGACAGGAAACACCCCAAAGCGCAACGTGGACACATCCTAAATTTTGGAAAAAAACGGAGGTGTTTTTTGCGAAGTGCCTACCTGTAGATTTTGGCCTCTAGCTTAGCCGGCACATAGGGAAACCTACCAAACCTGTGCATTTCTGAAAACTAGAGACCTAGGGGAATCCAAGGAGGGGTGACTTGCGGGGCTCGGGCCAGGTTCTGTTACCCAGAATCCTTTGCAAACCTCAAAATTTGGCAAAAAAAACACATGTTCCTCACATTTCTGTGGCAGAAACTTCTGGAATCTGAGAGGAGCTACAAATTTCCTTCCACCCAGCGTTCCCCCAAGTCTCCCGATAAAAATTATACCTCACTTGCGTGGGTAGGCCTAGCGCCGGCGACAGGAAACACCCCAAAGCGCAACGTGGACACATCCTACATTTTTGAAAAAAACAGAGGTGTTTTTTGCGAAGTGCCTACCTGTAGATTTTGGCCTGTAGCTCAGCCGGCACCTAGGGAAACCTACCAAACCTGTGCATTTCTGAAAACTAGAGACCTAGGGGAATCCAAGGAGGGGTGACTTGCGGGGCTCGGACCCGGTTCTGTTACCCAGAATCCTTTGCAAACCTCAAAATTTGGCTAAAAAAACACATGTTCCTCACATTTCTGTGGCAGAAAGTTCTGGAATCTGAGAGGAGCTACAAATTTCCTTCCACCCAGCGTTCCCCCAAGTCTCCCGATAAAAATTATACCTCACTTGCGTGGGTAGGCCTAGCGCCGGCGACAGGAAACACCCCAAAGCGCAACGTGGACACATCCTAAATTTTTGAAAAAAACAGAGGTGTTTTTTGCGAAGTGCCTACCTGTAGATTTTGGCCTGTAGCTCAGCCGGCACCTAGGGAAACCTACCAAACCTGTGCATTTCTGAAAACTAGAGACCTAGGGGAATCCAAGGAGGGGTGACTTGCGGGGCTCGGACCAGGTTCTGTTACCCAGAATCCTTTGCAAACCTCAAAATTTGGCTAAAAAAACACATGTTCCTCACATTTCTGTGGCAGAAAGTTCTGGAATCTGAGAGGAGCTACAAATTTCCTTCCACCCAGCGTTCCCCCAAGTCTCCCGATAAAAATGATACCTCACTTGCGTGGGTAGGCCTAGCGCCGGCGACAGGAAACACCCCAAAGCGCAACGTGGACACATCCTAAATTTTGGAAAAAAACGGAGGTGTTTTTTGCGAAGTGCCTACCTGTAGATTTTGGCCTCTAGCTCAGCCGGCACCTAGGGAAACCTACCAAACCTGTGCATTTCTGAAAACTAGAGACCTAGGGGAATCCAAGGAGGGGTGACTTGCGGTGCTCGGACCAGGTTCTGTTACCCAGAATCCTTTGCAAACCTCAAAATGTGGCTAAAAAAACACATGTTCCTCACATTTCTGTGGCAGAAAGTTCTGGAATCTGAGAGGAGCTACATATTTCCTTCCACCCAGCGTTCCCCCAAGTCTCCCGATAAAAATTATACCTCACTTGCGTGGGTAGGCCTAGCGCCGGCGACAGGAAACACCCCAAAGCGCAAGCTGGACACATCCTAAATTTTGGAAAAAAACAGAGGTGTTTTTTGCGAAGTGCCTACCAGTAGATTTTGGCCTGTAGCTCAGCCGGCACCTAGGGACACCTACCAAACCTGTGCATTTCTGAAAACTAGAGACCTAGGGGAATCCGAGGAGGGGTGACTTGCGGGGCTCGGACCAGGTTCTGTTACCCAGAATCATTTGCAAACCTCAAAATTTGGCTAAAAAAACACATGGACCTCACATTTCTGTGGCAGAAAGTTCTGGAATCTGAGAGGAGCTACAAATTTCCTTCCACCCAGCGTTCCCCCAAGTTTCCCGATAAAAATGATACCTCACTTGCGTGGGTAGGCCTAGCGCCGGCGACAGGAAACACCCCAAAGCGCAACGTGGACACATCCTAAATTTTGGAAAAAAACAGAGGTGTTTTTTGCGAAGTGCCTACCTGTAGATTTTGGCCTCTAGCTCAGCCGGCACCTAGGGAAACCTACCAAACCTGTGCATTTCTGAAAACTAGAGACCTAGGGGAATCCAAGGAGGGGTGACTTGCGGGGCTCGGACCAGGTTCTGTTACCCAGAATCCTTTGCAAACCTCAAAATTTGGCTAAAAAAACACATGTTCCTCATATTTCTGTGGCAGAAAGTTCTGGAATCTGAGAGGAGCTACAAATTTCCTTCCACCCAGCGTTCCCCCAAGTCTCCCGATAAAAATGATACCTCACTTGCGTGGGTAGGCCTAGCGCTGGCGACAGGAAACACCCCAAAGCGCAACGTGGACACATCCTAAATTTTTGAAAAAAACAGAGGTGTTTTTTGCGAAGTGCCTACCTGTAGATTTTGGCCTGTAGCTCAGCCGGCACCTAGGGAAACCTACCAAACCTGTGCATTTCTGAAAACTAGAGACCTAGGGGAATCCAAGGAGGGGTGACTTGCGGGGCTCGGACCAGGTTCTGTTACCCAGAATCCTTTGCAAACCTCAAAATTTGGCTAAAAAACACATGTTCCTCACATTTTTGTGGCAGAAAGTTCTGGAATCTGAGAGGAGCTACAAATTTCCTTCCACCCAGCGTTCCCCCAAGTCTCCCGATAAAAATGATACCTCACTTGCGTGGGTAGGCCTAGCGCCGGCGACAGGAAACACCCCAAAGCGCAACGTGGACACATCCTAAATTTTGGAAAAAAACGGAGGTGTTTTTTGCGAAGTGCCTACCTGTAGATTTTGGCCTCTAGCTCAGCCGGCACCTAGGGCAACCTACCAAACCTGTGCATTTCTGAAAACTAGAGACCTAGGGGAATCCAAGGAGGGGTGACTTGCGGGGCTCGGACCAGGTTCTGTTACCCAGAATCCTTTGCAAACCTCAAAATTTGGCTAAAAAAACACATGTTCCTCACATTTCTGTGGCAGAAAGTTCTGGAATCTGAGAGGAGCTACAAATTTCCTTCCACCCAGCGTTCCCCCAAGTCTCCCGATAAAAATGATACCTCACTTGCGTGGGTAGGCCTAGCGCCGGCGACAGGAAACACCCCAAAGCGCAACGTGGACACATCCTAAATTTTGGAAAAAAACGGAGGTGTTTTTTGCGAAGTGCCTACCTGTAGATTTTGGCCTCTAGCTCAGCCGGCACCTAGGGAAACCTACCAAACCTGTGCATTTCTGAAAACTAGAGACCTAGGGGAATCCAAAGAGGGGTGACTTGCGGGGCTCGGACCAGGTTCTGTTACCCAGAATCCTTTGCAAACCTCAAAATTTGGCTAAAAAAACACATGTTCCTCACATTTCTGTGGCAGAAAGTTCTGGAATCTGAGAGGAGCTACAAATTTCCTTCCACCCAGCGTTCCCCCAAGTCTCCCGATAAAAATGATACCTCACTTGCGTGGGTAGGCCTAGCGCTGGCGACAGGAAACACCCCAAAGCGCAACGTGGACACATCCTAAATTTTGGAAAAAAACAGAGGTGTTTTTTGCGAAGTGCCTACCTGTAGATTTTGGCCTGTAGCTCAGCCGGCACCTAGGGAAACCTACCAAACCTGTGCATTTCTGAAAACTAGAGACCTAGGGGAATCCAAGGAGGGGTGACTTGCGGGGCTCGGACCAGGTTCTGTTACCCAGAATCCTTTGCAAACCTCAAAATTTGGCTAAAAAAACACATGTTCCTCACATTTCTGTGGCAGAAAGTTCTGGAATCTGAGAGGAGCTACAAATTTCCTTCCACCCAGCGTTCCCCCAAGTCTCCCGATAAAAATGATACCTCACTTGCGTGGGTAGGCCTAGCGCCGGCGACAGGAAACACCCCAAAGCGCAACGTGGACACATCCTAAATTTTGGAAAAAAACAGAGGTGTTTTTTGCGAAGTGCCTACCTGTAGATTTTGGCCTCTAGCTCAGCCGGCACCTAGGGAAACCTACCAAACCTGTGCATTTCTGAAAACTAGAGACCTAGGGGAATCCAAGGAGGGGTGACTTGCGGGGCTCGGACCAGGTTCTGTTACCCAGAATCCTTTGCAAACCTCAAAATTTGGCTAAAAAAACACATGTTCCTCACATTTCTGTGGCAGAAAGTTCTGGAATCTGAGAGGAGCTACAAATTTCCTTCCACCCAGCGTTCCCCCAAGTCTCCCGATAAAAATGATACCTCACTTGCGTGGGTAGGCCTAGCGCCGGCGACAGGAAACACCCCAAAGCGCAACGTGGACACATCCTAAATTTTGGAAAAAAACGGAGGTGTTTTTTGCGATGTGCCTACCTGTAGATTTTGGCCTCTAGCTCAGCCGGCACCTAGGGAAACCTACCAAACCTGTGCATTTCTGAAAACTAGAGACCTAGGGGAATCCAAGGAGGGGTGACTTGCGGGGCTCGGACCAGGTTCTGTTACCCAGAATCCTTTGCAAACCTCAAAATTTGGCTACAAAACACATGTTCCTCACATTTTTGTGGCAGAAAGTTCTGGAATCTGAGAGGAGCTACAAATTACCTTCCACCCAGCGTTCCCCCAAGTCTCCCGATAAAAATTATACCTCACTTGCGTGGGTAGGCCTAGCGCCGGTGACAGGAAACACCCCAAAGCGCAACGTGGACACATCCTAAATTTTGGAAAAAAACGGAGGTGTTTTTTGCGAAGTGCCTACCTGTAGATTTTGGCCTCTAGCTCAGCCAGCACCTAGGGAAACCTACCAAACCTGTGCATTTCTGAAAACTAGAGACCTAGGGGAATCCAAGGAGGGGTGACTTGCGGGGCTCGGACCAGGTTCTGTTACCCAGAATCCTTTGCAAACCTCAAAATTTGGCTAAAAAACACATGTTCCTCACATTTTTGTGGCAGAAAGTTCTGGAATCTGAGAGGAGCTACAAATTTCCTTCCACCCAGCGTTCCCCCAAGTCTCCCGATAAAAATGATACCTCACTTGCGTGGGTAGGCCTAGCGCCGGCGACAGGAAACACCCCAAAGCGCAACGTGGACACATCCTAAATTTTGGAAAAAAACGGAGGTGTTTTTTGCGAAGTGCCTACCTGTAGATTTTGGCCTCTAGCTCAGCCGGCACCTAGGGCAACCTACCAAACCTGTGCATTTCTGAAAATTAGAGACCTAGGGGAATCCAAGGAGGGGTGACTTGCGGGGCTCGGACCAGGTTCTGTTACCCAGAATCCTTTGCAAACCTCAAAATTTGGCTAAAAAAACACATGTTCCTCACATTTCTGTGGCAGAAAGTTCTGGAATCTGAGAGGAGCTACAAATTTCCTTCCACCCAGCGTTCCCCCAAGTCTCCCGATAAAAATGATACCTCACTTGCGTGGGTAGGCCTAGCGCCGGCGACAGGAAACACCCCAAAGCGCAACGTGGACACATCCTAAATTTTGGAAAAAAACGGAGGTGTTTTTTGCGAAGTGCCTACCTGTAGATTTTGGCCTCTAGCTCAGCCGGCACCTAGGGAAACCTACCAAACCTGTGCATTTCTGAAAACTAGAGACCTAGGGGAATCCAAAGAGGGGTGACTTGCGGGGCTCGGACCAGGTTCTGTTACCCAGAATCCTTTGCAAACCTCAAAATTTGGCTAAAAAAACACATGTTCCTCACATTTCTGTGGCAGAAAGTTCTGGAATCTGAGAGGAGCTACAAATTTCCTTCCACCCAGCGTTCCCCCAAGTCTCCCGATAAAAATGATACCTCACTTGCGTGGGTAGGCCTAGCGCTGGCGACAAGAAACACCCCAAAGCGCAATGTGGACACATCCTAAATTTTGGAAAAAAACAGAGGTGTTTTTTGCGAAGTGCCTACCTGTAGATTTTGGCCTGTAGCTCAGCCGGCACCTAGGGAAACCTACCAAACCTGTGCATTTCTGAAAACTAGAGACCTAGGGGAATCCAAGGAGGGGTGACTTGCGGGGCTCGGACCAGGTTCTGTTACCCAGAATCCTTTGCAAACCTCAAAATTTGGCTAAAAAAACACATGTTCCTCACATTTCTGTGGCAGAAAGTTCTGGAATCTGAGAGGAGCTACAAATTTCCTTCCACCCAGCGTTCCCCCAAGTCTCCCGATAAAAATGATACCTCACTTGCGTGGGTAGGCCTAGCGCCGGCGACAGGAAACACCCCAAAGCGCAACGTGGACACATCCTAAATTTTGGAAAAAAACAGAGGTGTTTTTTGCGAAGTGCCTACCTGTAGATTTTGGCCTCTAGCTCAGCCGGCACCTAGGGAAACCTACCAAACCTGTGCATTTCTGAAAACTAGAGACCTAGGGGAATCCAAGGAGGGGTGACTTGCGGGGCTCGGACCAGGTTCTGTTACCCAGAATCCTTTGCAAACCTCAAAATTTGGCTAAAAAAACACATGTTCCTCACATTTCTGTGGCAGAAAGTTCTGGAATCTGAGAGGAGCTACAAATTTCCTTCCACCCAGCGTTCCCCCAAGTCTCCCGATAAAAATGATACCTCACTTGCGTGGGTAGGCCTAGCGCCGGCGACAGGAAACACCCCAAAGCGCAACGTGGACACATCCTAAATTTTGGAAAAAAACGGAGGTGTTTTTTGCGATGTGCCTACCTGTAGATTTTGGCCTCTAGCTCAGCCGGCACCTAGGGAAACCTACCAAACCTGTGCATTTCTGAAAACTAGAGACCTAGGGGAATCCAAGGAGGGGTGACTTGCGGGGCTCGGACCAGGTTCTGTTACCCAGAATCCTTTGCAAACCTCAACATTTGGCTACAAAACACATGTTCCTCACATTTTTGTGGCAGAAAGTTCTGGAATCTGAGAGGAGCTACAAATTACCTTCCACCCAGCGTTCCCCCAAGTCTCCCGATAAAAATTATACCTCACTTGCGTGGGTAGGCCTAGCGCCGGTGACAGGAAACACCCCAAAGCGCAACGTGGACACATCCTAAATTTTGGAAAAAAACGGAGGTGTTTTTTGCGAAGTGCCTACCTGTAGATTTTGGCCTCTAGCTCAGCCAGCACCTAGGGAAACCTACCAAACCTGTGCATTTCTGAAAACTAGAGACCTAGGGGAATCCAAGGAGGGGTGACTTGCGGGGCTCGGACCAGGTTCTGTTACCCAGAATCCTTTGCAAACCTCAAAATTTGGCTAAAAAAACACATGTTCCTCACATTTCTGTGGCAGAAAGTTCTGGAATCTGAGAGGAGCTACAAATTTCCTTCCACCCAGCGTTCCCCCAAGTCTCCCGATAAAAATTATACCTCACTTGCGTGGGTAGGCCTAGCGCCGGCGACAGGAAACACCCCAAAGCGCAACGTGGACACATCCTAAATTTTGGAAAAAAACGGAGGTGTTTTTTGCGAAGTGCCTACCTGTAGATTTTGGCCTCTAGCTCAGCCGGCACCTAGGGAAACCTACCAAACCTGTGCATTTCTGAAAACTAGAGACCTAGGGGAATCCAAAGAGGGGTGACTTGCGGGGCTCGGACCAGGTTCTGTTACCCAGAATCCTTTGCAAACCTCAAAATTTGGCTAAAAAAACACATGTTCCTCTCATTTCTGTGGCAGAAAGTTCTGGAATCTGAGAGGAGCTACAAATTTCCTTCCACCCAGCGTTCCCCCAAGTCTCCCGATAAAAATGATACCTCACTTGCGTGGGTAGGCCTAGCGCTGGCGACAGGAAACACCCCAAAGCGCAACGTGGACACATCCTAAATTTTTGAAAAAAACAGAGGTGTTTTTTGCGAAGTGCCTACCTGTAGATTTTGGCCTGTAGCTCAGCCGGCACCTAGGGAAACCTACCAAACCTGTGCATTTCTGAAAACTAGAGACCTAGGGGAATCCAAGGAGGGGTGACTTGCGGGGCTCGGACCAGGTTCTGTTACCCAGAATCCTTTGCAAACCTCAAAATTTGGCTAAAAAAACACATGTTCCTCACATTTCTGTGGCAGAAAGTTCTGGAATCTGAGAGGAGCTACAAATTTCCTTCCACCCAGCGTTCCCCCAAGTCTCCCGATAAAAATGATACCTCACTTGCGTGGGTAGGCCTAGCGCCGGCGACAGGAAACACCCCAAAGCGCAACGTGGACACATCCTAAATTTTGGAAAAAAACAGAGGTGTTTTTTGCGAAGTGCCTACCTGTAGATTTTGGCCTCTAGCTCAGCCGGCACCTAGGGAAACCTACCAAACCTGTGCATTTCTGAAAACTAGAGACCTAGGGGAATCCAAGGAGGGGTGACTTGCGGGGCTCGGACCAGGTTCTGTTACCCAGAATCCTTTGCAAACCTCAAAATTTGGCTAAAAAAACACATGTTCCTCACATTTCTGTGGCAGAAAGTTCTGGAATCTGAGAGGAGCTACAAATTTCCTTCCACCCAGCGTTCCCCCAAGTCTCCCTATAAAAATGATACCTCACTTGCGTGGGTAGGCCTAGCGCCGGCGACAGGAAACACCCCAAAGCGCAACGTGGACACATCCTAAATTTTGGAAAAAAACGGAGGTGTTTTTTGCGATGTGCCTACCTGTAGATTTTGGCCTCTAGCTCAGCCGGCACCTAGGGAAACCTACCAAACCTGTGCATTTCTGAAAACTAGAGACCTAGGGGAATCCAAGGAGGGGTGACTTGCGGGGCTCGGACCAGGTTCTGTTACCCAGAATCCTTTGCAAACCTCAAAATTTGGCTACAAAACACATGTTCCTCACATTTTTGTGGCAGAAAGTTCTGGAATCTGAGAGGAGCTACAAATTACCTTCCACCCAGCGTTCCCCCAAGTCTCCCGATAAAAATTATACCTCACTTGCGTGGGTAGGCCTAGCGCCGGTGACAGGAAACACCCCAAAGCGCAACGTGGACACATCCTAAATTTTGGAAAAAAACGGAGGTGTTTTTTGCGATGTGCCTACCTGTAGATTTTGGCCTCTAGCTCAGCCGGCACCTAGGGAAACTTACCAAACCTGTGCATTTCTGAAAACTAGAGACCTAGGGGAATCCAAGGAGGGGTGACTTGCGGGGCTCGGACCTGGTTCTGTTACCCAGAATCCTTTGCAAACCTCAAAATTTGGCTAAAAAAACACATGTCCCTCACATTTTTGTGGCAGAAAGTTCTGGAATCTGGGAGGAGCTACAAATTTCCTTCCACCCAGCGTTCCCCCAAGTCTCCCGATAAAAATGATACCTCACTTGCGTGGGTAGGCCTAGCGCCGGCGACAGGAAACACCCCAAAGCGCAACGTGGACACATCCTAAATTTTGGAAAAAAACGGAGGTGTTTTTTGCGAAGTGCCTACCTGTAGATTTTGGCCTCTAGCTCAGCCGGCACCTAGGGAAACCTACCAAACCTGTGCATTTCTGAAAACTAGAGACCTAGGGGAATCCAAAGAGGGGTGACTTGCGGGGCTCGGACCAGGTTCTGTTACCCAGAATCCTTTGCAAACCTCAAAATTTGGCTAAAAAAACACATGTTCCTCACATTTCTGTGGCAGAAAGTTCTGGAATCTGAGAGGAGCTACAAATTTCCTTCCACCCAGCGTTCCCCCAAGTCTCCCGATAAAAATGATACCTCACTTGCGTGGGTAGGCCTAGCGCTGGCGACAGGAAACACCCCAAAGCGCAACGTGGACACATCCTAAATTTTGGAAAAAAACAGAGGTGTTTTTTGCGAAGTGCCTACCTGTAGATTTTGGCCTGTAGCTCAGCCGGCACCTAGGGAAACCTACCAAACCTGTGCATTTCTGAAAACTAGAGACCTAGGGGAATCCAAGGAGGGGTGACTTGCGGGGCTCGGACCAGGTTCTGTTACCCAGAATCCTTTGCAAACCTCAAAATTTGGCTAAAAAAACACATGTTCCTCACATTTCTGTGGCAGAAAGTTCTGGAATCTGAGAGGAGCTACAAATTTCCTTCCACCCAGCGTTCCCCCAAGTCTCCCGATAAAAATGATACCTCACTTGCGTGGGTAGGCCTAGCGCCGGCGACAGGAAACACCCCAAAGCGCAACGTGGACACATCCTAAATTTTGGAAAAAAACAGAGGTGTTTTTTGCGAAGTGCCTACCTGTAGATTTTGGCCTCTAGCTCAGCCGGCACCTAGGGAAACCTACCAAACCTGTGCATTTCTGAAAACTAGAGACCTAGGGGAATCCAAGGAGGGGTGACTTGCGGGGCTCGGACCAGGTTCTGTTACCCAGAATCCTTTGCAAACCTCAAAATTTGGCTAAAAAAACACATGTTCCTCACATTTCTGTGGCAGAAAGTTCTGGAATCTGAGAGGAGCTACAAATTTCCTTCCACCCAGCGTTCCCCCAAGTCTCCCTATAAAAATGATACCTCACTTGCGTGGGTAGGCCTAGCGCCGGCGACAGGAAACACCCCAAAGCGCAACGTGGACACATCCTAAATTTTGGAAAAAAACGGAGGTGTTTTTTGCGATGTGCCTACCTGTAGATTTTGGCCTCTAGCTCAGCCGGCACCTAGGGAAACCTACCAAACCTGTGCATTTCTGAAAACTAGAGACCTAGGGGAATCCAAGGAGGGGTGACTTGCGGGGCTCGGACCAGGTTCTGTTACCCAGAATCCTTTGCAAACCTCAAAATTTGGCTACAAAACACATGTTCCTCACATTTTTGTGGCAGAAAGTTCTGGAATCTGAGAGGAGCTACAAATTACCTTCCACCCAGCGTTCCCCCAAGTCTCCCGATAAAAATTATACCTCACTTGCGTGGGTAGGCCTAGCGCCGGTGACAGGAAACACCCCAAAGCGCAACGTGGACACATCCTAAATTTTGGAAAAAAACGGAGGTGTTTTTTGCGATGTGCCTACCTGTAGATTTTGGCCTCTAGCTCAGCCGGCACCTAGGGAAACTTACCAAACCTGTGCATTTCTGAAAACTAGAGACCTAGGGGAATCCAAGGAGGGGTGACTTGCGGGGCTCGGACCTGGTTCTGTTACCCAGAATCCTTTGCAAACCTCAAAATTTGGCTAAAAAAACACATGTCCCTCACATTTTTGTGGCAGAAAGTTCTGGAATCTGAGAGTAGCTACAAATTTCCTTCCACCCAGCGTTCCCCCAAGTCTCCCGATAAAAATGATACCTCACTTGCGTGGGTAGGCCTAGCGCCGGCGACAGGAAACACCCCAAAGCGCAACGTGGACACATCCTAAATTTTGGAAAAAAACAGAGGTGTTTTTTGCGAAGTGCCTACCTGTAGATTTTGGCCTCTAGCTCAGCCGGCACCTAGGGAAACCTACCAAACCTGTGCATTTCTGAAAACTAGAGACCTAGGGGAATCCAAGGAGGGGTGACTTGCGGGGCTCGGACCAGGTTCTGTTACCCAGAATCCTTTGCAAACCTCAAAATTTGGCTAAAAAAACACATGTTCCTCACATTTCTGTGGCAGAAAGTTCTGGAATCTGAGAGGAGCTACAAATTTCCTTCCACCCAGCGTTCCCCCAAGTCTCCCGATAAAAATGATACCTCACTTGCGTGGGTAGGCCTAGCGCCGGCGACAGGAAACACCCCAAAGCGCAACGTGGACACATCCTAAATTTTGGAAGAAAACGGAGGTGTTTTTTGCGAAGTGCCTACCTGTAGATTTTGGCCTCTAGCTCAGCCAGCACCTAGGGAAACCTACCAAACTTGTGCATTTCTGAAAACTAGAGACCTAGGGGAATCCAAGGAGGGGTGACTTGCGGGGCTCGGACCAGGTTCTGTTACCCAGAATCCTTTGCAAACCTCAAAATTTGGCTAAAAAAACACATGTTCCTCACATTTCTGTGGCAGAAAGTTCTGGAATCTGAGAGGAGCTACAAATTTCCTTCCACCCAGCGTTCCCCCAAGTCTCCCGATAAAAATGATACCTCACTTGCGTGGGTAGGCCTAGCGCCGGCGACAGGAAACACCCCAAAGCGCAACGTGGACACATCCTAAATTTTGGAAAAAAACGGAGGTGTTTTTTGCGATGTGCCTACCTGTAGATTTTGGCCTCTAGCTCAGCCGGCACCTAGGGAAACTTACCAAACCTGTGCATTTCTGAAAACTAGAGACCTAGGGGAATCCAAGGAGGGGTGACTTGCGGGGCTCGGACCAGGTTCTGTTACCCAGAATCCTTTGCAAACCTCAAAATTTGGCTAAAAAAACACATGTCCCTCACATTTTTGTGGCAGAAAGTTCTGGAATCTGAGAGGAGCTACAAATTTCCTTCCACCCAGCGTTCCCCCAAGTCTCCCGATAAAAATGATACCTCACTTGCGTGGGTAGGCCTAGCGCCGGCGACAGGAAACACCCCAAAGCGCAACGTGGACACATCCTAAATTTTGGAAAAAAACAGAGGTGTTTTTTGCGAAGTGCCTACCTGTAGATTTTGGCCTCTAGCTCAGCCGGCACCTAGGGAAACCTACCAAACCTGTGCATTTCTGAAAACTAGAGACCTAGGGGAATCCAAGGAGGGGTGACTTGCGGGGCTCGGACCAGGTTCTGTTACCCAGAATCCTTTGCAAACCTCAAAATTTGGCTAAAAAAACACATGTTCCTCACATTTCTGTGGCAGAAAGTTCTGGAATCTGAGAGGAGCTACAAATTTCCTTCCACCCAGCGTTCCCCCAAGTCTCCCGATAAAAATGATACCTCACTTGCGTGGGTAGGCCTAGCGCCGGCGACAGGAAACACCCCAAAGCGCAACGTGGACACATCCTAAATTTTGGAAGAAAACGGAGGTGTTTTTTGCGAAGTGCCTACCTGTAGATTTTGGCCTCTAGCTCAGCCGGCACCTAGGGAAACCTACAAAACCTGTGCATTTCTGAAAACTAGAGACCTAGGGGAATCCAAGGAGGGGTGACTTGCGGGGCTCGGACCAGGTTCTGTTACCCAGAATCCTTTGCAAACCTCAGAATTTGGCTAAAAAAACACATGTTCCTCACATTTCTGTGGCAGAAAGTTCTGGAATCTGAGAGGAGCTACAAATTTCCTTCCACCCAGCGTTCCCCCAAGTCTCCCGATAAAAATGATACCTCACTTGCGTGGGTAGGCCTAGCGCCGGCGACAGGAAACACCCCAAAGCGCAACGTGGACACATCCTAAATTTTGGGAAAAAACAGAGGTGTTTTTTGCGAAGTGCCAACCAGTAGATTTTGGCCTGTAGCTCAGCCGGCACCTAGGGAAACCTACCAAACCTGTGCATTTCTGAAAACTAGAGACCTAGGGGAATCCGAGGAGGGGTGACTTGCGGGGCTCGGACCAGGTTCTGTTACCCAGAATCATTTGCAAACCTCAAAATTTGGCTAAAAAAACACATATCCCTCACATTTCTGTGGCAGAAAGTTCTGGAATCTGAGAGGAGCTACAAATTTCCTTCCACCCAGCGTTCCCCCAAGTCTCCCGATAAAAATGATACCTCACTTGCGTGGGTAGGCCTAGCGCCGGCGACAGGAAACACCCCAAAGCGCAACGTGGACACATCCTAAATTTTGGAAAAAAACAGAGGTGTTTTTTGCGAAGTGCCTACCTGTAGATTTTGGCCTCTAGCTCAGCCGGCACCTAGGGAAACCTACCAAACCTGTGCATTTCTGAAAACTAGAGACCTAGGGGAATCCAAGGAGGGGTGACTTGCGGGGCTCGGACCAGGTTCTGTTACCCAGAATCCTTTGCAAACCTCAAAATTTGGCTAAAAAAACACATGTTCCTCACATTTCTGTGGCAGAAAGTTCTGGAATCTGAGAGGAGCTACAAATTTCCTTCCACCCAGCGTTCCCCCAAGTCTCCCGATAAAAATGATACCTCACTTGCGTGGGTAGGCCTAGCGCCGGCGACAGGAAACACCCCAAAGCGCAACGTGGACACATCCTAAATTTTGGAAGAAAACGGAGGTGTTTTTTGCGAAGTGCCTACCTGTAGATTTTGGCCTCTAGCTCAGCCAGCACCTAGGGAAACCTACCAAACCTGTGCATTTCTGAAAACTAGAGACCTAGGGGAATCCAAGGAGGGGTGACTTGCGGGGCTCGGACCAGGTTCTGTTACCCAGAATCCTTTGCAAACCTCAAAATTTGGCCAAAAAAACACATGTTCCTCACATTTCTGTGGCAGAAAGTTCTGGAATCTGAGAGGAGCTACAAATTTCCTTCCACCCAGCGTTCCCCCAAGTCTCCCGATAAAAATGATACCTCACTTGCGTGGGTAGGCCTAGCGCCGGCGACAGGAAACACCCCAAAGCGCAACGTGGACACATCCTAAATTTTGGAAAAAAACGGAGGTGTTTTTTGCGATGTGCCTACCTGTAGATTTTGGCCTCTAGCTCAGCCGGCACCTAGGGAAACTTACCAAACCTGTGCATTTCTGAAAACTAGAGACCTAGGGGAATCCAAGGAGGGGTGACTTGCGGGGCTCGGACCAGGTTCTGTTACCCAGAATCCTTTGCAAACCTCAAAATTTGGCTAAAAAAACACATGTCCCTCACATTTTTGTGGCAGAAAGTTCTGGAATCTGAGAGGAGCTACAAATTTCCTTCCACCCAGCGTTCCCCCAAGTCTCCCGATAAAAATGATACCTCACTTGCGTGGGTAGGCCTAGCGCCGGCGACAGGAAACACCCCAAAGCGCAACGTGGACACATCCTAAATTTTGGAAAAAAACAGAGGTGTTTTTTGCGAAGTGCCTACCTGTAGATTTTGGCCTCTAGCTCAGCCGGCACCTAGGGAAACCTACCAAACCTGTGCATTTCTGAAAACTAGAGACCTAGGGGAATCCAAGGAGGGGTGACTTGCGGGGCTCGGACCAGGTTCTGTTACCCAGAATCCTTTGCAAACCTCAAAATTTGGCTAAAAAAACACATGTTCCTCACATTTCTGTGGCAGAAAGTTCTGGAATCTGAGAGGAGCTACAAATTTCCTTCCACCCAGCGTTCCCCCAAGTCTCCCGATAAAAATGATACCTCACTTGCGTGGGTAGGCCTAGCGCCGGCGACAGGAAACACCCCAAAGCGCAACGTGGACACATCCTAAATTTTGGAAGAAAACGGAGGTGTTTTTTGCGAAGTGCCTACCTGTAGATTTTGGCCTCTAGCTCAGCCGGCACCTAGGGAAACCTACAAAACCTGTGCATTTCTGAAAACTAGAGACCTAGGGGAATCCAAGGAGGGGTGACTTGCGGGGCTCGGACCAGGTTCTGTTACCCAGAATCCTTTGCAAACCTCAGAATTTGGCTAAAAAAACACATGTTCCTCACATTTCTGTGGCAGAAAGTTCTGGAATCTGAGAGGAGCTACAAATTTCCTTCCACCCAGCGTTCCCCCAAGTCTCCCGATAAAAATGATACCTCACTTGCGTGGGTAGGCCTAGCGCCGGCGACAGGAAACACCCCAAAGCGCAACGTGGACACATCCTAAATTTTGGGAAAAAACAGAGGTGTTTTTTGCGAAGTGCCAACCAGTAGATTTTGGCCTGAAGCTCAGCCGGCACCTAGGGAAACCTACCAAACCTGTGCATTTCTGAAAACTAGAGACCTAGGGGAATCCGAGGAGGGGTGACTTGCGGGGCTCGGACCAGGTTCTGTTACCCAGAATCATTTGCAAACCTCAAAATTTGGCTAAAAAAACACATATCCCTCACATTTCTGTGGCAGAAAGTTCTGGAATCTGAGAGGAGCTACAAATTTCCTTCCACCCAGCGTTCCCCCAAGTCTCCCGATAAAAATGATACCTCACTTGCGTGGGTAGGCCTAGCGCCGGCGACAGGAAACACCCCAAAGCGCAACGTGGACACATCCTAAATTTTGGAAAAAAACAGAGGTGTTTTTTGCGAAGTGCCTACCTGTAGATTTTGGCCTCTAGCTCAGCCGGCACCTAGGGAAACCTACCAAACCTGTGCATTTCTGAAAACTAGAGACCTAGGGGAATCCAAGGAGGGGTGACTTGCGGGGCTCGGACCAGGTTCTGTTACCCAGAATCCTTTGCAAACCTCAAAATTTGGCTAAAAAAACACATGTTCCTCACATTTCTGTGGCAGAAAGTTCTGGAATCTGAGAGGAGCTACAAATTTCCTTCCACCCAGCGTTCCCCCAAGTCTCCCGATAAAAATGATACCTCACTTGCGTGGGTAGGCCTAGCGCCGGCGACAGGAAACACCCCAAAGCGCAACGTGGACACATCCTAAATTTTGGAAGAAAACGGAGGTGTTTTTTGCGAAGTGCCTACCTGTAGATTTTGGCCTCTAGCTCAGCCGGCACCTAGGGAAACCTACAAAACCTGTGCATTTCTGAAATCTAGAGACCTAGGGGAATCCAAGGAGGGGTGACTTGCGGGGCTCGGACCAGGTTCTGTTACCCAGAATCCTTTGCAAACCTCAGAATTTGGCTAAAAAAACACATGTTCCTCACATTTCTGTGGCAGAAAGTTCTGGAATCTGAGAGGAGCTACAAATTTCCTTCCACCCAGCGTTCCCCCAAGTCTCCCGATAAAAATGATACCTCACTTGCGTGGGTAGGCCTAGCGCCGGCGACAGGAAACACCCCAAAGCGCAACGTGGACACATCCTAAATTTTGGGAAAAAACAGAGGTGTTTTTTGCGAAGTGCCAACCAGTAGATTTTGGCCTGTAGCTCAGCCGGCACCTAGGGAAACCTACCAAACCTGTGCATTTCTGAAAACTAGAGACCTAGGGGAATCCGAGGAGGGGTGACTTGCGGGGCTCGGACCAGGTTCTGTTACCCAGAATCATTTGCAAACCTCAAAATTTGGCTAAAAGAACACATGGACCTCACATTTCTGTGGCAGAAAGTTCTGGAATCTGAGAGGAGCTACAAATTTCCTTCCACCCAGCGTTCCCCCAAGTTTCCCGATAAAAATGATACCTCACTTGCGTGGGTAGGCCTAGCGCCGGCGACAGGAAACACCCCAAAGCGCAACGTGGACACATCCTAAATTTTGGAAACAAACAGAGGTGTTTTTTGCGAAGTGCCTACCTGTAGATTTTGGCCTCTAGCTCAGCCGGCACCTAGGGAAACCTACCAAACCTGTGCATTTCTGAAAACTAGAGACCTAGGGGAATCCAAGGAGGGGTGACTTGCGGGGCTCGGACCTGGTTCTGTTACCCAGAATCCTTTGCAAACCTCAAAATTTGGCTAAAAAAACAAATGTTCCTCACATTTCTGTGGCAGAAAGTTCTGGAATCTGAGAGGAGCTACAAATTTCCTTCCACCCAGCGTTCCCCCAAGTCTCCCGATAAAAATGATACCTCACTTGCGTGGGTAGGCCTAGCGCTGGCGACAGGAAACACCCCAAAGCGCAACGTGGACACATCCTAAATTTTTGAAAAAAACAGAGGTGTTTTTTGCGAAGTGCCTACCTGTAGATTTTGGCCTGTAGCTCAGCCGGCACCTAGGGAAACCTACCAAACCTGTGCATTTCTGAAAACTAGAGACCTAGGGGAATCCAAGGAGGGGTGACTTGCGGGGCTCGGACCAGGTTCTGTTACCCAGAATCCTTTGCAAACCTCAAAATTTGGCTAAAAAACACATGTTCCTCACATTTTTGTGGCAGAAAGTTCTGGAATCTGAGAGGAGCTACAAATTTCCTTCCACCCAGCGTTCCCCCAAGTCTCCCGATAAAAATGATACCTCACTTGCGTGGGTAGGCCTAGCGCCGGCGACAGGAAACACCCCAAAGCGCAACGTGGACATATCCTAAATTTTGGAAAAAAACGGAGGTGTTTTTTGCGAAGTGCCTACCTGTAGTTTTTGGCCTCTAGCTTAGCCGGCACATAGGGAAACCTACCAAACCTGTGCATTTCTGAAAACTAGAGACCTAGGGGAATCCAAGGAGGGGTGACTTGCGGGGCTCGGGCCAGGTTCTGTTACCCAGAATCCTTTGCAAACCTCAAAATTTGGCTAAAAAAACACATATCCCTCACATTTCTGTGGCAGAAAGTTCTGGAATCTGAGAGGAGCTACAAATTTCCTTCCAACCAGCGTTCCCCCAAGTATCCCGATAAAAATGATACCTCACTTGCGTGGGTAGGCATAGCGCCGGTGACAGGAAACACCCCAAAGCGCAACGTGGAAACATCCTAAATTTTGGAAAAAAACAGAGGTGTTTTTTGCGAAGTGCCTACCTGTAGATTTTGGCCTCTAGCTCAGCCGGCACCTAGGGAAACCTACCAAACCTGTGCATTTCTGAAAACTAGAGACCTAGGGGAATCCAAGGAGGGGTGACTTGCGGGGCTCGGACCCGGTTCTGTTACCCAGAATCCTTTTCAAACCTCAAAATTTGGCTAATAAAACACATGTTCCTCACATTTCTGTGGCAGAAAGTTCTGGAATCTGAGAGGAGCTACAAATCTCCTTCCACCCAGCGTTCCCCCAAGTCTCCCGATAAAAATGATACCTCACTTGCGTGGGTAGGCCTAGCGCCGGCGACAGGAAACACCCCAAAGCGCAACGTGGACACATCCTAAATTTTGGAAAAAAACAGAGGTGTTTTTTGCCAAGTGCCTACCTGTAGATTTTGGCCTCTAGCTCAGCCGGCACCTAGGGAAACCTACCAAACCTGTGCATTTCTGAAAACTAGAGACCTAGGGGAATCCAAGGAGGGGTGACTTGCGGGGCTCGGACCAGGTTCTGTTACCCAGAATCCTTTGCAAACCTCAAAATTTGGCTAATAAAACACATGTTCCTCACATTTCTGTGGCAGAAAGTTCTGGAATCTGAGAGGAGCTACAAATTTCCTTCCACCCAGCGTTCCCCCAAGTCTCCCGATAACAATGATACCTCACTTGCGTGGGTAGGCCTAGCGCCGGCGTCAGGAAACACCCCAAAGCGCAACGTGGACACATCCTAAATTTTGGAAAAAAACAGAGGTGTTTTTTGCGAAGTGCCTACCTGTAGATTTTGGCCTCTAGCTCAGCCGGCACTTAGGGAAACCTACCAAACCTGTGCCTTTCTGAAAACTAGAGACCTAGGGGAATCCAAGGAGGGGTGACTTGCGGGGCTCGGACCAGGTTCTGTTACCCAGAATCCTTTGCAAACCTCAAAATTTGGCTAAAAAAACACATGTTCCTCACATTTCTGTGGCAGAAAGTTCTGGAATCTGAGAGGAGCTACAAATTTCCTTCCACCCAGAGTTCCCCCAAGTCTCCCGATAAAAATTATACCTCACTTGCGTGGGTAGGCCTAGCGCCGACGACAGGAAACACCCCAAAGCGCAACGTGGACACATCCTAAATTTTGGAAAAAAACAGAGGTGTTTTTTGCGAAGTGCCTACCAGTAGATTTTGGCCTGTAGCTCAGCCGGCACCTAGGGAAACCTACCAAACCTGTGCATTTCTGAAAACTAGAGACCTAGGGGAATCCGTGGAGGGGTGACTTGCGGGGCTCGGACCAGGTTCTGTTACCCAGAATCATTTGCAAACCTCAAAATTTGGCTAAAAAAACACATGTTCCTCACATTTCTGTGGCAGAAAGTTCTGGAATCTGAGAGGAGCTACAAATTTCCTTCCACCCAGCGTTCCCCCAAGTCTCCCGATAAAAATGATACCTCACTTGCGTGGGTAGGCCTAGCGCCGGCGACAGGAAACACCCCAAAGCGCAACGTGGACACATCCTAAATTTTGGGAAAAAACTGAGGTGTTTTTTGCGAAGTGCCTACCTGTAGATTTTGGCCTCTAGCTCAGCCGACACCTAGGGAAATCTACCAAACCTGTGCATTTCTGAAAACTAGAGACCGAGGGGAATCCAAGGAGGGGTGACTTGCGGGGCTCGGACCAGGTTCTGTTACCCAGAATGCTTTGCAAACCTCAAAATTTGGCTAAAAAAACACATATCCCTCACATTTCTGTGGCAGAAAGTTCTGGAATCTGAGAGGAGCTACAAATTTCCTTCCACCCAGCGTTCCCCCAAGTCTCCCGATAAAAATGATACCTCACTTGCGTGGGTAGGCCTAGCGCCGGCGACAGGAAACACCCCAAAGCACAACGAGGACACATCCTAAATTTTGGAAAAATACAGAGGTGTTTTTTGCGAAGTGCCTACCTGTAGATTTTGGCCTCTAGCTCAGCCGGCACCTAGGGAAACCTACCAAACCTGTGCATTTCTGAAAACTAGAGACCTAGGGGAATCCAAGTAGGGGTGACGTGCGGGGCTCGGACCAGGTTCTGTTACCCAGAATCCTTTGCAAACCTCAAAATTTGGCTAAAAAAACACATGTTCCTCACATTTCTGTGGCAGAAAGTTCTGGAATCTGAGAGGAGCTACAAATTTCCTTCCACCCAGCGTTCCCCCAAGTCTCCCGATAAAAATGATACCTCACTTGCGTGGGTAGGCCTAGCGCTGGCGAGAGGAAACACCCCAAAGCGCAACGTGGACACATCCTAAATTTTTGAAAAAAACAGAGGTGTTTTTTGCGAAGTGCCTACCTGTAGATTTTGGCCTGTAGCTCAGCCAGCACCTAGGGAAACCTACCAAACCTGTGCATTTCTGAAAACTAGAGACCTAGGGGAATCCAAGGAGGGGTGACTTGCGGGGCTCGGACCAGGTTCTGTTACCCAGAATCCTTTGCAAACCTCAATATTTGGCTAAAAAAACACATGTTCCTCACATTTCTGTGGCAGAAAGTTCTGGAATCTGAGAGGAGCTACAAATTTCCTTCCAACCAGCGTTCCCCCAAGTATCCCGATAAAAATGATACCTCACTTGCGTGGGTAGGCATAGCGCCGGCGAGAGGAAACACCCCAAAGCGCAACGTGGACACATCCTAAATTTTGGAAAAAAACAGAGGTGTTTTTTGCGAAGTGCCTACCTGTAGATTTTGGCCTCTAGCTCAGCCGGCACCTAGGGAAACCTACCAAACCTGTGCATTTCTGAAAACTAGAGACCTAGGGGAATCCAAGGAGGGGTGACTTGCGGGGCTCGGACCCGGTTCTGTTACCCAGAATCCTTTGCAAACCTCAAAATTTGGCTAAAAAAACACATGTTCCTCACATTTCTGTGGCAGAAAGTTCTGGAATCTGAGAGGAGCTACAAATCTCCTTCCTCCCAGCGTTCCCCCAAGTCTCCCGATAAAAATGATACCTCACTTGCGTGGGTAGGCCTAGCGCCGGCGACAGGAAACACCCCAAAGCGCAACGTGGACACATCCTAAATTTTGGAAAAAAACAGAGGTGTTTTTTGCCAAGTGCCCACCTGTAGATTTTGGCCTCTAGCTCAGCCGGCACCTAGGGAAACCTACCAAACCTGTGCATTTCTGAAAACTAGAGACCTAGGGGAATCCAAGGAGGGGTGACTTGCGGGGCTCGGACCAGGTTCTGTTACCCAGAATCCTTTGCAAACCTCAAAATTTGGCTAATAAAACACATGTTCCTCACATTTCTGTGGCAGAAAGTTCTGGAATCTGAGAGGAGCTACAAATTTCCTTCCACCCAGCGTTCCCCCAAGTCTCCCGATAACAATGATACCTCACTTGCGTGGGTAGGCCTAGCGCCGGCGTCAGGAAACACCCCAAAGCGCAACGTGGACACATCCTAAATTTTGGAAAAAAACAGAGGTGTTTTTTGCGAAGTGCCTACCTGTAGATTTTGGCCTCTAGCTCAGCCGGCACCTAGGGAAACCTACCAAACCTGTGCCTTTCTGAAAACTAGAGACCTAGGGGAATCCAAGGAGGGGTGACTTGCGGGGCTCGGACCAGGTTCTGTTACCCAGAATCCGTTGCAAACCTCAAAATTTGGCTAAAAAAACACATGTTCCTCACATTTCTGTGGCAGAAAGTTCTGGAATCTGAGAGGAGCTACAAATTTCCTTCCACCCAGCGTTCCCCCAAGTCTCCCGATAAAAATTATACCTCACTTGCGTGGGTAGGCCTAGCGCCGGCGACAGGAAACACCCCAAAGCGCAACGTGGACACATCCTAAATTTTGGAAAAAAACAGAGGTGTTTTTTGCGAAGTGCCTACCAGTAGATTTTGGCCTGTAGCTCAGCCGGCACCTAGGGAAACCTACCAAACCTGTGCATTTCTGAAAACTAGAGACCTAGGGGAATCCGTGGAGGGGTGACTTGCGGGGCTCGGACCAGGTTCTGTTACCCAGAATCATTTGCAAACCTCAAAATTTGGCTAAAAAAACACATGTTCCTCAGATTTCTGTGGCAGAAAGTTCTGGAATCTGAGAGGAGCTACAAATTTCCTTCCACCCAGCGTTCCCCCAAGTCTCCCGATAAAAATGATACCTCACTTGCGTGGGTAGGCCTAGCGCTGGCGAGAGGAAACACCCCAAAGCGCAACGTGGACACATCCTAAATTTTGGAAAAAAACTGAGGTGTTTTTTGCGAAGTGCCTACCTGTAGATTTTGGCCTCTAGCTCAGCCGACACCTAGGGAAATCTACCAAACCTGTGCATTTCTGAAAACTAGAGACCGAGGGGAATCCAAGGAGGGGTGACTTGCGGGGCTCGGACCAGGTTCTGTTACCCAGAATGCTTTGCAAACCTCAAAATTTGGCTAAAAAAACACATATCCCTCACATTTCTGTGGCAGAAAGTTCTGGAATCTGAGAGGAGCTACAAATTTCCTTCCACCCAGCGTTCCCCCAAGTCTCCCGATAAAAATGATACCTCACTTGCGTGGGTAGGCCTAGCGCCGGCGACAGGAAACACCCCAAAGCGCAACGTGGACACATCCTAAATTTTGGAAAAAAACGGAGGTGTTTTTTGCGATGTGCCTACCTGTAGATTTTGGCCTCTAGCTCAGCCGGCACCTAGGGAAACCTACCAAACCTGTGCATTTCTGAAAACTAGAGACCTAGGGGAATCCAAGGAGGGGTGACTTGCGGGGCTCGGACCAGGTTCTGTTACCCAGAATCCTTTGCAAACCTCAAAATTTGGCTACAAAACACATGTTCCTCACATTTTTGTGGCAGAAAGTTCTGGAATCTGAGAGGAGCTACAAATTACCTTCCACCCAGCGTTCCCCCAAGTCTCCCGATAAAAATTATACCTCACTTGCGTGGGTAGGCCTAGCGCCGGTGACAGGAAACACCCCAAAGCGCAACGTGGACACATCCTAAATTTTGGAAAAAAACTGAGGTGTTTTTTGCGAAGTGCCTACCTGTAGATTTTGGCCTCTAGCTCAGCCAGCACCTAGGGAAACCTACCAAACCTGTGCATTTCTGAAAACTAGAGACCTAGGGGAATCCAAGGAGGGGTGACTTGCGGGGCTCGGACCAGGTTCTGTTACCCAGAATCCTTTGCAAACCTCAAAATTTGGCTAAAAAAACACATGTTCCTCACATTTCTGTGGCAGAAAGTTCTGGAATCTGAGAGGAGCTACAAATTTCCTTCCACCCAGCGTTCCCCCAAGTCTCCCGATAAAAATGATACCTCACTTGCGTGGGTAGGCCTAGCGCCGGCGACAGGAAACACCCCAAAGCGCAACGTGGACACATCCTAAATTTTGGGAAAAAACGGAGGTGTTTTTTGCGATGTGCCTACCTGTAGATTTTGGCCTCTAGCTCAGCCGGCACCTAGGGAAACCTACCAAACCTGTGCATTTCTGAAAACTAGAGACCTAGGGGAATCCAAGGAGGGGTGACTTGCGGGGCTCGGACCCGGTTCTGTTACCCAGAATCCTTTGCAAACCTCAAAATTTGGCTAAAAAAACACATGTTCCTCACATTTCTGTGGCAGAAAGTTCTGGAATCTGAGAGGAGCTACAAATTTCCTTCCACCCAGCGTTCCCCCAAGTCTTCCGATAAAAATGATACCTCACTTGCGTGGGTAGGCCTAGCGCCGGCGACAGGAAACACCCCAAAGCGCAACGTGGACACATCCTAAATTTTGGAAAAAAACTGAGGTGTTTTTTGCGAAGTGCCTACCTGTAGATTTTGGCCTCTAGCTCAGCCGACACCTAGGGAAATCTACCAAACCTGTGCATTTCTGAAAACTAGAGACCGAGGGGAATCCAAGGAGGGGTGACTTGCGGGGCTCGGACCAGGTTCTGTTACCCAGAATGCTTTGCAAACCTCAAAATTTGGCTAAAAAAACACATATCCCTCACATTTCTGTGGCAGAAAGTTCTGGAATCTGAGAGGAGCTACAAATTTCCTTCCACCCAGCGTTCCCCCAAGTCTCCCGATAAAAATGATACCTCACTTGAGTGGGTAGGCCTAGCGCCGGCGACAGGAAACACCCCAAAGCACAACGAGGACACATCCTAAATTTTGGAAAAATACAGAGGTGTTTTTTGCGAAGTGCCTACCTGTAGATTTTGGCCTCTAGCTCAGCCGGCACCTAGGGAAACCTACGAAACCTGTGCATTTCTGAAAACTAGAGACCTAGGGGAATCCAAGTAGGGGTGACGTGCGGGGCTCGGACCAGGTTCTGTTACCCAGAATCCTTTGCAAACCTCAAAATTTGGCTAAAAAAACACATGTTCCTCACATTTCTGTGGCAGAAAGTTCTGGAATCTGAGAGGAGCTACAAATTTCCTTCCACCCAGCGTTCCCCCAAGTCTCCCGATAAAAATGATACCTCACTTGCGTGGGTAGGCCTAGCGCTGGCGAGAGGAAACACCCCAAAGCGCAACGTGGACACATCCTAAATTTTTGAAAAAAACAGAGGTGTTTTTTGCGAAGTGCCTACCTGTAGATTTTGGCCTGTAGCTCAGCCAGCACCTAGGGAAACCTACCAAACCTGTGCATTTCTGAAAACTAGAGACCTAGGGGAATCCAAGGAGGGGTGACTTGCGGGGCTCGGACCAGGTTCTGTTACCCAGAATCCTTTGCAAACCTCAATATTTGGCTAAAAAAACACATGTTCCTCACATTTCTGTGGCAGAAAGTTCTGGAATCTGAGAGGAGCTACAAATTTCCTTCCACCCAGCGTTCCCCCAAGTCACCCGATAAAAATGATACCTCACTTGCGTGGGTAGGCCTAGCGCCGGCGACAGGAAACACCCCAAAGCGCAACGTGGACACATCCTAAATTTTTGAAAAAAACAGAGGTGTTTTTTGCGAAGTGCCTACCTGTAGATTTTGGCCTGTAGCTCAGCCGGCACCTAGGGAAACCTACCAAACCTGTGCATTTCTGAAAACTAGAGACCTAGGGGAATCCAAGGAGGGGTGACTTGCGGGGCTCGGACCAGGTTCTGTTACCCAGAATCCTTTGCAAACCTCAAAATTTGGCTAAAAAACACATGTTCCTCACATTTTTGTGGCAGAAAGTTCTGGAATCTGAGAGGAGCTACAAATTTCCTTCCACCCAGCGTTCCCCCAAGTCTCCCGATAAAAATGATACCTCACTTGCGTGGGTAGGCCTAGCGCCGGCGACAGGAAACACCCCAAAGCGCAACGTGGACACATCCTAAATTTTGGAAAAAAACGGAGGTGTTTTTTGCGAAGTGCCTACCTGTAGATTTTGGCCTCTAGCTTAGCCGGCACATAGGGAAACCTACCAAACCTGTGCATTTCTGAAAACTAGAGACCTAGGGGAATCCAAGGAGGGGTGACTTGCGGGGCTCGGGCCAGGTTCTGTTACCCAGAATCCTTTGCAAACCTCAAAATTTGGCAAAAAAAACACATGTTCCTCACATTTCTGTGGCAGAAACTTCTGGAATCTGAGAGGAGCTACAAATTTCCTTCCACCCAGCGTTCCCCCAAGTCTCCCGATAAAAATTATACCTCACTTGCGTGGGTAGGCCTAGCGCCGGCGACAGGAAACACCCCAAAGCGCAACGTGGACACATCCTACATTTTTGAAAAAAACAGAGGTGTTTTTTGCGAAGTGCCTACCTGTAGATTTTGGCCTGTAGCTCAGCCGGCACCTAGGGAAACCTACCAAACCTGTGCATTTCTGAAAACTAGAGACCTAGGGGAATCCAAGGAGGGGTGACTTGCGGGGCTCGGACCCGGTTCTGTTACCCAGAATCCTTTGCAAACCTCAAAATTTGGCTAAAAAAACACATGTTCCTCACATTTCTGTGGCAGAAAGTTCTGGAATCTGAGAGGAGCTACAAATTTCCTTCCACCCAGCGTTCCCCCAAGTCTCCCGATAAAAATTATACCTCACTTGCGTGGGTAGGCCTAGCGCCGGCGACAGGAAACACCCCAAAGCGCAACGTGGACACATCCTAAATTTTTGAAAAAAACAGAGGTGTTTTTTGCGAAGTGCCTACCTGTAGATTTTGGCCTGTAGCTCAGCCGGCACCTAGGGAAACCTACCAAACCTGTGCATTTCTGAAAACTAGAGACCTAGGGGAATCCAAGGAGGGGTGACTTGCGGGGCTCGGACCAGGTTCTGTTACCCAGAATCCTTTGCAAACCTCAAAATTTGGCTAAAAAAACACATGTTCCTCACATTTCTGTGGCAGAAAGTTCTGGAATCTGAGAGGAGCTACAAATTTCCTTCCACCCAGCGTTCCCCCAAGTCTCCCGATAAAAATGATACCTCACTTGCGTGGGTAGGCCTAGCGCCGGCGACAGGAAACACCCCAAAGCGCAACGTGGACACATCCTAAATTTTGGAAAAAAACGGAGGTGTTTTTTGCGAAGTGCCTACCTGTAGATTTTGGCCTCTAGCTCAGCCGGCACCTAGGGAAACCTACCAAACCTGTGCATTTCTGAAAACTAGAGACCTAGGGGAATCCAAGGAGGGGTGACTTGCGGTGCTCGGACCAGGTTCTGTTACCCAGAATCCTTTGCAAACCTCAAAATGTGGCTAAAAAAACACATGTTCCTCACATTTCTGTGGCAGAAAGTTCTGGAATCTGAGAGGAGCTACATATTTCCTTCCACCCAGCGTTCCCCCAAGTCTCCCGATAAAAATTATACCTCACTTGCGTGGGTAGGCCTAGCGCCGGCGACAGGAAACACCCCAAAGCGCAAGCTGGACACATCCTAAATTTTGGAAAAAAACAGAGGTGTTTTTTGCGAAGTGCCTACCAGTAGATTTTGGCCTGTAGCTCAGCCGGCACCTAGGGACACCTACCAAACCTGTGCATTTCTGAAAACTAGAGACCTAGGGGAATCCGATGAGGGGTGACTTGCGGGGCTCGGACCAGGTTCTGTTACCCAGAATCATTTGCAAACCTCAAAATTTGGCTAAAAAAACACATGGACCTCACATTTCTGTGGCAGAAAGTTCTGGAATCTGAGAGGAGCTACAAATTTCCTTCCACCCAGCGTTCCCCCAAGTTTCCCGATAAAAATGATACCTCACTTGCGTGGGTAGGCCTAGCGCCGGCGACAGGAAACACCCCAAAGCGCAACGTGGACACATCCTAAATTTTGGAAAAAAACAGAGGTGTTTTTTGCGAAGTGCCTACCTGTAGATTTTGGCCTCTAGCTCAGCCGGCACCTAGGGAAACCTACCAAACCTGTGCATTTCTGAAAACTAGAGACCTAGGGGAATCCAAGGAGGGGTGACTTGCGGGGCTCGGACCAGGTTCTGTTACCCAGAATCCTTTGCAAACCTCAAAATTTGGCTAAAAAAACACATGTTCCTCATATTTCTGTGGCAGAAAGTTCTGGAATCTGAGAGGAGCTACAAATTTCCTTCCACCCAGCGTTCCCCCAAGTCTCCCGATAAAAATGATACCTCACTTGCGTGGGTAGGCCTAGCGCTGGCGACAGGAAACACCCCAAAGCGCAACGTGGACACATCCTAAATTTTTGAAAAAAACAGAGGTGTTTTTTGCGAAGTGCCTACCTGTAGATTTTGGCCTGTAGCTCAGCCGGCACCTAGGGAAACCTACCAAACCTGTGCATTTCTGAAAACTAGAGACCTAGGGGAATCCAAGGAGGGGTGACTTGCGGGGCTCGGACCAGGTTCTGTTACCCAGAATCCTTTGCAAACCTCAAAATTTGGCTAAAAAACACATGTTCCTCACATTTTTGTGGCAGAAAGTTCTGGAATCTGAGAGGAGCTACAAATTTCCTTCCACCCAGCGTTCCCCCAAGTCTCCCGATAAAAATGATACCTCACTTGCGTGGGTAGGCCTAGCGCCGGCGACAGGAAACACCCCAAAGCGCAACGTGGACACATCCTAAATTTTGGAAAAAAACGGAGGTGTTTTTTGCGAAGTGCCTACCTGTAGATTTTGGCCTCTAGCTCAGCCGGCACCTAGGGCAACCTACCAAACCTGTGCATTTCTGAAAACTAGAGACCTAGGGGAATCCAAGGAGGGGTGACTTGCGGGGCTCGGACCAGGTTCTGTTACCCAGAATCCTTTGCAAACCTCAAAATTTGGCTAAAAAAACACATGTTCCTCACATTTCTGTGGCAGAAAGTTCTGGAATCTGAGAGGAGCTACAAATTTCCTTCCACCCAGCGTTCCCCCAAGTCTCCCGATAAAAATGATACCTCACTTGCGTGGGTAGGCCTAGCGCCGGCGACAGGAAACACCCCAAAGCGCAACGTGGACACATCCTAAATTTTGGAAAAAAACGGAGGTGTTTTTTGCGAAGTGCCTACCTGTAGATTTTGGCCTCTAGCTCAGCCGGCACCTAGGGAAACCTACCAAACCTGTGCATTTCTGAAAACTAGAGACCTAGGGGAATCCAAAGAGGGGTGACTTGCGGGGCTCGGACCAGGTTCTGTTACCCAGAATCCTTTGCAAACCTCAAAATTTGGCTAAAAAAACACATGTTCCTCACATTTCTGTGGCAGAAAGTTCTGGAATCTGAGAGGAGCTACAAATTTCCTTCCACCCAGCGTTCCCCCAAGTCTCCCGATAAAAATGATACCTCACTTGCGTGGGTAGGCCTAGCGCTGGCGACAGGAAACACCCCAAAGCGCAACGTGGACACATCCTAAATTTTGGAAAAAAACAGAGGTGTTTTTTGCGAAGTGCCTACCTGTAGATTTTGGCCTGTAGCTCAGCCGGCACCTAGGGAAACCTACCAAACCTGTGCATTTCTGAAAACTAGAGACCTAGGGGAATCCAAGGAGGGGTGACTTGCGGGGCTCGGACCAGGTTCTGTTACCCAGAATCCTTTGCAAACCTCAAAATTTGGCTAAAAAAACACATGTTCCTCACATTTCTGTGGCAGAAAGTTCTGGAATCTGAGAGGAGCTACAAATTTCCTTCCACCCAGCGTTCCCCCAAGTCTCCCGATAAAAATGATACCTCACTTGCGTGGGTAGGCCTAGCGCCGGCGACAGGAAACACCCCAAAGCGCAACGTGGACACATCCTAAATTTTGGAAAAAAACAGAGGTGTTTTTTGCGAAGTGCCTACCTGTAGATTTTGGCCTCTAGCTCAGCCGGCACCTAGGGAAACCTACCAAACCTGTGCATTTCTGAAAACTAGAGACCTAGGGGAATCCAAGGAGGGGTGACTTGCGGGGCTCGGACCAGGTTCTGTTACCCAGAATCCTTTGCAAACCTCAAAATTTGGCTAAAAAAACACATGTTCCTCACATTTCTGTGGCAGAAAGTTCTGGAATCTGAGAGGAGCTACAAATTTCCTTCCACCCAGCGTTCCCCCAAGTCTCCCGATAAAAATGATACCTCACTTGCGTGGGTAGGCCTAGCGCCGGCGACAGGAAACACCCCAAAGCGCAACGTGGACACATCCTAAATTTTGGAAAAAAACGGAGGTGTTTTTTGCGATGTGCCTACCTGTAGATTTTGGCCTCTAGCTCAGCCGGCACCTAGGGAAACCTACCAAACCTGTGCATTTCTGAAAACTAGAGACCTAGGGGAATCCAAGGAGGGGTGACTTGCGGGGCTCGGACCAGGTTCTGTTACCCAGAATCCTTTGCAAACCTCAAAATTTGGCTACAAAACACATGTTCCTCACATTTTTGTGGCAGAAAGTTCTGGAATCTGAGAGGAGCTACAAATTACCTTCCACCCAGCGTTCCCCCAAGTCTCCCGATAAAAATTATACCTCACTTGCGTGGGTAGGCCTAGCGCCGGTGACAGGAAACACCCCAAAGCGCAACGTGGACACATCCTAAATTTTGGAAAAAAACGGAGGTGTTTTTTGCGAAGTGCCTACCTGTAGATTTTGGCCTCTAGCTCAGCCAGCACCTAGGGAAACCTACCAAACCTGTGCATTTCTGAAAACTAGAGACCTAGGGGAATCCAAGGAGGGGTGACTTGCGGGGCTCGGACCAGGTTCTGTTACCCAGAATCCTTTGCAAACCTCAAAATTTGGCTAAAAAACACATGTTCCTCACATTTTTGTGGCAGAAAGTTCTGGAATCTGAGAGGAGCTACAAATTTCCTTCCACCCAGCGTTCCCCCAAGTCTCCCGATAAAAATGATACCTCACTTGCGTGGGTAGGCCTAGCGCCGGCGACAGGAAACACCCCAAAGCGCAACGTGGACACATCCTAAATTTTGGAAAAAAACGGAGGTGTTTTTTGCGAAGTGCCTACCTGTAGATTTTGGCCTCTAGCTCAGCCGGCACCTAGGGCAACCTACCAAACCTGTGCATTTCTGAAAATTAGAGACCTAGGGGAATCCAAGGAGGGGTGACTTGCGGGGCTCGGACCAGGTTCTGTTACCCAGAATCCTTTGCAAACCTCAAAATTTGGCTAAAAAAACACATGTTCCTCACATTTCTGTGGCAGAAAGTTCTGGAATCTGAGAGGAGCTACAAATTTCCTTCCACCCAGCGTTCCCCCAAGTCTCCCGATAAAAATGATACCTCACTTGCGTGGGTAGGCCTAGCGCCGGCGACAGGAAACACCCCAAAGCGCAACGTGGACACATCCTAAATTTTGGAAAAAAACGGAGGTGTTTTTTGCGAAGTGCCTACCTGTAGATTTTGGCCTCTAGCTCAGCCGGCACCTAGGGAAACCTACCAAATCTGTGCATTTCTGAAAACTAGAGACCTAGGGGAATCCAAAGAGGGGTGACTTGCGGGGCTCGGACCAGGTTCTGTTACCCAGAATCCTTTGCAAACCTCAAAATTTGGCTAAAAAAACACATGTTCCTCACATTTC
The DNA here is from genome assembly GCF_031143425.1 of Pleurodeles waltl. Classification (NCBI taxonomy): domain Eukaryota; kingdom Metazoa; phylum Chordata; class Amphibia; order Caudata; family Salamandridae; genus Pleurodeles; species Pleurodeles waltl. The sequence goes on from NC_090436.1 coordinate 826,887,144, forward strand.
TGTGGCAGAAAGTTCTGGAATCTGAGAGGAGCTACAAATTTCCTTCCACCCAGCGTTCCCCCAAGTCTCCCGATAAAAATGATACCTCACTTGCGTGGGTAGGCCTAGCGCTGGCGACAAGAAACACCCCAAAGCGCAATGTGGACACATCCTAAATTTTGGAAAAAAACAGAGGTGTTTTTTGCGAAGTGCCTACCTGTAGATTTTGGCCTGTAGCTCAGCCGGCACCTAGGGAAACCTACCAAACCTGTGCATTTCTGAAAACTAGAGACCTAGGGGAATCCAAGGAGGGGTGACTTGCGGGGCTCGGACCAGGTTCTGTTACCCAGAATCCTTTGCAAACCTCAAAATTTGGCTAAAAAAACACATGTTCCTCACATTTCTGTGGCAGAAAGTTCTGGAATCTGAGAGGAGCTACAAATTTCCTTCCACCCAGCGTTCCCCCAAGTCTCCCGATAAAAATGATACCTCACTTGCGTGGGTAGGCCTAGCGCCGGCGACAGGAAACACCCCAAAGCGCAACGTGGACACATCCTAAATTTTGGAAAAAAACAGAGGTGTTTTTTGCGAAGTGCCTACCTGTAGATTTTGGCCTCTAGCTCAGCCGGCACCTAGGGAAACCTACCAAACCTGTGCATTTCTGAAAACTAGAGACCTAGGGGAATCCAAGGAGGGGTGACTTGCGGGGCTCGGACCAGGTTCTGTTACCCAGAATCCTTTGCAAACCTCAAAATTTGGCTAAAAAAACACATGTTCCTCACATTTCTGTGGCAGAAAGTTCTGGAATCTGAGAGGAGCTACAAATTTCCTTCCACCCAGCGTTCCCCCAAGTCTCCCGATAAAAATGATACCTCACTTGCGTGGGTAGGCCTAGCGCCGGCGACAGGAAACACCCCAAAGCGCAACGTGGACACATCCTAAATTTTGGAAAAAAACGGAGGTGTTTTTTGCGATGTGCCTACCTGTAGATTTTGGCCTCTAGCTCAGCCGGCACCTAGGGAAACCTACCAAACCTGTGCATTTCTGAAAACTAGAGACCTAGGGGAATCCAAGGAGGGGTGACTTGCGGGGCTCGGACCAGGTTCTGTTACCCAGAATCCTTTGCAAACCTCAACATTTGGCTACAAAACACATGTTCCTCACATTTTTGTGGCAGAAAGTTCTGGAATCTGAGAGGAGCTACAAATTACCTTCCACCCAGCGTTCCCCCAAGTCTCCCGATAAAAATTATACCTCACTTGCGTGGGTAGGCCTAGCGCCGGTGACAGGAAACACCCCAAAGCGCAACGTGGACACATCCTAAATTTTGGAAAAAAACGGAGGTGTTTTTTGCGAAGTGCCTACCTGTAGATTTTGGCCTCTAGCTCAGCCAGCACCTAGGGAAACCTACCAAACCTGTGCATTTCTGAAAACTAGAGACCTAGGGGAATCCAAGGAGGGGTGACTTGCGGGGCTCGGACCAGGTTCTGTTACCCAGAATCCTTTGCAAACCTCAAAATTTGGCTAAAAAAACACATGTTCCTCACATTTCTGTGGCAGAAAGTTCTGGAATCTGAGAGGAGCTACAAATTTCCTTCCACCCAGCGTTCCCCCAAGTCTCCTGATAAAAATGATACCTCACTTGCGTGGGTAGGCCTAGCGCCGGCGACAGGAAACACCCCAAAGCGCAACGTGGACACATCCTAAATTTTGGAAAAAAACGGAGGTGTTTTTTGCGATGTGCCTACCTGTAGATTTTGGCCTCTAGCTCAGCCGGCACCTAGGGAAACCTACCAAACCTGTGCATTTCTGAAAACTAGAGACCTAGGGGAATCCAAGGAGGGGTGACTTGCGGGGCTCGGACCAGGTTCTGTTACCCAGAATCCTTTGCAAACCTCAAAATTTGGCTAAAAAAACACATGTCCCTCACATTTTTGTGGCAGAAAGTTCTGGAATCTGAGAGGAGCTACAAATTTCCTTCCACCCAGCGTTCCCCCAAGTCTCCCGATAAAAATGATACCTCACTTGCGTGGGTAGGCCTAGCGCCGGCGACAGGAAACACCCCAAAGCGCAACGTGGACACATCCTAAATTTTGGAAAAAAACAGAGGTGTTTTTTGCGAAGTGCCTACCTGTAGATTTTGGCCTCTAGCTCAGCCGGCACCTAGGGAAACCTACCAAACCTGTGCATTTCTGAAAACTAGAGACCTAGGGGAATCCAAGGAGGGGTGACTTGCGGGGCTCGGACCAGGTTCTGTTACCCAGAATCCTTTGCAAACCTCAAAATTTGGCTAAAAAAACACACGTTCCTCACATTTCTGTGGCAGAAAGTTCTGGAATCTGAGAGGAGCTACAAATTTCCTTCCACCCAGCGTTCCCCCAAGTCTCCCGATAAAAATGATACCTCACTTGCGTGGGTAGGCCTAGCGCCGGCGACAGGAAACACCCCAAAGCGCAACGTGGACACATCATAAATTTTGGAAGAAAACGGAGGTGTTTTTTGCGAAGTGCCTACCTGTAGATTTTGGCCTCTAGCTCAGCCGGCACCTAGGGAAACCTACAAAACCTGTGCATTTCTGAAAACTAGAGACCTAGGGGAATCCAAGGAGGGGTGACTTGCGGGGCTCGGACCAGGTTCTGTTACCCAGAATCCTTTGCAAACCTCAGAATTTGGCTAATAAAACACATGTTCCTCACATTTCTGTGGCAGAAAGTTCTGGAATCTGAGAGGAGCTACAAATTTCCTTCCACCCAGCGTTCCCCCAAGTCTCCCGATAAAAATGATACCTCACTTGCGTGGGTAGGCCTAGCGCCGGCGACAGGAAACACCCCAAAGCGCAACGTGGACACATCCTAAATTTTGGGAAAAAACAGAGGTGTTTTTTGCGAAGTGCCAACCAGTAGATTTTGGCCTGTAGCTCAGCCGGCACCTAGGGAAACCTACCAAACCTGTGCATTTCTGAAAACTAGAGACCTAGGGGAATCCGAGGAGGGGTGACTTGCGGGGCTCGGACCAGGTTCTGTTACCCAGAATCATTTGCAAACCTCAAAATTTGGCTAAAAAAACACATGGACCTCACATTTCTGTGGCAGAAAGTTCTGGAATCTGAGAGGAGCTACAAATTTCCTTCCACCCAGCGTTCCCCCAAGTTTCCCGATAAAAATGATACCTCACTTGCGTGGGTAGGCCTAGCGCCGGCGACAGGAAACACCCCAAAGCGCAACGTGGACACATCCTAAATTTTGGAAAAAAACAGAGGTGTTTTTTGCGAAGTGCCTACCTGTAGATTTTGGCCTCTAGCTCAGCCGGCACCTAGGGAAACCTACCAAACCTGTGCATTTCTGAAAACTAGAGACCTAGGGGAATCCAAGGAGGGGTGACTTGCGGGGCTCGGACCTGGTTCTGTTACCCAGAATCCTTTGCAAACATCAAAATTTGGCTAAAAAAACAAATGTTCCTCACATTTCTGTGGCAGAAAGTTCTGGAATCTGAGAGGAGCTACAAATTTCCTTCCACCCAGCGTTCCCCCAAGTCTCCTGATAAAAATGATACCTCACTTGCGTGGGTAGGCCTAGCGCTGGCGACAGGAAACACCCCAAAGCGCAACGTGGACACATCCTAAATTTTTGAAAAAAACAGAGGTGTTTTTTGCGAAGTGCCTACCTGTAGATTTTGGCCTGTAGCTCAGCCGGCACCTAGGGAAACCTACCAAACCTGTGCATTTCTGAAAACTAGAGACCTAGGGGAATCCAAGGAGGGGTGACTTGCGGGGCTCGGACCAGGTTCTGTTACCCAGAATCCTTTGCAAACCTCAAAATTTGGCTAAAAAACACATGTTCCTCACATTTTTGTGGCAGAAAGTTCTGGAATCTGAGAGGAGCTACAAATTTCCTTCCACCCAGCGTTCCCCCAAGTCTCCCGATAAAAATGATACCTCACTTGCGTGGGTAGGCCTAGCGCCGGCGACAGGAAACACCCCAAAGCGCAACGTGGACACATCCTAAATTTTGGAAAAAAACGGAGGTGTTTTTTGCGAAGTGCCTACCTGTAGATTTTGGCCTCTAGCTTAGCCGGCACATAGGGAAACCTACCAAACCTGTGCATTTCTGAAAACTAGAGACCTAGGGGAATCCAAGGAGGGGTGACTTGCGGGGCTCGGACCAGGTTCTGTTACCCAGAATCCTTTGCAAACCTCAAAATTTGGCTAAAAAAACACATGTTCCTCACATTTCTGTGGCAGAAAGTTCTGGAATCTGAGAGGAGCTACAAATTTCCTTCCACCCAGCGTTCCCCCAAGTCTCCCGATAAAAATGATACCTCACTTGCGTGGGTAGGCCTAGCGCCGGCGACAGGAAACACCCCAAAGCGCAACGTGGACACATCCTAAATTTTGGAAAAAAACAGAGGTGTTTTTTGCGAAGTGCCTACCTGTAGATTTTGGCCTCTATCTCAGCCGGCACCTAGGGAAACCTACCAAACCTGTGCATTTCTGAAAACTAGAGACCTAGGGGAATCCAAGGAGGGGTGACTTGCGGGGCTCGGACCAGGTTCTGTTACCCAGAATCCTTTGCAAACCTCAAAATTTGGCTAAAAAAACACATGTTCCTCACATTTCTGTGGCAGAAAGTTCTGGAATCTGAGAGGAGCTACAAATTTCCTTCCACCCAGCGTTCCCCCAAGTCTCCCGATAAAAATGATACCTCACTTGCGTGGGTAGGCCTAGCGCCGGCGACAGGAAACACCCCAAAGCGCAACGTGGACACATCCTAAATTTTGGAAAAAAACAGAGGTGTTTTTTGCGAAGTGCCTACCTGTAGATTTTGGCCTCTAGCTCAGCCGGCACCTAGGGAAACCTACCAAACCTGTGCATTTCTGAAAACTAGAGACCTAGGGGAATCCAAGGAGGGGTGACTTGCGGGGCTCGGACCAGGTTCTGTTACCCAGAATCCTTTGCAAACCTCAAAATTTGGCTAAAAAAACACATGTTCCTCACATTTCTGTGGCAGAAAGTTCTGGAATCTGAGAGGAGCTACAAATTTCCTTCCACCCAGCGTTCCCCCAAGTTTCCCGATAAAAATGATACCTCACTTGCGTGGGTAGGCCTAGCGCCGGCGACAGGAAACACCCCAAAGCGCAACGTGGACACATCCTAAATTTTGGAAAAAAACGGAGGTGTTTTTTGCGAAGTGCCTACCTGTAGATTTTGGCCTCTAGCTCAGCCGGCACCTAGGGAAACCTACCAAACCTGTGCATTTCTGAAAACTAGAGACCTAGGGGAATCCAAGGAGGGGTGACTTGCGGGGCTCGGACCAGGTTCTGTTACCCAGAATCCTTTGCAAACCTCAAAATTTGGCTAAAAAAACACATGTTCCTCATATTTCTGTGGCAGAAAGTTCTGGAATCTGAGAGGAGCTACAAATTTCCTTCCACCCAGCGTTCCCCCAAGTCTCCCGATAAAAATGATACCTCACTTGCGTGGGTAGGCCTAGCGCTGGCGACAGGAAACACCCCAAAGCGCAACGTGGACACATCCTACATTTTTGAAAAAAACAGAGGTGTTTTTTGCGAAGTGCCTACCTGTAGATTTTGGCCTGTAGCTCAGCCGGCACCTAGGGAAACCTACCAAACCTGTGCATTTCTGAAAACTAGAGACCTAGGGGAATCCAAGGAGGGGTGACTTGCGGGGCTCGGACCAGGTTCTGTTACCCAGAATCCTTTGCAAACCTCAAAATTTGGCTAAAAAACACATGTTCCTCACATTTTTGTGGCAGAAAGTTCTGGAATCTGAGAGGAGCTACAAATTTCCTTCCACCCAGCGTTCCCCCAAGTCTTCCGATAAAAATGATACCTCACTTGCGTGGGTAGGCCTAGCGCCGGCGACAGGAAACACCCCAAAGCGCAACGTGGACACATCCTAAATTTTGGAAAAAAACGGAGGGGTTTTTTGCGATGTGCCTACCTGTAGATTTTGGCCTCTAGCTCAGCCGGCACCTAGGGAAACCTACCAAACCTGTGCATTTCTGAAAACTAGAGACCTAGGGGAATCCAAGGAGGGGTGACTTGCGGGGCTCGGACCAGGTTCTGTTACCCAGAATCCTTTGCAAACCTCAAAATTTGGCTAAAAACACATGTTCCTCACATTTTTGTGGCAGAAAGTTCTGGAATCTGAGAGGAGCTACAAATTTCCTTCCACCCAGCGTTCCCCCAAGTCTCCCGATAAAAATGATACCTCACTTGCGTGGGTAGGCCTAGCGCCGGCGACAGGAAACACCCCAAAGCGCAACGTGGACACATCCTAAATTTTAGAAAAAAACGGAGGTGTTTTTTGCGAAGTGCCTACCTGTAGATTTTGGCCTCTAGCTCAGCCGGCACCTAGGGAAACCTACCAAACCTGTGCATTTCTGAAAACTAGAGACCTAGGGGAATCCAAAGAGGGGTGACTTGCGGGGCTCGGACCAGGTTCTGTTACCCAGAATCCTTTGCAAACCTCAAAATTTGGCTAAAAAAACACATGTTCCTCACATTTCTGTGGCAGAAAGTTCTGGAATCTGAGAGGAGCTACAAATTTCCTTCCACCCAGCGTTCCCCCAAGTCTCCCGATAAAAATGATACCTCACTTGCGTGGGTAGGCCTAGCGCGGGCGACAGGAAACACCCCAAAGCGCAACGTGGACACATCCTAAATTTTTGAAAAAAACAGAGGTGTTTTTTGCGAAGTGCCTACCTGTAGATTTTGGCCTGTAGCTCAGCCGGCACCTAGGGAAATCTACCAAACCTGTGCATTTCTGAAAACTAGAGACCTAGGGGAATCCAAGGAGGGGTGACTTGCGGGGCTCGGACCAGGTTCTGTTACCCAGAATCCTTTGCAAACCTCAAAATTTGGCTAAAAAACACATGTTCCTCACATTTTTGTGGCAGAAAGTTCTGGAATCTGAGAGGAGCTACAAATTTCCTTCCACCCAGCGTTCCCCCAAGTCTCCCGATAAAAATGATACCTCACTTGCGTGGGTAGGCCTAGCGCCGGCGACAGGAAACACCCCAAAGCGCAACGTGGACACATCCTAAATTTTGGAAAAAAACGGAGGTGTTTTTTGCGATGTGCCTACCTGTAGATTTTGGCCTCTAGCTCAGCCGGCACCTAGGGAAACCTACCAAACCTGTGCATTTCTGAAAACTAGAGACCTAGGGGAATCCAAGGAGGGGTGACTTGCGGGGCTCGGACCAGGTTCTGTTACCCAGAATCCTTTGCAAACCTCAAAATTTGGCTAAAAAAACACATGTTCCTCACATTTCTGTGGCAGAAAGTTCTGGAATCTGAGAGGAGCTACAAATTTCCTTCCACCCAGCGTTCCCCCAAGTCTCCCGATAAAAATGATACCTCACTTGCGTGGGTAGGCCTAGCGCCGGCGACAGGAAACACCCCAAAGCGCAACGTGGACACATCCTAAATTTTGGAAAAAAACGGAGGTGTTTTTTGCGATGTGCCTACCTGTAGATTTTGGCCTCTAGCTCAGCCGGCACCTGGGAAACCTACCAAACCTGTGCATTTCTGAAAACTAGAGACCTAGGGGAATCCAAGGAGGGGTGACTTGCGGGGCTCGGACCAGGTTCTGTTACCCAGAATCCTTTGCAAACCTCAAAATTTGGCTAAAAAAACACATGTTCCTCACATTTCTGTGGCAGAAAGTTCTGGAATCTGAGAGGAGCTACAAATTTCCTTCCACCCAGCGTTCCCCCAAGTCTCCCGATAACAATGATACCTCACTTGCGTGGGTAGGCCTAGCGCCGGCGTCAGGAAACACCCCAAAGCGCAACGTGGACACATCCTAAATTTTGGAAAAAAACAGAGGTGTTTTTTGCGAAGTGCCTACCTGTAGATTTTGGCCTCTAGCTCAGCCGGCACCTAGGGAAACCTACCAAACCTGTGCATTTCTGAAAACTAGAGACCTAGGGGAATCCAAGGAGGGGTGACTTGCGGGGCTCGGACCTGGTTCTGTTACCCAGAATCCTTTGCAAACATCAAAATTTGGCTAAAAAAACAAATGTTCCTCACATTTCTGTGGCAGAAAGTTCTGGAATCTGAGAGGAGCTACAAATTTCCTTCCACCCAGCGTTCCCCCAAGTCTCCTGATAAAAATGATACCTCACTTGCGTGGGTAGGCCTAGCGCTGGCGACAGGAAACACCCCAAAGCGCAACGTGGACACATCCTAAATTTTTGAAAAAAACAGAGGTGTTTTTTGCGAAGTGCCTACCTGTAGATTTTGGCCTGTAGCTCAGCCGGCACCTAGGGAAACCTACCAAACCTGTGCATTTCTGAAAACTAGAGACCTAGGGGAATCCAAGGAGGGGTGACTTGCGGGGCTCGGACCAGGTTCTGTTACCCAGAATCCTTTGCAAACCTCAAAATTTGGCTAAAAAACACATGTTCCTCACATTTTTGTGGCAGAAAGTTCTGGAATCTGAGAGGAGCTACAAATTTCCTTCCACCCAGCGTTCCCCCAAGTCTCCCGATAAAAATGATACCTCACTTGCGTGGGTAGGCCTAGCGCCGGCGACAGGAAACACCCCAAAGCGCAACGTGGACACATCCTAAATTTTGGAAAAAAACGGAGGTGTTTTTTGCGAAGTGCCTACCTGTAGATTTTGGCCTCTAGCTTAGCCGGCACATAGGGAAACCTACCAAACCTGTGCATTTCTGAAAACTAGAGACCTAGGGGAATCCAAGGAGGGGTGACTTGCGGGGCTCGGACCAGGTTCTGTTACCCAGAATCCTTTGCAAACCTCAAAATTTGGCTAAAAAAACACATGTTCCTCACATTTCTGTGGCAGAAAGTTCTGGAATCTGAGAGGAGCTACAAATTTCCTTCCACCCAGCGTTCCCCCAAGTCTCCCGATAAAAATGATACCTCACTTGCGTGGGTAGGCCTAGCGCCGGCGACAGGAAACACCCCAAAGCGCAACGTGGACACATCCTAAATTTTGGAAAAAAACAGAGGTGTTTTTTGCGAAGTGCCTACCTGTAGATTTTGGCCTCTAGCTCAGCCGGCACCTAGGGAAACCTACCAAACCTGTGCATTTCTGAAAACTAGAGACCTAGGGGAATCCAAGGAGGGGTGACTTGCGGGGCTCGGACCAGGTTCTGTTACCCAGAATCCTTTGCAAACCTCAAAATTTGGCTAAAAAAACACATGTTCCTCACATTTCTGTGGCAGAAAGTTCTGGAATCTGAGAGGAGCTACAAATTTCCTTCCACCCAGCGTTCCCCCAAGTCTCCCGATAAAAATGATACCTCACTTGCGTGGGTAGGCCTAGCGCCGGCGACAGGAAACACCCCAAAGCGCAACGTGGACACATCCTAAATTTTGGAAAAAAACAGAGGTGTTTTTTGCGAAGTGCCTACCTGTAGATTTTGGCCTCTAGCTCAGCCGGCACCTAGGGAAACCTACCAAACCTGTGCATTTCTGAAAACTAGAGACCTAGGGGAATCCAAGGAGGGGTGACTTGCGGGGCTCGGACCAGGTTCTGTTACCCAGAATCCTTTGCAAACCTCAAAATTTGGCTAAAAAAACACATGTTCCTCACATTTCTGTGGCAGAAAGTTCTGGAATCTGAGAGGAGCTACAAATTTCCTTCCACCCAGCGTTCCCCCAAGTTTCCCGATAAAAATGATACCTCACTTGCGTGGGTAGGCCTAGCGCCGGCGACAGGAAACACCCCAAAGCGCAACGTGGACACATCCTAAATTTTGGAAAAAAACGGAGGTGTTTTTTGCGAAGTGCCTACCTGTAGATTTTGGCCTCTAGCTCAGCCGGCACCTAGGGAAACCTACCAAACCTGTGCATTTCTGAAAACTAGAGACCTAGGGGAATCCAAGGAGGGGTGACTTGCGGGGCTCGGACCAGGTTCTGTTACCCAGAATCCTTTGCAAACCTCAAAATTTGGCTAAAAAAACACATGTTCCTCATATTTCTGTGGCAGAAAGTTCTGGAATCTGAGAGGAGCTACAAATTTCCTTCCACCCAGCGTTCCCCCAAGTCTCCCGATAAAAATGATACCTCACTTGCGTGGGTAGGCCTAGCGCTGGCGACAGGAAACACCCCAAAGCGCAACGTGGACACATCCTAAATTTTTGAAAAAAACAGAGGTGTTTTTTGCGAAGTGCCTACCTGTAGATTTTGGCCTCTAGCTCAGCCGGCACCTAGGGAAACCTACCAAACCTGTGCATTTCTGAAAACTAGAGACCTAGGGGAATCCAAGGAGGGGTGACTTGCGGGGCTCGGACCAGGTTCTGTTACCCAGAATCCTTTGCAAACCTCAAAATTTGGCTAAAAAACACATGTTCCTCACATTTTTGTGGCAGAAAGTTCTGGAATCTGAGAGGAGCTACAAATTTCCTTCCACCCAGCGTTCCCCCAAGTCTTCCGATAAAAATGATACCTCACTTGCGTGGGTAGGCCTAGCGCCGGCGACAGGAAACACCCCAAAGCGCAACGTGGACACATCCTAAATTTTGGAAAAAAACGGAGGGGTTTTTTGCGATGTGCCTACCTGTAGATTTTGGCCTCTAGCTCAGCCGGCACCTAGGGAAACCTACCAAACCTGTGCATTTCTGAAAACTAGAGACCTAGGGGAATCCAAGGAGGGGTGACTTGCGGGGCTCGGACCAGGTTCTGTTACCCAGAATCCTTTGCAAACCTCAAAATTTGGCTAAAAACACATGTTCCTCACATTTTTGTGGCAGAAAGTTCTGGAATCTGAGAGGAGCTACAAATTTCCTTCCACCCAGCGTTCCCCCAAGTCTCCCGATAAAAATGATACCTCACTTGCGTGGGTAGGCCTAGCGCCGGCGACAGGAAACACCCCAAAGCGCAACGTGGACACATCCTAAATTTTAGAAAAAAACAGAGGTGTTTTTTGCGAAGTGCCTACCTGTAGATTTTGGCCTCTAGCTCAGCCGGCACCTAGGGAAACCTACCAAACCTGTGCATTTCTGAAAACTAGAGACCTAGGGGAATCCAAAGAGGGGTGACTTGCGGGGCTCGGACCAGGTTCTGTTACCCAGAATCCTTTGCAAACCTCAAAATTTGGCTAAAAAAACACATGTTCCTCACATTTCTGTGGCAGAAAGTTCTGGAATCTGAGAGGAGCTACAAATTTCCTTCCACCCAGCGTTCCCCCAAGTCTCCCGATAAAAATGATACCTCACTTGCGTGGGTAGGCCTAGCGCGGGCGACAGGAAACACCCCAAAGCGCAACGTGGACACATCCTAAATTTTTGAAAAAAACAGAGGTGTTTTTTGCGAAGTGCCTACCTGTAGATTTTGGCCTGTAGCTCAGCCGGCACCTAGGGAAATCTACCAAACCTGTGCATTTCTGAAAACTAGAGACCTAGGGGAATCCAAGGAGGGGTGACTTGCGGGGCTCGGACCAGGTTCTGTTACCCAGAATCCTTTGCAAACCTCAAAATTTGGCTAAAAAACACATGTTCCTCACATTTTTGTGGCAGAAAGTTCTGGAATCTGAGAGGAGCTACAAATTTCCTTCCACCCAGCGTTCCCCCAAGTCTCCCGATAAAAATGATACCTCACTTGCGTGGGTAGGCCTAGCGCCGGCGACAGGAAACACCCCAAAGCGCAACGTGGACACATCCTAAATTTTGGAAAAAAACGGAGGTGTTTTTTGCGATGTGCCTACCTGTAGATTTTGGCCTCTAGCTCAGCCGGCACCTAGGGAAACCTACCAAACCTGTGCATTTCTGAAAACTAGAGACCTAGGGGAATCCAAGGAGGGGTGACTTGCGGGGCTCGGACCAGGTTCTGTTACCCAGAATCCTTTGCAAACCTCAAAATTTGGCTAAAAAAACACATGTTCCTCACATTTCTGTGGCAGAAAGTTCTGGAATCTGAGAGGAGCTACAAATTTCCTTCCACCCAGCGTTCCCCCAAGTCTCCCGATAAAAATGATACCTCACTTGCGTGGGTAGGCCTAGCGCCGGCGACAGGAAACACCCCAAAGCGCAACGTGGACACATCCTAAATTTTGGAAAAAAACGGAGGTGTTTTTTGCGATGTGCCTACCTGTAGATTTTGGCCTCTAGCTCAGCCGGCACCTAGGGAAACCTACCAAACCTGTGCATTTCTGAAAACTAGAGACCTAGGGGAATCCAAGGAGGGGTGACTTGCGGGGCTCGGACCAGGTTCTGTTACCCAGAATCCTTTGCAAACCTCAAAATTTGGCTAAAAAAACACATGTCCCTCACATTTTTGTGGCAGAAAGTTCTGGAATCTGAGAGGAGCTACAAATTTCCTTCCACCCAGCGTTCCCCCAAGTCTCCCGATAAAAATGATACCTCACTTGCGTGGGTAGGCCTAGCGCCGGCGACAGGAAACACCCCAAAGCGCAACGTGGACACATCCTAAATTTTGGAAAAAAACAGAGGTGTTTTTTGCGAAGTGCCTACCTGTAGATTTTGGCCTCTAGCTCAGCCGGCACCTAGGGAAACCTACCAAACCTGTGCATTTCTGAAAACTAGAGACCTAGGGGAATCCAAGGAGGGGTGACTTGCGGGGCTCGGACCAGGTTCTGTTACCCAGAATCCTTTGCAAACCTCAAAATTTGGCTAAAAAAACACATGTTCCTCACATTTCTGTGGCAGAAAGTTCTGGAATCTGAGAGGAGCTACAAATTTCCTTCCACCCAGCGTTCCCCCAAGTTTCCCGATAAAAATGATACCTCACTTGCGTGGGTAGGCCTAGCGCTGGCGACAGGAAACACCCCAAAGCGCAACGTGGACACATCCTAAATTTTTGAAAAAAACAGAGGTGTTTTTTGCGAAGTGCCTACCTGTAGATTTTGGCCTGTAGCTCAGCCGGCACCTAGGGAAACCTACCAAACCTGTGCATTTCTGAAAACTAGAGACCTAGGGGAATCCAAGGAGGGGTGACTTGCGGGGCTCGGACCAGGTTCTGTTACCCAGAATCCTTTGCAAACCTCAAAATTTGGCTAAAAAACACATGTTCCTCACATTTTTGTGGCAGAAAGTTCTGGAATCTGAGAGGAGCTACAAATTTCCTTCCAACCAGCGTTCCCCCAAGTCTCCCGATAAAAATGATACCTCACTTGCGTGGGTAGGCCTAGCGCCGGCGACAGGAAACACCCCAAAGCGCAACGTGGACACATCCTAAATTTTGGAAAAAAACGGAGGTGTTTTTTGCGAAGTGCCTACCTGTAGATTTTGGCCTCTAGCTCAGCCGGCACCTAGGGAAACCTACCAAACCTGTGCATTTCTGAAAACTAGAGACCTAGGGGAATCCAAGGAGGGGTGACTTGCGGGGCTCGGACCAGGTTCTGTTACCCAGAATCCTTTGCAAACCTCAAAATTTGGCTAAAAAAACACATGTTCCTCACATTTCTGTGGCAGAAAGTTCTAGAATCTGAGAGGAGCTACTAATTTCCTTCCACCCAGCGTTCCCCCAAGTCTCCCCATAAAAATGATACCTCACTTGCGTGGGTAGGCCTAGCGCCGGCGACAGGAAACACCCCAAAGCGCAACGTGGACACATCCTAAATTTTGGAAAAAAACGGAGGTGTTTTTTGCGAAGTGCCTACCTGTAGATTTTGGCCTCTAGCTCAGCCGGCACCTAGGGAAACTTACCAAACCTGTGCATTTCTGAAAACTAGAGACTTAGGGGAATCCAAAGAGGGGTGACTTGCGGAGCTCGGACCAGGATCTGAGACCCAGAATCCTTTGCAAACCTCAAAATTTGGCTAAAAAAACACATGTTCCTCACATTTTTGTGGCAGAAAGTTCTGGAATCTGAGAGGAGCTACAAATTTCCTTCCACCCAGCGTTCCCCCAAGTCTTCCGATAAAAATGATACCTCACTTGCGTGGGTAGGCCTAGCGCCGGCGACAGGAAACACCCCAAAGCGCAACGTGGACACATCCTAAATTTTGGAAAAAAACGGAGGGGTTTTTTGCGATGTGCCTACCTGTAGATTTTGGCCTCTAGCTCAGCCGGCACCTAGGGAAACCTACCAAACCTGTGCATTTCTGAAAACTAGAGACCTAGGGGAATCCAAGGAGGGGTGACTTGCGGGGCTCGGACCAGGTTCTGTTACCCAGAATCCTTTGCAAACCTCAAAATTTGGCTAAAAACACATGTTCCTCACATTTTTGTGGCAGAAAGTTCTGGAATCTGAGAGGAGCTACAAATTTCCTTCCACCCAGCGTTCCCCCAAGTCTCCCGATAAAAATGATACCTCACTTGCGTGGGTAGGCCTAGCGCCGGCGACAGGAAACACCCCAAAGCGCAACGTGGACACATCCTAAATTTTAGAAAAAAACGGAGGTGTTTTTTGCGAAGTGCCTACCTGTAGATTTTGGCCTCTAGCTCAGCCGGCACCTAGGGAAACCTACCAAACCTGTGCATTTCTGAAAACTAGAGACCTAGGGGAATCCAAAGAGGGGTGACTTGCGGGGCTCGGACCAGGTTCTGTTACCCAGAATCCTTTGCAAACCTCAAAATTTGGCTAAAAAAACACATGTTCCTCACATTTCTGTGGCAGAAAGTTCTGGAATCTGAGAGGAGCTACAAATTTCCTTCCACCCAGCGTTCCCCCAAGTCTCCCGATAAAAATGATACCTCACTTGCGTGGGTAGGCCTAGCGCGGGCGACAGGAAACACCCCAAAGCGCAACGTGGACACATCCTAAATTTTTGAAAAAAACAGAGGTGTTTTTTGCGAAGTGCCTACCTGTAGATTTTGGCCTGTAGCTCAGCCGGCACCTAGGGAAATCTACCAAACCTGTGCATTTCTGAAAACTAGAGACCTAGGGGAATCCAAGGAGGGGTGACTTGCGGGGCTCGGACCAGGTTCTGTTACCCAGAATCCTTTGCAAACCTCAAAATTTGGCTAAAAAACACATGTTCCTCACATTTTTGTGGCAGAAAGTTCTGGAATCTGAGAGGAGCTACAAATTTCCTTCCACCCAGCGTTCCCCCAAGTCTCCCGATAAAAATGATACCTCACTTGCGTGGGTAGGCCTAGCGCCGGCGACAGGAAACACCCCAAAGCGCAACGTGGACACATCCTAAATTTTGGAAAAAAACGGAGGTGTTTTTTGCGATGTGCCTACCTGTAGATTTTGGCCTCTAGCTCAGCCGGCACCTAGGGAAACCTACCAAACCTGTGCATTTCTGAAAACTAGAGACCTAGGGGAATCCAAGGAGGGGTGACTTGCGGGGCTCGGACCAGGTTCTGTTACCCAGAATCCTTTGCAAACCTCAAAATTTGGCTAAAAAAACACATGTTCCTCACATTTCTGTGGCAGAAAGTTCTGGAATCTGAGAGGAGCTACAAATTTCCTTCCACCCAGCGTTCCCCCAAGTCTCCCGATAAAAATGATACCTCACTTGCGTGGGTAGGCCTAGCGCCGGCGACAGGAAACACCCCAAAGCGCAACGTGGACACATCCTAAATTTTGGAAAAAAACGGAGGTGTTTTTTGCGATGTGCCTACCTGTAGATTTTGGCCTCTAGCTCAGCCGGCACCTGGGAAACCTACCAAACCTGTGCATTTCTGAAAACTAGAGACCTAGGGGAATCCAAGGAGGGGTGACTTGCGGGGCTCGGACCAGGTTCTGTTACCCAGAATCCTTTGCAAACCTCAAAATTTGGCTAAAAAAACACATGTTCCTCACATTTCTGTGGCAGAAAGTTCTGGAATCTGAGAGGAGCTACAAATTTCCTTCCACCCAGCGTTCCCCCAAGTCTCCCGATAACAATGATACCTCACTTGCGTGGGTAGGCCTAGCGCCGGCGTCAGGAAACACCCCAAAGCGCAACGTGGACACATCCTAAATTTTGGAAAAAAACAGAGGTGTTTTTTGCGAAGTGCCTACCTGTAGATTTTGGCCTCTAGCTCAGCCGGCACCTAGGGAAACCTACCAAACCTGTGCATTTCTGAAAACTAGAGACCTAGGGGAATCCAAGGAGGGGTGACTTGCGGGGCTCGGACCTGGTTCTGTTACCCAGAATCCTTTGCAAACATCAAAATTTGGCTAAAAAAACAAATGTTCCTCACATTTCTGTGGCAGAAAGTTCTGGAATCTGAGAGGAGCTACAAATTTCCTTCCACCCAGCGTTCCCCCAAGTCTCCTGATAAAAATGATACCTCACTTGCGTGGGTAGGCCTAGCGCTGGCGACAGGAAACACCCCAAAGCGCAACGTGGACACATCCTAAATTTTTGAAAAAAACAGAGGTGTTTTTTGCGAAGTGCCTACCTGTAGATTTTGGCCTGTAGCTCAGCCGGCACCTAGGGAAACCTACCAAACCTGTGCATTTCTGAAAACTAGAGACCTAGGGGAATCCAAGGAGGGGTGACTTGCGGGGCTCGGACCAGGTTCTGTTACCCAGAATCCTTTGCAAACCTCAAAATTTGGCTAAAAAACACATGTTCCTCACATTTTTGTGGCAGAAAGTTCTGGAATCTGAGAGGAGCTACAAATTTCCTTCCACCCAGCGTTCCCCCAAGTCTCCCGATAAAAATGATACCTCACTTGCGTGGGTAGGCCTAGCGCCGGCGACAGGAAACACCCCAAAGCGCAACGTGGACACATCCTAAATTTTGGAAAAAAACGGAGGTGTTTTTTGCGAAGTGCCTACCTGTAGATTTTGGCCTCTAGCTTAGCCGGCACATAGGGAAACCTACCAAACCTGTGCATTTCTGAAAACTAGAGACCTAGGGGAATCCAAGGAGGGGTGACTTGCGGGGCTCGGACCAGGTTCTGTTACCCAGAATCCTTTGCAAACCTCAAAATTTGGCTAAAAAAACACATGTTCCTCACATTTCTGTGGCAGAAAGTTCTGGAATCTGAGAGGAGCTACAAATTTCCTTCCACCCAGCGTTCCCCCAAGTCTCCCGATAAAAATGATACCTCACTTGCGTGGGTAGGCCTAGCGCCGGCGACAGGAAACACCCCAAAGCGCAACGTGGACACATCCTAAATTTTGGAAAAAAACAGAGGTGTTTTTTGCGAAGTGCCTACCTGTAGATTTTGGCCTCTAGCTCAGCCGGCACCTAGGGAAACCTACCAAACCTGTGCATTTCTGAAAACTAGAGACCTAGGGGAATCCAAGGAGGGGTGACTTGCGGGGCTCGGACCAGGTTCTGTTACCCAGAATCCTTTGCAAACCTCAAAATTTGGCTAAAAAAACACATGTTCCTCACATTTCTGTGGCAGAAAGTTCTGGAATCTGAGAGGAGCTACAAATTTCCTTCCACCCAGCGTTCCCCCAAGTCTCCCGATAAAAATGATACCTCACTTGCGTGGGTAGGCCTAGCGCCGGCGACAGGAAACACCCCAAAGCGCAACGTGGACACATCCTAAATTTTGGAAAAAAACAGAGGTGTTTTTTGCGAAGTGCCTACCTGTAGATTTTGGCCTCTAGCTCAGCCGGCACCTAGGGAAACCTACCAAACCTGTGCATTTCTGAAAACTAGAGACCTAGGGGAATCCAAGGAGGGGTGACTTGCGGGGCTCGGACCAGGTTCTGTTACCCAGAATCCTTTGCAAACCTCAAAATTTGGCTAAAAAAACACATGTTCCTCACATTTCTGTGGCAGAAAGTTCTGGAATCTGAGAGGAGCTACAAATTTCCTTCCACCCAGCGTTCCCCCAAGTCTCCCGATAAAAATGATACCTCACTTGCGTGGGTAGGCCTAGCGCCGGCGACAGGAAACACCCCAAAGCGCAACGTGGACACATCCTAAATTTTGGAAAAAAACGAAGGTGTTTTTTCCGATGTGCCTACCTGTAGATTTTGGCCTCTAGCTCAGCCGGCACCTAGGGAAACCTACCAAACCTGTGCATTTCTGAAAACTAGAGACCTAGGGGAATCCAAGGAGGGGTGACTTGCGGGGCTCGGACCAGGTTCTGTTACCCAGAATCCTTTGCAAACCTCAAAATTTGGCTAAAAAAACACATGTTCCTCACATTTCTGTGGCAGAAAGTTCTGGAATCTGAGAGGAGCTACAAATTTCCTTCCACCCAGCGTTCCCCCAAGTCTCCCGATAAAAATGATACCTCACTTGCGTGGGTAGGCCTAGCGCCGGCGACAGGAAACACCCCAAAGCGCAACGTGGACACATCCTAAATTTTGGAAAAAAACAGAGGTGTTTTTTGCGAAGTGCCTACCTGTAGATTTTGGCCTCTAGCTCAGCCGGCACCTAGGGAAACCTACCAAACCTGTGCATTTCTGAAAACTAGAGACCTAGGGGAATCCAAGGAGGGGTGACTTGCGGGGCTCGGACCAGGTTCTGTTACCCAGAATCCTTTGCAAACCTCAAAATTTGGCTAAAAAAACACATGTTCCTCACATTTCTGTGGCAGAAAGTTCTGGAATCTGAGAGGAGCTACAAATTTCCTTCCACCCAGCGTTCCCCCAAGTCTCCCGATAAAAATGATACCTCACTTGCGTGGGTAGGCCTAGCGCCGGCGACAGGAAACACCCCAAAGCGCAACGTGGACACATCCTAAATTTTAGAAAAAAACGGAGGTGTTTTTTGCGAAGTGCCTACCTGTAGATTTTGGCCTCTAGCTCAGCCGGCACCTAGGGAAACCTACCAAACCTGTGCATTTCTGAAAACTAGAGACCTAGGGGAATCCAAAGAGGGGTGACTTGCGGGGCTCGGACCAGGTTCTGTTACCCAGAATCCTTTGCAAACCTCAAAATTTGGCTAAAAAAACACATGTTCCTCACATTTCTGTGGCAGAAAGTTCTGGAATCTGAGAGGAGCTACAAATTTCCTTCCACCCAGCGTTCCCCCAAGTCTCCCGATAAAAATGATACCTCACTTGCGTGGGTAGGCCTAGCGCGGGCGACAGGAAACACCCCAAAGCGCAACGTGGACACATCCTAAATTTTTGAAAAAAACAGAGGTGTTTTTTGCGAAGTGCCTACCTGTAGATTTTGGCCTGTAGCTCAGCCGGCACCTAGGGAAATCTACCAAACCTGTGCATTTCTGAAAACTAGAGACCTAGGGGAATCCAAGTAGGGGTGACTTGCGGGGCTCGGACCAGGTTCTGTTACCCAGAATCCTTTGCAAACCTCAAAATTTGGCTAAAAAACACATGTTCCTCACATTTTTGTGGCAGAAAGTTCTGGAATCTGAGAGGAGCTACAAATTTCCTTCCACCCAGCGTTCCCCCAAGTCTCCCGATAAAAATGATACCTCACTTGCGTGGGTAGGCCTAGCGCCGGCGACAGGAAACACCCCAAAGCGCAACGTGGACACATCCTAAATTTTGGAAAAAAACGGAGGTGTTTTTTGCGATGTGCCTACCTGTAGATTTTGGCCTCTAGCTCAGCCGGCACCTAGGGAAACCTACCAAACCTGTGCATTTCTGAAAACTAGAGACCTAGGGGAATCCAAGGAGGGGTGACTTGCGGGGCTCGGACCAGGTTCTGTTACCCAGAATCCTTTGCAAACCTCAAAATTTGGCTAAAAAAACACATGTTCCTCACATTTCTGTGGCAGAAAGTTCTGGAATCTGAGAGGAGCTACAAATTTCCTTCCACCCAGCGTTCCCCCAAGTCTCCCGATAAAAATGATACCTCACTTGCGTGGGTAGGCCTAGCGCCGGCGACAGGAAACACCCCAAAGCGCAACGTGGACACATCCTAAATTTTGGAAAAAAACGGAGGTGTTTTTTGCGATGTGCCTACCTGTAGATTTTGGCCTCTAGCTCAGCCGGCACCTAGGGAAACCTACCAAACCTGTGCATTTCTGAAAACTAGAGACCTAGGGGAATCCAAGGAGGGGTGACTTGCGGGGCTCGGACCAGGTTCTGTTACCCAGAATCCTTTGCAAACCTCAAAATTTGGCTAAAAAAACACATGTCCCTCACATTTTTGTGGCAGAAAGTTCTGGAATCTGAGAGGAGCTACAAATTTCCTTCCACCCAGCGTTCCCCCAAGTCTCCCGATA
Source organism: Pleurodeles waltl (assembly GCF_031143425.1). Lineage (NCBI taxonomy): Eukaryota > Metazoa > Chordata > Amphibia > Caudata > Salamandridae > Pleurodeles > Pleurodeles waltl. Next base: position 826,907,116 of record NC_090436.1, read on the forward strand.
AAAATGATACCTCACTTGCGTGGGTAGGCCTAGCGCCGGCGACAGGAAACACCCCAAAGCGCAACGTGGACACATCCTAAATTTTGGAAAAAAACAGAGGTGTTTTTTGCGAAGTGCCTACCTGTAGATTTTGGCCTCTAGCTCAGCCGGCACCTAGGGAAACCTACCAAACCTGTGCATTTCTGAAAACTAGAGACCTAGGGGAATCCAAGGAGGGGTGACTTGCGGGGCTCGGACCAGGTTCTGTTACCCAGAATCCTTTGCAAACCTCAAAATTTGGCTAAAAAAACACATGTTCCTCACATTTCTGTGGCAGAAAGTTCTGGAATCTGAGAGGAGCTACAAATTTCCTTCCACCCAGCGTTCCCCCAAGTTTCCCGATAAAAATGATACCTCACTTGCGTGGGTAGGCCTAGCGCTGGCGACAGGAAACACCCCAAAGCGCAACGTGGACACATCCTAAATTTTTGAAAAAAACAGAGGTGTTTTTTGCGAAGTGCCTACCTGTAGATTTTGGCCTGTAGCTCAGCCGGCACCTAGGGAAACCTACCAAACCTGTGCATTTCTGAAAACTAGAGACCTAGGGGAATCCAAGGAGGGGTGACTTGCGGGGCTCGGACCAGGTTCTGTTACCCAGAATCCTTTGCAAACCTCAAAATTTGGCTAAAAAACACATGTTCCTCACATTTTTGTGGCAGAAAGTTCTGGAATCTGAGAGGAGCTACAAATTTCCTTCCAACCAGCGTTCCCCCAAGTCTCCCGATAAAAATGATACCTCACTTGCGTGGGTAGGCCTAGCGCCGGCGACAGGAAACACCCCAAAGCGCAACGTGGACACATCCTAAATTTTGGAAAAAAACGGAGGTGTTTTTTGCGAAGTGCCTACCTGTAGATTTTGGCCTCTAGCTCAGCCGGCACCTAGGGAAACCTACCAAACCTGTGCATTTCTGAAAACTAGAGACCTAGGGGAATCCAAGGAGGGGTGACTTGCGGGGCTCGGACCAGGTTCTGTTACCCAGAATCCTTTGCAAACCTCAAAATTTGGCTAAAAAAACACATGTTCCTCACATTTCTGTGGCAGAAAGTTCTAGAATCTGAGAGGAGCTACTAATTTCCTTCCACCCAGCGTTCCCCCAAGTCTCCCCATAAAAATGATACCTCACTTGCGTGGGTAGGCCTAGCGCCGGCGACAGGAAACACCCCAAAGCGCAACGTGGACACATCCTAAATTTTGGAAAAAAACGGAGGTGTTTTTTGCGAAGTGCCTACCTGTAGATTTTGGCCTCTAGCTCAGCCGGCACCTAGGGAAACTTACCAAACCTGTGCATTTCTGAAAACTAGAGACTTAGGGGAATCCAAAGAGGGGTGACTTGCGGGGCTCGGACCAGGATCTGAGACCCAGAATCCTTTGCAAACCTCAAAATTTGGCTAAAAAAACACATGTTCCTCACATTTCTGTGGCAGAAAGTTCTGGAATCTGAGAGGAGCTACTAATTTCCTTCCACCCAGCGTTCCCCCAAGTCTCCCGATAAAAATGATACCTCACTTGCGTGGGTAGGCCTAGCGCTGGCGACAGGAAACACCCCAAAGCGCAACGTGGACACATCCTAAATTTTTGAAAAAAACAGAGGTGTTTTTTGCGAAGTGCCTACCTGTAGATTTTGGCCTGTAGCTCAGCCGGCACCTAGGGAAACCTACCAAACCTGTGCATTTCTGAAAACTAGAGACCTAGGGGAATCCAAGGAGGGGTGACTTGCGGGGCTCGGACCAGGTTCTGTTACCCAGAATCCTTTGCAAACCTCAAAATTTGGCTAAAAAAACACATGTTCCTCTCATTTCTGTGGCAGAAAGTTCTGGAATCTGAGAGGAGCTACAAATTTCCTTCCACCCAGCGTTCCCCCAAGTCTCCCGATAAAAATGATACCTCACTTGCGTGGGTAGGCCTAGCGCCGGCGACAGGAAACACCCCAAAGCGCAACGTGGACACATCCTAAATTTTGGAAAAAAACAGAGGTGTTTTTTGCGAAGTGCCTACCTGTAGATTTTGGCCTCTAGCTCAGCCGGCACCTAGGGAAACCTACCAAACCTGTGCATTTCTGAAAACTAGAGACCTAGGGGAATCCAAGGAGGGGTGACTTGCGGGGCTCGGACCAGGTTCTGTTACCCAGAATCCTTTGCAAACCTCAAAATTTGGCTAAAAAAACACATGTTCCTCACATTTCTGTGGCAGAAAGTTCTGGAATCTGAGAGGAGCTACAAATTTCCTTCCACCCAGCGTTCCCCCAAGTCTCCCGATAAAAATGATACCTCACTTGCGTGGGTAGGCCTAGCGCCGGCGACAGGAAACACCCCAAAGCGCAACGTGGACACATCCTAAATTTTGGAAAAAAACGGAGGTGTTTTTTGCGATGTGCCTACCTGTAGATTTTGGCCTCTAGCTCAGCCGGCACCTAGGGAAACCTACCAAACCTGTGCATTTCTGAAAACTAGAGACCTAGGGGAATCCAAGGAGGGGTGACTTGCGGGGCTCGGACCAGGTTCTGTTACCCAGAATCCTTTGCAAACCTCAAAATTTGGCTACAAAACACATGTTCCTCACATTTTTGTGGCAGAAAGTTCTGGAATCTGAGAGGAGCTACAAATTACCTTCCACCCAGCGTTCCCCCAAGTCTCCCGATAAAAATTATACCTCACTTGCGTGGGTAGGCCTAGCGCCGGTGACAGGAAACACCCCAAAGCGCAACGTGGACACATCCTAAATTTTGGAAAAAAACGGAGGTGTTTTTTGCGAAGTGCCTACCTGTAGATTTTGGCCTCTAGCTCAGCCAGCACCTAGGGAAACCTACCAAACCTGTGCATTTCTGAAAACTAGAGACCTAGGGGAATCCAAGGAGGGGTGACTTGCGGGGCTCGGACCAGTTTCTGTTACCCAGAATCCTTTGCAAACCTCAAAATTTGGCAAAAAAAACACATGTTCCTCACATTTCTGTGGCAGAAAGTTCTGGAATCTGAGAGGAGCTACAAATTTCCTTCCACCCAGCGTTCCCCCAAGTCTCCCGATAAAAATTATACCTCACTTGCGTGGGTAGGCCTAGCGCCGGCGACAGGAAACACCCCAAAGCGCAACGTGGACACATCCTAAATTTTGGAAAAAAACAGAGGTGTTTTTTGCGAAGTGCCTACCTGTAGATTTTGGCCTCTAGCTCAGCCGGCACCTAGGGAAACCTACCAAACCTGTGCATTTCTGAAAACTAGAGACCTAGGGGAATCCAAGGAGGGGTGACTTGCGGGGCTCGGACCAGGTTCTGTTACCCAGAATCCTTTGCAAACCTCAAAATTTGGCTAAAAAAACACATGTTCCTCACATTTCTGTGGCAGAAAGTTCTGGAATCTGAGAGGAGCTACAAATTTCCTTCCACCCAGCGTTCCCCCAAGTCTCCCGATAAAAATGATACCTCACTTGCGTGGGTAGGCCTAGCGCCAGCGACAGGAAACACCCCAAAGCGCAACGTGGACACATCCTAAATTTTGGAAGAAAACGGAGGTGTTTTTTGCGAAGTGCCTACCTGTAGATTTTGGCCTCTAGCTCAGCCGGCACCTAGGGAAACCTACAAAACCTGTGCATTTCTGAAAACTAGAGACCTAGGGGAATCCAAGGAGGGGTGACTTGCGGGGCTCGGACCAGGTTCTGTTACTAAGAATCCTTTGCAAACCTCAGAATTTGGCTAAAAAAACACATGTTCCTCACATTTCTGTGGCAGAAAGTTCTGGAATCTGAGAGGAGCTACAAATTTCCTTCCACCCAGCGTTCCCCCAAGTCTCCCGATAAAAATGATACCTCACTTGCGTGGGTAGGCCTAGCGCCGGCGACAGGAAACACCCCAAAGCGCAACGTGGACACATCCTAAATTTTGGGAAAAAACAGAGGTGTTTTTTGCGAAGTGCCAACCAGTAGATTTTGGCCTGTAGCTCAGCCGGCACCTAGGGAAACCTACCAAACCTGTGCATTTCTGAAAACTAGAGACCTAGGGGAATCCGAGGAGGGGTGACTTGCGGGGCTCGGACCAGGTTCTGTTACCCAGAATCATTTGCAAACCTCAAAATTTGGCTAAAAGAACACATGGACCTCACATTTCTGTGGCAGAAAGTTCTGGAATCTGAGAGGAGCTACAAATTTCCTTCCACCCAGCGTTCCCCTAAGTTTCCCGATAAAAATGATACCTCACTTGCGTGGGTAGGCCTAGCGCCGGCGACAGGAAACACCCCAAAGCGCAACGTGGACACATCCTAAATTTTGGAAAAAAACAGAGGTGTTTTTTGCGAAGTGCCTACCTGTAGATTTTGGCCTCTAGCTCAGCCGGCACCTAGGGAAACCTACCAAACCTGTGCATTTCTGAAAACTAGAGACCTAGGGGAATCCAAGGAGGGGTGACTTGCGGGGCTCGGACCTGGTTCTGTTACCCAGAATCCTTTGCAAACCTCAAAATTTGGCTAAAAAAACAAATGTTCCTCACATTTCTGTGGCAGAAAGTTCTGGAATCTGAGAGGAGCTACAAATTTCCTTCCACCCAGCGTTCCCCCAAGTCTCCCGATAAAAATGATACCTCACTTGCGTGGGTAGGCCTAGCGCTGGCGACAGGAAACACCCCAAAGCGCAACGTGGACACATCCTAAATTTTTGAAAAAAACAGAGGTGTTTTTTGCGAAGTGCCTACCTGTAGATTTTGGCCTGTAGCTCAGCCGGCACCTAGGGAAACCTACCAAACCTGTGCATTTCTGAAAACTAGAGACCTAGGGGAATCCAAGGAGGGGTGACTTGCGGGGCTCGGACCAGGTTCTGTTACCCAGAATCCTTTGCAAACCTCAAAATTTGGCTAAAAAACACATGTTCCTCACATTTTTGTGGCAGAAAGTTCTGGAATCTGAGAGGAGCTACAAATTTCCTTCCACCCAGCGTTCCCCCAAGTCTCCCGATAAAAATGATACCTCACTTGCGTGGGTAGGCCTAGCGCCGGCGACAGGAAACACCCCAAAGCGCAACGTGGACACATCCTAAATTTTGGAAAAAAACGGAGGTGTTTTTTGCGAAGTGCCTACCTGTAGATTTTGGCCTCTAGCTTAGCCGGCACATAGGGAAACCTACCAAACCTGTGCATTTCTGAAAACTAGAGACCTAGGGGAATCCAAGGAGGGGTGACTTGCGGGGCTCGGGCCAGGTTCTGTTACCCAGAATCCTTTGCAAACCTCAAAATTTGGCTAAAAAAACACATATCCCTCACATTTCTGTGGCAGAAAGTTCTGGAATCTGAGAGGAGCTACAAATTTCCTTCCAACCAGCGTTCCCCCAAGTATCCCGATAAAAATGATACCTCACTTGCGTGGGTAGGCATAGCGCCGGCGACAGGAAACACCCCAAAGCGCAACGTGGACACATCCTAAATTTTGGAAAAAAACAGAGGTGTTTTTTGCGAAGTGCCTACCTGTAGATTTTGGCCTCTAGCTCAGCCGGCACCTAGGGAAACCTACCAAACCTGTGCATTTCTGAAAACTAGAGACCTAGGGGAATCCAAGGAGGGGTGACTTGCGGGGCTCGGACCCGGTTCTGTTACCCAGAATCCTTTGCAAACCTCAAAATTTGGCTAAAAAAACACATGTTCCTCACATTTCTGTGGCAGAAAGTTCTGGAATCTGAGAGGAGCTACAAATCTCCTTCCACCCAGCGTTCCCCCAAGTCTCCCGATAAAAATGATACCTCACTTGCGTGGGTAGGCCTAGCGCCGGCGACAGGAAACACCCCAAAGCGCAACGTGGACACATCCTAAATTTTGGAAAAAAACAGAGGTGTTTTTTGCCAAGTGCCTACCTGTAGATTTTGGCCTCTAGCTCAGCCGGCACCTAGGGAAACCTACCAAACCTGTGCATTTCTGAAAACTAGAGACCTAGGGGAATCCAAGGAGGGGTGACTTGCGGGGCTCGGACCAGGTTCTGTTACCCAGAATCCTTTGCAAACCTCAAAATTTGGCTAATAAAACACATGTTCCTCACATTTCTGTGGCAGAAAGTTCTGGAATCTGAGAGGAGCTACAAATTTCCTTCCACCCAGCGTTCCCCCAAGTCTCCCGATAACAATGATACCTCACTTGCGTGGGTAGGCCTAGCGCCGGCGTCAGGAAACACCCCAAAGCGCAACGTGGACACATCCTAAATTTTGGAAAAAAACAGAGGTGTTTTTTGCGAAGTGCCTACCTGTAGATTTTGGCCTCTAGCTCAGCCAGCACCTAGGGAAACCTACCAAACCTGTGCATTTCTGAAAACTAGAGACCTAGGGGAATCCAAGGAGGGGTGACTTGCGGGGCTCGGACCAGGTTCTGTTACCCAGAATCCTTTGCAAACCTCAAAATTTGGCTAAAAAAACACATGTTCCTCACATTTCTGTGGCAGAAAGTTCTGGAATCTGAGAGGAGCTACAAATTTCCTTCCACCCAGCGTTCCCCCAAGTCTCCCGATAAAAATTATACCTCACTTGCGTGGGTAGGCCTAGCGCCGGCGACAGGAAACACCCCAAAGCGCAACGTGGACACATCCTAAATTTTGGAAAAAAACAGAGGTGTTTTTTGCGAAGTGCCTACCTGTAGATTTTGGCCTCTAGCTCAGCCGGCACCTAGGGAAACCTACCAAACCTGTGCATTTCTGAAAACTAGAGACCTAGGGGAATCCAAGGAGGGGTGACTTGCGGGGCTCGGACCAGGTTCTGTTACCCAGAATCCTTTGCAAACCTCAAAATTTGGCTAAAAAAACACATGTTCCTCACATTTCTGTGGCAGAAAGTTCTGGAATCTGAGAGGAGCTACAAATTTCCTTCCACCCAGCGTTCCCCCAAGTCTCCCGATAAAAATGATACCTCACTTGCGTGGGTAGGCCTAGCGCCAGCGACAGGAAACACCCCAAAGCGCAACGTGGACACATCCTAAATTTTGGAAGAAAACAGAGGTGTTTTTTGCGAAGTGCCTACCTGTAGATTTTGGCCTCTAGCTCAGCCGGCACCTAGGGAAACCTACAAAACCTGTGCATTTCTGAAAACTAGAGACCTAGGGGAATCCAAGGAGGGGTGACTTGCGGGGCTCGGACCAGGTTCTGTTACTAAGAATCCTTTGCAAACCTCAGAATTTGGCTAAAAAAACACATGTTCCTCACATTTCTGTGGCAGAAAGTTCTGGAATCTGAGAGGAGCTACAAATTTCCTTCCACCCAGCGTTCCCCCAAGTCTTCCGATAAAAATGATACCTCACTTGCGTGGGTAGGCCTAGCGCCGGCGACAGGAAACACCCCAAAGCGCAACGTGGACACATCCTAAATTTTGGGAAAAAACAGAGGTGTTTTTTGCGAAGTGCCAACCAGTAGATTTTGGCCTGTAGCTCAGCCGGCACCTAGGGAAACCTACCAAACCTGTGCATTTCTGAAAACTAGAGACCTAGGGGAATCCGAGGAGGGGTGACTTGCGGGGCTCGGACCAGGTTCTGTTACCCAGAATCATTTGCAAACCTCAAAATTTGGCTAAAAGAACACATGGACCTCACATTTCTGTGGCAGAAAGTTCTGGAATCTGAGAGGAGCTACAAATTTCCTTCCACCCAGCGTTCCCCCAAGTTTCCCGATAAAAATGATACCTCACTTGCGTGGGTAGGCCTAGCGCCGGCGACAGGAAACACCCCAAAGCGCAACGTGGACACATCCTAAATTTTGGAAAAAAACAGAGGTGTTTTTTGCGAAGTGCCTACCTGTAGATTTTGGCCTCTAGCTCAGCCGGCACCTAGGGAAACCTACCAAACCTGTGCATTTCTGAAAACTAGAGACCTAGGGGAATCCAAGGAGGGGTGACTTGCGGGGCTCGGACCTGGTTCTGTTACCCAGAATCCTTTGCAAACCTCAAAATTTGGCTAAAAAAACAAATGTTCCTCACATTTCTGTGGCAGAAAGTTCTGGAATCTGAGAGGAGCTACAAATTTCCTTCCACCCAGCGTTCCCCCAAGTCTCCCGATAAAAATGATACCTCACTTGCGTGGGTAGGCCTAGCGCTGGCGACAGGAAACACCCCAAAGCGCAACGTGGACACATCCTAAATTTTTGAAAAAAACAGAGGTGTTTTTTGCGAAGTGCCTACCTGTAGATTTTGGCCTGTAGCTCAGCCGGCACCTAGGGAAACCTACCAAACCTGTGCATTTCTGAAAACTAGAGACCTAGGGGAATCCAAGGAGGGGTGACTTGCGGGGCTCGGACCAGGTTCTGTTACCCAGAATCCTTTGCAAACCTCAAAATTTGGCTAAAAAACACATGTTCCTCACATTTTTGTGGCAGAAAGTTCTGGAATCTGAGAGGAGCTACAAATTTCCTTCCACCCAGCGTTCCCCCAAGTCTCCCGATAAAAATGATACCTCACTTGCGTGGGTAGGCCTAGCGCCGGCGACAGGAAACACCCCAAAGCGCAACGTGGACACATCCTAAATTTTGGAAAAAAACGGAGGTGTTTTTTGCGAAGTGCCTACCTGTAGATTTTGGCCTCTAGCTTAGCCGGCACATAGGGAAACCTACCAAACCTGTGCATTTCTGAAAACTAGAGACCTAGGGGAATCCAAGGAGGGGTGACTTGCGGGGCTCGGGCCAGGTTCTGTTACCCAGAATCCTTTGCAAACCTCAAAATTTGGCTAAAAAAACACATATCCCTCACATTTCTGTGGCAGAAAGTTCTGGAATCTGAGAGGAGCTACAAATTTCCTTCCAACCAGCGTTCCCCCAAGTATCCCGATAAAAATGATACCTCACTTGCGTGGGTAGGCATAGCGCCGGCGACAGGAAACACCCCAAAGCGCAACGTGGACACATCCTAAATTTTGGAAAAAAACAGAGGTGTTTTTTGCGAAGTGCCTACCTGTAGATTTTGGCCTCTAGCTCAGCCGGCACCTAGGGAAACCTACCAAACCTGTGCATTTCTGAAAACTAGAGACCTAGGGGAATCCAAGGAGGGGTGACTTGCGGGGCTCGGACCCGGTTCTGTTACCCAGAATCCTTTGCAAACCTCAAAATTTGGCTAAAAAAACACATGTTCCTCACATTTCTGTGGCAGAAAGTTCTGGAATCTGAGAGGAGCTACAAATCTCCTTCCACCCAGCGTTCCCCCAAGTCTCCCGATAAAAATGATACCTCACTTGCGTGGGTAGGCCTAGCGCCGGCGACAGGAAACACCCCAAAGCGCAACGTGGACACATCCTAAATTTTGGAAAAAAACAGAGGTGTTTTTTGCCAAGTGCCTACCTGTAGATTTTGGCCTCTAGCTCAGCCGGCACCTAGGGAAACCTACCAAACCTGTGCATTTCTGAAAACTAGAGACCTAGGGGAATCCAAGGAGGGGTGACTTGCGGGGCTCGGACCAGGTTCTGTTACCCAGAATCCTTTGCAAACCTCAAAATTTGGCTAATAAAACACATGTTCCTCACATTTCTGTGGCAGAAAGTTCTGGAATCTGAGAGGAGCTACAAATTTCCTTCCACCCAGCGTTCCCCCAAGTCTCCCGATAACAATGATACCTCACTTGCGTGGGTAGGCCTAGCGCCGGCGTCAGGAAACACCCCAAAGCGCAACGTGGACACATCCTAAATTTTGGAAAAAAACAGAGGTGTTTTTTGCGAAGTGCCTACCTGTAGATTTTGGCCTCTAGCTCAGCCGGCACCTAGGGAAACCTACCAAACCTGTGCCTTTCTGAAAACTAGAGACCTAGGGGAATCCAAGGAGGGGTGACTTGCGGGGCTCGGACCAGGTTCTGTTACCCAGAATCCTTTGCAAACCTCAAAATTTGGCTAAAAAAACACATGTTCCTCACATTTCTGTGGCAGAAAGTTCTGGAATCTGAGAGGAGCTACAAATTTCCTTCCACCCAGCGTTCCCCCAAGTCTCCCGATAAAAATTATACCTCACTTGCGTGGGTAGGCCTAGCGCCGGCGACAGGAAACACCCCAAAGCGCAACGTGGACACATCCTAAATTTTGGAAAAAAACAGAGGTGTTTTTTGCGAAGTGCCTACCAGTAGATTTTGGCCTGTAGCTCAGCCGGCACCTAGGGAAACCTACCAAACCTGTGCATTTCTGAAAACTAGAGACCTAGGGGAATCCGTGGAGGGGTGACTTGCGGGGCTCGGACCAGGTTCTGTTACCCAGAATCATTTGCAAACCTCAAAATTTGGCTAAAAAAACACATGTTCCTCACATTTCTGTGGCAGAAAGTTCTGGAATCTGAGAGGAGCTACAAATTTCCTTCCACCCAGCGTTCCCCCAAGTCTCCCGATAAAAATGATACCTCACTTGCGTGGGTAGGCCTAGCGCCGGCGACAGGAAACACCCCAAAGCGCAACGTGGACACATCCTAAATTTTGGAAAAAAACTGAGGTGTTTTTTGCGAAGTGCCTACTTGTAGATTTTGGCCTCTAGCTCAGCCGACACCTAGGGAAATCTACCAAACCTGTGCATTTCTGAAAACTAGAGACCGAGGGGAATCCAAGGAGGGGTGACTTGCGGGGCTCGGACCAGGTTCTGTTACCCAGAATGCTTTGCAAACCTCAAAATTTGGCTAAAAAAACACATATCCCTCACATTTCTGTGGCAGAAAGTTCTGGAATCTGAGAGGAGCTACAAATTTCCTTCCACCCAGCGTTCCCCCAAGTCTCCCGATAAAAATGATACCTCACTTGCGTGGGTAGGCCTAGCGCCGGCGACAGGAAACACCCCAAAGCACAACGAGGACACATCCTAAATTTTGGAAAAATACAGAGGTGTTTTTTGCGAAGTGCCTACCTGTAGATTTTGGCCTCTAGCTCAGCCGGCACCTAGGGAAACCTACCAAACCTGTGCATTTCTGAAAACTAGAGACCTAGGGGAATCCAAGTAGGGGTGACGTGCGGGGCTCGGACCAGGTTCTGTTACCCAGAATCCTTTGCAAACCTCAAAATTTGGCTAAAAAAACACATGTTCCACACATTTCTGTGGCAGAAAGTTCTGGAATCTGAGAGGAGCTACAAATTTCCTTCCACCCAGCGTTCCCCCAAGTCTCCCGATAAAAATGATACCTCACTTGCGTGGGTAGGCCTAGCGCTGGCGAGAGGAAACACCCCAAAGCGCAACGTGGACACATCCTAAATTTTTGAAAAAAACAGAGGTGTTTTTTGCGAAGTGCCTACCTGTAGATTTTGGCCTGTAGCTCAGCCAGCACCTAGGGAAACCTACCAAACCTGTGCATTTCTGAAAACTAGAGACCTAGGGGAATCCAAGGAGGGGTGACTTGCGGGGCTCGGACCAGGTTCTGTTACCCAGAATCCTTTGCAAACCTCAATATTTGGCTAAAAAAACACATGTTCCTCACATTTCTGTGGCAGAAAGTTCTGGAATCTGAGAGGAGCTACAAATTTCCTTCCAACCAGCGTTCCCCCAAGTATCCCGATAAAAATGATACCTCACTTGCGTGGGTAGGCATAGCGCCGGCGACAGGAAACACCCCAAAGCGCAACGTGGACACATCCTAAATTTTGGAAAAAAACAGAGGTGTTTTTTGCGAAGTGCCTACCTGTAGATTTTGGCCTCTAGCTCAGCCGGCACCTAGGGAAACCTACCAAACCTGTGCATTTCTGAAAACTAGAGACCTAGGGGAATCCAAGGAGGGGTGACTTGCGGGGCTCGGACCCGGTTCTGTTACCCAGAATCCTTTGCAAACCTCAAAATTTGGCTAAAAAAACACATGTTCCTCACACTTCTGTGGCAGAAAGTTCTGGAATCTGAGAGGAGCTACAAATCTCCTTCCACCCAGCGTTCCCCCAAGTCTCCCGATAAAAATGATACCTCACTTGCGTGGGTAGGCCTAGCGCCGGCGACAGGAAACACCCCAAAGTGCAACGTGGACACATCCTAAATTTTGGAAAAAAACAGAGGTGTTTTTTGCCAAGTGCCCACCTGTAGATTTTGGCCTCTAGCTCAGCCGGCACCTAGGGAAACCTACCAAACCTGTGCATTTCTGAAAACTAGAGACCTAGGGGAATCCAAGGAGGGGTGACTTGCGGGGCTCGGACCAGGTTCTGTTACCCAGAATCCTTTGCAAACCTCAAAATTTGGCTAATAAAACACATGTTCCTCACATTTCTGTGGCAGAAAGTTCTGGAATCTGAGAGGAGCTACAAATTTCCTTCCACCCAGCGTTCCCCCAAGTCTCCCGATAACAATGATACCTCACTTGCGTGGGTAGGCCTAGCGCCGGCGTCAGGAAACACCCCAAAGCGCAACGTGGACACATCCTAAATTTTGGAAAAAAACAGAGGTGTTTTTTGCGAAGTGCCTACCTGTAGATTTTGGCCTCTAGCTCAGCCGGCACCTAGGGAAACCTACCAAACCTGTGCCTTTCTGAAAACTAGAGACCTAGGGGAATCCAAGGAGGGGTGACTTGCGGGGCTCAGACCAGGTTCTGTTACCCAGAATCCTTTGCAAACCTCAAAATTTGGCTAAAAAAACACATGTTCCCCACATTTCTGTGGCAGAAAGTTCTGGAATCTGAGAGGAGCTACAAATTTCCTTCCACCCAGCGTTCCCCCAAGTCTCCCGATAAAAATTATACCTCACTTGCGTGGGTAGGCCTAGCGCCGGCGACAGGAAACACCCCAAAGCGCAACGTGGACACATCCTAAATTTTGGAAAAAAACAGAGGTGTTTTTTGCGAAGTGCCTACCAGTAGATTTTGGCCTGTAGCTCAGCCGGCACCTAGGGAAACCTACCAAACCTGTGCATTTCTGAAAACTAGAGACCTAGGGGAATCCGTGGAGGGGTGACTTGCGGGGCTCGGACCAGGTTCTGTTTCCCAGAATCATTTGCAAACCTCAAAATTTGGCTAAAAAAACACATTTTCCTCACATTTCTGTGGCAGAAAGTTCTGGAATCTGAGAGGAGCTACAAATTTCCTTCCACCCAGCGTTCCCCCAAGTCTTCCGATAAAAATGATACCTCACTTGCGTGGGTAGGCCTAGCGCCAGCGACAGGAAACACCCCAAAGCGCAACGGGGACACATCCTAAATTTTGGAAAAAAACTGAGGTGTTTTTTGCGAAGTGCCTACCTGTAGATTTTGGCCTCTAGCTCCGCCGACACCTAGGGAAATCTACCAAACCTGTGCATTTCTGAAAACTAGAGACCGAGGGGAATCCAAGGAGGGGTGACTTGCGGGGCTCGGACCAGGTTCTGTTACCCAGAATGCTTTGCAAACCTCAAAATTTGGCTAAAAAAACACATATCCCTCACATTTCTGTGGCAGAAAGTTCTGGAATCTGAGAGGAGCTACAAATTTCCTTCCACCCAGCGTTCCCCCAAGTCTCCCGATAAAAATGATACCTCACTTGCGTGGGTAGGCCTAGCGCCGGCGACAGGAAACACCCCAAAGCACAACGTGGACACATCCTAAATTTTGGAAAAATACAGAGGTGTTTTTTGCGAAGTGCCTACCTGTAGATTTTGGCCTGTAGCTCAGCCAGCACCTAGGGAAACCTACCAAACCTGTGCATTTCTGAAAACTAGAGACCTAGGGGAATCCAAGGAGGGGTGACTTGCGGGGCTCGGACCAGGTTCTGTTACCCAGAATCCTTTGCAAACCTCAGAATTTGGCTAAAAAAACACATGTTCCTCACATTTCTGTGGCAGAAAGTTCTGGAATCTGAGAGGAGCTACAAATTTCCTTCCACCCAGCGTTCCCCCAAGTCTCCCGATAAAAATGATACCTCACTTGCGTGGGTAGGCCTAGCGCCGGCGACAGGAAACACCCCAAAGCGCAACGTGGACACATCCTAAATTTTGGAAAAAAACGGAGGTGTTTTTTGCGAAGTGCCTACCTGTAGATTTTGGCCTCTAGCTCAGCCGGCACCTAGGGAAACCTACCAAACCTGTGCATTTCTGAAAACTAGAGACCTAGGGGAATCCAAGGAGGGGTGACTTGCGGGGCTCGGACCAGGTTCTGTTACCCAGAATCCTTTGCAAACCTCAAAATTTGGCTAAAAAAACACATGTCCCTCACATTTCTGTGGCAGAAAGTTCTGGAATCTGAGAGGAGGTACAAATTTCCTTCCACCCAGCGTTCCCCCAAGTCTCCCGATAAAAATGATACCTCACTTGCGTGGGTAGGCCTAGCGCCGGCGACAGGAAACACCCCAAAGTGCAACGTGGACACATCCTAAATTTTGGAAAAAAACAGAGGTGTTTTTTGCCAAGTGCCCACCTGTAGATTTTGGCCTCTAGCTCAGCCGGCACCTAGGGAAACCTACCAAACCTGTGCATTTCTGAAAACTAGAGACCTAGGGGAATCCAAGGAGGGGTGACTTGCGGGGCTCGGACCAGGTTCTGTTACCCAGAATCCTTTGCAAACCTCAAAATTTGGCTAATAAAACACATGTTCCTCACATTTCTGTGGCAGAAAGTTCTGGAATCTGAGAGGAGCTACAAATTTCCTTCCACCCAGCGTTCCCCCAAGTCTCCCGATAACAATGATACCTCACTTGCGTGGGTAGGCCTAGCGCCGGCGTCAGGAAACACCCCAAAGCGCAACGTGGACACATCCTAAATTTTGGAAAAAAACAGAGGTGTTTTTTGCGAAGTGCCTACCTGTAGATTTTGGCCTCTAGCTCAGCCGGCACCTAGGGAAACCTACCAAACCTGTGTCTTTCTGAAAACAAGAGACCTAGGGGAATCCAAGGAGGGGTGACTTGCGGGGCTCGGACCAGGTTCTGTTACCCAGAATCCTTTGCAAACCTCAAAATTTGGCTAAAAAAACACATGTTCCTCACATTTCTGTGGCAGAAAGTTCTGGAATCTGAGAGGAGCTACAAATCTCCTTCCACCCAGCGTTCCCCCAAGTCTCCCGATAAAAATGATACCTCACTTGCGTGGGTAGGCCTAGCGCCTGCGACAGGAAACACCCCAAAGCGCAACATGGACACATCCAAAATTTTGGGAGAAAACAGTGCCTACCTGTGGATTTTGGCCTGTAGCTCACCAGGCACCTAGGGAAACCTACCAAACCTGTGCATTTCTGAAAACTAGAGGTCTAGGGGAATCCAAGGAGGGGTGACTTGCGGGGCTCGGGCCAGGTTCTGTTACCCAGAATCCTTTGCAAACCTCAAAATTTGGCTAAAAAAACACATATCCCTCACATTTCTGTGGCAGAAAGTTCTGGAATCTGAGAGGAGCTACAAATTTCCTTCCACCCAGCGTTCCCCCAAGTATCCCGATAAAAATGATACCTCACTTGGTGGGTAGGCCTAGCGCCGGCGACAGGAAACACCCCAAAGCGCAACGTGGACACATCCTAAATTTTGGAAAAAAACAGAGGTGTTTATTGCGAAGTGCCTACCTGTAGATTTTGGCCTCTAGCTCAGCCGGCACCTAGGGAAATCTACCAAACCTGTGCATTTCTGAAAACTAGAGACCGAGGGGAATCCAAGGAGGGGTGACTTGCGGGGCTCGGACCAGGTTCTGTTACCCAGAATGCTTTGCAAACCTCAAAATTTGGCTAAAAAAACACATATCCCTCACATTTCTGTGGCAGAAAGTTCTGGAATCTGAGAGGAGCTACAAATTTCCTTCCAACCAGCGTTCCCCCAAGTCTCCCGATAAAAATGATACCTCACTTGCGTGGGTAGGCCTAGCGCCGGCGACAGGAAACACCCCAAAGCACAACGTGGACACATCCTAAATTTTGGAAAAATACAGAGGTGTTTTTTGCGAAGTGCCTACCTGTAGATTTTGGCCTGTAGCTCAGCCAGCACCTAGGGAAACCTACCAAACCTGTGCATTTCTGAAAACTACAGACCTAGGGGAATCCAAGGAGGGGTGACTTGCGGGGCTCGGACCAGGTTCTGTTACCCAGAATCCTTTGCAAACCTCAGAATTTGGCTAAAAAAACACATGTTCCTCACATTTCTGTGGCAGAAAGTTCTGGAATCTGAGAGGAGCTACAAATTTACTTCCACCCAGCGTTCCCCCAAGTCTCCCGATAAAAATGATACCTCACTTGCGTGGGTAGGCCTAGCGCCGGCGACAGGAAACACCCCAAAGCGCAACGTGGACACATCCTAAATTTTGGAAAAAAACAGAGGTGTTTTTTGCGAAGTGCCTACCTGTAGATTTTGGCCTCTAGCTCAGCCGGCACCTAGGGAAACCTACCAAACCTGTGCCTTTCTGAAAACTAGAGACCTAGGGGAATCCAAGGAGGGGTGACTTGCGGGGCTCGGACCAGGTTCTGTTACCCAGAATCCTTTGCAAACCTCAATATTTGGCTAAAAAAACACATGTTCCTCACATTTCTGTGGCAGAAAGTTCTGGAATCTGAGAGGAGCTACAAATCTCCTTCCACCCAGCGTTCCCCCAAGTCTCCCGATAAAAATTATAACTCACTTGCGTGGGTAGGCCTAGCGCCGGCGACAGGAAACACCCCAAAGCGCAACGTGGACACATCCTAAATTTTGGAAAAAAACGGAGGTGTTTTTTGCGAAGTGCCTACCTGTAGATTTTGGCCTCTAGCTCAGCCGGCACCTAGGGAAACCTACCAAACCTGTGCATTTCTGAAAACTAGAGACCTAGGGGAATCCAAGGAGGGGTGACTTGCGGGGCTCGGACCAGGTTCTGTTACCCAGAATCCTTTGCAAACCTCAAAATTTGGCTAAAAAAACACATGTCCCTCACATTTCTGTGGCAGAAAGTTCTGGAATCTGAGAGGAGCTACAAATTTCCTTACACCCAGCGTTCCCCCAAGTCTCCCGATAAAAATGATACCTCACTTGCGTGGGTAGGCATAGCGCCGGCGACAGGAAACACCCCAAAGCGCAACGTGGACACATCCTAAATTTTTGCAAAAAACAGAGGTGTTTTTTGCGAAGTGCCTACCTGTAGATTTTGGCCTGTAGCTCAGCCGGCACCTAGGGAAACCTACCAAACCTGTGCATTTCTGAAAACTAGAGACCTAGGGGAATCCAAGGAGGGGTGACTTGCGGGGCTCGGACCAGGTTCTGTTACCCAGAATCCTTTGCAAACCTCAAAATTTGGCTAAAAAAACACATGTTCCTCACATTTCTGTGGCAGAAAGTTCTGGAATCTGAGAGGAGCTACAAATCTCCTTCCACCCAGCGTTCCCCCAAGTCTCCCGATAAAAATGATACCTCACTTGCGTGGGTAGGCCTAGCGCCTGCGACAGGAAACACCCCAAAGCGCAACGTGGACACATCCAAAATTTTGGGAGAAAACAGAGCCTACCTGTGGATTTTGGCCTGTAGCTCACCAGGCACCTAGGGAAACCTACCATACCTGTGCATTTCTGAAAACTAGAGGTCTAGGGGAATCCAAGGAGGGGTGACTTGCGGGGCTCGGGCCAGGTTCTGTTACCCAGAATCCTTTGCAAACCTCAAAATTTGGCTAAAAAAACACATATCCCTCACATTTCTGTGGCAGAAAGTTCTGGAATCTGAGAGGAGCTACAAATTTCCTTCCACCCAGCGTTCCCCCAAGTATCCCGATAAAAATGATACCTCACTTGGTGGGTAGGCCTAGCGCCGGCGACAGGAAACACCCCAAAGCGCAACGTGGACACATCCTAAATTTTGGAAAAAAACAGAGGTGTTTTTTGCGAAGTGCCTACCTGTAGATTTTGGCCTGTAGCTCAGCCAGCACCTAGGGAAACCTACCAAACCTGTGCATTTCTGAAAACTAGAGACCTAGGGGAATCCAAGGAGGGGTGACTTGCGGGGCTCGGACCAGGTTCTGTTACCCAGAATCCTTTGCAAACCTCAATATTTGGCTAAAAAAACACATGTTCCTCACATTTCTGTGGCAGAAAGTTCTGGAATCTGAGAGGAGCTACAAATTTCCTTCCACCCAGCGTTCCCCCAAGTCACCCGATAAAAATGATACCTCACTTGCGTGGGTAGGCCTAGCGCCGGCGACAGGAAACACCCCAAAGCGCAACGTGGACACATCCTAAATTTTGGAAAAAACCGGAGGTGTTTTTTGCGAAGTGCCTACCTGTAGATTTTGGCCTCTAGCTCAGCCGGCACCTAGGGAAATCTACCAAACCTGTGCATTTCTGAAAACTAGAGACCGAGGGGAATCCAAGGAGGGGTGACTTGCGGGGCTCGGACCAGGTTCTGTTACCCAGAATGCTTTGCAAACCTCAAAATTTGGCTAAAAAAACACATATCCCTCACATTTCTGTGGCAGAAAGTTCTGGAATCTGAGAGGAGCTACAAATTTCCTTCCAACCAGCGTTCCCCCAAGTCTCCCGATAAAAATGATACCTCACTTGCGTGGGTAGGCCTAGCGCCGGCGACAGGAAACACCCCAAAGCACAACGTGGACACATCCTAAATTTTGGAAAAATACAGAGGTGTTTTTTGCGAAGTGCCTACCTGTAGATTTTGGCCTGTAGCTCAGCCAGCACCTAGGGAAACCTACCAAACCTGTGCATTTCTGAAAACTAGAGACCTAGGGGAATCCAAGGAGGGGTGACTTGCGGGGCTCGGACCAGGTTCTGTTACCCAGAATCCTTTGCAAACCTCAGAATTTGGCTAAAAAAACACATGTTCCTCACATTTCTGTGGCAGAAAGTTCTGGAATCTGAGAGGAGCTACAAATTTCCTTCCACCCAGCGTTCCCCCAAGTCTCCCGATAAAAATGATACCTCACTTGCGTGGGTAGGCCTAGCGCCGGCGACAGGAAACACCCCAAAGCGCAACGTGGACACATCCTAAATTTTGGAAAAAACCGGAGGTGTTTTTTGCAAAGTGCCTACCTGTAGATTTTGGCCTCTAGCTCAGCCGGCACCTAGGGAAACCTACCAAACCTGTGCATTTCTGAAAACTAGAGACCTAGGGGAATCCAAGGAGGGGTGACTTGCGGGGCTCGGACCAGGTTCTGTTACCCAGAATCCTTTGCAAACCTCAAAATTTGGCTAAAAAAACACATGTCCCTCACATTTCTGTGGCAGAAAGTTCTGGAATCTGAGAGGAGCTACAAATTTCCTTCCACCCAGCGTTCCCCCAAGTCTCCCGATAAAAATGATACCTCACTTGCGTGGGTAGGCATAGCGCCGGCGACAGGAAACACCCCAAAGCGCAACGTGGACACATCCTAAATTTTTGCAAAAAACAGAGGTGTTTTTTGCGAAGTGCCTACCTGTAGATTTTGGCCTGTAGCTCAGCCGGCACCTAGGGAAACCTACCAAACCTGTGCATTTCTGAAAACTAGAGACCTAGGGGAATCCAAGGAGGGGTGACTTGCGGGGCTCGGACCAGGTTCTGTTACCCAGAATCCTTTGCAAACCTCAAAATTTGGCTAAAAAAACACATGTTCCTCACATTTCTGTGGCAGAAAGTTCTGGAATCTGAGAGGAGCTACAAATTTCCTTCCACCCAGCGTTCCCCCAAGTCTCCCGATAAAAATTATACCTCACTTGCGTGGGTAGGCCTAGCGCCGGCGACAGGAAACACCCCAAAGCGCAACGTGGACACATCCTAAATTTTGGAAAAAAACAGAGGTGTTTTTTGCGAAGTGCCTACCAGTAGATTTTGGCCTGTAGCTCAGCCGGCACCTAGGGAAACCTACCAAACCTGTGCATTTCTGAAAACTAGAGACCTAGGGGAATCCGTGGAGGGGTGACTTGCGGGGCTCGGACCAGGTTCTGTTACCCAGAATCATTTGCAAACCTCAAAACTTGGCTAAAAAAACACATGTTCCTCACATTTCTGTGGCAGAAAGTTCTGGAATCTGAGAGGAGCTACAAATTTCCTTCCACCCAGCGTTCCCCTAAGTCTCCCGATAAAAATGATACCTCACTTGCGTGGGTAGGCCTAGCGCCGGCGACAGGAAACACCCCAAAGCGCAACGTGGACACATCCTAAATTTTGGAAAAAAACTGAGGTGTTTTTTGCGAAGTGCCTACCTGTAGATTTTGGCCTCTAGCTCAGCCGACACCTAGGGAAATCTACCAAACCTGTGCATTTCTGAAAACTAGAGACCGAGGGGAATCCAAGGAGGGGTGACTTGCGGGGCTCGGACCAGGTTCTGTTACCCAGAATGCTTTGCAAACCTCAAAATTTGGCTAAAAAAACACATATCCCTCACATTTCTGTGGCAGAAAGTTCTGGAATCTGAGAGGAGCTACAAATTTCCTTCCACCCAGCGTTCCCCCAAGTCTCCCGATCAAAATGATACCTCACTTGCGTGGGTAGGCCTAGCGCCGGCGACAGGAAACACCCCAAAGCACAACGAGGACACATCCTAAATTTTGGAAAAATACAGAGGTGTTTTTTGCGAAGTGCCTACCTGTAGATTTTGGCCTCTAGCTCAGCCGGCACCTAGGGAAACCTACCAAACCTGTGCATTTCTGAAAACTAGAGACCTAGGGGAATCCAAGTAGGGGTGACGTGCGGGGCTCGGACCAGGTTCTGTTACCCAGAATCCTTTGCAAACCTCAAAATTTGGCTAAAAAAACACATGTTCCTCACATTTCTGTGGCAGAAAGTTCTGGAATCTGAGAGGAGCTACAAATTTCCTTCCACCCAGCGTTCCCCCAAGTCTCCCGATAAAAATGATACCTCACTTGCGTGGGTAGGCCTAGCGCTGGCGAGAGGAAACACCCCAAAGCGCAACGTGGACACATCCTAAATTTTTGAAAAAAACAGAGGTGTTTTTTGCGAAGTGCCTACCTGTAGATTTTGGCCTGTAGCTCAGCCAGCACCTAGGGAAACCTACCAAACCTGTGCATTTCTGAAAACTAGAGACCTAGGGGAATCCAAGGAGGGGTGACTTGCGGGGCTCGGACCAGGTTCTGTTACCCAGAATCCTTTGCAAACCTCAATATTTGGCTAAAAAAACACATGTTCCTCACATTTCTGTGGCAGAAAGTTCTGGAATCTGAGAGGAGCTACAAATTTCCTTCCACCCAGCGTTCCCCCAAGTCACCCGATAAAAATGATACCTCACTTGCGTGGGTAGGCCTAGCGCCGGCGACAGGAAACACCCCAAAGCGCAACGTGGACACATCCTAAATTTTGGAAAAAAACTGAGGTGTTTTTTGCGAAGTGCCTACCTGTAGATTTTGGCCTCTAGCTCAGCCGGCACCTAGGGAAATCTACCAAACCTGTGCATTTCTGAAAACTAGAGACCTAGGGGAATCCAAGTAGGGGTGACGTGCGGGGCTCGGACCAGGTTCTGTTACCCAGAATCCTTTGCAAACCTCAAAATTTGGCTAAAAAAACACATGTTCCTCACATTTCTGTGGCAGAAAGTTCTGGAATCTGAGAGGAGCTACAAATTTCCTTCCACCCAGCGTTCCCCCAAGTCTCCCGATAAAAATGATACCTCACTTGCGTGGGTAGGCCTAGCGCTGGCGAGAGGAAACACCCCAAAGCGCAACGTGGACACATCCTAAATTTTTGAAAAAAACAGAGGTGTTTTTTGCGAAGTGCCTACCTGTAGATTTTGGCCTGTAGCTCAGCCAGCACCTAGGGAAACCTACCAAACCTGTGCATTTCTGAAAACTAGAGACCTAGGGGAATCCAAGGAGGGGTGACTTGCGGGGCTCGGACCAGGTTCTGTTACCCAGAATCCTTTGCAAACCTCAATATTTGGCTAAAAAAACACATGTTCCTCACATTTCTGTGGCAGAAAGTTCTGGAATCTGAGAGGAGCTACAAATTTCCTTCCACCCAGCGTTCCCCCAAGTCACCCGATAAAAATGATACCTCACTTGCGTGGGTAGGCCTAGCGCCGGCGACAGGAAACACCCCAAAGCGCAACGTGGACACATCCTAAATTTTGGAAAAAAACTGAGGTGTTTTTTGCGAAGTGCCTACCTGTAGATTTTGGCCTCTAGCTCAGCCGGCACCTAGGGAAATCTACCAAACCTGTGCATTTCTGAAAACTAGAGACCGAGGGGAATCCAAGGAGGGGTGACTTGCGGGGCTCGGACCAGGTTCTGTTACCCAGAATGCTTTGCAAACCTCAAAATTTGGCTAAAAAAACACATATCCCTCACATTTCTGTGGCAGAAAGTTCTGGAATCTGAGAGGAGCTACAAATTTCCTTCCAACCAGCGTTCCCCCAAGTCTCCCGATAAAAATGATACCTCACTTGCGTGGGTAGGCCTAGCGCCGGCGACAGGAAACACCCCAAAGCACAACGTGGACACATCCTAAATTTTGGAAAAATACAGAGGTGTTTTTTGCGAAGTGCCTACCTGTAGATTTTGACCTGTAGCTCAGCCAGCACCTAGGGAAACCTACCAAACCTGTGCATTTCGGAAAACTACAGACCTAGGGGAATCCAAGGAGGGGTGACTTGCGGGGCTCGGACCAGGTTCTGTTACCCAGAATCCTTTGCAAACCTCAGAATTTGGCTAAAAAAACACATGTTCCTCACATTTCTGTGGCAGAAAGTTCTGGAATCTGAGAGGAGCTACAAATTTCCTTCCACCCAGCGTTCCCCCAAGTCTCCCGATAAAAATGATACCTCACTTGCGTGGGTAGGCCTAGCGCCGGCGACAGGAAACACCCCAAAGCGCAACGTGGACACATCCTAAATTTTGGAAAAAAACAGAGGTGTTTTTTGCGAAGTGCCTACCTGTAGATTTTGGCCTCTAGCTCAGCCGGCACCTAGGGAAACCTACCAAACCTGTGCCTTTCTGAAAACTAGAGACCTAGGGGAATCCAAGGAGGGGTGACTTGCGGGGCTCGGACCAGGTTCTGTTACCCAGAATCCTTTGCAAACCTCAATATTTGGCTAAAAAAACACATGTTCCTCACATTTCTGTGGCAGAAAGTTCTGGAATCTGAGAGGAGCTACAAATCTCCTTCCACCCAGCGTTCCCCCAAGTCTCCCGATAAAAATTATACCTCACTTGCGTGGGTAGGCCTAGCGCCGGCGACAGGAAACACCCCAAAGCGCAACGTGGACACATCCTAAATTTTGGAAAAAAACGGAGGTGTTTTTTGCGAAGTGCCTACCTGTAGATTTTGGCCTCTAGCTCAGCCGGCACCTAGGGAAACCTACCAAACCTGTGCATTTCTGAAAACTAGAGACCTAGGGGAATCCAAGGAGGGGTGACTTGCGGGGCTCGGACCAGGTTCTGTTACCCAGAATCCTTTGCAAACCTCAAAATTTGGCTAAAAAAACACATGTCCCTCACATTTCTGTGGCAGAAAGTTCTGGAATCTGAGAGGAGCTACAAATTTCCTTCCACCCAGCGTTCCCCCAAGTCTCCCGATAAAAATGATACCTTACTTGCGTGGGTAGGCATAGCGCCGGCGACAGGAAACACCCCAAAGCGCAACGTGGACACATCCTAAATTTTTGCAAAAAACAGAGGTGTTTTTTGCGAAGTGCCTACCTGTAGATTTTGGCCTGTAGCTCAGCCGGCACCTAGGGAAACCTACCAAACCTGTGCATTTCTGAAAACTAGAGACCTAGGGGAATCCAAGGAGGGGTGACTTGCGGGGCTTGGACCAGGTTCTGTTACCCAGAATCCTTTGCAAACCTCAAAATTTGGCTAAAAAAACACATGTTCCTCACATTTCTGTGGCAGAAAGTTCTGGAATCTGAGAGGAGCTACAAATCTCCTTCCACCCAGCGTTCCCCCAAGTCTCCCGATAAAAATGATACCTCACTTGCGTGGGTAGGCCTAGCGCCTGCGACAGGAAACACCCCAAAGCGCAACGTGGACACATCCAAAATTTTGGGAGAAAACAGTGCCTACCTGTGGATTTTGGCCTGTAGCTCACCAGGCACCTAGGGAAACCTACCAAACCTGTGCATTTCTGAAAACTAGAGGTCTAGCGGAATCCAAGGAGGGGTGACTTGCGGGGCTCGGGCCAGGTTCTGTTACCCAGAATCCTTTGCAAACCTCAAAATTTGGCTAAAAAAACACATATCCCTCACATTTCTGTGGCAGAAAGTTCTGGAATCTGAGAGGAGCTACAAATTTCCTTCCACCCAGCGTTCCCCCAAGTATCCCGATAAAAATGATACCTCACTTGGTGGGTAGGCCTAGCGCCGGCGACAGGAAACACCCCAAAGCGCAACGTGGACACATCCTAAATTTTGGAAAAAAACAGAGGTGTTTTTTGCGAAGTGCCTACCTGTAGATTTTGGCCTGTAGCTCAGCCAGCACCTAGGGAAACCTACCAAACCTGTGCATTTCTGAAAACTAGAGACCTAGGGGAATCCAAGGAGGGGTGACTTGCGGGGCTCGGACCAGGTTCTGTTACCCAGAATCCTTTGCAAACCTCAATATTTGGCTAAAAAAACACATGTTCCTCACATTTCTGTGGCAGAAAGTTCTGGAATCTGAGAGGAGCTACAAATTTCCTTCCACCCAGCGTTCCCCCAAGTCACCCGATAAAAATGATACCTCACTTGCGTGGGTAGGCCTAGCGCCGGCGACAGGAAACACCCCAAAGCGCAACGTGGACACATCCTAAATTTTGGAAAAAACCGGAGGTGTTTTTTGCGAAGTGCCTACCTGTAGATTTTGGCCTCTAGCTCAGCCGGCACCTAGGGAAATCTACCAAACCTGTGCATTTCTGAAAACTAGAGACCGAGGGGAATCCAAGGAGGGGTGACTTGCGGGGCTCGGACCAGGTTCTGTTACCCAGAATGCTTTGCAAACCTCAAAATTTGGCTAAAAAAACACATGTTCCTCACATTTCTGTGGCAGAAAGTTCTGGAATCTGAGAGGAGCTACAAATTTACTTCCACCCAGCGTTCCCCCAAGTCTCCCGATAAAAATGATACCTCACTTGCGTGGGTAGGCCTAGCGCCGGCGACAGGAAACACCCCAAAGCGCAACGTGGACACATCCTAAATTTTGGAAAAAAACAGAGGTGTTTTTTGCGAAGTGCCTACCTGTAGATTTTGGCCTCTAGCTCAGCCGGCACCTAGGGAAACCTACCAAACCTGTGCCTTTCTGAAAACTAGAGACCTAGGGGAATCCAAGGAGGGGTGACTTGCGGGGCTCGGACCAGGTTCTGTTACCCAGAATCCTTTGCAAACCTCAATATTTGGCTAAAAAAACACATGTTCCTCACATTTCTGTGGCAGAAAGTTCTGGAATCTGAGAGGAGCTACAAATCTCCTTCCACCCAGCGTTCCCCCAAGTCTCCCGATAAAAATTATACCTCACTTGCGTGGGTAGGCCTAGCGCCGGCGACAGGAAACACCCCAAAGCGCAACGTGGACACATCCTAAATTTTGGAAAAAAACGGAGGTGTTTTTTGCGAAGTGCCTACCTGTAGATTTTGGCCTCTAGCTCAGCCGGCACCTAGGGAAACCTACCAAACCTGTGCATTTCTGAAAACTAGAGACCTAGGGGAATCCAAGGAGGGGTGACTTGCGGGGCTCGGACCAGGTTCTGTTACCCAGAATCCTTTGCAAACCTCAAAATTTGGCTAAAAAAACACATGTCCCTCACATTTCTGTGGCAGAAAGTTCTGGAATCTGAGAGGAGCTACAAATTTCCTTACACCCAGCGTTCCCCCAAGTCTCCCGATAAAAATGATACCTCACTTGCGTGGGTAGGCATAGCGCCGGCGACAGGAAACACCCCAAAGCGCAACGTGGACACATCCAAAATTTTTGCAAAAAACAGAGGTGTTTTTTGCGAAGTGCCTACCTGTAGATTTTGGCCTGTAGCTCAGCCGGCACCTAGGGAAACCTACCAAACCTGTGCATTTCTGAAAACTAGAGACCTAGGGGAATCCAAGGAGGGGTGACTTGCGGGGCTCGGACCAGGTTCTGTTACCCAGAATCCTTTGCAAACCTCAAAATTTGGCTAAAAAAACACATGTTCCTCACATTTCTGTGGCAGAAAGTTCTGGAATCTGAGAGGAGCTACAAATCTCCTTCCACCCAGCGTTCCCCCAAGTCTCCCGATAAAAATGATACCTCACTTGCGTGGGTAGGCCTAGCGCCTGCGACAGGAAACACCCCAAAGCGCAACGTGGACACATCCAAAATTTTGGGAGAAAACAGTGCCTACCTGTGGATTTTGGCCTGTAGCTCACCAGGCACCTAGGGAAACCTACCAAACCTGTGCATTTCTGAAAACTAGAGGTCTAGGGGAATCCAAGGAGGGGTGACTTGCGGGGCTCGGGCCAGGTTCTGTTACCCAGAATCCTTTGCAAACCTCAAAATTTGGCTAAAAAAACACATATCCCTCACATTTCTGTGGCAGAAAGTTCTGGAATCTGAGAGGAGCTACAAATTTCCTTCCACCCAGCGTTCCCCCAAGTATCCCGATAAAAATGATACCTCACTTGCGTGGGTAGGCCTAGCGCTGGCGAGAGGAAACACCCCAAAGCGCAACGTGGACACATCCTAAATTTTTGAAAAAAACAGAGGTGTTTTTTGCGAAGTGCCTACCTGTAGATTTTGGCCTGTAGCTCAGCCAGCACCTAGGGAAACCTACCAAACCTGTGCATTTCTGAAAACTAGAGACCTAGGGGAATCCAAGGAGGGGTGACTTGCGGGGCTCGGACCAGGTTCTGTTACCCAGAATCCTTTGCAAACCTCAATATTTGGCTAAAAAAACACATGTTCCTCACATTTCTGTGGCAGAAAGTTCTGGAATCTGAGAGGAGCTACAAATTTCCTTCCACCCAGCGTTCCCCCAAGTCACCCGATAAAAATGATACCTCACTTGCGTGGGTAGGCCTAGCGCCGGCGACAGGAAACACCCCAAAGCGCAACGTGTACACATCCTAAATTTTGGAAAAAAACTGAGGTGTTTTTTGCGAAGTGCCTACCTGTAGATTTTGGCCTCTAGCTCAGCCGGCACCTAGGGAAATCTACCAAACCTGTGCATTTCTGAAAACTAGAGACCGAGGGGAATCCAAGGAGGGGTGACTTGCGGGGCTCGGACCAGGTTCTGTTACCCAGAATGCTTTGCAAACCTCAAAATTTGGCTAAAAAAACACATATCCCTCACATTTCTGTGGCAGAAAGTTCTGGAATCTGAGAGGAGCTACAAATTTCCTTCCAACCAGCGTTCCCCCAAGTCTCCCGATAAAAATGATACCTCACTTGCGTGGGTAGGCCTAGCGCCGGCGACAGGAAACACCCCAAAGCACAACGTGGACACATCCTAAATTTTGGAAAAATACAGAGGTGTTTTTTGCGAAGTGCCTACCTGTAGATTTTGACCTGTAGCTCAGCCAGCACCTAGGGAAACCTACCAAACCTGTGCATTTCGGAAAACTACAGACCTAGGGGAATCCAAGGAGGGGTGACTTGCGGGGCTCGGACCAGGTTCTGTTACCCAGAATCCTTTGCAAACCTCAGAATTTGGCTAAAAAAACACATGTTCCTCACATTTCTGTGGCAGA
The DNA here is from genome assembly GCF_031143425.1 of Pleurodeles waltl. Taxonomy (NCBI): domain Eukaryota; kingdom Metazoa; phylum Chordata; class Amphibia; order Caudata; family Salamandridae; genus Pleurodeles; species Pleurodeles waltl. The sequence goes on from NC_090436.1 coordinate 826,934,551, forward strand.
AAGTTCTGGAATCTGAGAGGAGCTACAAATTTCCTTCCACCCAGCGTTCCCCCAAGTCTCCCGATAAAAATGATACCTCACTTGCGTGGGTAGGCCTAGCGCCGGCGACAGGAAACACCCCAAAGCGCAACGTGGACACATCCTAAATTTTGGAAAAAAACAGAGGTGTTTTTTGCGAAGTGCCTACCTGTAGATTTTGGCCTCTAGCTCAGCCGGCACCTAGGGAAACCTACCAAACCTGTGCCTTTCTGAAAACTAGAGACCTAGGGGAATCCAAGGAGGGGTGACTTGCGGGGCTCGGACCAGGTTCTGTTACCCAGAATCCTTTGCAAACCTCAATATTTGGCTAAAAAAACACATGTTCCTCACATTTCTGTGGCAGAAAGTTCTGGAATCTGAGAGGAGCTACAAATCTCCTTCCACCCAGCGTTCCCCCAAGTCTCCCGATAAAAATTATACCTCACTTGCGTGGGTAGGCCTAGCGCCGGCGACAGGAAACACCCCAAAGCGCAACGTGGACACATCCTAAATTTTGGAAAAAAACGGAGGTGTTTTTTGCGAAGTGCCTACCTGTAGATTTTGGCCTCTAGCTCAGCCGGCACCTAGGGAAACCTACCAAACCTGTGCATTTCTGAAAACTAGAGACCTAGGGGAATCCAAGGAGGGGTGACTTGCGGGGCTCGGACCAGGTTCTGTTACCCAGAATCCTTTGCAAACCTCAAAATTTGGCTAAAAAAACACATGTCCCTCACATTTCTGTGGCAGAAAGTTCTGGAATCTGAGAGGAGCTACAAATTTCCTTCCACCCAGCGTTCCCCCAAGTCTCCCGATAAAAATGATACCTTACTTGCGTGGGTAGGCATAGCGCCGGCGACAGGAAACACCCCAAAGCGCAACGTGGACACATCCTAAATTTTTGCAAAAAACAGAGGTGTTTTTTGCGAAGTGCCTACCTGTAGATTTTGGCCTGTAGCTCAGCCGGCACCTAGGGAAACCTACCAAACCTGTGCATTTCTGAAAACTAGAGACCTAGGGGAATCCAAGGAGGGGTGACTTGCGGGGCTTGGACCAGGTTCTGTTACCCAGAATCCTTTGCAAACCTCAAAATTTGGCTAAAAAAACACATGTTCCTCACATTTCTGTGGCAGAAAGTTCTGGAATCTGAGAGGAGCTACAAATCTCCTTCCACCCAGCGTTCCCCCAAGTCTCCCGATAAAAATGATACCTCACTTGCGTGGGTAGGCCTAGCGCCTGCGACAGGAAACACCCCAAAGCGCAACGTGGACACATCCAAAATTTTGGGAGAAAACAGTGCCTACCTGTGGATTTTGGCCTGTAGCTCACCAGGCACCTAGGGAAACCTACCAAACCTGTGCATTTCTGAAAACTAGAGGTCTAGCGGAATCCAAGGAGGGGTGACTTGCGGGGCTCGGGCCAGGTTCTGTTACCCAGAATCCTTTGCAAACCTCAAAATTTGGCTAAAAAAACACATATCCCTCACATTTCTTTGGCAGAAAGTTCTGGAATCTGAGAGGAGCTACAAATTTCCTTCCACCCAGCGTTCCCCCAAGTCACCCGATAAAAATGATACCTCACTTGCGTGGGTAGGCCTAGCGCCGGCGACAGGAAACACCCCAAAGCGCAACGTGGACACATCCTAAATTTTGGAAAAAAACGGAGGTGTTTTTTGCGAAGTGCCTACCTGTAGATTTTGGCCTCTAGCTCAGCCGGCACCTAGGGAAATCTACCAAACCTGTGCATTTCTGAAAACTAGAGACCGAGGGGAATCCAAGGAGGGGTGACTTGCGGGGCTCGGACCAGGTTCTGTTACCCAGAATGCTTTGCAAACCTCAAAATTTGGCTAAAAAAACACATGTTCCTCACATTTCTGTGGCAGAAAGTTCTGGAATCTGAGAGGAGCTACAAATTTACTTCCACCCAGCGTTCCCCCAAGTCTCCCGATAAAAATGATACCTCACTTGCGTGGGTAGGCCTAGCGCCGGCGACAGGAAACACCCCAAAGCGCAACGTGGACACATCCTAAATTTTGGAAAAAAACAGAGGTGTTTTTTGCAAAGTGCCTACCTGTAGATTTTGGCCTCTAGCTCAGCCGGCACCTAGGGAAACCTACCAAACCTGTGCCTTTCTGAAAACTAGAGACCTAGGGGAATCCAAGGAGGGGTGACTTGCGGGGCTCGGACCAGGTTCTGTTACCCAGAATCCTTTGCAAACCTCAATATTTGGCTAAAAAAACACATGTTCCTCACATTTCTGTGGCAGAAAGTTCTGGAATCTGAGAGGAGCTACAAATCTCCTTCCACCCAGCGTTCCCCCAAGTCTCCCGATAAAAATTATACCTCACTTGCGTGGGTAGGCCTAGCGCCGGCGACAGGAAACACCCCAAAGCGCAACGTGGACACATCCTAAATTTTGGAAAAAAACAGAGGTGTTTTTTGCAAAGTGCCTACCTGTAGATTTTGGCCTCTAGCTCAGCCGGCACCTAGGGAAACCTACCAAACCTGTGCCTTTCTGAAAACTAGAGACCTAGGGGAATCCAAGGAGGGGTGACTTGCGGGGCTCGGACCAGGTTCTGTTACCCAGAATCCTTTGCAAACCTCAATATTTGGCTAAAAAAACACATGTTCCTCACATTTCTGTGGCAGAAAGTTCTGGAATCTGAGAGGAGCTACAAATCTCCTTCCACCCAGCGTTCCCCCAAGTCTCCCGATAAAAATTATACCTCACTTGCGTGGGTAGGCCTAGCGCCGGCGACAGGAAACACCCCAAAGCGCAACGTGGACACATCCTAAATTTTGGAAAAAAACGGAGGTGTTTTTTGCGAAGTGCCTACCTGTAGATTTTGGCCTCTAGCTCAGCCGGCACCTAGGGAAACCTACCAAACCTGTGCATTTCTGAAAACTAGAGACCTAGGGGAATCCAAGGAGGGGTGACTTGCGGGGCTCGGACCAGGTTCTGTTACCCAGAATCCTTTGCAAACCTCAAAATTTGGCTAAAAAAACACATGTCCCTCACATTTCTGTGGCAGAAAGTTCTGGAATCTGAGAGGAGCTACAAATTTCCTTACACCCAGCGTTCCCCCAAGTCTCCCGATAAAAATGATACCTCACTTGCGTGGGTAGGCATAGCGCCGGCGACAGGAAACACCCCAAAGCGCAACGTGGACACATCCAAAATTTTTGCAAAAAACAGAGGTGTTTTTTGCGAAGTGCCTACCTGTAGATTTTGGCCTGTAGCTCAGCCGGCACCTAGGGAAACCTACCAAACCTGTGCATTTCTGAAAACTAGAGACCTAGGGGAATCCAAGGAGGGGTGACTTGCGGGGCTCGGACCAGGTTCTGTTACCCAGAATCCTTTGCAAACCTCAAAATTTGGCTAAAAAAACACATGTTCCTCACATTTCTGTGGCAGAAAGTTCTGGAATCTGAGAGGAGCTACAAATCTCCTTCCACCCAGCGTTCCCCCAAGTCTCCCGATAAAAATGATACCTCACTTGCGTGGGTAGGCCTAGCGCCTGCGACAGGAAACACCCCAAAGCGCAACGTGGACACATCCAAAATTTTGGGAGAAAACAGTGCCTACCTGTGGATTTTGGCCTGTAGCTCACCAGGCACCTAGGGAAACCTACCAAACCTGTGCATTTCTGAAAACTAGAGGTCTAGGGGAATCCAAGGAGGGGTGACTTGCGGGGCTCGGGCCAGGTTCTGTTACCCAGAATCCTTTGCAAACCTCAAAATTTGGCTAAAAAAACACATATCCCTCACATTTCTGTGGCAGAAAGTTCTGGAATCTGAGAGGAGCTACAAATTTCCTTCCACCCAGCGTTCCCCCAAGTATCCCGATAAAAATGATACCTCACTTGGTGGGTAGGCCTAGCGCCGGCGACAGGAAACACCCCAAAGCGCAACGTGGACACATCCTAAATTTTGGAAAAAAACAGAGGTGTTTTTTGCGAAGTGCCTACCTGTAGATTTTGGCCTGTAGCTCAGCCAGCACCTAGGGAAACCTACCAAACCTGTGCATTTCTGAAAACTAGAGACCTAGGGGAATCCAAGGAGGGGTGACTTGCGGGGCTCGGACCAGGTTCTGTTACCCAGAATCCTTTGCAAACCTCAATATTTGGCTAAAAAAACACATGTTCCTCACATTTCTGTGGCAGAAAGTTCTGGAATCTGAGAGGAGCTACAAATTTCCTTCCACCCAGCGTTCCCCCAAGTCACCCGATAAAAATGATACCTCACTTGCGTGGGTAGGCCTAGCGCCGGCGACAGGAAACACCCCAAAGCGCAACGTGGACACATCCTAAATTTTGGAAAAAACCGGAGGTGTTTTTTGCGAAGTGCCTACCTGTAGATTTTGGCCTCTAGCTCAGCCGGCACCTAGGGAAATCTACCAAACCTGTGCATTTCTGAAAACTAGAGACCGAGGGGAATCCAAGGAGGGGTGACTTGCGGGGCTCGGACCAGGTTCTGTTACCCAGAATGCTTTGCAAACCTCAAAATTTGGCTAAAAAAACACATATCCCTCACATTTCTGTGGCAGAAAGTTCTGGAATCTGAGAGGAGCTACAAATTTCCTTCCAACCAGCGTTCCCCCAAGTCTCCCGATAAAAATGATACCTCACTTGCGTGGGTAGGCCTAGCGCCGGCGACAGGAAACACCCCAAAGCACAACGTGGACACATCCTAAATTTTGGAAAAATACAGAGGTGTTTTTTGCGAAGTGCCTACCTGTAGATTTTGGCCTGTAGCTCAGCCAGCACCTAGGGAAACCTACCAAACCTGTGCATTTCTGAAAACTAGAGACCTAGGGGAATCCAAGGAGGGGTGACTTGCGGGGCTCGGACCAGGTTCTGTTACCCAGAATCCTTTGCAAACCTCAGAATTTGGCTAAAAAAACACATGTTCCTCACATTTCTGTGGCAGAAAGTTCTGGAATCTGAGAGGAGCTACAAATTTCCTTCCACCCAGCGTTCCCCCAAGTCTCCCGATAAAAATGATACCTCACTTGCGTGGGTAGGCCTAGCGCCGGCGACAGGAAACACCCCAAAGCGCAACGTGGACACATCCTAAATTTTGGAAAAAAACGGAGGTGTTTTTTGCGAAGTGCCTACCTGTAGATTTTGGCCTCTAGCTCAGCCGGCACCTAGGGAAACCTACCAAACCTGTGCATTTCTGAAAACTAGAGACCTAGGGGAATCCAAGGAGGGGTGACTTGCGGGGCTCGGACCAGGTTCTGTTACCCAGAATCCTTTGCAAACCTCAAAATTTGGCTAAAAAAACACATGTCCCTCACATTTCTGTGGCAGAAAGTTCTGGAATCTGAGAGGAGCTACAAATTTCCTTCCACCCAGCGTTCCCCCAAGTCTCCCGATAAAAATGATACCTCACTTGCGTGGGTAGGCATAGCGCCGGCGACAGGAAACACCCCAAAGCGCAACGTGGACACATCCTAAATTTTTGCAAAAAACAGAGGTGTTTTTTGCGAAGTGCCTACCTGTAGATTTTGGCCTGTAGCTCAGCCGGCACCTAGGGAAACCTACCAAACCTGTGCATTTCTGAAAACTAGAGACCTAGGGGAATCCAAGGAGGGGTGACTTGCGGGGCTCGGACCAGGTTCTGTTACCCAGAATCCTTTGCAAACCTCAAAATTTGGCTAAAAAAACACATGTTCCTCACATTTCTGTGGCAGAAAGTTCTGGAATCTGAGAGGAGCTACAAATTTCCTTCCACCCAGCGTTCCCCCAAGTCTCCCGATAAAAATTATACCTCACTTGCGTGGGTAGGCCTAGCGCCAGCGACAGAAAACACCCCAAAGCGCAACGTGGACACATCCTAAATTTTGGAAAAAAACAGAGGTGTTTTTTGCGAAGTGCCTACCAGTAGATTTTGGCCTGTAGCTCAGCCGGCACCTAGGGAAACCTACCAAACCTGTGCATTTCTGAAAACTAGAGACCTAGGGGAATCCGTGGAGGGGTGACTTGCGGGGCTCGGACCAGGTTCTGTTACCCAGAATCCTTTGCAAACCTCAAAATTTGGCTAAAAAAACACATATCCCTCACATTTCTGTGGCAGAAAGTTCTGGAATCTGAGAGGAGCTACAAATTTCCTTCCACCCAGCGTTCCCCCAAGTATCCCGATAAAAATGATACCTCACTTGGTGGGTAGGCCTAGCGCCGGCGACAGGAAACACCCCAAAGCGCAACGTGGACACATCCTAAATTTTGGAAAAAAACAGAGGTGTTTTTTGCGAAGTGCCTACCTGTAGATTTTGGCCTGTAGCTCAGCCAGCACCTAGGGAAACCTACCAAACCTGTGCATTTCTGAAAACTAGAGACCTAGGGGAATCCAAGGAGGGGTGACTTGCGGGGCTCGGACCAGGTTCTGTTACCCAGAATCCTTTGCAAACCTCAATATTTGGCTAAAAAAACACATGTTACTCACATTTCTGTGGCAGAAAGTTCTGGAATCTGAGAGGAGCTACAAATTTCCTTCCACCCAGCGTTCCCCCAAGTCACCCGATAAAAATGATACCTCACTTGCGTGGGTAGGCCTAGCGCCGGCGACAGGAAACACCCCAAAGCGCAACGTGGACACATCCTAAATTTTGGAAAAAACCGGAGGTGTTTTTTGCGAAGTGCCTACCTGTAGATTTTGGCCTCTAGCTCAGCCGGCACCTAGGGAAATCTACCAAACCTGTGCATTTCTGAAAACTAGAGACCGAGGGGAATCCAAGGAGGGGTGACTTGCGGGGCTCGGACCAGGTTCTGTTACCCAGAATGCTTTGCAAACCTCAAAATTTGGCTAAAAAAACACATATCCCTCACATTTCTGTGGCAGAAAGTTCTGGAATCTGAGAGGAGCTACAAATTTCCTTCCAACCAGCGTTCCCCCAAGTCTCCCGATAAAAATGATACCTCACTTGCGTGGGTAGGCCTAGCGCCGGCGACAGGAAACACCCCAAAGCACAACGTGGACACATCCTAAATTTTGGAAAAATACAGAGGTGTTTTTTGCGAAGTGCCTACCTGTAGATTTTGGCCTGTAGCTCAGCCAGCACCTAGGGAAACCTACCAAACCTGTGCATTTCTGAAAACTAGAGACCTAGGGGAATCCAAGGAGGGGTGACTTGCGGGGCTCGGACCAGGTTCTGTTACCCAGAATCCTTTGCAAACCTCAGAATTTGGCTAAAAAAACACATGTTCCTCACATTTCTGTGGCAGAAAGTTCTGGAATCTGAGAGGAGCTACAAATTTCCTTCCACCCAGCGTTCCCCCAAGTCTCCCGATAAAAATGATACCTCACTTGCGTGGGTAGGCCTAGCGCCGGCGACAGGAAACACCCCAAAGCGCAACGTGGACACATCCTAAATTTTGGAAAAAAACGGAGGTGTTTTTTGCGAAGTGCCTACCTGTAGATTTTGGCCTCTAGCTCAGCCGGCACCTAGGGAAACCTACCAAACCTGTGCATTTCTGAAAACTAGAGACCTAGGGGAATCCAAGGAGGGGTGACTTGCGGGGCTCGGACCAGGTTCTGTTACCCAGAATCCTTTGCAAACCTCAAAATTTGGCTAAAAAAACACATGTCCCTCACATTTCTGTGGCAGAAAGTTCTGGAATCTGAGAGGAGCTACAAATTTCCTTCCACCCAGCGTTCCCCCAAGTCTCCCGATAAAAATGATACCTCACTTGCGTGGGTAGGCATAGCGCCGGCGACAGGAAACACCCCAAAGCGCAACGTGGACACATCCTAAATTTTTGCAAAAAACAGAGGTGTTTTTTGCGAAGTGCCTACCTGTAGATTTTGGCCTGTAGCTCAGCCGGCACCTAGGGAAACCTACCAAACCTGTGCATTTCTGAAAACTAGAGACCTAGGGGAATCCAAGGAGGGGTGACTTGCGGGGCTCGGACCAGGTTCTGTTACCCAGAATCCTTTGCAAACCTCAAAATTTGGCTAAAAAAACACATGTTCCTCACATTTCTGTGGCAGAAAGTTCTGGAATCTGAGAGGAGCTACAAATTTCCTTCCACCCAGCGTTCCCCCAAGTCTCCCGATAAAAATTATACCTCACTTGCGTGGGTAGGCCTAGCGCCGGCGACAGGAAACACCCCAAAGCGCAACGTGGACACATCCTAAATTTTGGAAAAAAACAGAGGTGTTTTTTGCGAAGTGCCTACCAGTAGATTTTGGCCTGTAGCTCAGCCGGCACCTAGGGAAACCTACCAAACCTGTGCATTTCTGAAAACTAGAGACCTAGGGGAATCCGTGGAGGGGTGACTTGCGGGGCTCGGACCAGGTTCTGTTACCCAGAATCATTTGCAAACCTCAAAACTTGGCTAAAAAAACACATGTTCCTCACATTTCTGTGGCAGAAAGTTCTGGAATCTGAGAGGAGCTACAAATTTCCTTCCACCCAGCGTTCCCCCAAGTCTCCCGATAAAAATGATACCTCACTTGCGTGGGTAGGCCTAGCGCCGGCGACAGGAAACACCCCAAAGCGCAACGTGGACACATCCTAAATTTTGGAAAAAAACTGAGGTGTTTTTTGCGAAGTGCCTACCTGTAGATTTTGGCCTCTAGCTCAGCCGACACCTAGGGAAATCTACCAAACCTGTGCATTTCTGAAAACTAGAGACCGAGGGGAATCCAAGGAGGGGTGACTTGCGGGGCTCGGACCAGGTTCTGTTACCCAGAATGCTTTGCAAACCTCAAAATTTGGCTAAAAAAACACATATCCCTCACATTTCTGTGGCAGAAAGTTCTGGAATCTGAGAGGAGCTACAAATTTCCTTCCACCCAGCGTTCCCCCAAGTCTCCCGATCAAAATGATACCTCACTTGCGTGGGTAGGCCTAGCGCCGGCGACAGGAAACACCCCAAAGCACAACGAGGACACATCCTAAATTTTGGAAAAATACAGAGGTGTTTTTTGCGAAGTGCCTACCTGTAGATTTTGGCCTCTAGCTCAGCCGGCACCTAGGGAAACCTACCAAACCTGTGCATTTCTGAAAACTAGAGACCTAGGGGAATCCAAGTAGGGGTGACGTGCGGGGCTCGGACCAGGTTCTGTTACCCAGAATCCTTTGCAAACCTCAAAATTTGGCTAAAAAAACACATGTTCCTCACATTTCTGTGGCAGAAAGTTCTGGAATCTGAGAGGAGCTACAAATTTCCTTCCACCCAGCGTTCCCCCAAGTCTCCCGATAAAAATGATACCTCACTTGCGTGGGTAGGCCTAGCGCTGGCGAGAGGAAACACCCCAAAGCGCAACGTGGACACATCCTAAATTTTTGAAAAAAACAGAGGTGTTTTTTGCGAAGTGCCTACCTGTAGATTTTGGCCTGTAGCTCAGCCAGCACCTAGGGAAACCTACCAAACCTGTGCATTTCTGAAAACTAGAGACCTAGGGGAATCCAAGGAGGGGTGACTTGCGGGGCTCGGACCAGGTTCTGTTACCCAGAATCCTTTGCAAACCTCAATATTTGGCTAAAAAAACACATGTTCCTCACATTTCTGTGGCAGAAAGTTCTGGAATCTGAGAGGAGCTACAAATTTCCTTCCACCCAGCGTTCCCCCAAGTCACCCGATAAAAATGATACCTCACTTGCGTGGGTAGGCCTAGCGCCGGCGACAGGAAACACCCCAAAGCGCAACGTGGACACATCCTAAATTTTGGAAAAAAACTGAGGTGTTTTTTGCGAAGTGCCTACCTGTAGATTTTGGCCTCTAGCTCAGCCGGCACCTAGGGAAATCTACCAAACCTGTGCATTTCTGAAAACTAGAGACCGAGGGGAATCCAAGGAGGGGTGACTTGCGGGGCTCGGACCAGGTTCTGTTACCCAGAATGCTTTGCAAACCTCAAAATTTGGCTAAAAAAACACATATCCCTCACATTTCTGTGGCAGAAAGTTCTGGAATCTGAGAGGAGCTACAAATTTCCTTCCAACCAGCGTTCCCCCAAGTCTCCCGATAAAAATGATACCTCACTTGCGTGGGTAGGCCTAGCGCCGGCGACAGGAAACACCCCAAAGCACAACGTGGACACATCCTAAATTTTGGAAAAATACAGAGGTGTTTTTTGCGAAGTGCCTACCTGTAGATTTTGACCTGTAGCTCAGCCAGCACCTAGGGAAACCTACCAAACCTGTGCATTTCGGAAAACTACAGACCTAGGGGAATCCAAGGAGGGGTGACTTGCGGGGCTCGGACCAGGTTCTGTTACCCAGAATCCTTTGCAAACCTCAGAATTTGGCTAAAAAAACACATGTTCCTCACATTTCTGTGGCAGAAAGTTCTGGAATCTGAGAGGAGCTACAAATTTCCTTCCACCCAGCGTTCCCCCAAGTCTCCCGATAAAAATGATACCTCACTTGCGTGGGTAGGCCTAGCGCCGGCGACAGGAAACACCCCAAAGCGCAACGTGGACACATCCTAAATTTTGGAAAAAAACAGAGGTGTTTTTTGCGAAGTGCCTACCTGTAGATTTTGGCCTCTAGCTCAGCCGGCACCCAGGGAAACCTACCAAACCTGTGCCTTTCTGAAAACTAGAGACCTAGGGGAATCCAAGGAGGGGTGACTTGCGGGGCTCGGACCAGGTTCTGTTACCCAGAATCCTTTGCAAACCTCAATATTTGGCTAAAAAAACACATGTTCCTCACATTTCTGTGGCAGAAAGTTCTGGAATCTGAGAGGAGCTACAAATTTCCTTCCAACCAGCGTTCCCCCAAGTCTCCCGATAAAAATGATACCTCACTTGCGTGGGTAGGCCTAGCGCCGGCGACAGGAAACACCCCAAAGCACAACGTGGACACATCCTAAATTTTGGAAAAATACAGAGGTGTTTTTTGCGAAGTGCCTACCTGTAGATTTTGGCCTGTAGCTCAGCCAGCACCTAGGGAAACCTACCAAACCTGTGCATTTCTGAAAACTAGAGACCTAGGGGAATCCAAGGAGGGGTGACTTGCGGGGCTCGGACCAGGTTCTGTTACCCAGAATCCTTTGCAAACCTCAGAATTTGGCTAAAAAAACACATGTTCCTCACATTTCTGTGGCAGAAAGTTCTGGAATCTGAGAGGAGCTACAAATTTCCTTCCACCCAGCGTTCCCCCAAGTCTCCCGATAAAAATGATACCTCACTTGCGTGGGTAGGCCTAGCGCCGGCGACAGGAAACACCCCAAAGCGCAACGTGGACACATCCTAAATTTTGGAAAAAAACGGAGGTGTTTTTTGCGAAGTGCCTACCTGTAGATTTTGGCCTCTAGCTCAGCCGGCACCTAGGGAAACCTACCAAACCTGTGCATTTCTGAAAACTAGAGACCTAGGGGAATCCAAGGAGGGGTGACTTGCGGGGCTCGGACCAGGTTCTGTTACCCAGAATCCTTTGCAAACCTCAAAATTTGGCTAAAAAAACACATGTCCCTCACATTTCTGTGGCAGAAAGTTCTGGAATCTGAGAGGAGCTACAAATTTCCTTCCACCCAGCGTTCCCCCAAGTCTCCCGATAAAAATGATACCTCACTTGCGTGGGTAGGCATAGCGCCGGCGACAGGAAACACCCCAAAGCGCAACGTGGACACATCCTAAATTTTTGCAAAAAACAGAGGTGTTTTTTGCGAAGTGCCTACCTGTAGATTTTGGCCTGTAGCTCAGCCGGCACCTAGGGAAACCTACCAAACCTGTGCATTTCTGAAAACTAGAGACCTAGGGGAATCCAAGGAGGGGTGACTTGCGGGGCTCGGACCAGGTTCTGTTACCCAGAATCCTTTGCAAACCTCAAAATTTGGCTAAAAAAACACATGTTCCTCACATTTCTGTGGCAGAAAGTTCTGGAATCTGAGAGGAGCTACAAATTTCCTTCCACCCAGCGTTCCCCCAAGTCTCCCGATAAAAATTATACCTCACTTGCGTGGGTAGGCCTAGCGCCGGCGACAGGAAACACCCCAAAGCGCAACGTGGACACATCCTAAATTTTGGAAAAAAACAGAGGTGTTTTTTGCGAAGTGCCTACCAGTAGATTTTGGCCTGTAGCTCAGCCGGCACCTAGGGAAACCTACCAAACCTGTGCATTTCTGAAAACTAGAGACCTAGGGGAATCCGTGGAGGGGTGACTTGCGGGGCTCGGACCAGGTTCTGTTACCCAGAATCATTTGCAAACCTCAAAACTTGGCTAAAAAAACACATGTTCCTCACATTTCTGTGGCAGAAAGTTCTGGAATCTGAGAGGAGCTACAAATTTCCTTCCACCCAGCGTTCCCCCAAGTCTCCCGATAAAAATGATACCTCACTTGCGTGGGTAGGCCTAGCGCCGGCGACAGGAAACACCCCAAAGCGCAACGTGGACACATCCTAAATTTTGGAAAAAAACTGAGGTGTTTTTTGCGAAGTGCCTACCTGTAGATTTTGGCCTCTAGCTCAGCCGACACCTAGGGAAATCTACCAAACCTGTGCATTTCTGAAAACTAGAGACCGAGGGGAATCCAAGGAGGGGTGACTTGCGGGGCTCGGACCAGGTTCTGTTACCCAGAATGCTTTGCAAACCTCAAAATTTGGCTAAAAAAACACATATCCCTCACATTTCTGTGGCAGAAAGTTCTGGAATCTGAGAGGAGCTACAAATTTCCTTCCACCCAGCGTTCCCCCAAGTCTCCCGATCAAAATGATACCTCACTTGCGTGGGTAGGCCTAGCGCCGGCGACAGGAAACACCCCAAAGCACAACGAGGACACATCCTAAATTTTGGAAAAATACAGAGGTGTTTTTTGCGAAGTGCCTACCTGTAGATTTTGGCCTCTAGCTCAGCCGGCACCTAGGGAAACCTACCAAACCTGTGCATTTCTGAAAACTAGAGACCTAGGGGAATCCAAGTAGGGGTGACGTGCGGGGCTCGGACCAGGTTCTGTTACCCAGAATCCTTTGCAAACCTCAAAATTTGGCTAAAAAAACACATGTTCCTCACATTTCTGTGGCAGAAAGTTCTGGAATCTGAGAGGAGCTACAAATTTCCTTCCACCCAGCGTTCCCCCAAGTCTCCCGATAAAAATGATACCTCACTTGCGTGGGTAGGCCTAGCGCTGGCGAGAGGAAACACCCCAAAGCGCAACGTGGACACATCCTAAATTTTTGAAAAAAACAGAGGTGTTTTTTGCGAAGTGCCTACCTGTAGATTTTGGCCTGTAGCTCAGCCAGCACCTAGGGAAACCTACCAAACCTGTGCATTTCTGAAAACTAGAGACCTAGGGGAATCCAAGGAGGGGTGACTTGCGGGGCTCGGACCAGGTTCTGTTACCCAGAATCCTTTGCAAACCTCAATATTTGGCTAAAAAAACACATGTTCCTCACATTTCTGTGGCAGAAAGTTCTGGAATCTGAGAGGAGCTACAAATTTCCTTCCACCCAGCGTTCCCCCAAGTCACCCGATAAAAATGATACCTCACTTGCGTGGGTAGGCCTAGCGCCGGCGACAGGAAACACCCCAAAGCGCAACGTGGACACATCCTAAATTTTGGAAAAAAACTGAGGTGTTTTTTGCGAAGTGCCTACCTGTAGATTTTGGCCTCTAGCTCAGCCGGCACCTAGGGAAATCTACCAAACCTGTGCATTTCTGAAAACTAGAGACCGAGGGGAATCCAAGGAGGGGTGACTTGCGGGGCTCGGACCAGGTTCTGTTACCCAGAATGCTTTGCAAACCTCAAAATTTGGCTAAAAAAACACATATCCCTCACATTTCTGTGGCAGAAAGTTCTGGAATCTGAGAGGAGCTACAAATTTCCTTCCAACCAGCGTTCCCCCAAGTCTCCCGATAAAAATGATACCTCACTTGCGTGGGTAGGCCTAGCGCCGGCGACAGGAAACACCCCAAAGCACAACGTGGACACATCCTAAATTTTGGAAAAATACAGAGGTGTTTTTTGCGAAGTGCCTACCTGTAGATTTTGACCTGTAGCTCAGCCAGCACCTAGGGAAACCTACCAAACCTGTGCATTTCGGAAAACTACAGACCTAGGGGAATCCAAGGAGGGGTGACTTGCGGGGCTCGGACCAGGTTCTGTTACCCAGAATCCTTTGCAAACCTCAGAATTTGGCTAAAAAAACACATGTTCCTCACATTTCTGTGGCAGAAAGTTCTGGAATCTGAGAGGAGCTACAAATTTCCTTCCACCCAGCGTTCCCCCAAGTCTCCCGATAAAAATGATACCTCACTTGCGTGGGTAGGCCTAGCGCCGGCGACAGGAAACACCCCAAAGCGCAACGTGGACACATCCTAAATTTTGGAAAAAAACAGAGGTGTTTTTTGCGAAGTGCCTACCTGTAGATTTTGGCCTCTAGCTCAGCCGGCACCCAGGGAAACCTACCAAACCTGTGCCTTTCTGAAAACTAGAGACCTAGGGGAATCCAAGGAGGGGTGACTTGCGGGGCTCGGACCAGGTTCTGTTACCCAGAATCCTTTGCAAACCTCAATATTTGGCTAAAAAAACACATGTTCCTCACATTTCTGTGGCAGAAAGTTCTGGAATCTGAGAGGAGCTACAAATCTCCTTCCACCCAGCGTTCCCCCAAGTCTCCCGATAAAAATTATACCTCACTTGCGTGGGTAGGCCTAGCGCCGGCGACAGGAAACACCCCAAAGCGCAACGTGGACACATCCTAAATTTTGGAAAAAAACGGAGGTGTTTTTTGCGAAGTGCCTACCTGTAGATTTTGGCCTCTAGCTCAGCCGGCACCTAGGGAAACCTACCAAACCTGTGCATTTCTGAAAACTAGAGACCTAGGGGAATCCAAGGAGGGGTGACTTGCGGGGCTCGGACCAGGTTCTGTTACCCAGAATCCTTTGCAAACCTCAAAATTTGGCTAAAAAAACACATGTCCCTCACATTTCTGTGGCAGAAAGTTCTGGAATCTGAGAGGAGCTACAAATTTCCTTCCACCCAGCGTTCCCCCAAGTCTCCCGATAAAAATGATACCTCACTTGCGTGGGTAGGCATAGCGCCGGCGACAGGAAACACCCCAAAGCGCAACGTGGACACATCCTAAATTTTTGCAAAAAACAGAGGTGTTTTTTGCGAAGTGCCTACCTGTAGATTTTGGCCTGTAGCTCAGCCGGCACCTAGGGAAACCTACCAAACCTGTGCATTTCTGAAAACTAGAGACCTAGGGGAATCCAAGGAGGGGTGACTTGCGGGGCTCGGACCAGGTTCTGTTACCCAGAATCCTTTGCAAACCTCAAAATTTGGCTAAAAAAACACATGTTCCTCACATTTCTGTGGCAGAAAGTTCTGGAATCTGAGAGGAGCTACAAATCTCCTTCCACCCAGCGTTCCCCCAAGTCTCCCGATAAAAATGATACCTCACTTGCGTGGGTAGGCCTAGCGCCTGCGACAGGAAACACCCCAAAGCGCAACGTGGACACATCCAAAATTTTGGGAGAAAACAGTGCCTACCTGTGGATTTTGGCCTGTAGCTCACCAGGCACCTAGGGAAACCTACCAAACCTGTGCATTTCTGAAAACTAGAGGTCTAGGGGAATCCAAGGAGGGGTGACTTGCGGGGCTCGGGCCAGGTTCTGTTACCCAGAATCCTTTGCAAACCTCAAAATTTGGCTAAAAAAACACATATCCCTCACATTTCTGTGGCAGAAAGTTCTGGAATCTGAGAGGAGCTACAAATTTCCTTCCACCCAGCGTTCCCCCAAGTATCCCGATAAAAATGATACCTCACTTGGTGGGTAGGCCTAGCGCCGGCGACAGGAAACACCCCAAAGCGCAACGTGGACACATCCTAAATTTTGGAAAAAAACAGAGGTGTTTTTTGCGAAGTGCCTACCTGTAGATTTTGGCCTGTAGCTCAGCCAGCACCTAGGGAAACCTACCAAACCTGTGCATTTCTGAAAACTAGAGACCTAGGGGAATCCAAGGAGGGGTGACTTGCGGGGCTCGGACCAGGTTCTGTTACCCAGAATCCTTTGCAAACCTCAATATTTGGCTAAAAAAACACATGTTCCTCACATTTCTGTGGCAGAAAGTTCTGGAATCTGAGAGGAGCTACAAATTTCCTTCCACCCAGCGTTCCCCCAAGTCACCCGATAAAAATGATACCTCACTTGCGTGGGTAGGCCTAGCGCCGGCGACAGGAAACACCCCAAAGCGCAACGTGGACACATCCTAAATTTTGGAAAAAACCGGAGGTGTTTTTTGCGAAGTGCCTACCTGTAGATTTTGGCCTCTAGCTCAGCCGGCACCTAGGGAAATCTACCAAACCTGTGCATTTCTGAAAACTAGAGACCGAGGGGAATCCAAGGAGGGGTGACTTGCGGGGCTCGGACCAGGTTCTGTTACCCAGAATGCTTTGCAAACCTCAAAATTTGGCTAAAAAAACACATATCCCTCACATTTCTGTGGCAGAAAGTTCTGGAATCTGAGAGGAGCTACAAATTTCCTTCCAACCAGCGTTCCCCCAAGTCTCCCGATAAAAATGATACCTCACTTGCGTGGGTAGGCCTAGCGCCGGCGACAGGAAACACCCCAAAGCACAACGTGGACACATCCTAAATTTTGGAAAAATACAGAGGTGTTTTTTGCGAAGTGCCTACCTGTAGATTTTGGCCTGTAGCTCAGCCAGCACCTAGGGAAACCTACCAAACCTGTGCATTTCTGAAAACTAGAGACCTAGGGGAATCCAAGGAGGGGTGACTTGCGGGGCTCGGACCAGGTTCTGTTACCCAGAATCCTTTGCAAACCTCAGAATTTGGCTAAAAAAACACATGTTCCTCACATTTCTGTGGCAGAAAGTTCTGGAATCTGAGAGGAGCTACAAATTTCCTTCCACCCAGCGTTCCCCCAAGTCTCCCGATAAAAATGATACCTCACTTGCGTGGGTAGGCCTAGCGCCGGCGACAGGAAACACCCCAAAGCGCAACGTGGACACATCCTAAATTTTGGAAAAAAACGGAGGTGTTTTTTGCGAAGTGCCTACCTGTAGATTTTGGCCTCTAGCTCAGCCGGCACCTAGGGAAACCTACCAAACCTGTGCATTTCTGAAAACTAGAGACCTAGGGGAATCCATGGAGGGGTGACTTGCAGGGCTCGGACCAGGTTCTGTTACCCAGAATCCTTTGCAAACCTCAAAATTTGGCTAAAAAAACACATGTTCCTCACATTTCTGTGGCAGAAAGTTCTGGAATCTGAGAGGAGCTACAAATCTCCTTCCACCCAGCGTTCCCCCAAGTCTCCCGATAAAAATGATACCTCACTTGCGTGGGTAGGCCTTGCGCCTGCGACAGGAAACACCCCAAAGCGCAACATGGACACATCCAAAATTTTGGGAGAAAACAGTGCCTACCTGTGGATTTTGGCCTGTAGCTCACCAGGCACCTAGGGAAACCTACCAAACCTGTGCATTTCTGAAAACTAGAGGTCTAGGGGAATCCAAGGAGGGGTGACTTGCGGGGCTCGGGCCAGGTTCTGTTACCCAGAATCCTTTGCAAACCTCAAAATTTGGCTAAAAAAACACATATCCCTCACATTTCTGTGGCAGAAAGTTCTGGAATCTGAGAGGAGCTACAAATTTCCTTCCACCCAGCGTTCCCCCAAGTATCCCGATAAAAATGATACCTCACTTGGTGGGTAGGCCTAGCGCCGGCGACAGGAAACACCCCAAAGCGCAACGTGACACATCCTAAATTTTGGAAAAAAACAGAGGTGTTTTTTGCGAAGTGCCTACCTGTAGATTTTGGCCTCTAGCTCAGCCGGCACCTAGGGAAATCTACCAAACCTGTGCATTTCTGAAAACTAGAGACCGAGGGGAATCCAAGGAGGGGTGACTTGCGGGGCTCGGACCAGGTTCTGTTACCCAGAATGGTTTGCAAACCTCAAAATTTGGCTAAAAAAACACATATCCCTCACATTTCTGTGGCAGAAAGTTCTGGAATCTGAGAGGAGCTACAAATTTCCTTCCAACCAGCGTTCCCCCAAGTCTCCCGATAAAAATGATACCTCACTTGCGTGGGTAGGCCTAGCGCCGGCGACAGGAAACACCCCAAAGCACAACGTGGACACATCCTAAATTTTGGAAAAATACAGAGGTGTTTTTTGCGAAGTGCCTACCTGTAGATTTTGGCCTGTAGCTCAGCCAGCACCTAGGGAAACCTACCAAACCTGTGCATTTCTGAAAACTACAGACCTAGGGGAATCCAAGGAGGGGTGACTTGCGGGGCTCGGACCAGGTTCTGTTACCCAGAATCCTTTGCAAACCTCAGAATTTGGCTAAAAAAACACATGTTCCTCACATTTCTGTGGCAGAAAGTTCTGGAATCTGAGAGGAGCTACAAATTTACTTCCACCCAGCGTTCCCCCAAGTCTCCCGATAAAAATGATACCTCACTTGCGTGGGTAGGCCTAGCGCCGGCGACAGGAAACACCCCAAAGCGCAACGTGGACACATCCTAAATTTTGGAAAAAAACAGAGGTGTTTTTTGCGAAGTGCCTACCTGTAGATTTTGGCCTCTAGCTCAGCCGGCACCTAGGGAAACCTACCAAACCTGTGCCTTTCTGAAAACTAGAGACCTAGGGGAATCCAAGGAGGGGTGACTTGCGGGGCTCGGACCAGGTTCTGTTACCCAGAATCCTTTGCAAACCTCAAAATTTGGCTAAAAAAACACATGTTCCTCACATTTCTGTGGCAGAAAGTTCTGGAATCTGAGAGGAGCTACAAATCTCCTTCCACCCAGCGTTCCCCCAAGTCTCCCGATAAAAATGATACCTCACTTGCGTGGGTAGGCCTAGCGCCTGCGACAGGAAACACCCCAAAGCGCAACGTGGACACATCCAAAATTTTGGGAGAAAACAGTGCCTACCTGTGGATTTTGGCCTGTAGCTCACCAGGCACCTAGGGAAACCTACCAAACCTGTGCATTTCTGAAAACTAGAGGTCTAGGGGAATCCAAGGAGGGGTGACTTGCGGGGCTCGGGCCAGGTTCTGTTACCCAGAATCCTTTGCAAACCTCAAAATTTGGCTAAAAAAACACATATCCCTCACATTTCTGTGGCAGAAAGTTCTGGAATCTGAGAGGAGCTACAAATTTCCTTCCACCCAGCGTTCCCCCAAGTATCCCGATAAAAATGATACCTCACTTGGTGGGTAGGCCTAGCGCCGGCGACAGGAAACACCCCAAAGCGCAACGTGGACACATCCTAAATTTTGGAAAAAAACAGAGGTGTTTTTTGCGAAGTGCCTACCTGTAGATTTTGGCCTGTAGCTCAGCCAGCACCTAGGGAAACCTACCAAACCTGTGCATTTCTGAAAACTAGAGACCTAGGGGAATCCAAGGAGGGGTGACTTGCGGGGCTCGGACCAGGTTCTGTTACCCAGAATCCTTTGCAAACCTCAATATTTGGCTAAAAAAACACATGTTCCTCACATTTCTGTGGCAGAAAGTTCTGGAATCTGAGAGGAGCTACAAATTTCCTTCCACCCAGCGTTCCCCCAAGTCACCCGATAAAAATGATACCTCACTTGCGTGGGTAGGCCTAGCGCCGGCGACAGGAAACACCCCAAAGCGCAACGTGGACACATCCTAAATTTTGGAAAAAACCGGAGGTGTTTTTTGCGAAGTGCCTACCTGTAGATTTTGGCCTCTAGCTCAGCCGGCACCTAGGGAAATCTACCAAACCTGTGCATTTCTGAAAACTAGAGACCGAGGGGAATCCAAGGAGGGGTGACTTGCGGGGCTCGGACCAGGTTCTGTTACCCAGAATGCTTTGCAAACCTCAAAATTTGGCTAAAAAAACACATATCCCTCACATTTCTGTGGCAGAAAGTTCTGGAATCTGAGAGGAGCTACAAATTTCCTTCCAACCAGCGTTCCCCCAAGTCTCCCGATAAAAATGATACCTCACTTGCGTGGGTAGGCCTAGCGCTGGCGACAGGAAACACCCCAAAGCACAACGTGGACACATCCTAAATTTTGGAAAAATACAGAGGTGTTTTTTGCGAAGTGCCTACCTGTAGATTTTGGCCTGTAGCTCAGCCAGCACCTAGGGAAACCTACCAAACCTGTGCATTTCTGAAAACTAGAGACCTAGGGGAATCCAAGGAGGGGTGACTTGCGGGGCTCGGACCAGGTTCTGTTACCCAGAATCCTTTGCAAACCTCAGAATTTGGCTAAAAAAACACATGTTCCTCACATTTCTGTGGCAGAAAGTTCTGGAATCTGAGAGGAGCTACAAATTTCCTTCCACCCAGCGTTCCCCCAAGTCTCCCGATAAAAATGATACCTCACTTGCGTGGGTAGGCATAGCGCCGGCGACAGGAAACACCCCAAAGCGCAACGTGGACACATCCTAAATTTTTGCAAAAAACAGAGGTGTTTTTTGCGAAGTGCCTACCTGTAGATTTTGGCCTCTAGCTCAGCCGGCACCTAGGGAAACCTACCAAACCTGTGCATTTCTGAAAACTAGAGACCTAGGGGAATCCAAGGAGGGGTGACTTGCGGGGCTCGGACCAGGTTCTGTTACCCAGAATCCTTTGCAAACCTCAAAATTTGGCTAAAAAAACACATGTTCCTCACATTTCTGTGGCAGAAAGTTCTGGAATCTGAGAGGAGCTACAAATCTCCTTCCACCCAGCGTTCCCCCAAGTCTCCCGATAAAAATGATACCTCACTTGCGTGGGTAGGCCTAGCGCCTGCGACAGGAAACACCCCAAAGCGCAACATGGACACATCCAAAATTTTGGGAGAAAACAGTGCCTACCTGTGGATTTTGGCCTGTAGCTCACCAGGCACCTAGGGAAACCTACCAAACCTGTGCATTTCTGAAAACTAGAGGTCTAGGGGAATCCAAGGAGGGGTGACTTGCGGGGCTCGGGCCAGGTTCTGTTACCCAGAATCCTTTGCAAACCTCAAAATTTGGCTAAAAAAACACATATCCCTCACATTTCTGTGGCAGAAAGTTCTGGAATCTGAGAGGAGCTACAAATTTCCTTCCACCCAGCGTTCCCCCAAGTATCCCGATAAAAATGATACCTCACTTGGTGGGTAGGCCTAGC
Organism: Pleurodeles waltl; assembly: GCF_031143425.1. Taxonomy (NCBI): domain Eukaryota; kingdom Metazoa; phylum Chordata; class Amphibia; order Caudata; family Salamandridae; genus Pleurodeles; species Pleurodeles waltl. The sequence continues at coordinate 826,955,607 of NC_090436.1, forward strand.
GCCGGCGACAGGAAACACCCCAAAGCGCAACGTGGACACATCCTAAATTTTGGAAAAAAACAGAGGTGTTTTTTGCGAAGTGCCTACCTGTAGATTTTGGCCTCTAGCTCAGCCGGCACCTAGGGAAACCTACCAAACCTGTGCATTTCTGAAAACTAGAGACCTAGGGGAATCCAAGGAGGGGTGACTTGCGGGGCTCGGACCAGGTTCTGTTACCCAGAATCCTTTGCAAACATCCAAATTTGGCTAAAAAAACACATGTTCCTCACATTTCTGTGGCAGAAAGTTCTGGAATCTGAGAGGAGCTACAAATCTCCTTCCACCCAGCGTTCCCCCAAGTCTCCCGATAAAAATGATACCTCACTTGCGTGGGTAGGCCTAGCGCCGGCGACAGGAAACACCCCAAAGCGCAACGTGGACACATCCTAAATTTTGGAAAAAAACGGAGGTGTTTTTTGCGAAGTGCCTACCTGTAGATTTTGGCCTCTAGCTCAGCCGGCACCTAGGGAAACCTACCAAACCTGTGCATTTCTGAAAACTAGAGACCTAGGGGAATCCAAGGAGGGGTGACTTGCGGGGCTCGGACCAGGTTCTGTTACCCAGAATCCTTTGCAAACCTCCAAATTTGGCTAAAAAAATACATGTTCCTCACATTTCTGTGGCAGAAAGTTCTGGAATATGTGATGAGCTGCAAATTTCCTTCCACCCAGCGTTCCCCCAAGTCTCCCGATAAAAATGATACCTCACTTGCGTGGGTAGGCCTAGCGCCGGCGACAGGAAACACCCCAAAGCGCAACGTGGACACATCCTAAATTTTGGAAAAAAACTGAGGTGTTTTTTGCGAAGTGCCTACCTGTAGATTTTGGCCTCTAGCTCAGCCGGCACCTAGGGAAACCTACCAAACCTGTGCATTTCTGAAAACTAGAGACCTAGGGGAATCCAAGGAGGGGTGACTTGCGGGGCTCGGGCCAGGTTCTGTTACCCAGAATCCTTTGCAAACCTCAAAATTTGGCTAAAAAAACACATATCCCTCACATTTCTGTGGCAGAAAGTTCTGGAATCTGAGAGGAGCTACAAATTTCCTTCCACCCAGCGTTCCCCCAAGTATCCCGATAAAAATGATACCTCACTTGCGTGGGTAGGCCTAGCGCCGGCGACAGGAAACACCCCAAAGCACAACGTGGACACATCCTAAATTTTGGAAAAAAACAGAGGTGTTTTTTGCGAAGTGCCTACCTGTAGATTTTGGCCTCTAGCTCAGCCGGCACCTAGGGAAACCTACCAAACCTGTGCATTTCTGAAAACTAGAGACCTAGGGGAATCCAAGGAGGGGTGACTTGCGGGGCTCGGACCAGGTTCTGTTACCCAGAATCCTTTGCAAACCTCCAAATTTGGCTAAAAAAACACATGTTCCTCACATTTCTGTGGCAGAAAGTTCTGGAATCTGAGAGGAGCTACAAATCTCCTTCCACCCAGCGTTCCCCCAAGTCTCCCGATAAAAATGATACCTCACTTGCGTGGGTAGGCCTAGCGCCGGCGACAGGAAACACCCCAAAGCGCAACGTGGACACATCCTAAATTTTGGAAAAAAACGGAGGTGTTTTTTGCGAAGTGCCTACCTGTAGATTTTGGCCTCTAGCTCAGCCGGCACCTAGGGAAACCTACCAAACCTGTGCATTTCTGAAAACTAGAGACCTAGGGGAATCCAAGGAGGGGTGACTTGCGGGGCTCGGACCAGGTTCTGTTACCCAGAATCCTTTGCAAACCTCCAAATTTGGCTAAAAAAATACATGTTCCTCACATTTCTGTGGCAGAAAGTTCTGGAATATGTGATGAGCTGCAAATTTTCTTCCACCCAGCGTTCCCCCAAGTCTCCCGATAAAAATGATACCTCACTTGCGTGGGTAGGCCTAGCGCCGGCGACAGGAAACACCCCAAAGCGCAACGTGGACACATCCTAAATTTTGGAAAAAAACGGAGGTGTTTTTTACGAAGTGCCTACCTGTAGATTTTGGCCTCTAGCTCAGCCGGTACATAGGGAAACCTACCAAACCTGTGCATTTCTGAAAACTAGAGACCTAGGGGAATCCAAGGAGGGGTGACTTGCGGGGCTCGGGCCAGGTTCTGTTACCCAGAATCCTTTGCAAACCTCAAAATTTGGCTAAAAAAACACATATCCCTCACATTTCTGTGGCAGAAAGTTCTGGAATCTGAGAGGAGCTACAAATTTCCTTCCACCCAGCGTTCCCCCAAGTATCCCGATAAAAATGATACCTCACTTGCGTGGGTAGGCCTAGCGCCGGCGACAGGAAACACCCCAAAGCGCAACGTGGACACATCCTAAATTTTTGAAAAAAACAGAGGTGTTTTTTGCGAAGTGCCTACCTGTAGATTTTGGCCTCTAGCTCAGCCGGCACCTAGGGAAACCTACCAAACCTGTGCATTTCTGAAAACTAGAGACCTAGGGGAATCCAAGGAGGGGTGACTTGCGGGGCTCGGACCAGGTTCTGTTACCCAGAATCCTTTGCAAACCTCCAAATTTGGCTAAAAAAAACACATGTTCCTCACATTTCTGTGGCAGAAAGTTCTGGAATCTGAGAGGAGCTACAAATCTCCTTCCACCCAGCGTTCCCCCAAGTCTCCCGATAAAAATGATATCTCACTTGCGTGGGTAGGCCTAGCGCCGGCGACAGGAAACACCCCAAAGCGCAACGTGGACACATCCTAAATTTTGGAAAAAAACGGAGGTGTTTTTTGCGAAGTGCCTACCTGTAGATTTTGGCCTTTAGCTCAGCCGGCACCTAGGGAAACCTACCAAACCTGTGCATTTCTGAAAACTAGAGACCTAGGGGAATCCAAGGAGGGGTGACTTGCGGGGCTCGGACCAGGTTCTGTTACCCAGAATCCTTTGCAAACCTCAAAATTTGGCTAAAAAAACACATGTTCCTCACATTTCTGTGGCAGAAAGTTCTGGAATCTGAGAGGAGCTACAAATTTCCTTCAACCCAGCGTTCCCCCAAGTCTCCCGATAAAAATGATACCTCACTTGCCTAGGTAGGCCTAGCGCCGGCGACAGGAAACACCCCAAAGCGCAACGTGGACACATCCTAAATTTTTGAAAAAAACAGAGTTTTTTTTGCGAAGTGCCTACCTGTAGATTTTGGCCTGTAGCTCAGCCGGCACCTAGGGAAACCTACCAAACCTGTGCATTCCTGAAAACTAGAGACCTAGGGGAATCCAAGGAGGGGTGACTTGCGGGGCTCGGACCAGGTTCTGTTACCCAGAATCCTTTGCAAACCTCAAAATTTGGCTAAAAAAACACATGTTCCTCACATTTCTGTGGCAGAAAGTTCTGGAATCTGAGAGGAGCTACAAATCTCCTTCCACCCAGCGTTCCCCCAAGTCTCCCGATAAAAATGATACCTCACTTGCATGGGTAGGCCTAGCGCCGGCGACAGGAAACACCCCAAAGCGCAACGTGGACACATCCTAAATTTTGGAAAAAAACTGAGGTGTTTTTTGCGAAGTGCCTACCTGTAGATTTTGGCCTCTAGCTCAACCGGCACCTAGGGAAACCTACCAAACCTGTGCATTTCTGAAAACTAGAGACCTAGGGAAATCCAAGGAGGGGTGACTTGCGGAGCTCGGACCAGGTTCTGTTACCCAGAATCCTTTGCAAACCTCAAAATTTGGCTAAAAAAACACATGTTCCTCACATTTCTGTGGCAGAAAGTTCTGGAATCTGAGAGGAGCTACAAATTTCCTTCAACCCAGCGTTCCCCCAAGTCTCCCGATAAAAATGATACCTCACTTGCGTAGGTAGGCCTAGCGCCGGCGACAGGAAACACCCCAAAGCGCAACGTGGACACATCCTAAATTTTTGAAAAAAACAGAGGTTTTTTTGCGAAGTGCCTACCTGTAGATTTTGGCCTGTAGCTCAGCCGGCACCTAGGGAAACCTACCAAACCTGTGCATTCCTGAAAACTAGAGACCTAGGGGAATCCAAGGAGGGGTGACTTGCGGGGCTCGGACCAGGTTCTGTTACCCAGAATCCTTTGCAAACCTCAGAATTTGGCTAAAAAAACACATGTTCGTCACATTTCTGTGGCAGAAAGTTCTGGAATCTGAGAGGAGCTACAAATTTCCTTCCACCCAGCGTTCCCCCAAGTCTCCCGATAAAAATGATACCTCACTTGCGTGGGTAGGCCTAGCGCCAGCGACAGGAAACACCCCAAAGCGCAACGTGGACACATCCTAAATTTTGGAAAAAAACAGAGGTGTTTTTTGCGAAGTGCCTACCTGTAGATTTTGGCCTCTAGCTCAGCCGGCACCTAGGGAAACCTACCAAACCTGTGCATTTCTGAAAACTAGAGACCTAGGGGAATCCAAGGAGGGGTGACTTGCGGGGCTCGGACCAGGTTCTGTTACCCAGAATCCTTTGCAAACCTCCAAATTTGGCTAAAAAAACACATGTTCCTCACATTTCTGTGGCACAAAGTTCTGGAATCTGAGAGGAGCTACAAATCTCCTTCCACCCAGCGTTCCCCCCAAGTCTCCCGATAAAAATGATACCTCACTTGCGTGGGTAGGCCTAGCGCCGGCGACAGGAAACACACCAAAGCGCAACGTGGACACATCCTAAATTTTGGAAAAAAACGGAGGTGTTTTTTGCGAAGTGCCTACCTGTAGATTTTGGCCTCTAGCTCAGCCGGCACCTAGGGAAACCTACCAAACCTGTGCATTTCTGAAAACTAGAGACCTAGGGGAATCCAAGGAGGGGTGACTTGCGGGGCTCGGACCAGGTTCTGTTACCCAGAATCCTTTGCAAACCTCCAAATTTGGCTTAAAAAATACATGTTCCTCACATTTCTGTGGCAGAAAGTTCTGGAATATGTGATGAGCTGCAAATTTCCTTCCACCCAGCGTTCCCCCAAGTCTCCCGATAAAAATGATACCTCACTTGCGTGGGTAGGCCTAGCGCCGGCGACAGGAAACACCCCAAAGCGCAACGTGGACACATCCTAAATTTTGGAAAAAAACGGAGGTGTTTTTTACGAAGTGCCTACCTGTAGATTTTGGCCTCTAGCTCAGCCGGTACCTAGGGAAACCTACCAAACCTGTGCATTTCTGAAAACTAGAGACCTAGGGGAATCCAAGGAGGGGTGACTTGCGGGGCTCGGGCCAGGTTCTGTTACCCAGAATCCTTTGCAAACCTCAAAATTTGGCTAAAAAAACACATATCCCTCACATTTCTGTGGCAGAAAGTTCTGGAATCTGAGAGGAGCTACAAATTTCCTTCCACCCAGCGTTCCCCCAAGTATCCCGATAAAAATGATACCTCACTTGCGTGGGTAGGCCTAGCGCCGGCGACAGGAAACACCCCAAAGCGCAACGTGGACACATCCTAAATTTTTGAAAAAAACAGAGGTGTTTTTTGCGAAGTGCCTACCTGTAGATTTTGGCCTCTAGCTCAGCCGGCACCTAGGGAAACCTACCAAACCTGTGCATTTCTGAAAACTAGAGACCTAGGGGAATCCAAGGAGGGGTGACTTGCGGGGCTCGGACCAGGTTCTGTTACCCAGAATCCTTTGCAAACCTCAAAATTTGGCTAAAAAAACACATGTTCCTCACATTTCTGTGGCAGAAAGTTCTGGAATCTGAGAGGAGCTACAAATCTCCTTCCACCCAGCGTTCCCCCAAGTCTCCCGATAAAAATGATATCTCACTTGCGTGGGTAGGCCTAGCGCCGGCGACAGGAAACACCCCAAAGCGCAACGTGGACACATCCTAAATTTTGGAAAAAAACGGAGGTGTTTTTTGCGAAGTGCCTACCTGTAGATTTTGGCCTTTAGCTCAGCCGGCACCTAGGGAAACCTACCAAACCTGTGCATTTCTGAAAACTAGAGACCTAGGGGAATCCAAGGAGGGGTGACTTGCGGGGCTCGGACCAGGTTCTGTTACCCAGAATCCTTTGCAAACCTCAAAATTTGGCTAAAAAAACACATGTTCCTCACATTTCTGTGGCAGAAAGTTCTGGAATCTGAGAGGAGCTACAAATTTCCTTCAACCCAGCGTTCCCCCAAGTCTCCCGATAAAAATGATACCTCACTTGCCTAGGTAGGCCTAGCGCCGGCGACAGGAAACACCCCAAAGCGCAACGTGGACACATCCTAAATTTTTGAAAAAAACAGAGTTTTTTTTGCGAAGTGCCTACCTGTAGATTTTGGCCTGTAGCTCAGCCGGCACCTAGGGAAACCTACCAAACCTGTGCATTCCTGAAAACTAGAGACCTAGGGGAATCCAAGGAGGGGTGACTTGCGGGGCTCGGACCAGGTTCTGTTACCCAGAATCCTTTGCAAACCTCAAAATTTGGCTAAAAAAACACATGTTCCTCACATTTCTGTGGCAGAAAGTTCTGGAATCTGAGAGGAGCTACAAATCTCCTTCCACCCAGCGTTCCCCCAAGTCTCCCGATAAAAATGATACCTCACTTGCATGGGTAGGCCTAGCGCCGGCGACAGGAAACACCCCAAAGCGCAACGTGGACACATCCTAAATTTTGGAAAAAAACTGAGGTGTTTTTTGCGAAGTGCCTACCTGTAGATTTTGGCCTCTAGCTCAACCGGCACCTAGGGAAACCTACCAAACCTGTGCATTTCTGAAAACTAGAGACCTAGGGAAATCCAAGGAGGGGTGACTTGCGGAGCTCGGACCAGGTTCTGTTACCCAGAATCCTTTGCAAACCTCAAAATTTGGCTAAAAAAACACATGTTCCTCACATTTCTGTGGCAGAAAGTTCTGGAATCTGAGAGGAGCTACAAATTTCCTTCAACCCAGCGTTCCCCCAAGTCTCCCGATAAAAATGATACCTCACTTGCGTAGGTAGGCCTAGCGCCGGCGACAGGAAACACCCCAAAGCGCAACATGGACACATCCTAAATTTTTGAAAAAAACAGAGGTTTTTTTGCGAAGTGCCTACCTGTAGATTTTGGCCTGTAGCTCAGCCGGCACCTAGGGAAACCTACCAAACCTGTGCATTCCTGAAAACTAGAGACCTAGGGGAATCCAAGGAGGGGTGACTTGCGGGGCTCGGACCAGGTTCTGTTACCCAGAATCCTTTGCAAACCTCAGAATTTGGCTAAAAAAAAACATGTTCGTCACATTTCTGTGGCAGAAAGTTCTGGAATCTGAGAGGAGCTACAAATTTCCTTCCACCCAGCGTTCCCCCAAGTCTCCCGATAAAAATGATACCTCACTTGCATGGGTAGGCCTAGCGCCAGCGACAGGAAACACCCCAAAGCGCAACGTGGACACATCCTAAATTTTGGAAAAAAACAGAGGTGTTTTTTGCGAAGTGCCTACCTGTAGATTTTGGCCTCTAGCTCAGCCGGCACCTAGGGAAACCTACCAAACCTGTGCATTTCTGAAAACTAGAGACCTAGGGGAATCCAAGGAGGGGTGACTTGCGGGGCTCGGACCAGGTTCTGTTACCCAGAATCCTTTGCAAACCTCCAAATTTGGCTAAAAAAACACATGTTCCTCACATTTCTGTGGCAGAAAGTTCTGGAATCTGAGAGGAGCTACAAATCTCCTTCCACCCAGCGTTCCCCCAAGTCTCCCGATAAAAATTATACCTCACTTGCGTGGGTAGGCCTAGCGCCGGCGACAGGAAACACCCCAAAGCGCAACGTGGACACATCCTAAATTTTGGAAAAAAACGGAGGTGTTTTTTGCGAAGTGCCTACCTGTAGATTTTGGCCTCTAGCTCAGCCGGCACCTAGGGAAACCTACCAAACCTGTGCATTTCTGAAAACTAGAGACCTAGGGGAATCCAAGGAGGGGTGACTTGCGGGGCTCGGACCAGGTTCTGTTACCCAGAATCCTTTGCAAACCTCCAAATTTGGCTAAAAAAATACATGTTCCTCACATTTCTGTGGCAGAAAGTTCTGGAATATGTGATGAGCTGCTAATTTTCTTCCACCCAGCGTTCCCCCAAGTCTCCCGATAAAAATGATACCTCACTTGCTTGGGTAGGCCTAGCGCCGGCGACAGGAAACACCCCAAAGCGCAACGTGGACACATCCTAAATTTTGGAAAAAAACGGAGGTGTTTTTTACGAAGTGCCTACCTGTAGATTTTGGCCTCTAGCTCAGCCGGTACCTAGGGAAACCTACCAAACCTGTGCATTTCTGAAAACTAGAGACCTAGGGGAATCCAAGGAGGGGTGACTTGCGGGGCTCGGGCCAGGTTCTGTTACCCAGAATCCTTTGCAAACCTCAGAATTTGGCTAAAAAAACACATATCCCTCACATTTCTGTGGCAGAAAGTTCTGGAATCTGAGAGGAGCTACGAATTTCCTTCCACCCAGCGTTCCCCCAAGTATCCCGATAAAAATGATACCTCACTTGCGTGGGTAGGCCTAGCGCCGGCGACAGGAAACACCCCAAAGCGCAACGTGGACACATCCTAAATTTTTGAAAAAAACAGAGGTGTTTTTTGCGAAGTGCCTACCTGTAGATTTTGGCCTCTAGCTCAGCCGGCACCTAGGGAAACCTACCAAACCTGTGCATTTCTGAAAACTAGAGACCTAGGGGAATCCAAGGAGGGGTGACTTGCGGGGCTCGGACCAGGTTCTGTTACCCAGAATCCTTTGCAAACCTCCAAATTTGGCTAAAAAAACACATGTTCCTCACATTTCTGTGGCAGAAAGTTCTGGAATCTGAGAGGAGCTACAAATCTCCTTCCACCCAGCGTTCCCCCAAGTCTCCCGATAAAAATGATATCTCACTTGCGTGGGTAGGCCTAGCGCCGGCGACAGGAAACACCCCAAAGCGCAACGTGGACACATCCTAAATTTTGGAAAAAAACGGAGGTGTTTTTTGCGAAGTGCCTACCTGTAGATTTTGGCCTTTAGCTCAGCCGGCACCTAGGGAAACCTACCAAACCTGTGCATTTCTGAAAACTAGAGACCTAGGGGAATCCAAGGAGGGGTGACTTGCGGGGCTCGGACCAGGTTCTGTTACCCAGAATCCTTTGCAAACCTCAAAATTTGGCTAAAAAAACACATGTTCCTCACATTTCTGTGGCAGAAAGTTCTGGAATCTGAGAGGAGCTACAAATTTCCTTCAACCCAGCGTTCCCCCAAGTCTCCCGATAAAAATGATACCTCACTTGCCTAGGTAGGCCTAGCGCCGGCGACAGGAAACACCCCAAAGCGCAACGTGGACACATCCTAAATTTTTGAAAAAAACAGAGTTTTTTTTGCGAAGTGCCTACCTGTAGATTTTGGCCTGTAGCTCAGCCGGCACCTAGGGAAACCTACCAAACCTGTGCATTCCTGAAAACTAGAGACCTAGGGGAATCCAAGGAGGGGTGACTTGCGGGGCTCGGACCAGGTTCTGTTACCCAGAATCCTTTGCAAACCTCAAAATTTGGCTAAAAAAACACATGTTCCTCACATTTCTGTGGCAGAAAGTTCTGGAATCTGAGAGGAGCTACAAATCTCCTTCCACCCAGCGTTCCCCCAAGTCTCCCGATAAAAATGATACCTCACTTGCATGGGTAGGCCTAGCGCCGGCGACAGGAAACACCCCAAAGCGCAACGTGGACACATCCTAAATTTTGGAAAAAAACTGAGGTGTTTTTTGCGAAGTGCCTACCTGTAGATTTTGGCCTCTAGCTCAACCGGCACCTAGGGAAACCTACCAAACCTGTGCATTTCTGAAAACTAGAGACCTAGGGAAATCCAAGGAGGGGTGACTTGCGGAGCTCGGACCAGGTTCTGTTACCCAGAATCCTTTGCAAACCTCAAAATTTGGCTAAAAAAACACATGTTCCTCACATTTCTGTGGCAGAAAGTTCTGGAATCTGAGAGGAGCTACAAATTTCCTTCAACCCAGCGTTCCCCCAAGTCTCCCGATAAAAATGATACCTCACTTGCGTAGGTAGGCCTAGCGCCGGCGACAGGAAACACCCCAAAGCGCAACGTGGACACATCCTAAATTTTTGAAAAAAACAGAGGTTTTTTTGCGAAGTGCCTACCTGTAGATTTTGGCCTGTAGCTCAGCCGGCACCTAGGGAAACCTACCAAACCTGTGCATTCCTGAAAACTAGAGACCTAGGGGAATCCAAGGAGGGGTGACTTGCGGGGCTCGGACCAGGTTCTGTTACCCAGAATCCTTTGCAAACCTCAGAATTTGGCTAAAAAAACACATGTTCGTCACATTTCTGTGGCAGAAAGTTCTGGAATCTGAGAGGAGCTACAAATTTCCTTCCACCCAGCGTTCCCCCAAGTCTCCCGATAAAAATGATACCTCACTTGCGTGGGTAGGCCTAGCGCCGGCGACAGGAAACACCCCAAAGCGCAACGTGGACACATCCTAAATTTTGGAAAAAAACAGAGGTGTTTTTTGCGAAGTGCCTACCTGTAGATTTTGGCCTCTAGCTCAGCCGGCACCTAGGGAAACCTACCAAACCTGTGCATTTCTGAAAACTAGAGACCTAGGGGAATCCAAGGAGGGGTGACTTGCGGGGCTCGGACCAGGTTCTGTTACCCAGAATCCTTTGCAAACCTCCAAATTTGGCTAAAAAAACACATGTTCCTCACATTTCTGTGGCAGAAAGTTCTGGAATCTGAGAGGAGCTACAAATCTCCTTCCACCCAGCGTTCCCCCAAGTCTCCCGATAAAAATGATACCTCACTTGCGTGGGTAGGCCTAGCGCCGGCGACAGGAAACACCCCAAAGCGCAACGTGGACACATCCTAAATTTTGGAAAAAAACGGAGGTGTTTTTTGCGAAGTGCCTACCTGTAGATTTTGGCCTCTAGCTCAGCCGGCACCTAGGGAAACCTACCAAACCTGTGCATTTCTGAAAACTAGAGACCTAGGGGAATCCAAGGAGGGGTGACTTGCGGGGCTCGGACCAGGTTCTGTTACCCAGAATCCTTTGCAAACCTCCAAATTTGGCTTAAAAAATACATGTTCCTCACATTTCTGTGGCAGAAAGTTCTGGAATATGTGATGAGCTGCAAATTTCCTTCCACCCAGCGTTCCCCCAAGTCTCCCGATAAAAATGATACCTCACTTGCGTGGGTAGGCCTAGCGCCGGCGACAGGAAACACCCCAAAGCGCAACGTGGACACATCCTAAATTTTGGAAAAAAACGGAGGTGTTTTTTACGAAGTGCCTACCTGTAGATTTTGGCCTCTAGCTCAGCCGGTACCTAGGGAAACCTACCAAACCTGTGCATTTCTGAAAACTAGAGACCTAGGGGAATCCAAGGAGGGGTGACTTGCGGGGCTCGGGCCAGGTTCTGTTACCCAGAATCCTTTGCAAACCTCAAAATTTGGCTAAAAAAACACATATCCCTCACATTTCTGTGGCAGAAAGTTCTGGAATCTGAGAGGAGCTACAAATTTCCTTCCACCCAGCGTTCCCCCAAGTATCCCGATAAAAATGATACCTCACTTGCGTGGGGAGGCCTAGCGCCGGCGACAGGAAACACCCCAAAGCGCAACGTGGACACATCCTAAATTTTTGAAAAAAACAGAGGTGTTTTTTGCGAAGTGCCTACCTGTAGATTTTGGCCTCTAGCTCAGCCGGCACCTAGGGAAACCTACCAAACCTGTGCATTTCTGAAAACTAGAGACCTAGGGGAATCCAAGGAGGGGTGACTTGCGGGGCTCGGACCAGGTTCTGTTACCCAGAATCCTTTGCAAACCTCCAAATTTGGCTAAAAAAACACATGTTCCTCACATTTCTGTGGCAGAAAGTTCTGGAATCTGAGAGGAGCTACAAATCTCCTTCCACCCAGCGTTCCCCCAAGTCTCCCGATAAAAATGATATCTCACTTGCGTGGGTAGGCCTAGCGCCGACGACAGGAAACACCCCAAAGCGCAACGTGGACACATCCTAAATTTTGGAAAAAAACGGAGGTGTTTTTTGCGAAGTGCCTACCTGTAGATTTTGGCCTCTAGCTCAGCCGGCACCTAGGGAAACCTACCAAACCTGTGCATTTCTGAAAACTAGAGACCTAGGGGAATCCAAGGAGGGGTGACTTGCGGGGCTCGGACCAGGTTCTGTTACCCAGAATCCTTTGCAAACCTCAAAATTTGGCTAAAAAACACATGTTCCTCACATTTCTGTGGCAGAAAGTTCTGGAATCTGAGAGGAGCTACAAATCTCCTTCCACCCAGCGTTCCCCCAAGTCTCCCGATAAAAATGATACCTCACTTGCATGGGTAGGCCTAGCGCCGGCGACAGGAAACACCCCAAAGCGCAACGTGGACACATCCTAAATTTTTGAAAAAAACTGAGGTGTTTTTTGCGAAGTGCCTACCTGTAGATTTTGGCCTCTAGCTCAACCGGCACCTAGGGAAACCTACCAAACCTGTGCATTTCTGAAAACTAGAGACCTAGGGGAATCCAAGGAGGGGTGACTTGCGGGGCTCGGACCAGGTTCTGTTACCCAGAATCCTTTGCAAACCTCAAAATTTGGCTAAAAAAACACATGTTCCTCACATTTCTGTGGCAGAAAGTTCTGGAATCTGAGAGGAGCTACAAATTTCCTTCAACCCAGCGTTCCCCCAAGTCTCCCGATAAAAATGATACCTCACTTGCCTAGGTAGGCCTAGCGCCGGCGACAGGAAACACCCCAAAGCGCAACGTGGACACATCCTAAATTTTTGAAAAAAACAGAGTTTTTTTTGCGAAGTGCCTACCTGTAGATTTTGGCCTGTAGCTCAGCCGGCACCTAGGGAAACCTACCAAACCTGTGCATTCCTGAAAACTAGAGACCTAGGGGAATCCAAGGAGGGGTGACTTGCGGGGCTCGGACCAGGTTCTGTTACCCAGAATCCTTTGCAAACCTCAAAATGTGGCTAAAAAAACACATGTTCCTCACATTTCTGTGGCAGAAAGTTCTGGAATCTGAGAGGAGCTACAAATCTCCTTCCACCCAGCGTTCCCCCAAGTCTCCCGATAAAAATGATACCTCACTTGCATGGGTAGGCCTAGCGCCGGCGACAGGAAACACCCCAAAGCGCAACGTGGACACATCCTAAATTTTGGAAAAAAACTGAGGTGTTTTTTGCGAAGTGCCTACCTGTAGATTTTGGCCTCTAGCTCAACCGGCACCTAGGGAAACCTACCAAACCTGTGCATTTCTGAAAACTAGAGACCTAGGGAAATCCAAGGAGGGGTGACTTGCGGAGCTCGGACCAGGTTCTGTTACCCAGAATCCTTTGCAAACCTCAAAATTTGGCTAAAAAAACACATGTTCCTCACATTTCTGTGGCAGAAAGTTCTGGAATCTGAGAGGAGCTACAAATTTCCTTCAACCCAGCGTTCCCCCAAGTCTCCCGATAAAAATGATACCTCACTTGCGTAGGTAGGCCTAGCGCCGGCGACAGGAAACACCCCAAAGCGCAACGTGGACACATCCTAAATTTTTGAAAAAAACAGAGGTTTTTTTGCGAAGTGCCTACCTGTAGATTTTGGCCTGTAGCTCAGCCGGCACCTAGGGAAACCTACCAAACCTGTGCATTCCTGAAAACTAGAGACCTAGGGGAATCCAAGGAGGGGTGACTTGCGGGGCTCGGACCAGGTTCTGTTACCCAGAATCCTTTGCAAACCTCAAAATTTGGCTAAAAAAACACATGTTCCTCACATTTCTGTGGCAGAAAGTTCTGGAATCTGAGAGGAGCTACAAATCTCCTTCCACCCAGCGTTCCCCCAAGTCTCCCGATAAAAATGATACCTCACTTGCGTGGGTAGGCCTAGCGCCGGCGACAGGAAACACCCCAAAGCGCAACGTGGACACATCCTAAATTTTGGAAAAAAACGGAGGTGTTTTTTGCGAAGTGCCTACCTGTAGATTTTGGCCTCTAGCTCAGCCGGCACCTAGGGAAACCTACCAAACCTGTGCATTTCTGAAAACTAGAGACCTAGGGGAATCCAAGGAGGGGTGACTTGCGGGGCTCGGACCAGGTTCTGTTACCCAGAATCCTTTGCAAACCTCAAAATTTGGCTAAAAAAACACATGTCCCTCACATTTCTGTGGCAGAAAGTTCTGGAATCTGAGAGGAGCTACAAATTTCCTTCCACCCAGTGTTCCCCCAAGTCTCCCGATAAAAATTATACCTCACTTGCGTGGGTAGGCCTCGCGCCGGCGACAGGAAACACCCCAAAGCGCAACATGGACACATCCTAAATTTTGGAAAAAAACGGAGGTGTTTTTTGCGAACTGCCTACCTGTAGATTTTGGCCTCTAGCTCAGCCGGCACCTAGGGAAACCTACCAAACCTGTGCATTTCTGAAAACTAGAGACCTAGGGGAATCCAAGGAGGGGTGACTTGCGGGGCTCGGACCAGGTTCTGTTACCCAGAATCCTTTGCAAACCTCAAAATTTGGCTAAAAAAACACATGTCCCTCACATTTCTGTGGCAGAAAGTTCTGGAATCTGAGAGGAGCTACAAATTTCCTTACACCCAGCGTTCCCCCAAGTCTCCCGATAAAAATGATACCTCACTTGCGTTGGTAGGCCTAGCGCCGGCGACAGGAAACACCCCAAAGCGCAACGTGGACACATCCTAAATTTTTGACAAAAACAGAGGTGTTTTTTGCAAAGTGCCTACCTGTAGATTTTGGCCTGTAGCTCAGCCGGCACCTAGGGAAACCTACCAAACCTGTGCATTTCTGAAAACTAGAGACCTAGGGGAATCCAAGGAGGGGTGACTTGCAGGGCTTGGACCAGGTTCTGTTACCCAGAATCCTTTGCAAACCTCAAAATTTGGCTAAAAAAACACATGTTCCTCACATTTCTGTGGCAGAAAGTTCTGGAATCTGAGAGGAGCTACAAATCTCCTTCCACCCAGCGTTCCCCCAAGTCTCCCGATAAAAATGATACCTCACTTGCGTGGGTAGGCCTAGCGCCTGCGACAGGAAACACCCCAAAGCGCAACGTGGACACATCCAAAATTTTGGGAGAAAACAGTGCCTACCTGTGGATTTTGGCCTGTAGCTCACCCAGCACCTAGGGAAACCTACCAAACCTGTGCATTTCTGAAAACTAGAGACCTAGGGGAATCCAAGGAGGGGTGACTTGCGGGGTTCGGACCAGGTTCTGTTACCCAGAATCCTTTGCAAACCTCAAAATTTGGCTAAAAAAACACAGGTTCCTCACATTTCTGTGGCAGAAAGTTCTGGAATCTGAGAGGAGCCACAAATTTCCTTCCACCCAGCGTTCCCCCAAGTCTCCCGATAAAAATTATACCTCACTTGCGTGGGTAGGTCTAGCGCCCGCGACAGGAAACACCCCAAAGCGCAACGTGGACACATCCCATTTTTTGAAAGAAAACAGTGCCTACCTGTGGATTTTGGCCTGTAGCTCAGACGGCACCTAGGGAAACCTACCAAACCTGTGCATTTCCGCAAACTAGAGACCTAGGGGAATCTAAGGAGGGGTGACTTGCGGGGCTCGGACCAGGTTCTGTTACCCAGAATCCTTTGCAAACCTCAAAATGTGGCTAAAAAAACACATGTTCCTCACATTTCTGTGGCAGAAAGTTCTGGAATCTGATAGGAGCCACAAATTTCCTTCCACCCAGTGTTCCCCCAAGTCTTCCGATAAAAATGGTACCTCACTTGTGTGGGTGGGCCAGGTGCCTGCAACAGAATAAGGCCCAAAACCTGAAGGGATAGAAGGGATAGCACAGCAAGTTTATAAGGGCATATTCTTTTATACATCTTTAGACGGACTCTGCTTTGGGGACCCACATAAGTGAGGTGTCATTTTACTTGGGAGACTGAGGGGAAAACTGGGGAGTAGGAATTTTGTGCTGGAGCGGTGATCCTACTAAGAAAAATCAGGAAAATATGCTTTTTTATGCAAATTTTGAGGTTTACAGAGGAGTCTGGGTAAGAAAATGTTGGGGGAGCCACACAAGCCACACCTCCCTAGACTCCTTGGGGTGCCTAGTTTTAAAAAGTTTCTGGGTTTTGTAGGTTTCCCTACATGACGGCCGCACCCAGGACCAAAAACATAGGTGGGCCCTCCCCCCCAAACACAGGTATTTTTGGAATATATCACTTTGATGTGTGCACATACGTCCGTGATGTGCCAAACACTAAAATTGTGAAAAGAAACACACTTAGGTTATGTGAAGAAGACCCCTCACCCACCAACCAAGTTGGTGGCATGCTTCATCATCGGGGTCCCACCCGAGGCACCTAGCGTGTCTCAAGTGTGCTGCGACGCCTGATTACAGCGGAGCAGGTTTTGTCATTTGTACCACACATACTGGTTGGATTTGGCACGAGGGTGAGTGATGGTTCAGTAGATCAAATTTTATTAACAAGAGATTTCACAAAAGCGAAATGCACTGGTAATAACTGAAAGGCCAAAAAACTGAACCAATGACTCACAGCTCGTGAGCTGTAAAGCCACGACAAGGCACCAACCGATTTACAGTCCATTCACACACCTTTCATACATGACATGCACTAGACCATTCACGCCGCCAGCCACGGGCCCAGCACATTACAAGACTCGCATCCACAGACAGCGCCAGTCAAGGGCCCATCACTTTCATACGCCCACATGCCTGATACAGCAATCACACTATGATGAGTGTGTGGACTGGCGTTTGGCCGGCACTGCCAGCCAAGCGCCACCCCACCCACACCACCAGCCAAGCGCCACCCCACACACACCGCCAGCCCAGCGCCACCCCACACACACCGCCAGCCAAGCGCCACCCTACACACACCGCCAGCCAAGCGCCACCCCACACACACCGCCAGCCAAGCGCCACCCCACCCACGCCGCCAGCCAAGCGCCACTCTACACATGCCATCCCCTTTTTTTTGTTTTTAAACAACAAAGAAACCACTAATCATAAATTAGTACAATCCTACAAACACAAAAGCTCTAACTGAATACATGACTAATGCCAACCGTGAAACCGAACATATAAAAATATAAAACACCAGTTTACGCTCACGGAATTTCCCAATAATTCTTCTGTGTGTGGTAGCTCCTGAAACAGCCACCCACACACAGCCCAGGCTTTGAAGGACAATCAGGGCAGGCCATCCTAGTCTCCTTCCTGATACCTCTTCGAGCACAGACTCTACATCTCTTAGCAGGAAAGTTTTTTTTGGCCGTGGGAGGAATGTGCTCAGCAAAGTGACGATCTTTCAATCTAGCCACATCCTCCACCACTGCTTCTCTAGGAACTCTTGCCTGTTCCAGCAGAACAAGGCTAGCTATGATAGACTCCTGAAATTTCACAAATGTCATCCTTGACTCTGGAGAACTATCCTTAAACACAACAAAAGCATTAAAAGTTGCCAAGTGGAACAAGTGAAGCGCTAATTTCTTATACCACACATAAGACTTACGAGCAGCAGTGTAAGGTTCTAACCTCTGATCTACTCTATCAACACCACCCATGTGCTTATTATAGTCTAAGATGCACACAGGTTTGCGCACTTCGGCAACCTGACCCCAAACAGCCACAGGTGAAGTACTCTCATCATGGATGGTGCTTAGCATGTATACATCCCTCTTGTCTACAAATTTCAGAGCTAGCAGCTCATCATTCCGCAAGGCACTGCACTGTCCCTTCTCAAGTTTTTTACAGACAAGCTCTTTTGGATAGCCTTTCCGATTAGAGCGGATTGTGCCACAAGCAACAGTGTCCACTCTGAACAACTCCTTGAACAACCGAACTCCAGTGTAGAAGTTATCTACATATAAATGGTGACCTTTGTTAAACAGTCGTCTACCAAGTTCCCACACAATTTTCTCACTAACTCCAAAAGTGGGAGGACAACCAGGGGGGTCAATATTGGAATCCCTACCAGTGTAGACCCGGAAATTATAAACATATCCTGTACTACTTTCTGACAGCATATACAATTTAATTCCATACCGTGCCCTCTTGCTAGGAATGTACTGCCTAAAAACCAAACGACCCTTGAACAGGACCAAAGACTCATCTACAGATATTTCTTTCCCTGGAACATAGATCTCTGAAAACCGATCTACCAAATGATCAAGGACAGGTCTAATCTTAAAAAGACGGTCAGAATCAGGATGATCTCGTGGCAAGGCTAAAGCATTATCTACAAAATGCAACATCCGAAGAAGAAGCTCATACCGGTTACGACTCATGATGGCAGGAAATATAGCAGTTGCCATCAAGGGACTAGTAGACCAATATGAAGACAGCGACGGCTTCCTTATCAGCCCCATCAAAAAAGTTAAACCCAAGAACTTTTTCAACTCTTCCAGATTTGTGGGAATCCACCGGCTAGCTCTAGAGTGTGGCCTAAGTCTGGCAGCGTTGTCCCTCAAAAACTGCTCTGCATACAAATTAGTCTGCTCAACAATCTCTTCCAAAAATATATCGTCCATAAACAACTCAAAAAAGTTGACGGGCAAAAAGTTTTCCGTATTAACTCGACACCCTGGAAAACCAGTAAACGCAGGCAACTGTGTCTGCTCCATGTTTGGTGCAACCCATGCGTCAGGACTTCCAATGGGAAGCCTTTCAGCCGCTGGCTCCTGCACCATTGGCACATCACTGTCCTCCTCTAAAACAGGCCCTTCATCAGCACTGAGAGTGGCTTCATCATCAGATGATTCATCTCTGACAGAAAATTCACTTCCAGAATCCTGCACTTCCTCCTCTGCCTCAGATGCAGAGTCAGTCTCATATTCATGGTCAGAAGATGACTCAAAAAGCACACTAACAACCTGCTGAGCGGTCATCCTACGGCTGGCCATGATCCTTCCTACAAAAATTAACTGGACAAATACACCACCAACAACCAGCACTGTGTAAGATAAGTAACAAAGTATAGGTTTATCACTAAGAATTATAAACTCAAAAACTATACTGCTCACTTGCCTGAAAAAGCTTGACTCACCAGCAACTACTCTGCACAGCCACAGCAATCACCAACGATATCCCACTAAAAAGAGAAAAAAAAAAGCAAATTAGACATAAGACAACACAATAATCATTGTGCATAACTCTAAGGACAATTTCACACACAATCCTGCATTCAGTACACCACCTACAAACATGTCATTCATGCATTGCAACAATACTCACTTGGAGTAAATTTATTTACTTACCTAAAACATGCAACTACGCAAACCGCAGGACAACTACTGCCAAAACTGCAACAAGCCACAGCAAAGTCAGCAAAAGCTTTGAACTAGAACAAAAAGGAGAAAAACTGTTATTATCATAAAAGCAAATACTTCGCCAGTTGACAAACACTCCGCCACTAACCATTTTTTCATTTTCCCTTGTGTCTAGTCTTCTCTGCTTGGGGGAAGATGGGCCTAAAAAAAAATAGGCCAATCTACCCCCAAGGGGAGGGGGCAGAAATCGCCCAGATTACATTGCACCCTTTGGGGGGGGCGACCCTTGCCCAAGGGGCCACACCCCCACACAAAGCACACACACACACACATATAGTATCCCTGGCGCTATGGGGATTCTGCCCCCCTTGGGGACAGAAAGGCCTAAAAAATAGGCATATCTGCCCCCAAGGGGGGCAGAACTGCCCAAAAATACATGTGGGCCCCTGGGGACGACCCTTGCCCAAGGGGCCGCCCCCCAACACAAAAAATAAAAACCAACAATAAAATCCCTGGTGTCTAGTGGCTTTCTACCCCCCTTGGGGGCAGATCGGCGTAAAAATAGGGCCAATCTGCCCCCAAGGGGGGCAGAAACAACGATAAATACATTGCGCCCCCGGGGGGAGCGACCCTTGCCCAAGGGGCCACCCCCCAACACAAAGCACACATACAAACATATCTTTCTGGCGCTATTGGGATTCTGCCCCCCTTGGGGGCAGAAAGGCCTAATAAAAATAGGCCTCTCTGCCCCCAAGGGGGGCAGAACTGCCCAAAAATACATGAGGGCCCCTGGGGGCGACCCTTGCCCAAGGGGCCGCCCCCCAACACAAAAAATAAAAATCAACAATAAAATCCCTGGTGTCTAGTGGCTTTCTGCCCCCCTTGGGGGCAGATCGGCCTAAAAATAGGGCCAATCTGCCCCCAAGGGGGCCAGAAACGACAATAAATACATTGCGCCCCCGGGGGGAGCGACCCTTGCCCAAGGGGCCACCCCCCAACACAAAGCACACATACATACATACTATTTCTGGCGCTATTGGGATTCTGCCCCCCTTGGGGGCAGAAAGGCCTAAAAAAAATAGGCCTCTCTGCCCCCAAGGGGGGCAGAACTGCCCAAAAATACATGAGGGCCCCTGGGGGCGACCCTTGCCCAAGGGGCCGCCCCCCAACAAAAAAAATAAAAATCAACAATAAAATCCCTGGTGTCTAGTGGCTTTCTGCCCCCCTTGGGGGCAGATCGGCCTAAAAGTAGGGCCAATCTGCCCCCAGGGGGGGCAGAAACGACGTAAAATACATTTGCCCCGAAAGGGGAGCGACCCTTGCCCAAGGGGTCGCTCCCCTACACTAATAAGCACTCAACAGAGAAATCCCTGGTGTCTAGTGGGCATTCCTGCTGCCCGATCGCATCGCGATCGGGCAGCAGGAATGCTCAAAGAGACATCGAGGGAAAGGAAAACCCTTTCCTTTCCCTCGATGCCTCTCTCAGAGCACCCCCACCCCGCACGAAGGTGAAATACTCACCTTCTCCCTTGACGCACTGGAAGCAAATGGCTTCCAGTGCGTCTTTCCCCCTTTCCATGAAATCAGCGCGCGATCGCGCGCTGACGTCATGGGGGGGGGTGGGGTGGGGTGGGCGTGAAAGGGGAAGGGATTCCCCTTTCAGCCCTGTCCTGTGGGTGTTGGGGGGCGGCCCTCGGGGGAAGCGCTAGCGCTTCCCCCGACTGCCAGTCCCAGGACGTAATGGTTACGTCCATGGCGCCACACGGTCGCTGCCATGGACGTAACCATTACGTCCCTGGCGGGGAAGGGGTTAAAGCACAACAGGGCATCTGGCAAAGATGGCGTTCCAGCAGATTTGTTCCTAACATATATTGAAATCTGGGCGAGATACATTACTATCATATCTGATGAAATAGCGGTGGGGGCACCATACTGAGTCATGTAAGGGCGCTGTTGTAGTTCCCATTTTCAAAAAGGGTGATAGAGCCCTACCCTGCAACTAAAGACCAATTAGCCTACTAGACTGTATGCAGAAAGTGTTCTGCCACTGCCTTCTGGGTAAGATTGAGGACTGGATGTTGGAGCGTGATATCCTTAGCCCATTGCATGCTGCCTTTGCAAGAAAACTTCCACTGTTGATCAAGCCTTTAGAGTTCTGCTTCTATATTGGAAGACGGTTTTTATTGGTAAGGGAGTCTGTATGTTGCCTTTGTTGATTTGAAATCTGCGTTTGACTTAGTGCCTCGCAAAAAGATGTCAGAAGTTCTCTCCGGGTGGCAATTCCCACCCACATCCTTTCCTTGCTAGTACGGCTCCATGAGGGCAACTATGCACGTGTTAGGTGGGGTGACTTGGGGCAGCTTACTGATAAAATTCCAGTATCAAGAGGAGTACGCCAAGGGTGTGTCCTTGCTCTAACTCTGTTCTCTTTACATATTAATGACACTGTTTCTTCTTTACTCAAGGTGGAGAAAGATGCACAAATTTTAGGTACACATAAAGTTCTGGTCTTGCTATTTGCAGATGACACCATTTTGATATCTAAGACCCGAGTGGTCTACAGAAACTCCTTACGTGCTTTGAGGAATTCTGTTCCGCTCGGTAATTAGAAATCAACACATCCCCCAAAAAAATGATGGCATTCAATCCCTATAGATCTTTTAAAGGGAAGGATAAACTTGGAGGTACTTCACTTGAGAAGGTGAAATCATTTAGCTATCTTGGTCGGATATGTCTTGGAAGCCACACATTGCTAAACAGGTGTTTTTTGAGGTATTAATTAAGGATTTTGGCCTTTCTTACACTAAGGGGGTCATTACAACATTGGCGGTAAAAGCTGCTTACCGCCTTGCAGAAGACTGCCAATACACCGCCACGGAAAACCGCCACAGCTATTATGACCCACATCTCGGAATCCGCCGAAATTCAGACACCCACACAAGTCGGCCACACCAAAGGTCAGTGATAAACTGGCGAAAACAAATCCTCCACCGTCACGCCAACAGAAACACGTCCATGCTATTATGACCCACGAATCCACCCGGCGGTCTTTCAACTGCGGTATTCCATTGGCGGTACACATCGCTGCGCTCAAAATACACACACATCTCCAAAACGCCGCCACATTGGACAATTTAAAATACACACACCTGATACACATACAAACACCACTCCCACACACCCAACACAATATAAAACACACACCCACATCACCCACAAACCCTACGACCAAAAAATAGAGACGAAGGCGACAGAGAGAGCAAAGCAATAGACAACCCCACCACACAGAGGCACACAACACCATCACCCACACAACATCCATGCACAAAACACCACGCACCTCTACACATCACCACACTCATCACCACATACACCACCCCACACATCACCTACACCACCCCATGGCACGCCAAAGACACCCAGGTTTTCGGAGGAGGAGCTCAGGGTCATGGTGGAGGAAATCGTACGGGTAGAGCCACAGCTATTTGGATCACAGGTGCAGCACACCTCTATAGCTAGGAAGATGGAGCTATGGCGAAGAATAGTCGACAGGGTCAACGCAGTGGGACAGCACCCAAGAAATCGGGAGGACATCAGGAAGAGGTGGAACGACCTACGGGGGAAGGTGTGTTCCATGGTCTCCAGGCACAACATCGCGGTTCAGCAGACTGGCGGCGGACCCCCACAACTAACAACATGGGAGGAGCAAGTCTTGACCATTATGCATCCAGAGGGCCTCGGAGGAGTCGGTGGAGGAATGGACACTGGTAAGTCAAATCTTAACTATCATATCCCCCACCCTACCTGCATGCTATCACACACCCCTACCCACACCCCCTCCCCTATCACTCCAGCTCCTCACAAATGTACTAATAACACAAACCACACATCCCAACACCAAGCCCTGCATGCAACAACAAAGCATGGACACCCATCACTAAAGCATGCCCACTGCACATACCCATAACACCCCCTAACCATCATCACACAAGCCCCCACACAGGAATGCTAGCACTGGGGTACACGCTCACCCACCCATTGCACACCATGAGACACACACATGCAATAATCATGCTTTTATACCCTTGCAGGACCACTACCTAATGTCACCAGATAGGAGGGTCCAGACATCTCTACCCCACCCACAGAAGAGGCCCACAGTGATGACAGCAGCTCTGGCCAACTGGATCCAGATGACCAGCCCGGACCATCGTGGGCCTCAGGACAGTCGGTTCCCCACGCACAGGCACAGCCCAACACTGACCTTCCACCCTCTGGTAACACCAGCACAGCACCTACCCAGCGGGCCCATACCTCCGTACCCAGGGCACGTCAATCAGCTGTGTGTCCACCACTACAGGGAACCCAGGATAACCCACCACCCCAACAACAACAGGGGCCTGGAGGCAGTGGTAGTGGGCACACAGTCCAGGGGACGGAGGCCCAGGAACACAGGGGAACTGGGAGGGCTGCTGTGCAACAGGGGGCGGACAGGCTTAGGGAACCCACTCTCCACGAGGCCCTCTCCTCCATCATGGGAGCATACCACCACTCCCAGGAGACGATGGAGACGGTCCTGGCCAAGTTTCAGGAGATCCAGCGCATGCAGGACGAACTGTATTTGGGGTTCAGGTAGGAGCTCAGAACCATCAGCTCCGCCCTGGGCACCATCGTAGGGGTGCTGAAGGACATACAGAAGACCATGAGGGACACCGTGGCACTCCAAGGGGCCCCTGACACTAGCATGGACGATGAACTGCCTACCACCTCCACCGGCGCTAGTGGACAGGATGCCCCGCCACAGGACCACCACACCAGCAACCCACCCCCTGCAGACGGAGAACCACCCTGCAAGCGGTCCCTGAGATCCAGGAACAGGACAGAGCAAGATGGCAAGACCCCCGCCAGGAAATGAGACCACCCTGATTGTCATCCCACTGTCCCACTTTGTTACCCTGTCCAGACTGGAACTGTTCCAGCTCCACTTCCTATGCCCATATGGGCAGTGCACCTGTGAGACTAATAGACTGGACTCTGCGATGGACATTCCTCCACCGTCACCCATCACCATTTTGCCACCCCCTCCAATAATTAGCACTTCAATAAACACCCTTGAACCACAAAACAATCTGGAGTCAGTCTGTGATTATGAAAATGTGTATTAACTATGACAATGGGAAAATGCGTTCGAAAATGTAATGTCAACATACCTATGTCACACATCACAAGTCCATGAAGGATGCAAGCAGATGACAATTGTTGGTAACCACAACTGTGAATCCGTAATGGAAATGTACCACTCAGTTAGCAAATACTGCTTCAAATTGACAGACAGGATAGACGTAGAAGTGTGAAAGTGAATGTAATAGTAAAAAAAAATTATCTCACCTGTGTGTCACTGGAAATATTGCTGTATGACAGAGTCCCTGTTATCAATGTCTTCTTCCCCTGCTTCCTCCTCATCACTGTCCACAGGCTCCACAGCTGGCACAACACCGTCATCTGGACCATCCTCCTGCAGAAAAGGCACCTGGCATCGCAAAGCAAGATTGTGAAGCATAGAGCAGGCGATGATGATCTGGCACACCTTCCTTGGTGAGTAGTATAGGGAACCACCTGTCATATGGAGGCACCTGAACCTGGCCTTCAGGAGGCCAAAGGTGCGTTCGATCACCCTCCTAGTCCGCCCATGGGCCTCCTTGTAGCATTCCTCTGCCCTGGTCCTGGGATTCCTCACTGGGGTCAATAGCCATGACAGGTTGGGGTAACCAGAGTCCCCTAACAGCCACACACGGTGCCTCTGGAGTTGACCCATCACATACGGGATGCTGCTATTCCGCAGGATGTAGGCGTCATGCACTGAGCCAGGGAACATAGCATTTACCTGCGAGATGTACTGGTCTGCCAAACATACCATCTGTACATTCATCGAATGATAACTCTTCCGGTTCCTGTACACCTGTTCACTCCTGTGTGGGGGGACCAAAGATACATGGGTCCCATCAATGGCACCTATGATGTTAGGGATATGTCCCAGGGCATAGAAGTCACCTTTAACTGTAGCCAAATCCTCCACCTGAGGGAAAACGATGTAGCTCCTCACGTGTTTCAGCAGGGCAGACAACACTCTGGACAACACGTTGGAAAACATAGGCTGGGACATCCCTGATGGCATGGCCACTGTTGTTTGAAATGACCCACTTGCTAGGAAATGGAGCACTGATAGCACCTGCACTTGAGGGGGGATTCCTGTGGGATGGCGGATTGGTGACATAAGGTCTGGCTCCAACTGGGTACACAGTTCCTGGATAGTGGCACGGTCAAACCTGTAGGTGATGATTAAATGTCGCTCCTCCATTGTCAACAGGTCCACCAGCGGTCGGTATACCGGAGGATTCCGCCATCTCCTCACATGTCCCAGCTGATGGTGCCTAGGAAGGACAACAGCGATCACAGAGTCAAGCAACTCAGAGGTATGTACCCACAGCTACACAGTACACGAAACATAATCCTGAAGAAGTCGTTTGGGATCGATTTGAAGTGTTCCCAAGACGAAACACGTGTTGGCTTGAATTGTACCGGCTTGAATTGTACCATATTGGAGATATGTTTATACCTATGAGGAGCGAATATGTAAAGCATTAAATGGACTTTTTGAATTTGTATTAAAAGTTGATACTCGAAATTGCAGAATTTTCTACAGACCAAATATCTTTTCTAGGTGTGCCACACTATGTAATCCTTTTTGTTGGGTTGTTTCTAACCTATAAGGGGGAAGGGGGTGTTCCCTTGTGTAGGCACCCAGGTTTTTCTTTGTTTTCATGTCTACTTGATTTATAATTGATGCTATTTGTTGATCCTGAGCGCCCATTTAACCCCATTTTTCACCCCACTAGCAATCTTGTATTCATCACTTTAGGGGGGGTTGCTTGGACATAGAGCTTGGATACAGCTTAATACTTCATTATGGATAGAGATAAAATGGCAGAGGATTTGTTTGATAGTTTAGCTAGGGGGGTTACACCCCAAAATATATGGCGGAATGATGCACATACACCTAATGAAGGATTGAGGAATAAATTCATTAGATTGGAGAAACTTAAGAGAAATGAATTGTCCAAATGGTGGGATGGGGCCACTTTGAAACAATACATTAAATTGAATCGTATCCCTAGGGGGTTAAGATCCCAGATATTTCCAACTTATGATGATCTAGACCCTGATTTATTGACCGTATGGTACAAGGAATTAACAGCGAGTTCGACAAAACTCATGGAAATATTGATTATTAATGCGGAGAGAAAGGTATCTAAATTACAGGCTGAGATTCTAACTCTTGAAAAAGAAATTGAGGGTTTAAATCTAAAGGAACCAACTGAAAAAAACTATAAGATTCTGGATGAGATTATACTTAAATTTCAAGAAGAAATAACACAGAGGAAAGCACGTAAATTAAAAAGAGATGAAAAGGACTATTTGACAGGGAGAGTTTTTACTTTCGCCAGTAAATATGATT
Source organism: Pleurodeles waltl (assembly GCF_031143425.1). Lineage (NCBI taxonomy): Eukaryota > Metazoa > Chordata > Amphibia > Caudata > Salamandridae > Pleurodeles > Pleurodeles waltl. Next base: position 826,982,280 of record NC_090436.1, read on the forward strand.
ATTTAATTCACACTAACTTGACATCTAGGAGTCCGAGTACATCAAATATTTCAGATTCAACATCAATCAGTACTCCGGCCACTAGTGATAGTGAAGTAGATGGAACTATAGGTATATCTACCCCAGGGGGTGCCAGTGCTGACAGTAATTCAATTTTTTTACAAGAACCTATGAGGATGAAACGGAGCAAATTCATCCAAAACAAAAGCACAAAAAAACAAGAAGGGGCGGTAGAAGAAAGAGGAGTCAAGACAAGGGATGGGGATGGGGTATCGACAAGATCTCGGAACAACAAAAAATCCTAGAGGATGATGAATCGGCTTCCATCAATGTGATTAACTATTCCAAATTTCAACTTACTACAGGAACAAAGAGTCTTTTGGCGAGGGGACTCAATTTTTGCCCCAGATCTTTTGGGGACCCTTGTAGGTCCAAGATTGATTTATTTAAATTTGTGCGTAAACTTAAAATCAAGAAATACTTTCACCAGCATCCTACAACGGATTCCAGTGCCAATTCAGGTGGATCTATTCCTAGTACTCTGTCTATTGAGCAAGTACATGATACAGCACTTATTCTATCACTTGCAGAGAGAGATGAAGATCCTGGCATTGTATCCAGGATGCTTCAAGATCTGGACATTGATTCGGATATGAGCATTCACAGTGGCTTAAAGAAAAAATCAGGTTGGACACCCAGGTCTTGTAGTCTGAATTGCTTTGATAGATTTTTTGACCTGGTGTGTCAAGATTTTGACAAATGTTTAAATAAGATCAAATTTAAACGACATACGAATAACATTAAATTGGAGGAATCAACTGCATTAATGATTTTGAAGCAGAGTAAAGATATCATTATTAGGCAGGCAGACAAAGGAGGGAATGTGGTTCTGATGAATAAAACTGACTATGACAATGAAATCCTATCACAACTTAACGATGCAATATGTTATGAGAGGGTATGTGAAAATCCCATTCCCAATCTAACTCGTACAATAAACAAAAAACTGATGACCTGGCGGGAAAAGGGTCTTTTAAACAAAGAAGAATACTTGTACTTGAGAATAGATCATCCCAGATTTCCGTGTCTCTATACACTGCCCAAGGTGCATAAGGGTTTGCCTTTTCCGCCAGGCAGACCTATTGTCTCAGGGATTTCAGGTCCTACGGAGAAGCTTTCGGAATATGTTGATTGCTTTTTGCAACCACTAGTATGTAATCTACCATCTTTTATTAAAGATACCACGCATATTCTGAGCATCCTGAATGATGTGGAGTGGGACAATGACATGATGTTGGTAACATTGGATGTTGTTGCATTATACACATGTATCAATCATGAACTTGGACAAGAAGCTGTCCGTTTCTTTCTACACAAAAGATCAGCGAGTTATTGGGAGCATACTGACATGTTAATTGAAATGATGAACCTGATATTGACCAATAATTTTTTCTTATTTAATAATGATTGGTTTCGACAAAAGCAAGGTGTGGCCATGGGCTCCAAATTCTCCCCCTCATATGCAAATTTGATTATGGGGTGGTTCGAGCATAAATGGATTTGGGGCCCTAATGCAAGCCAATGGCAAACCTATATATTATTCTGGGGAAGATATATTGATGATTGTTTTATGATCTGGACGGGTGGTGAAGAGAAATTTTTGGAATTTGGTGAATTTTTAAACTCTAATAACATGAACGTGAAATTTACACATCAATATAGTTTCACAAGCATTGAATTTCTAGACATTGAAATTTTCATTGCTGATGGCAAAATTCAGAGCAGACTATTTCGCAAAACCACAGCTTGCAATTCTATACTTCATGCAGACAGCGCGCACCCTAGGCATCAAGTAGCATCTATCCCTTACTCAGAATTTGTGAGGGCTAGACGTAATTGTAGCTTAGATGAAGAATTTTTCCATGAGTTAGATAACATGGGTGAAAGATTTTTAGCACGAGGTTACTCGCATAAATTGGTCAGGAAGGCCCATCATAGAGCTAAAAGCTTAAAGAGAGATGACATATTAAAAAAGATTAGCAACATTAAGAGGACTAATCAATCAAATATAACCCGTTTTATTACTGACTATAATGAGGTTTCATTAATTTTACAAAAATGTATGAATAAACATTGGTCGTCATTATCCCAGGATGAATCACTGAAGGATATTTTGCCTGAAAGATTATCAGTAACATTCCGGAGGGGTCGTAATCTAAAAAGCATATTGAGTCCCAGTTTTACTGCTAATTCTCCTAAGACGACATGGCTTTCCACTAAAACGGTTGGTTTTTTCAGGTGTGGATGTTGCGGAGTATGCCGCTGGGCCTGTCACAAGATGAAAGAATTTTCGGATGGCAAAACACAAATTAAGATTTGCTCAATGATTAACTGTAACACCACTTTTGTGGTTTACATTATACGTTGTAAATGCCAGAAAATTTATGTAGGCAGCACAATTCGTGCACTTAAAATTAGAATTGGTGAACACATGAGAGCGCTAAAGAATTTGGATATGAGATATCCTTTGGTGACACACATAATGATGTGTGACTCACAGACCAATCACAAGAGTTTTGAATTCTTTGGGTTGGAACACATCGCCAAAGACCCGAGGGGTGGAAATAGGGAACTAGCCCTGCGACAAAGAGAGGCACTCTGGATTATGAGATTAAAGGCCGTGGAGTTTGGTCTTAATACTGATAGGGAGTTGGAATTCTTTCTTGTAGAATAATCAAAGAAATGGGTGACCTAGGCATTGATGTTATCGATCATTCAATCAATATTGTTGTCATGTGTTATTCTATGTGTCAATTGAATGTGCTGTATGTTATACATGTGTGTTTTTTGTTTTTTATTCTCTCTATTGCTAACAGATTTGTATTGTTTCAGTTACTAATCAAAATCTTTCAATGAAGTCGTCAGGGGTTCAATTCATTTCCTGATGATTGAACGGGGATTATTCGATCGGGCTCCATCACCAAATTAACACACATATTTTATATAAAAATCTTCTTATCTCTAAAATCGCTATTCTACACCTGTGATTATTCAATTTGGGTAATTATGCCCCTTGAATGGATATATTAGAGTTGGTGAGGTCATCCATTTAATAGGATGATTCGATTGCTTTCAATATTTGTAGGGGCATTTTGGATTTTCATCTAATTTGGATGCTAGTGTTTATATCAGTCTTGTTCAAGTAGTGAGTTTAAATTAGCAGTCTAGATCATAAACATTGGGGTTTTCTTCTGAGGCATTTTGAAGATATTTTGCACTTGGTATTAATGTGAGTCTTTTGTTTAGTTTTATGATGATGCCTTCGATCTTGCCGGGAGTCCGTTTTCTATGTTTCTGATTTTGTGTATATTTGGACTTCCGGGTTCCAGACGCTAGCTGGAATAATCGCGTACTCGCGTTTCCTGTCGATTTTACAACATCACTCAGTCGAAGACTAGCGTACTCGCCTTTCCGTTTTGCACGTAGCAGCTTTTGGAGCTTATTCCTTCTCATATTGTTAATACGGTGAGTTTTGGGTGGATTCTTGAGCGAGATTATGTTTTTGTTGTTTGTTAAAAGACCCTGATGTGGGGGTGTTTGTCGGCACTTGAATAGTGTCCACGTGTGTTCAATGTTGACTGATTTTTGATGGTTGAGGGTGCCCCTAGTTAATCGTAATGGTATGAGTAAATTGCTTTTGGGACTTCCTGAGATCACACTAGATTGAACGATTGAAGTACGTTCCCCTGTTAACATGGTATACAGACTATTTTCATGAAATCGTTATTCACTTTCTATGGATTTTGTTTATCTGTTTGCTAGATCTGGAGGCGCAATAAAGGTTATTGTATTGGATATTCATTGATTCTTGGACTAATGATCAACATAGATGGTTCATAATCGTACATTGGACTTTAGAAATCCTGTGATGAGAGGTAACTGTATTGCGAACCTTGTTGACTTAATTTTATTTGAGCATTTCCGATTTAGGAAATATAATAGGCATTAATATTCTTGTTTCAGATAATCATCACTTACTTTTTGTGTGATTTTTCGTGGATGGTGCGTGAGGATGGTTGAAGTTGGGTCAACCTTTTGAAAAATTAAGAGGTATGATTTTTTGAAGGTTACTGTACGATAATTGGCACAGGGGTGTTTTTTCATCATGGATTGTTGGAATTTGGGTTTAATATAGGTTAGATGTTGTTTTGTAGATTATTTATAATCACCTCTCGAACTTCTTACACATTGATAATCCATTGGGGATTATCTGGGCACTTATTTCACATCGTTTTTCTTTCTCTTTTCTTTTCTTTTCTCTTTTTCCTTTTTCCTTTTGATTAAGGGACACTATTAGAGATAATGATACTATACGGTTTAATACTTCGGCCAATTTGTTTGGGACTTAAGTTAGAATGTCCACTAACACTTTCTTTGTTAACTCTGAGGACTAGGTTGTAGGATTTTGATTTTTAACTTAATCAACTTCATTTACAATTTTAGCCCTGAAGAAGTCGTTTGGGATCGATTTGAAGTGTTCCCAAGATGAAACACGTGTTGGCTTGAATTGTACCGGCTTGAATTGTACCATATTGGAGATATGTTTATACCTATGAGGAGCGAATATGTAAAGCATTAAATGGACTTTTTGAATTTGTATTAAAAGTTGATACTCGAAATTGCAGAATTTTCTACAGACCAAATATCTTTTCTAGGTGTGCCACACTATGTAATCCTTTTTGTTGGGTTGTTTCTAACCTATAAGGGGGAAGGGGGTGTTCCCTTGTGTAGGCACCCAGGTTTTTCTTTGTTTTCATGTCTACTTGATTTATAATTGATGCTATTTGTTGATCCTGAGCGCCCATTTAACCCCATTTTTCACCCCACTAGCAATCTTGTATTCATAATCCAAAAAGTTGTCTGTAAGTGTGTTGAGTCCAGGCCTAGGTATGTGTGACGCAGTTGTAAATGAAGCCATATAGGCCCCTGAAATGGTGGCTGTAAAGTGGGACAATGGGATGTGAGGTAACTGCGCTGGCGTTGCACACCGTCGCGGTAGGCGGTCGAAGACCGCGGCGCAATGATGCATTGGTTAACATTGGACCCTATGGGTCCCAGGAGCCAATGACGAAGTGCGCCGGCGGTGATGATACGCACCACCGCGGACGTCACCGCCGCGGACATGACCGCCATTTTCTACCTGTTCAATCACTCGATACCTGATCTTCGACAGGAGGAGACCTACACTGCAAGTGCTGCTGTGACCTCGTTCTGGAAGAGACAATGGCACGTGTGTCTGGGGAAAGGGCCCCTGCCTTCACTGCACAGGAGTTGGAGAAGCTTGTGGACGGGGTCCTCCCCCAGTACACGTTACTCTACGGTCCTCCAGACCAACAGTTGAGTACATAGGGTGCAAGTTGTATGGGCTATGCCTGGGTGGAGAGGGCTGGATGTAAGTAGGAAGGGGTCAGAGTTATGCGAGTATGAAGGAGTGTGAATGCATGTGCCACATGGCAAGGGCAGGGATGTGGGCCACTCACTACGACGGTGCAGTTGTTAATGACTTCTCTTCTTCCCCTGTACATGTCATGTAGGTCAGCGCCCACCAGAAGAAGGATATTTGGCGTGCCATCGCCAAGGACGTCCGGACCCTGGGGGTCCACCAGAGACGGAGCACCCACTGCCGTAAAAGATGGGAGGACATTCGCCGCTGGAGCAAGAAGACGGCGGAAGCTCAGCTGGGGATGGCCTCTCAACGTGCGAGGGGTGCCCGTCGCACCATGACCCACCTGATGTTCCGGATCCTGGCGGTGGCCTACCCTGAGTTGGATGGGCGCATGAGGGCATCACAGCAGACACAAGGGGGTGAGTACACTCACATTCTCATGACTTTGCGCGCAGTGGAGGGGTCTGAGTGGGGGAGGAGGGCTGTGGGTTTCCCTAGGCCAGGGCGAGTTCCGTAGGCTAGGCCCCTCCATAATGCAGGCCATGTGCCACTCCACCCCACCTCTGTAGAGTGCCAAGTACAGGTATACATGCCCCTGTGTCATCTATGTGTGCAGATGTGGACCATAGCCATGTAGGCCATATCCCAGGAACTGCATTTGTAGAGCCCAAGAGCGCGGCGTAGTGCAGGGGGCTGCTGTGTCTGTATTGTCCGCCGACTGTAGCGGTAAGCCATGCACTCAACCTGTCTTTCTTCTGTTTCCCCACCCGTTTTTGTGCTCTCCCTGTTCTTTTGTGCGTCAGCATCATCAGGCGGAGGTACAGGGGCACCGGAGCACGAGGGGGCTGCGTCCCACATGGCCATGGAGGGCCACACCACGAACTCGGAATACACCAGTGGGACGGAGGGGAGCACCACGGCGGTCAGCGGATCAGCAAACAGCGACACAGACTCATCCTCCGATGGGAGCTCCCTTGTGGTGGCAGCACCATCTGTGCTCCCTACTTCTACAGGTACAGCCACCACTCCCCCTACCAGCACCGCCCTCCCAGCAGCCCCTCAGCCTTCGCCCCGTGCCCGCTCATCCAGGAGGGTGGGCATCACCTTCGCCCCAGGCACCTCAGCCCCTGCCCCTATCACCCCTGCTGCCCTCAGTGAGGAGGCCATTGACCTCCTCAGGTCACTCACTGTTGGGCAGTCTACCATTGTGAATGCCATCCAGGGTGTGGAGAGGGAGTTGCAACACACTAATGCATTCCTGGAGGGCATTCGTTCTGGTCAGGCTGCCCATCATCGAACCCTGCAATCTCTGGCCTCATCACTGATGGCAGCCATTGTCCCTGTGTCTAGCCTCTCCCCTCCAGCTTCCTCCACCCAGGCCCAATCCCCTGTACCTCAGCATATCCCAAGCACACCATCAGACCAGCCTGCACACACGTCAACACACAAGGGCAGCTCAGGCAAACATAGGCACCACACATCCCACAGGCACTCACACAAGCATCACCCACATACAGACACAGCAACATCCACTGCCTCCTCTGTGTCCCCCTCCTCGTCGTCTCCCTCCTCCCTCCCAGTGTCGTCTACACTCTCACCTGCATGCACTACCACTACAGCCACTAGGACTCGCACCAGAACACCCAGCACCACACCCCGCTCACCTGCACTCACCACCCCCACTACCATTTACACGTCCCCTGTGTCCTCTCCCAGTGTGTCTGTGACGCCCCCTCCCAAAGTACACAAACGCGGGCACACACACACCCAACATCCATCCACCTCACGACAGCCTCCAGAACATGCACCTGCACCCAAAGCATCAAAAGTTACACCTCCTACAACCACCTCCTCTTCCTCCACTCCCAGACCCCCTCCAGCTACCCGTCACAGTGTTTGTCAGAAACTTTTCCTGAGCAACCTTGACCTCTGTCCCATCACCCCCCCCTCTCCAATTCATAGGTCCCGAGGTAGCACCTCAGCCAAAAGGATTCCGGTACCAGTGGTGCCTGTTAGAGGTATGTGGAGTGCACCGGGCACCAGGGCAGCCAGTGTGACACGGAGCCAAAGCACTGCCAGTCCACCCCCTGTGAAGCACCAGAAGTTGGACAGTGCCCGACGGGAGAGGGGGAAGACACCTGCCGGCAAAGCCTCCCACAAGGGTCCCGGGGGGAGTGTCGAGTCAGCTGTGACGCCTCCCAAGGTGGGGAAGGGGCATAAGAAGTCTGGGAAAAGCAGCACGGCGGAGAAGGCCGCCATCCTCCCTGCTGCCAAAGACGCCACTGCCAGCCCCATCGTCACTGGTCAGGAGACCACCGCCGGAGTCAGTGCCCAGGAGGGCAGCACTATCGTCACTGGTCAGGAGACCACCGCCAGAGTCAGTCCCCAGGAGGGCAGCACTATCGTCACTGGTCAGGAGACCACCGCCAGAGTCAGTGGCCAGGAGGGCCCCGGCAGCCACAGCCCCGCTGGGCAATGAGGGACCGCCATGGCACACACCGCTGCACAGGTCAGATACAGCAAAGTCAAGCAGCGCTGAACAGGGCAAGCACCGCTGAACAGGGCAAAGACCGCCATGGCAAGCACCGCTGAACAGGGCTAGCATCGTTGAACAGGGCAAAGACCGCCATGGACAGCACCGCTGAACAGGGCAAGCACCGCTGAACAGGGCAAAGACCGCCATGGCAAGCACCGCTGCACAGGGCAAGCACCGCTGAACAGGGCAAGCACAGCCAACTCAAGCATCGTTTGCCCATTAGCGGCAGGGGCAGTGACGGAACTGGGACAGTCACGGGGAACGTGATGCACTCTGGGCACCAGTCCCCCTCCAGAACCAGTGGAGACTGTTATCCACTTGAGAGACTGTGGCTTTGCACTCCCCAGGATGGTACAGTGGGCAAACCACCCACTGCAAAGACTTGAGAGACTGTGGCTTTGCACTCCCCAGGATGGTACAGTAGGCAAACCACCCACTGCAAAGACTTGTGAGACTGTGGCTTTGCACTCCCCAGGATACATCAATGGGCATGGAGCCCCGTTGTGGATCTGGCATGGTGCTGTCATCCGGCTGAGGTGCCCCCCCCATCCCTTCCCCCTGAGGTGCCTGTTGTATTTCTATCTGATGTCCCTGCAGTGTTCTCTCCGTTTCAGGACAGGTATCGTGTGTGGGCCTCGCCCATGCATTTTGGGCCCAGTGGTCCACGGACATTGAAATGTGCATACCTGCACTACTAATCGTGATGTATATATTTGGAATGTGTATATATATTTATGTATATATGAGCTTACGTATTTTGATACATTACAATGGTTGTACTCATTTTGTTTTGTCTTTGCATTCTTCCGGGGGGGTTGGGGGTTGTTTCTGTGATGTTTGGAAATGCATTGGTGTGTGTGTTGTAGTGGGTGAGGGTCGGGTTGGGGGTGGTGGTGTTGCGTGTGTGTGTCCGTGACTTTTGCCTCCCCCCTCCCCTATGTCGTAGGTGCAGTACTCACCGTTGTCTTCGGCGCCGCCGTTGCTGATGTTCGTAGATGAGCAGGAAGACAAGCGCAGGGAGTATTTGGAGTTCCGGCTCCATGGTGCAGTCCTTCCTCGTGGAGTGTGTTAAGGTGAGCGTTTTCCCATTGCAAAAGCTGTTTCTGCAGTGTTTTTATACACTGAGTATCCGCCCCGGAAAAGGTGGCGGATTGGCCTGTTGTAATACTGTGGGCGGTACTTTGTCTTCCGCCTGTCTGTTGGCAGTGACCGCCGCGCTGCTTGTCTGTACCGCTGTGGCGGTCGGAGTGTTAAAGTGGCTGTCTATGTTTGCGGTTTCCGCCACGATCATAATTCCCTTTTTTTTCGCCGGCCTGTTTGCGGTATTACCGCCGCTTTAACACCGTCTGCCAGGGTTGTAATGACCCCCTAAGCCAATTCATCCAGTACTCCAGATCTATGAAGCCAAGGCTGTGAGCTCTGCTCTATATGGTGCAGAATTATGGGGCCATGCCAAAGCCCAAGAATTATCAACTGTTGAGAATACCTGCCTAAGAAAGCTTGTCTCTCTTCCTTTGAGCACTCCATTGCTCCCTTTTTTAAAGGACCTGTGCAGTAAGAGCATAGGTTATAAAGCCAGCTTACACCCTCTTTTGTACTGGAGACGGTTTTGGACTACACCAGAGCTTGCCCCCTACACTGTAGCCCTGCAGGCCATAATGGAAGCTGATCGCTCCCTTAGTATTCCTTGGCCCAGATACACTAAACATTCACTATACATGCTTGAGCTCAGTGAGCTTTGGGATTCTCCAAGTATTGCTCCCTTTCCATCGAAACCTGACCTTAAAAAACACTACTGGATAGTGGTAGACTCTAAGGAGCTGGGGGCAACACTTCACTCCAAATTACCACACAATTTTATTGTTCAGAAAAATGTGTGTAAATACAAGGCTTTTTGGGATGCAATTCTGGTTCCCAAAGACAGGAAGTTGTACTTATAGTTTTGTGTATGAACCTTACCATTAAGATCATTTACCAGTCATTGGTCATCTGAGGGGGTGACCACTTGTCCAGCTTGTAATGCCCCTACTGATAATCTGCCTCATGTTTTATTTGCTTGTCCTGCTTATATGATCCCTCGCAGGAAATGGCTTGCGCTGGTCTGTAGGATGTTGGTGGTTCGTAGGTCCCTTGTTGCTCTGCAAATCCTTGGATCAGATACTCATTTGGTATTGGTTACTGCTGTTGCCAAGTTTCTTGAACTGATGTGGATTCTTGGAGCAAAGATTTTAACTACACTAACATGATGCATTTGTATAAATATTTATGTACTGAAGAATGCTTACGAGGAGTAGTCAGGTTTTCAGGTTTTTTACTCTTTATAAAATATATTTTAAATTTTTTATTCATATATATATATATATATATATATATACATATATATATATATATATATATATATATATATATATATTTATTTATTGTTTGTATTTGCTATGCACTTTTATGGCCCGTGTGGCCGAAATAAAGGGGGTCATTCTAAGTCTGGCGGGCGGCGGAGGCCGCCCGCCAGACTTCCCCCTCCAAAATACCGCTCCGCGGTCGAAAGACCGCTGAGGCTATTTTGGGATTTGCCCTGGGCTGGCGGACGACCGCCAAAAGGCCGCCCGCCAGCCCAGGGCAAATCATCCTTCCCACGAGGACGCCGGCTCAGAATTGAGCCGGCGGAGTGGGAAGGTGCGACGGGTGCAGTGGCACCCGTCGTGTATTTCAGTGTCTGCATAGCAGACACTGAAATACAAAGTGGGGCCCTCTTACGGGGGCCCCTGCAGTGCCCATGCCATTGGCATGGGCACTGCAGAGGCCCCCAGGGGCCCCGTGGCACCCCCTACCGCCATCCTGTTCCTGGCGGGAGACCCGCCAGGAACAGGATGGCGGTAGGGGGTGTCAGAATCCCCATGGCGGCGGAGCGCGCTCCGCCGCCATGGAGGATTCACAAGGGCAGCGGAAAACCGGCGGGAGACCGCCGGTTTTCCGCATCTGACCGCGGCCGAACCGCCGCGGTCAGAATGCCCTGCGGGGCACCGCCGGCCTGTCGGCGGTGCTCCCGCCGACCCTGAGACCGCCGGGGTCAGAATGACCCCCAAAGTCTTTTGATGATGATGATGAAACATCTTCTTCATCCCTTGTCATTAGATGATTAAGAAATACTATTGTGAAAGCCTAAATAATGTTGTAAAATATAGTTCAATGTTTAATAAATAAGAATTAACATACAGTAGGCAAATAGGGGCTTATTCCAACTTTGGAGGAGGTGTTAATCCGTCCCAAAAGTGACGGAAAAGTGACGGATTTACCACCAGCCGTATTACGAGTCCATTATATCCTATGGAACTCGTAATACGGCTGGTGGTATATCCGTCACTTTACCGTCACTTTTGGGACAGATTAACACTCCTCCAAAGTTGGAATAACCCCCATAGAGTGAAAGTCGAGAGTTGGTAAAATGTGCCCACGATAAGTGGTAGTCATAATGTGTATAATGTACTGATGAAAATAAACGTTTATAGAAATTGACATGCACATGTACAATTGAATGTATTTTTGATTCCTATTAATAAAGATTAATGAAATGTTTTATTTATCATAATTAACAGAACTAATTGACTGTGAAATGAGGGGCTACTCGAGAGGGCCTCATGTCAAGCTTTAGGCATTAGAAAATATCAATAAATGTTTTTTTCTCTGTCTCAGCAGAATTTTAAACTTGTTCATTGTTCACACAGTGCTGACCTAACATACAAAATTTGCAATGATTTATTCTTCAAGCTTCCTGTGAGGATCATGTGCTGTAGAACTGTGTTCTAGCTATCGTTACAATTGTTTCTTCTAACTATGAGAAGCTGATGTTCCCAGGACATGACAATGGGCCTACTGAATTGAGCTACAGCTTGCAACAAACTTGACACAGGACGGATCTGGTATGGAAAGCGAGGGAAGAAGACCCAATCAGAAACGTGCGAAAGACTGGTGAACGTTATCACAGATGGAGAGTTTTGAACCTATTGGTTCTGACATGATCACCCTTTAGGACTGACCAATGGCAATTGCTCAAGTAGCTTTTAGGCTTTTAAAATATCAAGACTGACATTTCAAAGAAGAGCTCAGAATGTGTGTGACTGGATGCCGTTGCTGTTGTCCTTAGCCTATGTCCCTGCTTGATTGGTTTAGCTGGCCTATGCCCCACCGTGGGTGAACCATTTCCCTTTTCACTATTCCCCGCCGAATGAAGACCTGGAAGTTGCCCAGCTGACGAAGAGGACTCTGCTTGCCAAACCATTTTAGGAGAGGTATACCAAATGCATGTGTCTTTGTTGTAGATTTTGTCTTTTTCTTTAAGGTACCAACAGCAAATGTTCCTTAGAGCCTTAGTCAGATTTTTTCCAAATTAGATTTTTGTCTGATTTCTCTTTTGCATGAAGCCCAAACAAGCTTTTCGAATTAGAGGGTTAGTTAGGACGGTATCACTGTTCAAATTAATGCTACTAATAAAGGAGAGAGTTAATTCATTTGGGAGTCTAAATGTATAACATTTCAATTGTCCAGTTATTATTGCTTTTAGTTTGCACTGTAGCTCTGGAATGTTTAATGATAAATGCTTTTGTTAAGATGAGATTTTTTTGCCACATTGGTCAGCCTGTGTTGTTTGTTTATGTTTATCAACTAATTTTGAGAGTAATATACGTCATTTTAGCAGTGTTAATTTAGGGAAATAAACATTTGAACTTTTTCTAAATTGTGTAGTTATTCATCGCCAAATGGATCGTGGTGTGTTAAATTACTGACTCCAAATTGATTAATTGAATTGATGATGTTCTGTTTTCCATTGTGATTATGTTGGGGTTTGGTGTCCATGGTAAATCTCACTTAACAGAGTCCAAAGTTCCATCAGGCCTCTATTGCGTCCCCTTATAAATAAAAATAGAAAACCAAATAAGGCTAGATGCACTCACACTATGAAGTAGTTACAAAATGTAACTTGTTTTTGTGTCTTCATAAGAATTGCTTCTAAATATGTTTTAAAATAAGTATCTTGATTTTATTTCTATATTACATTTTCTTTTGCCTAGTTGCTTAGTACACAGCCTGGAAACATGACTCAAATGTAATATTGATTGACAAAAATGGGTAATTGATGAGCACTGGTGTGAAATGCATGGAACTTTTCAATACTGAAATAGCATTTTTTGCTATGCAACACTGTGCCTGAGTTGTTCTGCCCAATATGTCTCCAAAGACGTTTTGTGCGGTTACAAAGCACTTTAGTCTATTTTCTCACTCTGTAAAAATGTAAAAAATCACCTGCTTACCAGGAAGTCTTGGCAGGATGGATGCTATCCAAGCGAGTCCACTGTTCATCCAGAGCAATGTGCTATGGTTAGAGCGCCACCGGGCTGGTATTTTAGCGACACGACTTGTTTTTAATGTTAAGTCGGTAAAAAAGGTGGTTAAGATCAGCAAAAGTTGGTCCTTTTTCCTCCTTAAAATTAAACATATTAACGTTGTAATGCAACAATAAGCCAGGTGGAAAATGTTCTGGAGCTGTCTAAATAGTCCAGATAAATCTCTCATTATTGTTAAAGCAGAAATGTAGCACAGTTGAGTAAAATAAAACAAGTTCAGGGGATTTTATACAAAATTCTACTCATGTTCCAGCTACAGACTATTACAAAATTTGAAAACAAGAACAAAGGAACGGCCTTCTACGAAGAATGTAGCAAACACACTTCTGAACCTGATATTCAACAACATGTATGTCAGCCTCTCCAGTTTCTATTTTAAATGATCATCTGCAAAAAAAAAGGAAACAGGGCCTTTTGGTTTAACCATTAGTACTGTTTTTTTTTAAGGTAAATCAGCTTTATTAAAATCAAAATACATATAGGTCTCATAATAACAATACAAGAAATCTGTCACAATGATAATGATATAATTTTGAAAGGAATTGTAAAAGCTGTTTAACATTTGAAAGCATAAAATGGGGGGAAAACAATAAAAACGGAACAAGACCAATTAAAATAAGAAAGATACAGTGGGTATTAAAAAGCTAAAAACAGTGATATTCAATAAAGCATAAAGTTGAGCTAAATTTAAATTTAAATTCAATCAACAACAGAGAAAATAAACAATTCATGGTAGCTTAAAATTCTCAGATAATGTAAAATTAGTAGAATTGCAAGCAACAGCATTAAGATAATCAGTCAAAAATAACCAATACAGACCTCTATTTATAGAGGGGCATCATAAAGAGGTAAAAGCAATATCTAGTCTATGGTAGTGGCAAACATTATACCACCAACCCTTATAGGAAATGTTGGATGAGCTTTGCCAATTAAGAGTAATTTGTTGAAAAGCTAAAGCTAACATGAGACCCAACAGCTTTAAATTATCATCATCTGAAACAATGTCAGCAGAGAGGCTACCTAGAAAAAGCACTGAGGGAGATAACAGGGATTGCAAATGAAAAATGGAGGTAGGCTGACCCCACACTTTTCTCCAAAAAGAGACAGTGGGAGGACATTCAAAAAGGATATGCATATGTTCTCCCTCTGGGCTATTGGGCTATTGCAGGACCCACAGTTTGAAGTGGAGGATACAGAAAATTTTGGGGTAAATTAAAGTCTGTGGTAAAGAAAGAAAAGTGACTGTGTGGTAGAAGCTGATCTAGATATTTTATAAGATCGATGTCATATCTTATTCCAGAAGGAAACAGTCCAGGTACATCCCAAATCCAATTCCCATTTAGATTCCATTTTAGATTTAGGTCGTGTCAAAACAGGAGAATGAAAAAGTTTATAAATATTTGATGCCTTAGGAAATGAGGTAAGAAAGGAGGACAAAGAAAAGGGTAATTCCAAAGAAGAAGGAGGGGAAGGCAAGGAAAAAAGATATTTAGGCATACATTAATTGGGACAATGAAATAGAAGTTGGGATTGTGAAAAAGAAAGTGGAGTATCATTGGAAACTAAATCTTTGACCCACGCTATATTTCTTTGTTTCCAGGATTTCCAAAATAAAGGTTTTTTATTAATTAAGAGCACAAGTAGGTTTAAGAAGCAGAGAGGAGATAAGTGAAATATTATTAGAAAAGGATACCCTCTCACGAGGAGAAAAAGGTAGAAGAAAAGAACATTCAATATCCAACCATAAAGGAGTAAACATAGAGCCTGACAAGGAGATCCATCTAGAAGCTTGACGCAAACAAAAGGATTTGTGATATAGGGCCTGATTACAACTTTGGAGGAGGTGTTAATCCGTCCCAAAAGTGACGGTAAAGTGACGGATATACCACCAGCCGTATTACGAGTCCATGATATCCTATGGAACTCGTAATACGGCTGGTGGTGTATCCGTCACATTTGGGACGGATTAACACCTCCTCCAAAGTTGTAATCAGGCCCATAGCCTGAAATCAGGAAAATTGGCTCCCCCCTCCTGTTTAAATGACGAAGGTGACTAAGAGAAATTCTAGATTTCTTATTGTTCCAGGGGAATTTAGATAATCTGGAGTCCAGTTGTTTAAAAAAAGTAACAGGTAGAGGAATCGGAATCATGGATAGGATATATAAAATGTTAGGAGAAATCATCATTTTGATAGAGTCAAGGCGACCCCACCAAGGTGGAGAATAAAACAAAAAACTCCTAGTATCAGGATTACAGGTTCTCCATGAATCAATTAAATTACATTGTGAGAGAAATGCCTTAAATTTTTATGCATTTTATGAGGAAAAAGTTTAATTACAGATTGCCTATCTATAAAAGGATCAATAATTTGATTGCAATCCCCTCCAAGCAGAAAAAAAATCATCATTATAATGCAAACATTGTTTAGTAACATTAGGCCAGAAAAGATAATCTGAGTGATCAGGACAATAAATATCACCAATAGTCATTATAATCCCATTAAATCTTAGCTTCACAAAGAGCCATCTACCCTCAGACTCCGAGTCTTGCGAAATAACATTAACTGATAGTTTTTTATGGCAGAGCACAATTACACCATTTTTCTTTGTAGATGAAGGAGAAGTAAAAACATTGCCCACCCAACCTCTTTTAAGTTTCAGAGCTTCAGAATCCGTCAAATGGGTCTCTTGTAAAAGAACCAAGTCTGGATTATATTTAGCGAAATGGGATCAAATTCTCTGCCTTTTTATTGGGTTAATAAATCCTCTGACATTCCAAGAAATAACTCTGAATGTTTACGTCACATAACCATATATATATACATGAAAGGTCTTGTACCATAAATAACTGAAAATACATTTAGGGGAAAGGAAAACAAGAAAAACAGAGAGAAGAGTAAAGGGGAAACAGCAAGAAAAAAGATGGAAAATATTCAAGAAAAAAAGAAGAGAGAGTACGTGTCAAATAAAGACGACTGCAAAAACATACCTGAGATGAATGAACAATAGGAGAAGGGTGGTGACAGCACAGACTGAAGACTGCACAGCAAGGAAACGGAACGCATCAACGGACAAATGTTACAAGCAAAAATAATGATTATAGAACACCAGGAACCTGTGGAATGAAAATAATACATTAACAAAGAGGACCTATAGTCACATCAATATAATAGAATGTATAAACTGCATATGAAGGACCATCAACTGTATCATAATAGTAAGGAACAAGGGCAAAATAGATTAAGAAACGTATATAGTCAACGTGTAGAAGGACCAGCTGTTTCCATAGGGTTGGTAGAGTGTAGTCTTAGAAAATCGCAAAGAGCTGCAGGGGAGGTATATGAAGTAGTTGTATTTTGATAGGTCACTTTGAACAAACACAGATGGAATAATCCAAAATGAGCTCCCAAGTCACGAATCTGTGGACGAAGATCCAAAAATTATTTCCTCCTGTTTGCTGCAGCTTTGAGCACATCCTGTGAGGTGAAGATCTTACTTCCCTGCCAAGAGATTTGTTTTTTGGCTTTCGCAGCATTAAGAACTCTCAATAGATCAGTAAATTCAAGAAAGAAAATAATCACGCCTCTCAGTTTAGATGTGGAGGAATGTGGAGGACGATGACTAATGCGGTGTGCCCTTTGGATGTTCAATACTGTAGAAGATGGTAGCTCTACTAACTGTGGAAAGAATGGAGCAAAAAATGAAATTGGGTCACTTCCTTCAAGACCCTCCGGTAATCCATAAAGGTGAAGATTATTGTGTCTGTTTCTGTTTTCCAAATCTTGCGCAAGTGTCTTCAAAGTTGCCACTTCCTTCTCCAAACTAGTAATTTTATGTGTTTCATCCTGCACGTCACTGACTCTTTGCTCCAAAACAGAAACTCTCACTTCCATTTGAGACCATTTAGTATCAAGATTTTGTATCTGAGAATTAGTTTCTTGATAAAAGGACTCAATGCGCGTATTTCGTCAAGTACAAGTTCATGAGAGATCGGTGAGGGAGATTACTGGTGAAGGTGGGTCCTGTTTGACTCTCTTATGAGTAGTTGTAGAAATATTCTGAGAAACTTTAGGCGAAGAAGAAGATGAAGAAGACATCTTTGACGTGGAAGAAGAAGACACTGCAGCAGAAGTATCCAGTTGTAAACACTGCAAAAGTTTGTCAGGTGAGGAGAACTGATGCGAAAGAGATTTTATTGTCTTTATTTTGCCCATATAAGAATAAAAGCCTTCAATAAGGAAACGAGTGACACAGAAACTCCAAATATATGTTGATGAGACAGCAAAAATAAATTACATGGCTTGCGCAAAAACTGCAAGCAAAGCCATCAAATATTCAAAGAAAAAACAAATAAGTACCTTGTATTGGTGAGCACAAATTATTCAAAATGGCCGCTCTTATGATGAGAAATGTAAAAACATAGTTGAAAAGTCAGGAAAGCAGATAGGCGACATTAAAAACATAAAAAATGCTCACCAAAACATCCAACAGCTATTGTGAGCAAAGCGCCATTAGAAAAAAGGAAAAAAATGGCTCTGGCGGTAAAAATGTGTCCGACAATGCGCAGAGCTCTGAGATCAGGCGGCCATCTTGGCTGGCAGCTCAGGCGCGCTCCCAGTAGTACTGTTTTAACCCATTCATTGCGAGGAAAGACACTTATGGTCGGAAGGAGCTTTGATGAACAAAAGAAATGAATAAAAGACATTTGGTCCTGAAGTTATTAACCCCTTAGCCGCTGGGACTACCCCCTCACCACCCCCTCCCTCTACCCCCTGCCTGTGCTGAGCCCTTTTTGGCTATTTCCGGTAGTTTGAACTTAGGTTTCATAACTTTTTGTCCACATAAGCTATCCACGTCAAATTTGCGTCCTTTTTTTCCAACATTCTAGGGACAGAGTTTGTGGTTTCCCCTGGAGGAGACCAAGAAATTAGCCAAAATACAGCTAAAATTTAGTTTGTTTCAGAAAAATGGGAAAAAGGGTTGCAGAAGAAAGCATGTGTTGTTTTCCTTGAAAATGTCATCAACAAAGGGTTTGCGATGCTAAAATCACCATCTTACCAGCTTTCAGGAACAGGTAGGCTTAAATCAGAAAACCAAATTTTTCAACTCAATTTTGGCATTTTACTGGGACACACCCCATTTTTACTATTTTTTGTGCTTTCAGCCTCTTTCCAGTTAGTGACAGAAATGGGTGTGAAACCAATACTGGATCCTGGACAGCTAAAGGCTTCCGAAAAGTAGATAAAATTCTGAATTCAGCAAGGGGTCATTTGTGTAGATCCTTCAAGGTTTTCCTACAGAAAGCAACAGCTAAAATAAAAATATATTGAAATTGAGGTGAAAAAAGAGCCATTTCCAGCCACGTTTTCTTCTATAACTTTTTCCAGCTATGGCAGATTTTTTAAAGCAAAATACCGTTACGTCTGCTGGACTCTTCTGGTTGCGGGGATATATACAGTTTGTAGGTTCATCAAGAACCCTAGGTACCCAGAGCCAATAAATGAGCTGCACCTTACAATGGGTTTTCATTGCATACCGGGTATACAGCAATTCATTTGGTGTAATATAAAGAGTGAAAAATAGGTATCAAGGAAACATTTGTATTTCCAAAATGGGCAGAAGATAAGATGTTGAGAAGCAATGGTTATTTGTACATCTCTGAATTCCGGAGTCCCCATACTAGCATGTGAATTACAGGACGTTTCTCAAATAGACTTCTTTTTTACACACTGTCTTACATTTGGAAGGAAAAAATGTAGAGAAAGACAAGGGGCAATAACACTTGTTCTTCTATTCTGTGTTCCCCAAGTCTCCCGATAAAAATTGTACTTCACTGGTGTGGGTAGGTCTAGTGCCTGCGACAGGAAACGCAACATGGACACATCACATTTTTACATTGAAATCTGACGTGTTTTTTGGAAAGTGCCAATTGTGGATTTTGGCCGCTAGCTCAGCTGGCACCTAGGTAAACCTACCAAACCTGTGCATTTTTCAAAACTAGACACCTAGAGGAGTCCAGGATGATGTGATTTGTAGGGCTCTTACCCAGAATCCTTTGCAAACCTCAGAATTTAACAAAAAAACACTTTCCCCTCAGATTTCGGTAGTAGAAAGTTCTGGAATCTGAGAGGAGCCACAAACTTCCTTCCACCCACCATTCCCCCAAGTCTCCTGATAAAAATGGTACCTCACTTGTGTGGGTAGGCCTAGCGCCCACGACAGGAAATGCCCCAAAACCCAATGTGGACACATCACATTTCCCCAAAGAAAACTGACCTTTTTTGCAAAGTGTATAACTGTGGATTTTGGCCTCTAACTCAGCCGGCACCTGTGCATTTTTTAAAACTAGATACCAAGGGGAGTCCATGATGGTGTGACTTGTGGGGTTTTCACCAGGTTCTGTTACCCAGAATCCTTTGCAAACCTTAAAATTTGGCCAAACAACACGTTTTCCTCACTGTGATGGGAAGTTCTGGAATGTGAGGGGAGCCACAAATTTCCTTCCACCCAGCATTTCCCCAAGTCTCCTGATACAAATGGTACCTCACTTGTGTGGGTAGGCCAAGAGCCCTCGGCAGGAAATGCCCCAAAATACAACATGGACACATCACATTTTCCCAAAGAAAACTGACCTGTTTTTTGCAAAGTGCCTAGAAGTGGATTTTGACTTCTAGCTCAGCCGGCACCTAGGAAATCCTAGCAAACCTGGACATTTCTGAAAACTAGACATGTAGGGGAATCCAGGATGGGGTAACTTGTGGTGCTCTCACCAGGTTCTGTTACCCAGACTCCTTTGCAAACCTCAAAATTTGCCCAAAAACTATTTTCCCTTAT
Source organism: Pleurodeles waltl (assembly GCF_031143425.1). Classification (NCBI taxonomy): domain Eukaryota; kingdom Metazoa; phylum Chordata; class Amphibia; order Caudata; family Salamandridae; genus Pleurodeles; species Pleurodeles waltl. The sequence continues at coordinate 827,002,498 of NC_090436.1, forward strand.
ATTTCGGTGATAGAAAGTTCTGAAATCTGAGAGGGGCCACAAATTTCCTTCTACCCAGCACTCCCCCAAGCCTCCTGATAAAAGTAGTACATCACTTGTGTGGGTAGGCCTAGTGCCTGTGTCAGGAATAGATCACACAACGGTCAATGTTAGTCCTTACATGAGGGCAACTGTTGACCCTTGGGTGATCCATTCATGATGAAGGCACTAGGTACAAGCACTCAAGTGGGGTGGCGTTTTTATCAGGACAGGTGGGGAAACACTGGGTGGTAGGAATTTTGTGGATCCCTGTATATTCCTGTAGTTTGTGTGACAAAAATGCAAGAAAAAATAGAGTTTTTATTCAACATTTCATCTTTGCAGGGTATTCTGGGTAAGAAAACTTTGGGGGATCCACACAAGCCACAACTCTGTGGACTCTCCCGGGTGTCTAGTTTCTGGAAATGTCTGGGTTTGGTAGGTTTCCCTATATGGCCTATATAACTATATCTATCTATATTGTTAAATAGCTGCATGGCTTCCCGGGGGGAACCATACAGCTATAAAAAAAATGCCCCCACAGGGGGTCAGCCCTGCTCATGGGCGACCTCCGGTCAATGTAAATTTTTTTCTAAATTATTTTTTCTTTTTTTTTTACCGCTGGGGATAAACAAACATTTTTTATAAAAAAAGAAGGGGCCGACCCCCCCTCCAAGTGAAATCCCTGGTGTCTAATGGGGTTTCCTGGCCCTAGATCACAGCATGGCTGCGATCCAGGACCAGGAAACCATTTCAGGAAGGCCTCACTTGAAAGGGGAGAATCTTTCCTTTCAAACGAGGCCTTCCTGAATGGTGGGGAGGCCCGTTTTCCCCACCGGAGCAGGAAGCTGCTTTACCTGCTGCTTCCTGCTCCGGTGGGGAAAACAAGTGTGACGCCAGTGCACCACGTGGCGCGCTGACATCACAGTGGGGATGGTGGGAGACACAGAAGCTTTTCCATGTCTCCCAAGGGGTATTTAAATAAATAAAAATCCCTTCCTGGTGTCGGCCACTGATTGTGACCAGGGAGGGTTAGGTACTTCTGCATGTGCCACGCGCTAGTTTTGTTTAATGATGCAACTACTGGACTGACGCAAGTCAGCTGACAGTGAGTAACTGAACATTGAAGGTTCCCTTCCCACTAGTGTTTCTTCCTCAGTTCAGATCACTAGAGAAATTGGCTGGCCTTTCGCTGGCAGCAGCAGCACTAGTTTTACCTTCACAGCTGCTGTATCATGTGCTGATTCAGAGGAAAGTGATAATGATATTCCTGTTTAAAATGTGTAACATGATCAAGGGGGTGTTGCAGCGCTTCACGCACTTCTTCCAGTGCCCTGTGCCCATGCCTGCAGAGGACCAGCATTGTCACACAGTTTCCTCTCAGCATTTATCCCTCGAAAAGCAGACTTTTCCAATGCAGCAGGGTACAATACACCCTTCTGACCTACCTTGTTCGCCATTGGTGAAAGTAATTCCTTGTGGCAGCCTGGATGCTCAGACGAATGCCCAATGAACTCACTTCAGGTAGCACCTCTCTCTCTGATTAAATGTCCTGGGTTATTCTGGTGATATGAGGGTGTCCCCTGACATTAATAGCCATTCTTCCCAGCTGTCACTTCTTATTTCCTTGTACATGAGTTTTTAAACAAGACTTACATAAGTTTATCCTTCATCAGAGCAGGGTCCCAGGTATAAGACCTATTGATAAAGGAAGCTACTATTTTAGATTGCATCACAAATCTCAGGTATTTCTGATGATGTTAATGGATTGGGTATGGAAAAATGCACCCCGTCACCCAGAGGACCATGTAATCAGTTAGTTAGTACCCAATAACTATCTAGCTATTCTATTTTGAAGACTACAGGACCTCACAATTCCAGTTCTAGTGTTTGAGGCCCAGGATCAACCTCTAAACCCTGTTACTTATGAACCAAGACATTTATGGAATGAAGTCCCAAGCCAGGCCTGTGAATTGTTTCTGCACACTTAGAACTATTTACGGGATTATGAGGCTGAATTTCCATTTCAGGAGAGCATCCCTCTTCAGTTGGCATTTTTGCCAAAAATAGGTCTGGTTTCCTAATCTGATGGTTTTGACCAAACTGTATCTTATAACTCTCTTTGTTGGTTGCCAGAACCCAACGGCCTGAAAAAGATGCCTCAATTTCCAGCTAGAAGCGTAATAAATAATGGGGCAAATTCTATAACATTTGAGGATATTTCTGGAGAGGAAACACCCATATCAATTTCTAGCCTGGAAAAAGTAGTTTATCACTGCAAAACACGTATTTGCTGTGGCTGTATTGATTAGGTGGATTTTTTGAGTTAGATGTCAACAGAAAACTCATGCATTGTGATGAAACTATTGTACAGCATACATGTCCTGTGATACAGACTCTTTTAGAAGCTGTACAGAATAATTATTTATTGGACTAAATGTTAATGTCTATTTTTAAAGAACAAGCCATAGAAGATATATGTTTTCTTCAATAAAGTTATAAAAAGAGTACATGATTTCTATTTTGATTGCTAGTTGAGACAGGTGATTACCTTGCTCCCCACAAATGTGTTTATTTTAGTCTGCTAGAAGTAATTATCAGTTGATTTTGTTAAGGTTTCAGCTATCGACCCATCTTTAATCTCCCATGCATCCTGTCACTAACTGGTAGTCGTATGACTAGATTTCATGCCTATATTACTAACATCAGAGGGAAATAGTCAGAAACCCAGCTCGCCAGTTAGTCAATTCTCATCAGGTAGAATTCCTGGAGGAAGAACTTGGTAGGCCCTTTGTAATTTAAATATTGATTTAACACTGCTCTTTTTATCTTATAACCCAGGCTGTTAACATTAAAGGAAAATAATTTTAGTTGATCATTCTCCTCAACTGTCCCTGCCATGGTTGTCATTTCTGAGAGGTGGCCTGTGTCTGTGGATCGAACAGCCTTTGGTTGGTACAATGCTGCTGTTGATAATACCAGTTGGTCACTTCCATGCTCGATGTCTGCTCAAAGGGAGGGTCGTTGTCCTCCAGCCCAGTGTAAATGTTAAAGTGCAAACATCAGTAAAAAAATGGTGTCACTAAATCATAATGTGAAATAACATGTATTAAAAGGCCTAACTGAATTCATCTGTTAGAGAATAAATAAAACCGTGGGGCTGATATGGTGGACACCATGAAATATAATGTCTGCTGAAAATGTATTTTGCTTAGTAATTATTAAATGTACTGAAATAGATGAATGTTAAAATGTACTAAAAGGATTAATGGTTTAAATGAAATGTTTTATTCTTCATGTTTTAGCATTGATTTTAAAAGGCTTCACGTTTTAGTAATTTTCCAAAGGCACGATGCTGAAGAGTGTTAGCTCTGTAAAATAATGTTTCTTCATATAATCTGTGTGACTTGCACACTGTGGAAAATTTATTTTCCTTGCTTGTAGCATTTGTTTCCTGAGATTAGATAATAGCGTATGAACTAAACAGTAGGCTTCAGTACTCAATGTCGTGTTTCATGTTAAAATATTTTTACTTGCTCAAGTTTAAGTTCTTGGCAGGAAGCCCATGTAATGCTTTTTCTACACTACTTAAATGTAATTTTTTAGAGGAATCTGGTGACCAGGAGCAAGAGAAGATAAGCCAATCGTAGGTGCAAAAAATGAAGAAAGATACTTCTAGAGTGCAAAACGAAGTTTATTGGTTGAACACTAAAACAACCCATAGTCTGACCAATAGAAGCTTAGCTAGTTGCTTTCTAGGATTTTAATATCAAAGTTTAATGATGTAAGTTCAGTTCCTTGCAGTTCTTTTCAGTTCTCAGTAGCCTAAAGATTCTTTGATTCTCAGCTAGTGAAATGATGTGCTGTATCCTTAGTTTTCTGTCATTGACAGTTCAGATACAATAGGCCCAAACTTTACTGAACTGTTTCCCCATTTATAATACTGATGCTGTACAGTGAAGACCAGATGCCCAACTGATGAAGACGTTGCTGCTTGCTGATCCATTAAGGAGACGTATAACCAAATGTGCATTTGTCTTTCTTGCAGATTTTTATGTTTTCTCTCTTTAGAAAATCCAACCACTATCTTATGGTTAGCACCATAGTCAGATGTTTTCCAAATTAATTTTTGTCTTTCTTTTCTTTTTGTGTGAAGCCCAAACATGCTTATTGAATTAGAGTAACAGTTAAGGATGCCAAAATCTAAATTTGACTGTTATATATAACTTCATTTCTAAATAATTCATCTGTGATAACTACATGTATTCTGTTTCCATCATTTATCTATTATTGTTGTTATTGTTATTCTGTATGGTGGTTCTTGAAAGTTTAATGATAAATACTCTGTCTAGATTGAAATTCTTCTGATGATTTGGTCAGCCTATATTGTTTCTGTACTTATATCATTTGTGATTTATGTGATTTTAGCATTCTTAATCTAAAGGGCAATAAATGTTCGAACTTTACTAAATTGGTGTGGTGATTTATAGCCACATTGGTTATGGTGCGTATAAATTATTGACTATAAAATTGAAAATCTATGTTTCTTGATTTGATATTGTTAATGTTGATTGTTAGGACGTTATCACACTCCTGTCTGAGTCAAAAGGTTCAGACCAACCTCTAAGGGTAATAGATGGTTACCCTATATGTATCACTTTATAAATAAAATATCAAAAGAAAAATAAGGCTGGACACACCCACATCACTCATTTCCTCTGCAGCAGTAGCAGAGCAGGCAGATCTTCATGTGGTTCTATGCTTGTCCTGCCATCTACCAGTCATTGTACCTGGGTTCTCTCTACTGCATGACACCCTTCGAGAGTCCTGTTTGGTCTTGACAGATCATTTTACTCTGTCGTCCCATTCCATGCCACCCCTGAAGTGTCAATGAAACAAGTCCATGAGTAAAAGCATGTACTCCAGTTGCATCACTCTTATTTTTAAGGATGGAGTACCTATCTTTGTAATTGAGAACGTGAGTGATAATGGGACACCCATTCATGGCTTCTGCACCACCGACCTGTAGGATCCCTCGATAATGAAGTGAGGGGAGAGGTATTCAGCAGGGATTGGAGTGAGGAGCCTTTTCAGGATGTCCGCCCTATTGCACACTCACGTGCCACATGTTATTTTGGCATTTGTAGCCTTCTACATCTTCCTCTTTCTCCTCCAGCGACTGGTCAGTGGTGGTTACATGGTAGGCTGTTTTACACAGAGTCTTCCCACAGTCTTCTAGTTCAGAGATGTGGCCTTTCTGCCTTTGTGACACAAGCCACACTATTTCATAAGTCCTGGTGCACAAACATAACCTCCAATCTGATATCACCAATCTTTTTGTTTCAACAATTTTCATGGGTAGTACAAACTTTAACAGCCAAAGTTACCTTTATTCATTGACATTTCAGTCTCTTTTGGCTCAAAAGCATACATTTCTTGATAAAAAATAACCGTTCAGTAACTCTTTGACAACAGATAGTAGGAAGGGGGAACAGGGTGGGCAGTGGGAGAATGATGGCGACCCTCCAAAAACCGATTGGTAAGTGTGGGAAAAAAAGAAAATAACAAGCCAACAATTCGCAGTATCAATTTTTATTTGATCTCCTGGTACGTCACCCAATCTTCCCATACAATTTTATATTTCCGTGTACAACCTCTACTTTCACATATGCTCTTTTTGACCAACACTTACCAGCCCACATTGGTTTTCCACACTGAAACCCGAGGAGTGTCTCTGCTTCCCCATATTTATAGCTATATCTCTTCTTGCTAGTACCAGACATTACATTAAAAAATATGATGTATTTGGGAGGATTATCTTTTGGTGATATTGCCAACAAGATAGTTTGCCTGTTCTTGTATAGAGTGTTAGTGCCATACAGTTTCTTACTCCTGTCCACAATCTCTCTTGTTAGGTGAAAACCTATGTAATAGAAAGTTTGTATCTGTTAGCAGCTTTTTAGATATAGATTGTTTTCCATCCTTCTGAACCTAAGCTCACCAATTGTGGTTTCTAGAGAGGTCCTAGTGTCCTTATTTCATCGATTATAAATTCCAAGGAGGATTGTTTATCCCCAGATAAATTTGCCTGCTCCCTCGGTTCCCTGGATGCACTGCATGAGGATGGTCTGGTGTGCATGGCCTTCTTCTCTTGATTTTGCATCTGATTGTTCTTGCCCTTCCCTATTGTGTCACTGCATGCTTTACACTTATTGGAACCCAAAGGTTCTCCCTGTAAGAGTCACAAAGCCTAGTCTTCTTGCTCCATGTCGTGGAGAAAGGCCAATTAGTGGGCCCTTCCTCTACTTGGGGAGGCTCACTTTGTGCAGATGATGGTGTTTTTCTTCTTTTAATGTCCTCTCCCTCTTGCAACAACCTCTTATGCTGTTATTGCTGCAGGCTTGAACCCAGATGAGGTGGTGCAGGCAGTGGGTCTCCAATGAATACTCAGTTTCTCTCCAATGGGCCCTCATTCAGTCAAAGTGATGCCCATGAGGCGGTAGTGGAGGAAGTTGCTTCCTTATAGCAAAGCCTCCAGGTCTCTCCTTGCTTCTATCCCCCCAATCTGGGGCAGCAGCTGCAGAATCAAACGGTGGTGCATCCAGGCCTCACAGGAACGCTGAGGGTGTACCAAGAAATTTGGGTCAGGCACTCACTCTCTTAATTTGCAGGGCATTGTGTTCCCGCTGGCCTATCTTCTGTGGTGCCAATAGTCAGCTCATCGGATGGGGCCATTGCCTTCTCCCAGCGGCCTCGCTGCAGAGTCCCTCGGTCCAGGCAAGAATCAGCACTCACATGGGCCTGCCAGTTGAACTTTCCAGTTATCTCACACAGCAGATGACCTCAGCCCACCATGTCAGCCATTCCCAAGGTGGGTACCTCTTCTCTTCATATATGCCGTATCACGAATCACAGCCTGAGGGTCAGGCCATGTCATACCTAGCCCTCTGCCTCAACTGGCTCCTCACAGCTGTGAGTGTTTAAACATAAACTGAGAAACAGTCCTGGCCTATTGGCAATGCTATTAGTAATCTAGAGGCAAGTCATGGATCATGTGTCCCCTATATGTCGGCTAAATTCTCCTTATACATGGAGCAAACATTTAGGCCCTCATTAAGACATTGGTGGTAAATCCCACTTACCTCCATGCTGACTTCTGCCAACATACTGCCGCCGCAGCAGGTATCCGCTAACCAAATTATGACACACACACACCAATCCGTCACTATTTAGCCACACACACAAATCCGCCAGCCCAAAGGTCAGTGATAAACTGGCGGTATCCAAACCCAAACTGTTACACCAACAGAACTACTCCCACAACATTATGACCCACAAATCACCACAGCAGACATTCAATGGTGGTAAACCATTGGCGGTACATACCGCTGCGCTCAAAATACACACACTCAAACAAAACAACACCACATTGGTCAATTAAAATGACACACACCTGACACCGATACACACACCATACCTACACACCCACACCACTATAAAACACAGACCCACATTACCCACAACCCTTTACGAATACCAATAATTGCCAGCAGAGAGAGACAGCAAGAGCTCTCACACAACCAGAGCCACATACCACCATCACCTATACACCATCCACGCACCTTACAACACACACCCCAACACATCACCCTACACATCCTCACCCACACCACTCACACTACACTCATGGCACCACAACGACACGCCAGATTGTCTGAGGAGGAGCTGAGGGTCATGGTGGAGGAAATCATCCCGGTAGAGCCACAGCTATTTGGATCACAGATGCAGCAGATATCCATTGCCAGGAAGATGGAGCTATGGTGGAGAATCTTGGACAGGGTCAACGCCATGGGACAGCACCCCAGAACAATGGATGACATCAAGAAGAGGTGGAATGACTTATGGGGGAAGGTGCGTTCCATTGCAGCAAGACACCAGCTTACAGTGCAGAGGACTGGCGTTGGACCCCCATCTCCTCCCCCACAAATAACAACATGGGAGGAGCAAGTCTTGGCAATCATGGATCCTGAGGGCCTGGCAGAAGTAGCAGGAGGACTGGACTCTGGTAAGTCAACTCTTTACTACTATCACACCCCCTACCTGCATGCCATCAAATACCCTCACCCCCATCACTCCACCACCTCCCACACACCCCACTATCACAACCCACTCATCCCAATGCCAAGCCCTGCATGCTATAACAATGCATGGACACCACTCACAGACCTGCATGGACACCTATCACTACAGCATGCACATTAGAGACAATCAGCTAGCCCACCAAATAACAACTCACACAAGGCAACGCTGTCAGGACAATAACAACCATAGAGGGCAACCCATCCATGAACAATATGTCACACACAGAAACAATAACACTGCATTTACATCCACACAGGTACCCCAGCCAATGGCACCGGAGAAGAGGTGCCAGCAACATCCAGTCCCCCTGCAAAAGAGGCCCACAGTGATGACAGCAGCTCTGGTTGCCTGTATATGGATGTCCAACCTAGCCCATCAGGGACCTCCGGGCAGTCAGTTACCCAGGCACAGTCTCACACCACCACAGAGCCTCCCCCTCAGGAAGCACCACCACTTCACCCACCCAGAGAGACCATACCTCTGTCCCAGGACACGAGAATCAGCAGTGGGTCCACCACTGCAGGGACCCCAGGGCACACCACAAACCCAGGACAATCAGAGACCTGGGGTCAGTGGCAGTGGGCACACGGTTCAGGGGACAGATGCACAGGACAACATGGAGGCTGGGAGGACTGCTGTGCACCAGGTGGAGGACAGGCCCAGGGAACTGATGCTCCAGGAGGCACTCATCGCGATCCTGGGAGCATAGCAACATTCCCAGGATACGCTAGGCCAGATCCTGGACAAGATGCAGGAGATCATGCAGTTGCAGGAGGGACAGTACCTGTGGATCAGGGAGGACTTGAAGTCCAGTAACACCACTCTGGTCTCCATTGCAGGGGTGCTGGCAGACATGGCCAACAGTATGAGGGAGGCAGTGGCACACCAGCGGGCCCCTGAAACTAGCCAGACTACTGAACAGCCCTCCACCTCTGCTGCTGCTAGTGGACAGGAGGCCCTGCCACAGGACCAACAGGCCACCAGCACCCCTCCCCCTGCAGAAGGAGAACCACCCGTGCAAACGTTCCCTGCGATCCAGGCAGAAGCCAGAGACTGTTGCCAAGACCCCGTCAGGAAATAAGACTCTTCTGATGCCACCCTTGTGTCCCACTCTTTCACCCTGTCCACCTTGAACTGCCATTGCTCCCCTGCCTATGCCCCCTTAGACAATGCACCTGTGCTACAAATAGACTGGACTCTAAACTGGACTTTCCTCCATCGTCACCCCAGCCCATTGCACTTCCACCTTTTTGACAGAGCACTGCAATAAACACACTTAGAAAAAATACGGAGTATGTAAAATGATTTCAAAATGTATTCGTTTAACAAGGTACAAAAATTGCAATTCAACTGTACAGTAATGTTTATATAGGAAAGACCTGTAGTTGGCTGCAGTGAACACACCAGGATTAATAGTGGCGCACCAACATCTGCAAAAAGAGATGCCAATGGGTACAGTGAGTGCCCATAGAAGTAGGAATTCACAGCCTGCAGTTGACAATGTCACACATTAAACTGTTAATGAAATGTGAAATAACACTGTCTTGCCTGTGTGTCATTGGAAGTATTGACAAATGACTGCACTTCTGTTGTCCTCACCCTCATCTTCTGCCTCCTTATCTTCACTGTTCACAAGGTCCACTGCTGCCACACGGCCATCTCCAGCCTCCTCCTCCTGCAGAAAAGGCACATGGCGTCTCAAGGCAAGGTTGTGCAACATACAGCATGCCACGATGATCTGGCAGATCTTCTTGGGTGAGTAGCACAGGGATCCACCTGTTAGATGGAGGCACCGAAACCTGGCCTTCAGGAGGCCGAATGTGCGTTCAATAATCCTTCTTGTTCACCCATGTTCCTCATTGTAACCCTTTCTGCCCTTGTCCTGGGATTCCTCACAGGGGTCAGTAGCCATGATAGGTTGGGGTAACCAGAGTCACCTGCAAATATCGATGGACAACTGTTAGCCACACACTGTGCCATATGGCCCACACCATACACATACACCAACATCCACTAGGTGGGAACCAGGGCTCACTTATTAGCCACACCCTGTGCCTCTGGAGTTGGGCCATCACATTTGGGATGCTGCTATTCCTCAGGATAAAAGCATCATGCACCGAGCCTGGCTACTTAACATTGACATGGGAAATGTACTGGTCCACCAAACACACCATCTGCACATTCGAGTGATAACTTTTACAATTTCTGAAGATTGGTTCATTTTGCCAGGGGGGGGACAAATGCAATATGTGTCCCATCAATCGCACCAATGATGTTGGGGATATGTCCCATTGCATAGAAGTCAGCCCTCACTGTGGCCAAATCTTCCACTTGGGAGAAAACAATGTAGCTGCACATGTGTTTAATCAGGGCAGCCAACACTCTGGTCAGCACTATTGAGAACAATGGCTGTGACATTCCTGCTGTCAAGCCCACTGCCACTTGGAAAGAACCTGTTGCCAGAAAATGGAGCACTGATGGAACTTGCACAAGAGGGGGGATCCCAGTGGGGTGACGGGTAGCAGATATCAGGTCAGGCTCCAATTGGGCACACAGCTCTGTGATTGTGGCCTTGTCAAGTCTATAGGTGAGGATAATGTGCTCCATTGTTGCCAAGTCCACCAGGGGTCTGTACACGGGGGATGTCTCCATCCCCACAGTGGTTGCAATCTATGGGGTAAAATAGTGAGCAGCTGGTCATTATGTGCACATTGTAAACACTACAGTTCAATGCATATTGTGATTGTTACAATATTTTTGTGGCATATGGCCAGAATGTGAAATTGTGAACTGTGAAGCAGTTAGGATCCATGGCCTCCCCCCACCTAGCATCCGCCTGTCCAGTATGGAGGGACAGGTGGAAATGAGGTAATTCCGCTGATGTTGTGGGCCGTTGCGGGAGGTGGTCGGGAGCCACCGTGGACGTGACTGCCATTTTCTATCTGTTCACTCATTTGCTACCTTACCTTCAACAGGAGAGGACCTACACTGCATGTGTTGCTGTGACCTATGTCTGGAACCTACTGTGGAGCGTGTGACTGGAGAAAGGGCCCCTGCCTTCACCTCAGCGGAGATGGAGCGATTAGTAGATGGGGTCCTACCCCAGTACAGACTGCTGTATGGGCCTCCAGACTAACAGGTGAGTACACTGTGAGTACGATGCATGGGGCATAAATGCATGGAGTGCTGTGTGTGAAGGCCTCATGTGGGGGGGTTGGTGGATGGGCCCTGGGCAGCGTGCAGCATGTATGCTGGGCCATGTCTGTGCTAACAGGGATGGGAAGGGGCATGGTGGGCCATGAGTGTAACAGGCAGGATGGTCTGACTAATACCTTTCCCCATGTTTATTTTCTCTTAAGGTCAGCGCCCATCAAAATAAGGGTGTATGGCGTGCCATTGCCAAGGACGTGCAGGCCCTGGGGGTCTACGGCAGGCTGATCACCCACTGTCAGAAACGGTGGGAGGACCTGAGACGCTGGGCATGGAAGACGGCGGAGGCCCAGCTAGGGATGGCTTCCCAATGAGGAAGGGGTGCCCGTCGAACCCTGACCCCCCCTGATGGCCTGCATACTGGCAGTGGCCTATCCGGAGCTGGATGGGCACTTGTGAGCATCACAGCAGCAACAAGGGGGTGAATATATTGCCACTAATTTCTACTTATGCCTGGTGGGGTGGTATCCTGGTGGGGGTTGTGAGCCTGTGGGTGCCCCTAGGCCAGGCCTGACATTACAGAGTAGGTCCCATGTTGGGCAGAGTTCTGATGTGAAATTCCTCCAAACTAGCGAGTTGGCATCCACTACTGGGAAGGGGTGTGTGGGTCTCAGGTATGCTGCAGTTGGCGGTATGTGTCCCTACCCATGGCCTGGTGACTAGCATTGTAACTGATAGTGCATTGCCTAGTGCGTGGGGGTGTTCCCTTTGTGTGAGTGTGTTGTGTACGAAAAATGGTGGTGATGGTGCCGCCATTGACCAAGTGTATCCTTTGTCTCTCCCCCCCCTTTTTGTTTTGTCATCCTATCCTTATGGGCATTAACATCACCTGGCCGAGGAGCAGAGGCACCGGAGATGGAGGGAGCTGCATCTCACAGGACCCAGGAGGCCGAGCCCACCGATGGTGAGGGCACCAGTGGGACGGAGGGAGGGAGGAGCACCACGGTGGAGACTGGAGGGGACAGTTCAGACATGGATACCTCCTCCGATGGAAGCTCCATGGTGGTGGCGGACACCTCTCTGTCCACCCCAACTACAGGTACAGCCGCCAACCCTGTAACAGCACCACCCTCCCAACAGCCCCTCAGCGAGTTCCTTGTGCCCGCTTACGGAGGAGGGTGGGCATCTCCTTCGCCACAGGCACCTCAGGCCCTGCCCCAGTTAGCCCTGAGTGAGGAGGCTATTGACATCCCTTGTGATCCATCTCTGTTGGGCAGTCAACCGTTGTGAATGCCCTCCAGGGGCTGGCCGCCCAAAAGAAATAGTTCAATGCATTTCTGGAGGGCATTCACACTGGCTTGGCGGCCCAACAGAGATCAATCCAGGCTCTGGCCTCCTCTCTGATGGCAGCCATTGTCCCTGTTTCCACCCTCCCCCTCCAACTTCCTCTACCCAATCCCATTCCCCTCAACCCCAACCTATCCCAAGCACACAGGCAGACGAGCATGCACACAGGACAACACACAAGAGTGGACATGGCAGACACAAGCACCACACTTCATCCCACAGGCACTCACACAAACACCATCCAGATGCAGACATACCAACATCCACTGCCTCCACTGTGGCCCCCTCCTCCTCCTCGTCCACCTCCCTCCCAGTTGCGTCTACACTTATACCTGCTTGAACTACATCCTCATCCGCTACCCCCATCACCAGCACACCTATCAGAACACACACCTCACTGGCAGTCACCACCCCCACATCCATGCACACGCCCCCTGTGTCCTCTCCCACTATGTCTGTGCCCCCTCCTCCCAAAGTACACAAATGCAAGCACTCAGACACCCAACAGCCATCCACCTCACAACAGCATCCAGCCCATGCACCTGCACCCAAACCCAGCAACCATTCCCTTTTCCTCCACTCCCAAACCTTCTCCCTCTTCCCGCCCCAATGTCTCTAAGAAGCTTTCATCTCTACCATTGAGCTCTTCCCTACCCCTATCCCTCCGTCCTTCACATCAGGCCAGGGTGGTCAAAACCCAGTCAAGCACCTCACCCTCCCAGTCCACGGGCACAGTTTTGTCCCCAGCAACTCAAGGTGGGAAAGGATCCCGGCCAGTCAGACGGAAAGGGTGCCCGCCCCAAGTGCTGCAGGAAGAAAGGGCAAGGAGCCAGCCCCAAGTGCTGCAGGAAGGAAGGGCAAGGAGCCAACCCCAGCTGCAGGAAGGAAGGGCAAAGGACCTGCACCAGCAGGCAGTAAGGACAAGGGGCCTGGTGCTGGGTCTCAGTCGGAAGACCCCACCACCAGCCATGGTGGTGCAGCAGTCCGAGGCTGCAGGGGATGGACTGGAACCTCCCCCCACCACCACCAGCAGCAGCAGCAGTGGGCAGCCGTCCTAGGCTGCAGAGGCTGGGCTGGAGCCTCCCCCCACCACCACCAACAGCTCTGCCAGCAGCACCGCCACCAGCAGCACCACCCGCACCAGCACCAGTGGGCAGCCGTCCGAGGCTGCAGGGGATGGGCTGGAGCCTCCCCCCCACCACCACCAGTAGCAGTAGCAGCAGTGGGCAGCTATCAGAGGCTGCAGGGAATGGGCTGGAGCTTCCCCCCACCACCACCAACAGCAGCAGTGGGCAGCCGTCCGAGGCTGCAGGGGATGGGCTGCTGCCTCCCCCCACCACCACCAGCAGCAGCACCACCACTGGACAGCCGTCACTGCCGGCAGACATTCTTTAGACCTGGGTCCATGGGCTGTTATGCGGCCTGCCCCCAGCAAATCCAGTGGGTATGATACCCACCTGAGAGACTGTGACCTTGCACTCCCCAAGATCTGCATCACAGGGCACAGTGCCGCCTCCAGAACCAGTGGAGATGCCATCCACTCACCCCATCCTCCCCAGGATGAAGATCACAGGGCACAATGCCCCATCCAGAACCAGTGGAGATGCCATCCACTCACTCCATCCTCCCCAGAATGAAGATCACAGGGCACGATGCCCCCTCCAGAACCAGTGGAGATAACATCCACTCACCCCATCCTCCCCAGGATGAAGCTCACTGGGCAGGATGCCCCATCCAGAGCCAGTGGGTTAGTCACCCACTTGAGAGACTGTGGCCTTGCACTCCCCAGGACCAAGCACAGGGCATGTTTCCCCCTCCAGGACCAGTGGCATTGTACCATCCTACGCCTGAGGTGCCCCCCATTACCCGGCCCCCTGAGGTGTCTGCCTGTTTTTGACCTGAGGCCCCTGCAGTGCACTCTCTGTGTTGCTGCAGTCCTTTAACTTCTGAGCTCTGTTTCTGCCAGGCTTTTGATGTTGTTGGTATACCCCCCCGAAAAAGTGGCGGATTGGACTGTCTTAATACAGTGGTTGCGGAACATTGTCTTCCGCCTGGCTGTAGGCGGTTACCGCTGTGGTGCCTGATGATTCCGCCCGGGCAGTCGGTGTGTTAAAGTGGCTGCCTGTCTGTAAGGAAATGCCTCCTTGGCATGGTTACCCCCTGACTTTTTGCCTTTGCTGATGCTATGTTTTGAATTGAAAGTGTGCTGAGGCCTGCTAACCAGGCCCCAGCACCAGTGTTCTTTCCCTAACCTGTACTTTTGTATCCACAATTGGCACACCCTGGCATCCAGATAAGTCCCTTGTAAGTGGTACCCCTGGTACCAAGGGCCCTGATGCCAAGGAAGGTCTCTAAGGGCTGCAGCATGTCTTATGCCACCCTGGAGACCCCTCACTCAGCACAGACACACTGCTTGCCAGCTTGTGTGTGCTGGTGAGAACAAAACGAGTAAGTCGACATGGCACTCCCCTCAGGGTGCCATGCCAGCCTCTCACTGCCTATGCAGGTATAGATAAGTCACCCCTCTAGTAGGCCTTACAGCCCTAAGGCAGGGTGCACTATACCATAGGTGAGGGCACCAGTGCATGAGCACTGTGCCCCTACAGTGTCTAAGCAATACCTTAGACATTTTAAGTGCAGGGTAGCCATAAGAGTATATGGTCTGGGAGTCTGTTTTACACGAACTCCACAGCACCCTAATGGCTACACTGAAAACTGGGAAGTTTGGTATCAAACTTCTCAGCACAATAAATGCACACTGATGCCAGTGTACATTTTATTGTAAACTACACCCCAGAGGGCACCTTAGAGGTGCCCCCTGAAACCTTAACTGACTATCTGTGTAGGCTGACTGGTTCCAGCAGCCTGCCACAACCGAGACATGTTGCTGGCCCCATGGGGAGAGTGCCTTTGTCACTCTGAGGCCAGTAACAAAGCCTGCACTGGGTGGAGATGCTAACACCTCCCCCAGGCAGGAGCTGTCACACCTGGCGGTGAGCCTCAAAGGCTCACCCCTTTGTGCCAGCACAGCAGGACACTCCAGCTAGTGGAGTTGCCCGCCCCCTCCGGCCACGGCCCCCACTTTTGGCGGCAAGGCCGGAGAAAATAATGAGAAAAACAAGGAGGAGTCACTGACCAGTCAGGACAGCCCCTAAGGTGTCCTGAGCTGAAGTGACTCTAACTTTTAGAAATCCTCCATCTTGCAGATGGAGGATTCCCCCAATAGGATTAGGGATGTGACCCCCTCCCCTTGGGAGGAGGCACAAAGAGGGTGTACTCACCCTCAGGGCTAGTAGCCATTGGCTACTAACCCCCCAGACCTAAACACGCCCTTAAATTTAGTATTTAAGGGCTTCCCTGAACCTAAAACTTTAGATTCATGAAACTACAAGAAGAAGAGGACTGCTGAGCTGAAAAACCCCTGCAGAGGAAGAACAGAAGACACCAACTGCTTTGGCCCCAGACTTACCGGCCTGTCTCCTGCCTTCCAAAGAAACCTGCTCCAGCTACGCTTTCCAAGGGACCAGCGACCTCTGAATCCTCTGAGGACTGCCCTGCTTCAAGAAAGACAAGAAACTCCCGAGGACAGCGGCACTGCTCCAAAAGAACTGCAACTTTGTTTCAAGGAGCAGATTTAAAGACCCCTGCAACTCCCCGCAAGAAGCGTGAGACTTGCAACACTGCACCCGGCGACGCCGACTCGGCTGGTGGAGAACCAACACTTCAGGGAGGACCCTCCAGCGACTCCAAGACTGTGAGTAACCAAAGTTGTCCCCCCTGAACCCCCACAGCGACGCCTGCAGAGGGAATCCCGAGGCTCCCCCTGACCGCGACTGCCTGAACTCCATTTCCCGACGGCTGGAAAAGACCCTGCACCCGCAGCCCCCAGCACCTAAAGGAACGGAACTCCTGTGCAGGAGTGACCCCCAGGAGGCCCTCTCCCTTGCCCAGGTGGTGGCTACTCCGAGGAGCCCCCCCCCTTGCCTGCCTGCACCGCTGAAGAGACCCCTTGGTCTCTCATTGAAAACTATTGAAAACCTGACGCGTGTTTGCACACTGCACCCGGCTGCCCCCGTGCTGCTGAGGGTGTACTTTTTGTGCTGACTTGTGTCCCCCCCGGTGCCCTACAAAACCCCCCTGGTCTGCCCTCCGAAGACGCGGGTACTTACCTGCTGGCAGACTGGAACCGGGGCACCCCCTTTTCTCCATTGAAGCCTATGTGTTTTGGGCACCTCTTTGACCTCTGCACCTGACCGGCCCTGAGCTGCTGGTGTGGTAACCTTGGGGTTGCTCTGAACCCCCAACGGTGGGCTACCTTGGACCAAGAACTGAAACCTGTAAGTGACTTACTTACCTGTGAAACCTAACAATACCTTACCTCCCCCAGGAACTGTGAAAATTGCACTGTGTCCACTTTTAAAACAGCTTATTGTGTTTTATGTAAAATGTATACATGCTAATGTAATGATTCAAAGTTCCTAAAGTACTTACCTGCAATACCTTTCAAATGAGATATTACATGTAGAATTTGAACCTGTGGTTCTTAAAATAAACTAAGAAAATATATTTTTCTATAACAAAACCTATTGGCTGGATTTGTCTCTGAGTGTGTGTTCCTCATTTATTGCCTGTGTGTATGTACAACAAATGCTTAACACTACTCCTTGGATAAGCCTACTGCTCGACCACACTACCACAAAATAGAGCATTGGTATTATCTCTTTTTGCCACTATCTTACCTCTAAGGGGAACCCTTGGACTCTGTGCATGCTATTCCTTACTTTGAAATAGTATATACAGAGCCAACTTCCTACACTGTCTGAGCTGTTTCCGCCATGGTCATAATTTGGCGGCATTTACCACCAGCCTGTTGACGGTGTTACCGCCACTTTATCACCAACCGCCAGGGTTGTAATGACCCCGTTAGTCTATTTAATCAAACAAAAAAGGTTTTTGTGCAGCAAAGAGTCCGAGGAAAGAGATTGAATCCCCATTGGAGTCAGACCTATGAAATCAAAGAAAGGAGTCATAAGTGATTTAATATTTACAGCACGCTTATTGAGAAGGTTCTAATTCTCACTTACAGAACTTATATGTTTATCCTCATTTAGTCTTGTTATTGATATCTGCTTAGTTGCCGCCTTGGGGTCTTCAGGGCACTTTTAGTCTAGAGCCTATGAAGTGAGTGTATATAATAATCAGCATTTTGAACTTGAGGGGAGGGACCTTTGCAGTGATTATCCATGTGGTCCTTACCTTCTTGTTTGAATCTGCTGTTGATCCTCCTTCCGAAGTGACCTGTCGCCTCAAAGCTTGGAGTATTAAGTCACACACTCAGCATTAAAGGATTCAATTCTCCTCCGTTGTTCCAGAGATTAATTTACCATCCTCATCGGTTCCTGCATAGCTTCTTCCAGTTAGGTAGATTTGCCTTGCCTTGTTTGTCATCACAAGACTCTGAGGATCATACGGTTTGTAGTTATTCAATTTCCTGTGTCTGCGTAAGGTTGCTTGCCGGGAGTCCTTTGCTCCACAAGTCACCAGATTACTGCAAATCAACTTCTTTGCTACAGTATGAAGTTGCGAGTTTCTTTAAAATGGAACTACTTCGAAATAATGTATTTGTTAGTCTCAAAATTGTTTCTTTTATGTAGCCCTCTGAATCCCATGACTCCACGAATCATGGGACTTGTAGTTTCTCCACTGTGTAGTAAGAATTAATGCCTAAATAACTGAGTTACACCATTTCACCTAGTTACTGGAGTGTAGACTTTTTTTCTCAATTGCTTAGCTGTACATTTCCCAGGGTTGCAGGCATTCAAAAGAGTTTGTTTTTATCCACATGTTTTGCAAATTTCCTATATTTCAATTAGAATGATTTCTGTAGAACAGAGACGAAGTATCAAGTGGACTTCTAATTGTAATAAAGAATTCTTCACATTCATGTCTCTGTCATGACAGAGGACAGTCCATTTTATATCAGATGTTTTATGATTAATTTGTATGAATTGCTGTACCATGTGTGTATGTAATATTTTACATCAGATTCTAGATTTAATTTGTGCAACTCCTTTTTTATTTCCTGGCTGGCTTTTCCTATGTACACTTTGCTGCAGGGGCAAGTTATGCAGTATACAACATTCTTAGTATTAAAGTTTGTAATACTATTCTACATGTTTAATTATTTCATTGTTGTATCTAAATTAAACTCCTTCAATGATACTCTCACACGTGGAGCAGTTTTAACACTTGCGGTGTTCTTGCACCGGGGAAGATTCAGAAGCATTCTTATGTCACTAGTTTTTGGCTTCCTTATTGTATTTGATCAAACTAGGAGATCATGGATGTGCTTATTTCTTTTAAGAACAAAAAGTGGTGGTTCATGAAATTGTGATAGCATGGAGACAGACCTGTCAACTTCACCAAAAACCTCACAGTGTGAGGAGGGGCGGGGCTTTGGCGGAGGCATTGCCTCATGGCGAGAAGCACCTAAGAGATATTTTTGTGCCCACCTGACCTCAAACCCCCCTCCAAAAATAAAATAAAAAAACAAAGGCTTGCTGAGGTTGCTGTTGATGCCCTGAGGTGTTTTCACACCCATTAATGGACATCAGCAGTTAAAAGCCTGTGAAAAAGAGCTGAAAACCACTATTTACAATGGTTTTCAGCTTGTCTCCACAGCCACCAAGTGATATTGGCTCCGGACTGGGTGACCGTGTGACCGTGTGAGGGGAGCCAATATTGTGTGTCACACTGTGGGAATTTGCAGGTCTGTGGAGATGATGTTCCAGTTGTTTTTTTAATCATCTTTTTGTTTGAATTTGTCCTTCCAATAAAGGCAGTGACACAGACTAGATGGTTCATTTCCTTCTTGGAGACTTTCCCTCAGTGTGTACCAAGCACGTTCCATTGCTCTTTTCAAGAGTTTCCTGTGATACTTTCTTTCTTGCAATTTCTCTGTAAGAATGCTAGAGTTTTTAAAATAATCCTTTTTTGCAGCAGTTCCCCATGATGCATAGGAACTGGCTGTACTGTGGATTATCTTTCAGGTCCCTCTGATGGAAGCTAGAGTAATGTAGAAAAGTGTTGCGATTGGTTTGTTTTGTGTAGAGGGTAGCGTATATATGCTTCCTTCCTCATGTTTTGTTGTCAAATCCAAGAAGCCCATTCCTTTGTTACTGTATGTCATGGAAAACTGGATATATGGACTTCTAGGGTTTAACTAATTGAGGACGTTTTTAAGCTCTTCCATCATTAAAAGATTGTTGATGCGTTGTTTCTATAGAATAATTCAATTTTTAAAGAGGTTCTCTCTCGAAATCCATTTCTTCTCTTACAGAGCCATGAACATATTCATCATTTCTGGTGCAAAGGAGCAGCCCATTGCTGTTCCCATAATTTGCAGGTAGAATTGTTGATTAAAGCAAAAAAAAGTTGTTCTTCAAACAGATATCAGCCATTTCCAGAATGAATTCTGTGGGGACTTCATGTCGCCTTTCTCTTGTTTACAAAAAGTATTCCATGGCTACAATTACATATTCTTGAGGTATACTTCTATGCAAGCTCAAACTGCCTAATGTGACTAAAACATCTTCCGCTTCATTAAATTCAGTATTTTTAAACTGATGAATTATATCCATCATTTCTTTCAAGTAGCTGGGAATCCGATTATCATAGGTTTTAAAAAGACATCAACATACTTGGCCACTGGTTCTAATATTTAATTCACACCTCATGTTATCGGGCATCCTGACAGATTAAATGGATTCTTGTGAATCTTGGGTAGGATGTATACTACTGGTAGTCTGGCTTTTCTGTTGATCAAGAAGATTTTTCATTTTTGATCAACCACCCTCCTCTTTTGCCACTTTCAATTAGACTGCGATTTTACTGTGGATCGATGAAGAGGGGTCTCAAGGAACTTCTCTGCAGTGTTCTTCATTGTGCAGTTGTTGCAGAATTTCTTGCTCGTATTTATCACTGTCCATAACAACAGTTGCTCCCTCTTTGTCGGCCACTTGATTATGGTCTCTTCATATTCTTTTATCCACAGGAGTGCTTGGTATTCCTCATTAGGGAAACTGTTCCTGCCATATTCTTTTTCTGTTCAAACTTTCTAATTCTCTTAATATAGTCCTTTCAAAAGTCTGTATTACATTGGGCATTTGGTAAGTGGGTGAGTAGAAACTCAATTTTCTTTTTCATCCTGAGAAACTATGCATTTGGAAAGTTTCATTGTTTAGAAAAATGTCTTCAATCGCATCTTCCAGGAGGATTGAAACACTTCCATTTTGGCTTTTACATAATCTGTCTGTGATGTTGTTACAAAAGACACGCTGTTTCTCCAAGAAATTAAACTCATGTAAGACCAATGCCTTATTAGACAAATTATGTAAATTGGTAGCAGTTCTGGTTGTCCCACTTTTATGTTTGTCTCTGTGAAGTGATTTCACCCATTCTTGGTGGGGATTCTGACAACTCTTCCTTTTGCCTCTTCCTCTGCCTCTTTCTTGACAACTCCCTAAAACACTAGTTCCACGATGTCCTGGGAAAATGCTGGTTGTGTTTTGTGAGAGATTGCAGAATCCCAACCAAGGAATGGGTGAAATCACAACATTGCGATGCCTGGTTTCACGAAGAATCATACTATCTGTGTATGCTGCTGACACTGGACTTATCCTCACTTTCAGCATCTACTACTTGAGTGCCACTTGCAATTTGTGATGGTTGCAATGTGTCTACAACATATGTAATTTGAATGAGACCTTGAGCTACATCTCTGCTGTAGTGGGTAATTTTAACTTGTATGCTCACAGCATGCTAATTGACCTACATAAGCCATCAATGATTTAATTCAATACAGAGTCTTCATTGCATCTATCAACCTATCTTATTTATCTTTCATTGCAGTCTGGTTTTCAGCAAGTGTAATGGCATTTTTTTTCAAAAGCAAATGTAATGCTTTTCTCCATATTTGTTAGTTTGTGACTGACAAGCTTGATTTTTTTTTTATGCTGGTGTAGAACGTTAAGCAATGATGCCGCCAAACCTCCAAAGATTTGCACATTTACATCACTATTACCAATTTCTAGATTTTGTTGGGATTGTGTGTTGGCAACATGGAGTGCGTGAGCTCTGCATGTTCCCTCCATTGCCTTGGCCTCTCTACAGGTTCCTGTGTGCCTCTTCCACAAACTTATTGTACTAATTGTTTATACTCTGTGATTTGGGGACTCATATATTCAGCTTGGGGTGCTGTTTCCCATCTGTCAATATCAATCGGTTCATCAAGGTGCATGTGAGATTCCTCATGATCCTCAGATTCTGACACACCACTTTCATGAGCATGGATATCTGTCAGAGACTGGATTCATGATTAGTGTTTGGACTAGGGTTCAGTTAATTTGGTGTTAATAAGTTTTGTTTTGTGGCCGCAAATACATTTGTTGCACTTAACCTCTAATCAAGGTGTTTTCACTACATCTACCATGATGCACGTTAAAACTGCATTGCTTTCTTATGTGGCTTCCACCCCATAGTGGTGGAAGTTTAATTCCTGGGGGTACTTTGTAAGCAGCCAGAGAGTGCTGTATGGTATACACTATGGAGAACCAGAAGGCCATGTCCTGAATGCCAAATGAAAACGGAGTACACCCATGTGTGGCCCGTGTGTGGCAGAGGCAACCATAATACACCTGGCATAGTATAAGTTCTGAAGACTAATCAGAAGCAGCAGAGAGCCACTCATAAGAATGGCCATTTCATAGACAACTAGTTATCGCTCTGAGGTGCCCACATTGGAGTGGCAGCAGTGAAACCCCAGGGCATGGGCATAATATATTAATCCATGATGTAAAACTGTGTGGTTCACCAAGGACTGGTGCTTGTCCAACCTGTCCGTGTGTATCTCCAAGGAAAGGCTCAATCAACTTTCCTATGGAAGGAATTATTTTAGATTACTGAAGAAGAAAAGGGGAGAACGGCGGGTGTGGTTCAATGAAGATAAAATAAGAATACTAAATGGCAGGGGCACTAGACGCTAGGCTTTAGCTTTTTCCAAAGGTACCAAACAGAGAAGAAGCCACAGGACTACCCCTTTAACCTTTTGCCCTTTAGCCAGAACACTTGGGCTGGATACTCTGAGAGGACTGGCTCTGGGAATAAACCTTGCCTGAGAAGGACAATGGGAACATGTGACTGGGGAGCTGTCGCCAATTGTGACAGGATAGAGCTCCATGAGTAGGTAGGAATAACGGGAGAGGCTTAATGTGTTAATGGATGGAAGGCCTGGGATGAAAACTGAGGTCAAGAGCAGTGGCCCAGTCTAAAGAAGCAACAGAAATGGAGGGAGTTGTCTTGAACAACAAGAAGGGCTGAAGCTAAGGGAAAGTAAAGAACTGCAAGGAGTACAAGCCGAATCTTTGGAACAAAGACTAAACATCGCAAATGCAAGCAAATACCTAGGCATCAAACATGGTATGGCTAGCAATGGATGGATGGTAAACAGGGTTGGACTGGGACAGAAAAGATGCCAAAATAAAAAGTGGCCCGTTAGTGAATTAGATAGCTTAAAAAGTGGCCCATGTTTGCTAACTGTGGCAGCTTTGAACTTATAAAGGCACACTTTATAAGTATTTTGAAAGGTATGAAAGACTACATGGATTTGAGCTTGCTGCAAGCAATGTTTGTTTCAGAATCACTAAAATTTGTGAGAAGAACTGGCCCAACAGACGATAAGATAGACCCACATCCAGCCAAAAAACTGCCCCACACGCTTACCTGTAAGATCAGATCTTTGGGCACGGCCTGATTGCCCTATAGGCCAGTCCTGATGGTAAATACAATATAATTATAAAACTCTACTGCACCTAGAGAGGGCGCAACTGTGAAATACATATGAGCCCACGGCCTCACTCCCACTCCTTATATCAGAACTCTTCACAGCACCTGTGGAAAAGTAGTTTGTACATGCTCGTGTGATAAACCTAGTTGTTCTCCCCTTAAAGCATCTGCAATGCAAAAAGTTCCTCCTCTCTATCTCAGTACATTTGGGTGGCTACAAATTTCTAAAGTGAATTGACAAAAAATGCCCCCCCGAACCTCATTGTTTGATATTGATGTCGCAGTGTCATTCAGCATGGCATACACAAACTCTATCAACAAAGTGTTTTTGAATGCAAAAGCGGCGCAAACTTGCAAAATCCAAATATAGGGGCATATTTATACTTGTTTTGCGCCAAATTTGCGTCATTTTTTTTTTAGGCAAATTCAGTGCAAAACTAACTACATATTTATACTTCGGCGCTAGACCCGTCTAGCGCCAAATTTTTTGAGTTAAAGTCATTTTTGGGACTTGGAAACCTACTTTGCGTCAATGAGATGAAAAGTAGGCGTTCCTGTGCAAAAAATGACTCTATGGCCTTAGTGCCATATTTACCCCCATGCTAAAATCACGCTCGGGGGAGGGGTCATTATTTAACGTCTGCATCAGTGCAGGCGTTAGGGGACCTGTGGGCCTATTACTATGGAATAAGTCCACAGGTGCCCTCCCCAGGCTCCAGGGACACCCCCACCCACTTCAGAGGGACAGCAGAGGATGGGGTAACCCATCCCAGGTAAGAATAGGTATGTACAGTGAGAGCCCTGAAGTGGGCCCCCTACATGGCACTGGATTTAATGGGCAAGCCAGGTGGCCCTGGTCCCCTGTGCTGGCCACTGGGGTCATGGTCCTGACTTCTGTCTTAATTAAGGCAGGAGTCATGTGGCATGGATGGTTTTGAGTCAAAAAATGACGCTAGGCGGGTTAAACTCATTTTTTTTTACTCTAACCTGCCTAGCGTCATTTTTTTTTCACGCTAGCCTACCCTTTGCACCGGCTTTCACCATTCCATAAATATGGTGCCCGGCTGGTGCTCAGAAATGGTGCAAATCGGTGCTAAACTTTTTTGTTGCAAAAGCGAGTTGGTGCAGTTTTGCACCAAAAAGTATAAATCAGTGCCATATTTTGTAAATGCAGCACAAAAAAGTATAAATATGGGCCCTAGTTTTCTCTGCTGTGTCCGAGGTATACAAGATTGTTTTTTTAGGGCAAAGGTTGTGTTTGGGGTGTTGTAAGTTCTTTCTCCTCGCTAGTGTGCTTCGGGATGTTTATCCCTGGCTGACTCTCACACTGGCTACGTGCAGCTGCCAGGGCGCATGTATTCCTGTGGATTTAGACATACTGTTTTGGTAATTGTTTAAATATGCGCTTAATGCACTTTAGTTTGTTATTGGAAGAATATCCCGGAGACCTGAAAGAGGAAATCAGACAAAAGATTTAGTTTGTTAATGCAACAGAGAAGACATGTGCTTTTCGTCTGTTGTGGCTTCAGCCCAAGCCACAGGCAGCACTTCCTCCCTCAGCGTGGCTTAGGTCATAAGGGAGCGCAGAGGGTGGCGACATCAGCAATTTGCTAAAATGCGAGTCAGCAATAACAAAAGAAAGAATTAGGAACACGTGAGTCACCTCCCGGCCATCTAGGGTGAGCTCTATATCCTGAATACAATCAAATGAAACGTTTGTGTGATATAGGTTTATTTGGATATCTAGTTTGATCAAATCATGTAGGTATAAAGCCCGTGGACCTTGGAATGGCTCTAAAGAAATAAGCATGTTTAACTGCATCAAGAGTTGGTTCAATATGTGATGTATGCTATACTAAGTAGGCATATTCACCACTTCACCGGAAGGATTGGCACCTGTAGTCGGACATCTTGTGTCCTCCCATTGCTCATGACATCAAGTATGGATGCCAACAGTATTTAGTACCTCAGTAACGGACCTCAATTCCCACTGAACATCAAATAAAACAACAGTAGACCTTGGCCCACTGAGTAAAGTTTTCAGCTGGATTTCTGAGGTCACTAGGTGACATGTCGAAAGTTTGTACATTTCTCAGTCAGTGGGTATTTCTGTTTTGATACAAACCCTTTATGGTTTCTATGTATGTTTGTATGAGTAATTATCAAGCCCAAGTCTAGCTATAAAGCGCATCAATGAGTGAGAAGGTAAGATGGTGTGTGGAAGAAGCAGAGCATGGGTCTTGGGCGGAGAGGTTGTTCCTCGTGATTTGTGACGCAGATGAGATATGTCACAAAGATGCGTGTTTTTAGCTCTTTAGGGAAGAGAAGGATGAATGAGCTTGTTGGATCATGATCCAGGTTTTCATGTTACTGTTAGGATTCCTCGCACTACTTCCAACAAGGTAATCCAGCATCTTGGCATATTTATGAGGTTTATTGATTGAACTGGTTGGAAGAACTCAGAGCTCGGGCTTAGTGAAGACCTAACTTACCCAAATTCACTGGAATTTCAGTCATGTGAAGACAACAAAACTTTTTGGTATTGCCTTTCCCTTAACTCTTCCTCTTCTTCTTTTACTGTTCTTTCATTTTAGATGACTAGATGTGATTGTTTTACAATGCTAGTGTAAATTGATGTTCCTTGGCTTCTAGTGTATGGCAATGTCTCACTTAAGTACATTTAAAAATCCTGCTAAAATCCTACAAACCTAATTTAATCTTTATGGTTAAACCTTTCACCTCCAAGTGGCAACTCTAATCTGGTCATGGTTGAGTTAAGAAACAAATTGCCTGCTCCTTCTATGTCGTATGTGTCATGACTCGGTGGTCTGTGTTGTATGAGATGGTGCTGTAGTGCATAGGGTGATCAGACATCCCGGATTTCCGCGGACAGTCCCTGACGCTTCTCCTAATTTTTAATAAATGTTCCGGTTTCCAGCATGCTTTGCTGAAACATGCTTCAAAACATTCACTGCTTAAAAACATCTGAAACTGGGACTACTGCACCCCCTTCCAGCAGGAAGTGCTACTAAGCAGAACTGAGGCGCACAGGTGGAGCTTTACGTGAAAGTGGGTCACGTGTCAGCCTTTCTGGCACCTTTCTATGGACTCGCCCTTCGGATTCTTTCTACTAGCACTAACACTGCTCCCAAGAATTGAGGTCACCCACACAGCCACACATCCTGAACCCTTCCCAGTAGCCCGGCCCTGAGAATAGATGCCTGTCAGAGATCTCATTCCACTGAAGCCTGCCAGCTTACACCAGAACCAAATGACTGAAAACAGCTGCTACTGACGTCTATCTTTAAACGCACAGATGGGATGGGTTGCAGTTTTTTCCTGGTTCAAGTGGGTGTCTCGAAAGCCAACATCTTTACCCCATAAGCTTGGAAATGTTTGGTTACACTTAGCGCAGAACAGCTGTGTAATTTCGGTCATTCCCTTGCATACTAGGGTTTCTCTGACTCCTGAAAATGAAACTTCTGGTGTGCAGCTACCCACGAGCCCTGTTCCTGGCTAGCTCTGCTGGCGTCAGCTGCTCAGTGAGCGCACGTGGTTGAAACGAGCTATCCACTTGACAGGGTGCACGTCATGATTCAACAAAGGCAAATTACAAAATGTATTGTTTCTGCCTCTTGTTGGCTGGTCACAAAATCGTTTTATAAGTGGCTGCTGATGGCGGCCAGATGTAGCCTCGTGTGACAGGCCATGTGCAGGGACATAAACGGATCCCAAAGCCGGCTGCTTTACTTTCTGCAGTCTCTGTGCAAACAAGAGGGTGTGCAGCACGGGGAGCCATTTATGTGTCCATGCCGAAAAGATCTGGGAGTCCGATGTACGAATCCACTTAGCGGTTGCAAACACTGCAGTGTGCAAAATCACAGTGCTACTGATAAGTATGTAAGAACTACAGCCATTTTGTGATTTGGTAAGCACTTATGTTGCAAAATAAGTTTAGAAATACATACCGAAGCCCAATTCGGAGGCGGCATGATTAGGGTTTCCTTTCCAAATAGTGATTCGAAATGCTATGTATCAATGATTTGTGACTGTAGTTTCGGTTGCAAACTTTGACTCCTCAAAGGAGGTGGTAACCTATTCACAAAGGTGAAAGGAAGCCTTCCCCTTAGGGAATTAATAAAACAAAAAAGTTTGCTTTGGTGGGGTGCAGTGGTTTGAAGGACCACTGCGAACTCTTAAACAAATTTTAAAAGAAAAAAAAAACATATATATATATATTTTTTTTTTTTCTTAAATGTAGACCCTTTTCTTTTAAGGAAAACATGCTGCATTAAAAAAAATAATGACTATTTCAATGCGATAATAAGGTTGTTGGTCTGCTGACCCATTCAGGCCCCCATCTCATTGATAACATCCAGTTAGAGTGAGTCAAAATTTGCAAACCACGTCATGATTAGTAATGAGCTAGGTCGACTTGTGACCAAGTCCA
Source organism: Pleurodeles waltl (assembly GCF_031143425.1). Classification (NCBI taxonomy): domain Eukaryota; kingdom Metazoa; phylum Chordata; class Amphibia; order Caudata; family Salamandridae; genus Pleurodeles; species Pleurodeles waltl. The sequence goes on from NC_090436.1 coordinate 827,030,447, forward strand.
AATTGTAATTTCTTCATACCAACCATTTAAGTACATAGGTTGGTTTGAAAAATTAGAATCGATTTGCAAAACGTGTGTGCGCAATTTGAGACCACTTTTTGCAGATTAATACTTAGCCCCATATTTATACTTTTTTGGTGCCGCAATACAATTGTATTTTGGAAGTTTGCGCCGATTTTGCGTCATAAAACGACGCAAATGCAGCGCAAAAAAAGTATAAACATGGGCCTTAGTACGTTTGACCCTAAATACTTTCCATTTCCACCACGTCTGGTATGAGAGAAACTTGAAGATATATTTAGGATGTGGGTAAAAACTACTCAGGCAAACCGTTATCGTTGACATAGTCACTTTATAATCATGGCAGGATAACCATTTCAGTTGCACACCCTCTATCTTCTTTGATGAACGCATCACCACACTACCATCCAACTAATAAATTATTTCGTCCAATTCTATCCTTTCCATTATAGTAAGCACAATTACCCATAGCTTTAAAGCTCCTCCCTCTAACATTTTGCCCAACTTTTATGGTTGTAAAGCATGTGTGTCAAAAAATATCTGCTAAAATTAATTGACAGAAGGGAGATTGATTTGCAGCTGGACTGTGCTTGGGTTTTCAATTTAAGCATATTGTATTTCCCGGTTTAGTCTAAGTTTGCACCTAAATCAGATACCTGACTAGCCTGCTTTTGGTGTCCTGTCTGGGAGAATTGTGTATGTGTTTCACTTAGGTTTTGCAAAGGTTGCACAGACAAAAACAGCCACAGATTTAAAGTACTTAGAATATATTATTCAACACATGGAAATGGCGTTACTTGCAGTGCCTCGGTGCGGCAATATGTCATTAATGGCACTTGAAGTATTAGATTACCGTTTTCAACAAGCATGGAGACTGAAGGGATGTTGTGAAGCGCCAAGCAGATGTCACGGGAAGAGCAAAAGATCCTCTCTGAAGGTTTTCACTGACTCTTTCTAGCGCAGAGAATCTCATGTTAATCGCGTCATTATGTACATAGTTCACTTTACAAATAAATAGATTGTTGTTGTACCTAAATTATAAATTGTGGGCAGTAGGTATTGTCAGTTAAGGGACTGGCAAGCGATGTACACGTTCCAGGAGATTGGTAGCTCTAACGCCTGTTTTAGCGCCAAGTTCAGCGGCAGAGGAGGTGCTCTGTATTAAATACAGAGTAAACTGAGGTAATTTGAAAAACATCATTTGTGATGTAGAAATCTAGCATTAATGCGTGCTTTTCACACACACCCATACCACCTGAACTCAAGTCGATTCATAATTGAGAGTGTGAGAGTCCCTCTGCTGCTGTTGACACAGATAGCTCCTGGTTGTTTACGACTATCTCAAGGGAAAGCAGGCAGCTGAGATATGTTGCAAAGCAGAAAACTGCTGGGCCGTACCAAAAGAAAAAGAATGATGAAGCCTGCTGTCCACTTTTGTACGCCTTTAGCTATTTGCAATGCCTGGAGGTCCTCTGACAGATCTACACTCGCCCCTGTTTTCTTTCTGTCTACATACCTGTTCATCCTTAACCAGGATTTATGGTTCCTTGGTGATCCTGCCATACGTGACTGATCAGGGCTGTGATATCTCTAAAGATGCCATTATAGCAGCTCTACTGCCTCAATCAAATTTAGCAAGTCATATAATTTCAAGCTATTCATTTCTTGGTGTCTCACACGAGCAAACTGTTCATTGTGTTGTGACACACTAGAGTTCTGCCATACACCTCAATTTATCTCCAGGTGGCCCTCAATAAGAAAGGGGGTTGCTTTCCATCAACGCCAGACCTCCATTTGTAGTCAGTTTGTGGCAAGTTCAGCACTGCACATTTTCCACACACCAACCATAAACAAGCATCAACAATGCCAATAGGTCACTCTACAAATGCAATGTCAGGCCAGACCTAAACAAAATTGACGTAAATGACTGCCTATTCCTATCTGCGCCACTGCCAGAAAATACACCATAAATGTTCTAGTCCTCTAATACACTTTAATAGCATTAAACTGTCAGGTGCCTCCCCTTATATTTCAAGCTCAGGCAGCTGGATAAATAAACAAAATGATCACAATTATGTGGAGGGCAAGCCCTTTTTTGTGGAACCAAACAACTTCTACCCAATCAAAATAGGCACTCTTGGCTCCTAACATCTCAGCAGAGCCAAGGTTCCTCTCCTGGTGGTTCTCACATAATTGTCTGGCAACATCTGTGCTGTCAAGCCAGACTATAAAAATACAAAATATTGCACAAGTAAGAGTTCAACAACATTGGAAATATTATTATAGGTGCAACACATTACCTACACATCAAGATGCACCTGCTCACCACACTGAGATCCCACAGGCAGATATGCAGATTTTGCATTATGCCACTGGGTCACAGGGACACTCAAACTCCGTAGGCCATGGGTTATCTATCACCTTTGGGAAGAGGCAGTTATGTGTGTTTCTGCATTGCCACGGGCATGAGCATTAGTAGAAAAGAGGCAGAGTTGAATGGACTTTAACAAAAGCTGCTACAAATCCCGCCCTGGGATCGGAGCTGTTGTGAAGTGACAATTTGTCCTGAATTCTGCCAGGAAACCCTAATCTTATTCACACTCGCTCAAGGATAAGCCGGCTTAAGTTTTTAACAAGATGACATGGAAATCAGGTTGAATGGGTGTGTAAAAAGCACCCATTAATTCTAGACTTCTACATCTGCAGATCAGCTACAGATGGGGATGCTCTTATAACAAAAGAACAATAATTTCTGTGGTGAGCGGGTGAAGCTTGGACCAAGAGTTAACTTGGGGGTGCACAAGTGTTCACCTGAAGCTCCTAAACTGGTATATGACCTTGACGTCACAGGGTAACCTGACCTTTTCTCCCCTCAGATGGCAGTAGATAGTCTGATCCGCCACAAATTGGAAATTGATATTAATTTCACAGATTGACATGTTTAAAAAATTCATCTTGGAAAAGTTGTTTTACAGTTTAGATTTCAAAATGGTTGAACACAAGGCACATAATGACAGTTCCCTGGAAGCCACCAAACTCCTCATAGATATTGACTTTACATCAACTAATTAGGAACAGAGAGAGAATTATAATTTGTCTCCTAATTCTTCTTGAGTCTGACTCTTCTCATTTGCAGTTCAGGTAATCAGAGAAGGTCTACTGAAACACGATTTCAAGTGCGAAATGGCGACAGACACGCAATCCTAAAGGGAAGGGATTATGGAAGGAGAGAAAGACAAAGAGACTGAGACAAGGAACACTAATCCATTGTGTCTCATTTTGCAGAGTAGTAAGGTTAGAATAAAAAAATATAATACACAGACCCTAAATACTGGAGGTAAGGCAGGTTAAGGTGCACACTTTCCAAGAGAGGACTACTGTGAATCTAACAGCAACCCGAGTTCAGATGGGGTCCTGCCAGAAATCCAGGGATCGATGCAAGCCAAACACACCTAATGTCCAAACCCTTATTGGGCATCCCACAACGTGAGAAGACCAAGACCTGGGGTCAACCAACGAGGAGAAAATAACAAAGAGAGGGGGATACTGAAGCCGTGAGCAATATGTAGGACAGCCCAGAGCAGCACAATAACAAAGAGTTTCAAGTCACTGTGAAATGCAAAGTGGTGTATTAAAACCCCTTCTGCCCAAACGCACCTGGAATTTCAGATGATTTGCCCAGATGTCAGGCTGACCAACACCCAGTGCACCCCCACTCCAGCCACCACAGGCCCAACTTCAATCATTGCCGGAAACCCTCTGCACTTCTTCGTATTTAGATGCTGTGCTGACTATTCCATAAAGTCCAGATTGATTTCTGAAACTGATTGATAACACATTTTCATGACCACGCCAGTTTATTCACTCATTCAGACAAACACTCGAACCAAACAATGAAAATCATTCTGCCGTCATACTTGAGTCTCAAAATCACACATGGACTGCATGAATGTAAAAACCCATATCACAGTCACAGCGTGCTTAATAAACTCATCATTTACTTCATAAACAAGGGCACTCAAAGTGAAAAGAACAACTCACCACAGAATGTTCAGAGTAAAGCATGTTTTTCATATTAAATCAAATTGCTACTCAAGGGAAAATACATTAGCAAACAACACACCATAATGGAGTACGAAGAAAACAATTGTGTGATTGCAATCGCTGCAGGATAATGCACAAGCCTGCATGCTCATAAGCACCACCATCTAGAATTCTAGATAAATCACACTCCCGAGTCTCAATCCCAACAACACATTGAGGATGCTGACTGCTAGAAATAACGCTATAGCTGATATACTGCCAGAAGAGCACCACCTCGTAGATAAGAAACTTCATGTGAGACATCACACGCATGAGGACAGCCCACATCAAAAAAATGTTCAATTAAAGTAGGAATCTCCTTGAAAAACAAGACCTGGAAACAGGAATAAAAAGTTACTCTGGCTGGTGCGCTTGTACAAGACTCATTTTTGAAAGCTGTGGAGACCATTCCTCTGGAAGCTGGTGAGCGACAGTGGGGTGGGGACAGCTCTACATCCACAGCCGTATTTTAGGGTAACAGAAGGCAGTGACAGCTGAGAACATTTCTGATGAGAATAGTAGTACTACCATAAGATGCCATTGAATTACAATACTTTTCTGGCAACAGTGGTTGGTCGACTTCTCTCGCTTGAAGCGGTTGGCACTCATTTGCTTCCCTGCATGTTCATTTTGTGCTACCTGTCCAGAAGTGGAAGTGTGAAGTCTGTCCTCCTCGACTCCTTCCTGGGACTTGCACACTTGAGAAGCAGGTACATGTTTATATGGGTTTCCCGATGGGACGGCAGTATTATGTATTCATAAATGTGCAATATTTGTCCTTACTTGAAAGTGTTCCACTGTTCTGGGGCCAGTATTCAGGGCTCCTCCCAAGGAATGCCTTACCAGCTACCCATACCGGAGAACCAGTAACGAGATCCGGTCTTCTTTCTCTACCCTTCCACATTTTTTCGTAAGGTTCGCGCCGCTGTACTGTTGCATCTGGTCCCAGGCTAGACTCTCAGGCAGAGAGGGAAATTACACCGGAGTATAGATTTCCTTTGGCAGAACTTACAATACACCAACTGACTAACAGAAGTAGCAACGCTCATTTAGGCCAGATAAACAGTCCAGACTTTGCTGCAGATGCATAGGAAGGCACATCTACAACAAAACTGCTAGACTCATCTACTGCACACTGTGTCCATCAATTGCATGTGATTCCTCAATGCTTTACGTGTCTGGGTACTTTCCCTTTTAATGTAGCGTGTGTATAGGGCAATGTTTCCCACTCTTGCTGTGTTCTGTCAAGCGCCAACACATCACAAGCTTGTAGAATGCACTGCTTGTATCCAACTGCACTCAGCACTATCTCTGTGCCATAGTAGTTGACATATGCTTATGAGTACTGTCACCTCTTACCATGGTGTGTCTAATCACTGTCAGTGTCCATGTTCTCATTCATCTTCTCCCCAGCCCAGGCATCCTCTGCATCTGCAACTCCATTGGATGAACCCTCTCTAGCACCTCCTCAGTGCTGAATGGTACCATGGAAAGGCATCCAATCCACATCTCTCCATTACCACCGACCTCTTCATATGTAACAGGCTGCCCAGTCTTTCCTCCGAATTTCCCACGTATGCCCCTCCATTTGTTGTTTTTTGATGCCCATTAAAGCACACATCTCTCACCAGCGGTATCCCCTTATGTCTGTTGAGAGGGTTACTGTGGGCCTAAGTGACATTTTGCATTGTCCTCATTTTGGCTGACACTGTGAAAAACTCCATGTGCACTCTATAAGGGAAATGCATTTTGTATGGGAAATATGGACTTGACCGCTGGTACATGCCATCAGAGCTCATGCATCGAGCCAAACGGTCATGTCTTACACAATACTGCAGATGGGTACATGGTGTATCTTCAAGTGCAGAGATACGGCTAGAGACACACGGCAAGTGAATTTTTCAACGCCATCATTTCATATTCGTTGAATGCCATACAAGACTGCGCAATGTTTGAATAATATAATAAATGCTTAAATATCGTACTGTCAAACCTACGAGAATAAAACTCCTGAGGGTGACCTTATTCACATAGTTGCACAAGACATATCATTAAAGAATAAACACGCAAAGATGTGCGCTTTTTAATTTAAACGATATCGGCCCGTATTTATACTTTTTTAGCGCCGCATTTGCGTCGTTTTTTGACGCAAAAACGGCGCAAACTTGCAAAATACCATTGTATTTTGTAGGTTTGCGCCGTTTTGCGTCAAAAAGCGTTGCAAATGCGGCGCTAAAAAAAGTATAAATACGGGCCGATGTATTTTGTGTGCTGGGAGAGCACACGTGTGAAATACAGTCATGTTGTGCATTTGATAGCCAAATAGTATTATGGAACATGGGAGCTGTAAACCGGTATTGGGGGCGTAGCGAAGATGGCGGCACAGTTGGACGATTTTTAGTGAGCTCCGTCGAGGCCCGCAAAGAATCCTGAATTATTCCGGGGCATCCACGCCTGGGATGATAGGAATTGCATGCAGGACTCCCCCCTAGCCAGCCACTATGTAGAGGTGCGCCTAACTGTGATCCCCCGTGGTCTGCCGAGCGACCCTGGACTGGGCCTACACCTGGGTCTTAGACCGCGGCTCTTGCATGAGATTGAGCTGTGCCGCAGTGCTGAGCTGGCTGCCGACAGCGTGGAACACCCCTTGCCCCACCACCCGCTGCGGTGAAGCTAAACGGAGGGAAATGTCCCAGTGGGGTGATTGTCTTTTTTGATACAGGACTGACCTGGCAAGGCGGATTCAATGGCAAGTGGGTGCCTGGAGGCCTTGTTTGCACACAATCTTGGCTGCAATGCCTCGATTGCATCCTCTGCTGCAGTGGAGGCCGTGAGGGGAACGGCTCCCCATCATGCATCACACTGAATGCAGGCTGGCCTGGAAATTGCTGGCTGTTGCAGGACCTGTTGCTGCCAGCTGAATGAGCTGCTTAGAATGGGGCGCTCCCTGTCCTTGTTCCTGACAGTGACTGCCTTTCACCTGCAGGTTAGGAGGATGCCCCAACAGGTTGTGGAGAGACCAACAGTGAACAGCAGCTGAATCTATATCTAAACATAGAGTGGTAAGCACATATGGACCCCAGCCACTACACATACTTATTTTGACATATGGAGCTTCTGCCCGGTGGTGAGGGACGAGTCACCCCCCCATGCAATTCGCCATCTATTGAGGACAGAGATATGTTACCTCTGGCTGGTTGGGCGACTGCTGGATTGCCTGGTGGTTGGAGGTCCCGGCCCTGAGGTGGGACTGCAGAGACCGAACGCAAAGGCTAGTGCGGCCTGCATGGCTTCCTACCAGCCCTATCTGTTATAAACATTAAAAGATAGCCAACAGTTAGGGGCATATTTCAGAGCGTGACTACATTCTTGGAGGGAGCCCCAGAACTGAACGGTGCTACCTACGGCCCCCCCTAGGAAAGACATTTCCCCCGTTGCGGTGGAGCACCCCAGGTTCACTGCAGAGAGGGCCATACACCACGCCTTGGGTTGCCTGGCACATGGGCGGGGTGACGGCAGACTACGCTTTGGCTGCTCCCCCTCACAGTGTTTCTGATTTAGAGTCAACCCCGAACGGGAGCTGAAGTATTTCGTCCTATAACCTGAAAGGTGTGTTCCTGATCTATCACTATGGGCAAAACGACTAAAGAGAGGGACCTAGTTGCGGGGGCCCGGCATTGTCTTGGGCCACTGATACTGACTTAACAAATGTAGGACCTGACCTAATGTGGGAACCATCTAGGAGCCCTACCTTACAAGATATACTACTAGCAATTACTGCTTTCAGAGAAGATTTGGAAATGAAGATTGATACGTTGGGAGCAGAGCTGCTTATCCTGAAAGCTGACCACTGCCGCTTAGCAGAAGGAGTCCCCACAGCGGAAAGGGCACTAACAGACTTTCCCACTGATCTCATAGCAATGTGAGAAAGACTGACAACCATGGAGGGAAAAGTTCAGACCCTGGAACTTAGGGCAGAAGATGCTAACATCAGGTTGCGGAGGAACAATATCCAAGTATTTGGGGTGCCGGAGAAAGTGGAAGGGAACAACATGGTGGACTATCTGGAGAAATGGTCTACGGAGATGTGGCTCCAGAGTGTCTATCCCCTTCTATGCCCTGGAGAGGGTGCATAGGGTCCCAGTACAGCCCCTGCACCCGGGAGCACCACCGCACCCAGTGGTGGCTACATTTTTATACAATAGGGACCACAAATGCATGCTGGCTCAAGCTAGGACAAAAGGGGACATTAAAGTGGACAAAAGGAAAATCATGATTTTCTTAGACTTCACTAAGGAATTGTAGAAACAATGCCCTACATTCCTAGCAGTGAAATGTCGCCTGTGACAAATGGGCATGACTTATGCTATAAAGTTCCCAGCCCGATTTTGAGTAGTCATGCCAGATGGAGTACACTTTTTTGGGACCCCGCAGGAGGTACAGGGTGTATCGATCTCCACCTACAGGCTGGCCCTAGCCAGGGCTCTCCAGGGCGATCATCACAATGGAAGCAGCTGAGTTGCAGACCTAAGAGCGTCCCCTGGGGAGCCCCTTCAGGATAAGATGTTCAGTGGGAGCAACAGAGAGCGCTAGAGGCAGCACAAGCTTGAAGCTGCGATGGGGCGAGCCCATCTACTTCGGTAGGAGAGGAAGATTGGCAGGCTTTGGATCAGGGCCATGAATCTAACTCAATTGAAGATTGGACATTAAGTTACCTGTGGTGACTCCTGGGATTGCTGATGACCTAATATGACCTGTTTATGGTTTTTTAAGAGGTTAATGGGTGGTTTGAGAGTGGAACCCACAATGGCTTGAGGGGGTACAGTACAGTACTATCCAATGAGTTGACAGATGTCACATTAACCCCCTGTGTTTGCAGGTCACTCATAACCAATGATTTGACTGCCAATACTTGGGGGGAGAAGAGGGTGAGCGGCCCGTTCCAATCTGATTTCAACCCCTCTGATTGTGTTGTATGTGGGTTTATCAATGAGTGTTGGTGTTACAAGCGTAAGCTTAGATGGGGGTGCTCACCTGCTTGTCCTGGGAAGGTTACTGTTCACATGCTGGGGAGGATTAAACATGTCGTGCACAATGGATGGTCACTGTTATAAGATGTAGGTGGATGCTGAATCTTATTGCTGTGATCAAGATCCAGGTGGGGCTAGGGATTTACAATGCTGATTTGCGATGGCTGCCCCCACTATGGCCAAAAGATACAAAGTCTTTTCATATCTTTCTACAAGGGGTGTCCAGATAGCACTGCTTTCTGGAAAAACACCTAATTGCTAAAGGAGTGGCACTTCATCGCAGATGGCGAGGCCAAGCTTACTATACCTCCTATTCAGCATTTGCAAGCGGGACAATGGTGTGGGTGCATCTGGAGATCCACTTCCAATATACTGGAGATCTCATTAACCCAGAAGGTCGCTATGTGGTGGTCACATGTTGCCTAGATGGTAGGGATGTTACCATAATTAGTATATGTGCCTGGAATGTAGCTGAAGGTGGGTTTCTTGCTGAACGATTGAAGAACTGTCCCCCTACATAGGGGAGGGGATTACAATTGCGTGGCTAACTTTTTAGGGCGACCTGACATTTTTTACATTTGGGAGGTAGAGTGGGGACTTGAGGAGTCCTGGCACCTGCACCACCTGCAAGAGCAGGACTACTCCTTCTTCTCACCCCTCCATGATCTTCACATGCGTTTGGATGCATTTCTTTCTAGGACCGTATCAGAACCTATCCCGATCTTGCTGAACCTGGGATGGGGAAAATTACTGCCCAGTAGACGCATGTGGAGGCTAAAACTGGAATCCTTAGAGGACCCTGTATTCTGAGAATCGGTGGGATATAGTATTAGACAATACTTTGAGGATAACTCAGGTACGACATCTTCCCCCCAGGTGGAGTGGGATGCCTTTAAGGTGGTGCTCCATGGGACATTCTGAGCTGAATCAGTGGGATTGAGAGGTACTTTACTGACTGAGGTGCTGGCTTCAGAGGGAGCATTGAGGGTCTTCAAACTGGACAGACAGGGTCTACCGGATCTCCAACCTGCACTATTGGATCTAAAAACAAGTGTTGCAGGGCAGGTTGAGCGGCTTGTCTGCTTTGATTAATAAGCCTACATGATCAGATCTCATGCAGGATTGCATCGCTCAGGCCAACTGTTTGCCTGCTTGTGAACACCACCAAATGGGGATCTGTGATTGATGAGCTTGAAACTGACCAGGGACCAAACTCTTTAGGTAATAGGACATCAATCACAAATTTTATAGTTACTATTACAAGCTATATATTTGTATGGCTACAGAGAGCAAGGCAAATATTCAAACCTCTGTTGCACCCCTGAAAGTCCTGACCATATCACCTGAGGAAGCTGAGGAGCTGGGAGGGAAGATTACTCTGCAAGAAATACAGGTGGTTATAATTGCTATGGCTGGGAGGAAGCACCTGGTTCATATGGACTCCTGGTGGAACTATAGCTCCTAGGCTGGCAAAACTGTATAAGGCAGCCAGGGATACAAGAGAGTTGGGAATCCTTGATAGTACCACTTTTGACACCTGGAAACCAGCACATGACAAGAGAGCATATCGACCTCTATTGATTTTAAATGTCGATTATAAAATCATCCGCCACCAGGCTTCTTTCCTATGTGCCCAAGCTTATCAACTGCAACTAAGCAGGGTTTATTCTTGGCCGCAACACAGCAATTAATATTTGAAGGCTTCTCATCATATTGGAAGCTGACACTTACAATCAAACAGACGCAATGGTGTTCGCTGTAGACATAGAAAAGGCTTTTGGCAGCCTGGAATGGGCCTTCCTATATGGTGTCATGGAACACTTTCAACTGGGAAGGGGGCATTTATGGATTTCACCAAGTTACTATACTCAGCTCCTATTGCCAGAGTGAGAGTGGGAAAACACATATAGAAGAGCTATAACATGGGCGAGGAACTCGCCTGGAGTGCCTTTTCTCACCTCTACTATTTGCGTTGACAATGGACCCCTTGGTTGCTATACCAGAACTGGACAAACTTACCAGCGAAAAAAGATAAGGGGCTAGCCCTTCATATAGCCTCATATGCCGACGATCTCCTGCTGTTTCTTCAAAATAAGACTGAAGCCTTGACAGGCGCCAGAGGGCTCCTGGACCAGTTCAGAGCGCTTCCCGGGCTAAGAGTTAGCTGACAGAAATCAAGACTGTTTCCAGTGTTGGCCAATGCTGAACGGCAACTGGACCCGGTGGCATGACAGTGGGAACCCCAGTGCCTACAGTACTTAGGATGTTGGTCTTCCATGATCCTCCTGATCTACTGGAGGGAAATATTGGTTGAGCGATTCAGGCTCTTCGTGTGAGTACAGACTTCTGGAGAAAACTCCCCTTATCAGTTTCAGTTGAGTAGCATTGTTGAAAATGGTTGCACTACTCTGACTGTTGTGCTACTTTGGAGTCTTACCGGTGTGAATCCACAGGCACTGTTTAGTGAACTTGAGTCATTGTTCAGTACATTTATATGGGGATCGAGCCATAGGCGGATGGCGCTAACTATGCTACAGAGACCAGTGGGAGAAGCAGGCTTAGCTGTATCTGATTTTGAATCTTATTATTTGACTGCACAACTCCAGTGGCTGACACAGTCGGTGGCAGGCAGACAGACTCCTGGACGGGGGATGGTGCCAGATGTGCCTGAATTTGGGCATCTGATCAAAGTGTTAATACAGCTTAAAATCCCTGCTGGGGCCTATTCCACAGAGTTTAGGGTGCTGAGGTGCTGCTAGGCTATGTGCTTGTAAAAAACGGGGTTGAGGATCCCATATATCCCTGACATACAGCTTGGGATTCGGAAGGTACCATGGGGGAAACTGGAGGAGACTTACGGAATAGGTGGCTGCAGGAGCGACAACACTGGGGGGACTTGTGTAGAGTTGGGGCGCTCCTCATGTTCGAGGAGTTCTGGGCTAAGCATGACCTACCCCCAGCCATTTTTTTACTCCATAGGGCAGTAACAGATGTCAACTGTAAACACTGGGGGGGCGAGATTAGTGGAAGCATCACACCACAAGAGGTGCCCTTACATTATAACATCTTCTGGGACATTTCAAGCTGTTAACTGTCTCTACAGGGTGACCCGGGAGGACATGGTTCTACTCTTGGGCACACCGCACCCGCTAGGAGCTAGACATAGGGAACCCCATATCAGAGAAGGATTGGGTGACCATACTACGGTGAATGCCCAAAATATAAAAACCGCCTGATTTAAACTCATAAACATTTATATATTGCATTGGGCGTGTCTCACGTCTGGGAGGATAAATAGGTTTTTTCATACAGTAGATGCAAAATGTCCAAGATGTGGAGGAGTGGCAGTGACATTTTTACATATGTTCTGGCCCTGCCTGAGTCATACAACTTACTGGGAAGAGGTCACTGCCTCAGTTGCGGAGATCATAGACAGAGATGTCCCATGCGAGCCAGCCCACTGTCCCTTGAGTTAGTTCCCGCACACAGCAAAAATGAAAGTCACCAGTAGATTCCAGGACTTAGCTTTTATACTATCAAAGAGAGAAATTACAAGAAACTGGAAGACAGTGAGAGGACCTCGATAAATGGTGTGGCAATAGGAGTTGGAAAGATGGGAAGACTATTAAGGAGTGGTGCTACTTCGGGAGGCTAGACGTGGGTGGGGATCTCTTGATATAGCCAGGACCTGGGAAGTACTAATGGAGATCATCCAGAGACCTGAAACTTCTAGGCACTCCCTAGAGAACATCCACTAATTGAGTAACCAGTACCCTGGCTGAGAGGTTCAGGGAGACAAAGAAAGAGCAGAAAACCCACATGATCATATGTTTAGATTACAGACAAGTAGATCTATCTAAACGGCTGTTAGCATTTCACCTAATTTAGAATAACTTTTGTGTGCCACTGAGGGTAGAGGGGGGAGTATTAGGGGAGGGGACAGAATTTTCCGTGCACTAGTTATTGTGTTCTGTAGAACAATGTGAAAGAGGGACAGATGTGCATATCACACCTGGCAATGTCATCCACGTATATTGTAAGTTCAATAAAGTTTGTTTAAAAGTAATGTGAGCTATTAAATGGTAGCCCATTAGCAAAATCCATAGATAAAACGGAGTGCTAAGGTGGTCCAAAGAAATTTCCCTGTGTGCTCAAAAAATCCGGTAATCCTAGAACATTGGGCTGATGCTGAATGATCATTAAAGGAATTAAGAAACAATTTTGGATTGAAACACAATATCATGGCTCCTGCTTCATTAGGTTTTTAAGAAAGACTGATTTTTATACAGTAAGACTTATAAGAAATGTTCTAGTATTGCTGGTAGTATTACTGGATTTTTTTAACACTCAAGGAAATTTATTTGGACTATTTTAGTGCTCCCTTTTATCAATGGATTTTAGTATTGGGTATATGGTCTTTGAGCAATAAGGCTATTGGGAGGTAGAGTGTTGTATCCTTACACTCTAAGCACTAACATATGTGCGGCTGCCTATTGGACAATATTGTCATTCCAGGGTTTTTTTTGGTAGCGCATTTCATTCTGTTTGGGTGGCATTGATACATGATAGACTGTCGAAAAATCCTATAAGTTCGACTCAAAATGAAATGCTGTAAATAAATGTGACCATTCTGAATTCAAGGTGTATTGCTAAACTTCGTCATTAACAATTCACACACTAGGGCATTCTTTTGCTCAACAAATAAATACAGGCCATACTGTAATACAAGTTCCATTTTGAAAATCCTCTTGTGACAGAACCTTTTTTGATCTTTTGGGAAATATATGGTGAGAGCAGAAGAGTTGGTATTTCTCCTCAACCAAAGGGAATATGTGCATTCACATAATTTAGCGTTGATGCGTAAGGTGTTCAATACATTAACATGCTCCAGACCTTAAGTAAAGAGCATAAGATACTCTATATTCATGGCTTTCCACGGACTCTCTCTATGCGCTATGTAGCGTATGTGAGAACTTAGAGATGGCGTGTCACATAAACAATATTTTCCTTCTCATGTGGACCAAGCAAACTGATTGTAAACTGAGAGCACAGTCATGGTTACTGTAATAAAGGATCGGAACGACAGCTGCAGAGTAAAGGAAAAATTTAAATAAAAGTATCATACTGTCAGAAATTGGCAAGGGATGAGGAGTGGGAGACCTGTAGTCGGAAGATAGTGGCAAAATTCCTTAAGACTGCGTCTGACCAGCTGTTGGAGGCTTTGACGCCTAAGGTCAAGGGGTGGGACTTTTAGGTCAGGACAAACAGTGGCATTTTTTAAACACTAGCTAGGCAAATTGATGATACCTGGCAACCTTGTAAGTTGCAATGGCGCTATGCTTGCCACAGAGTGTGTTCACCGTTTCGTCCCTCACCTTTGTTATTTTCCTATTGTTTGCTTCCCTCTGTGCTTCTGACCTTTTGCCTGTTTTCTAACTTTGGCTCCTGGACTTTGATGTAGCTTTGTTTGTATTCCTATGTTCACTTTGCCATCTCACCTTCTGCTTGGACAGTTTTGTTGAATTGCTTACCTTTTGTCTTATGAGGTTCCTCCAGTTCGGCTTAGGTACACTGTGGCCCACCATTTGGAAGCTAATAAGTGAATAAGTGTGCAGGATCTCTCCAGCCCAGCAACTGTGTTGCTGGGCTTGAGAGAGCGCTGCACGCATGTGTGTTTGGTGGCCAGTCCGAGACAGCCAACGAAACATACATGCACACTGAGGGGGAATGCACAGTACTCCCCTTCATTGCTTGTTACCCCTGTGGCCCGCCCCTTTCCCCCAAAAATGATAATAAACAAAGCTTATTATCATATTTGGGTAAAAGGTTTGCAGCTGCCGCTGCTGGCAAGGGGGCGACCCTCCTCCGCCCTTATGGAGGAGCCGCCCCTGGAAAACACAATACTTTATAAAATAACAAACATGATTGACGACTTTCAAAGCAGAGAGGGAGGGAGTGTGTGTGATGTTTGTTTTGTATTAATATCAACGTTTCTGGTGAAATGTGACAGACACCTCACCCGACTGAAGGCACCTGCACCCAATTATTTGCCAAAAATTAGGGGGGGTGTAACACCCCCCAAAAAAAACCTGAAGCTACACCCCTGAATTTGCTAGCAGAATACCGCACTAATGACTGCTGCATCAAAGGGCATGATCCTGGCATACAGTCTGGGAAAGAACACAGTGCACAATCATTTGGGCTAACTAGTGATAATGCCAGACAGATAGTCTTAACGAATTAAGCTAGTTTCTTCAAGCCCTCTTTGATCAATGATATGAATTGTATTTTTAAAAGCTAAATTAAATTGCCAATTCCTACCACATGAGTAAGAAAGTTATCTACATAAGAAGTTATTTATGGAGGTAACATTTTAGATCACCTGACTAAATGCCACATATTGAGTTTATTTTTCTTATTCAGACATGGACATCACTGGTTGCCAGGGGTCGCAGGCGTGCCCCGTGCGTCTCCTAACACTATCTTTGCGACTTCTGGCCTTAGAGGTGGCAAAATCAGTGCCAAGAACACAGGGGTGTCTCGCATTTTCAGTATCAGCCACCAAGTTGGTTTTTTGCTAATTTCATTACAATAATAGTGAATGATCATCTATTATTCACTACAAGGCTCATAAAAAGTAGAGCAGTAGGATCTGGAACGGAACCTTCACTAACATCTTAAGTAAATAACATAAGAAGTAAAATAAATATCTTTTAAATGTGTTCTGTATGTGGGTGAGAGTGGTTTTCTGTGAGAGATCATGTATATGCATGAGCAAATATGTTTGTTTGGGAGATTGTGAGCGAGAAAGTATAAAAGAGTCAGAGTAAGAGTGAGTGAGAGAGTGCGAATCGGTGAGTAAGGGTAAAAGTGAGTACACGAGACTGGATGAAAATGAATATGTGCAAGTGAATGCACAAGAGTGAGCAAGGGTGAGTGGCGGAGGAGAGTATGAATGTGAATATGTAAATGTAAGTGAGCATGAGTGAGAATGTTTCGTTATGCTTCTAAGTCTGCTTGTGGGCCTGGCATGCTTCTTGGTTTATAGAGGCAGCCATGCAAATTGCTCTCACTGGCATTCTGAAGGCAACACTTATAGGATACAGAGCATCCACTTTCACAATGTGACAGAGTGGGTATTGGATATTCTGAAACTCGGGAGCACAAACGCAAGATACAAATCTAGAAGAGTGGGTAGAAATAAGAGTGGATAATAGAGGAGTAAGCAGAGTGAGAGATGCAGGAGACAAGGAGGAGAAGAGTGGTTGAGAGTGAAGTAACACCTGAGTGAGGTGTGCTGGAGATTAGAAGGAGAAGGAGCCCAAGGAAGCCTTGGTCAAGGGAAAACACAGTAAGTGGAGATACTTTGAGGTGATGGGTAGAACTATAAGTTGTAAGACAGAGGGGCTTCTGCCTCGAGCATGACAATGTACCCTAAAATCCAGCCACAAGAACCTGCCACCCACTTACTGGTTTTTATTAGAGTGGAATAACCTTCTGGCTGTTGCTGGTGTTCCCTGGAGAGCAAGCTACTGAAGTCTTAAGGAATACCTCCGTGATACCACTATCCTAAGTTTTTTTTTCTCTTTTTGTTTTTGGTGATTCTTTCATCCATAATATAACTGAGCCATGAATAACCAAATAACTCATACACAATTGAACAACTGGTTTTCCATTACTTTCCATCACATTGTGTAGCAAAGATCAAGCTCGGGTTCTTTTCCATTTGTGTTATAGCCAGGATTGTGACTGGGCTAATGATGTGACAGGAACATCATCCATCTGACCACTGCAGAATAATCTAGTCGTCCTTTTTCATTAGTGAAACAGAGGGAGACTTAATTCATCCAGTAAATTATGTGGTTCTTGCACTTTGTGATAGTGGATCTGCTTTTTTTTTTGTTTTCCTCCATGATGTGGCCCTAGGTGACATCGGTGTACAGTGTTGTAGATGACACTTCATCAAGCGTTTCAAGATGTCGTAATTGATAGAATCCGGTCATTGATGAGGTAATTTGTGATGTCATGTCTGAGATCGCACTGCGCATTCGTGGAGTTTAGGCTGCTGCCAAATTTGATAACTTTTGTGATTTTGTTTCACAAAGGTAATATAGTTTAGTTATAACTTGAAAGACTCTGATGGGTGACTTTTTCCTCAAAAGGTGTACACTTGTCCTGCACATTATAGGTTACTTTTTGGTGCAGTTTTTTTCAGAATAAGACTGTCTTCGGTTTATTTTTCTTCAATATACAAAGTAATTTTAGATTGTCCTTGGCCACTTTACAAAAATGTTGGAAAATGTGAGAGGATGCCAACTTGAAGAACCAATTAATTAAGGAACGCGTGTAGTCAGTGGCACCAAAAGTGAGAAGTGGAATAATTATCTGGAATTTACATCAGTTTCTATCCACCCCATATCCCTCGCTCAACTCAGGGCTTTAGGCACTTGCTAATGTATACAAACATAGACAGAAATAGCCAGGCATATCTTCTTGCACCTAATGTCCCAGTGTCCTGACCAAGCCTTAAGGAATGACTCCGGCAGCAGAGGATAAAGACTGTCAAAGCATTCTGAAGTTTGATATTTAAGTTCTGTATTCACATCTGTGTGCCTTTATCAGCTTAAGGATGTGCTTTTATGCACAAGCTAAAAAAGACCAGTATACCTTATGCAAGCAGTCATCTTAGGCGGTACTTGAATGTCAGTAACTTACACTGTGCACCAACGGTCAGCAAAATGCAAGGCATGCATAATTGCCAGATGAAATGCAGGCCTGGCCTGCTAAAGTTTCTTATGGAACCATTCTTACAGGGATAGACATACGTTTCAAACTCATCCACAATTGAACTCTTAGGTATGAACCCCAGGAGCAGCCTTTCCAGGCTCCTGGAGAGTCCTGGTGCCTCTTGTGGCACATTCTTCAAACACCACATAGATTTAGCATACCTATGATATTTCTCATACCTTATTCATGGGGTGTGAATACATTTATAAATAAATGCCACTGAGCATATCCAGTCCAAAGTGCTCCCTTTTCCATTGCGAGTGGAGGTTTACCTTATTTCTGGATCCTTGGCTAGCCAGTCCTGACTGGGCAGTGGCTGTGGAGGGCAATCCCATTTGCCGCAGGTGGTTGCCTAGGTCCTTGGGTACCATTACACCCCAGTTGGACAACCAAGTTAATTGGCTGAGTCTCCTAGGTTAGCGAGGACGAACACTCAAGGATTACTCCTGGGGGGAACTTAGACACATTTTATTATAAATGGCTACAAAACAAAACAATAAAAATGGTGTCGGAGCTATTTCTTTGGAATTTAATAGGTCTTTTATCTGCATACAGGCAAGTAGGGCAGTTACTACTACACACAGCACAAAAAGTAGATGGTGGTTGCACCTCCTAGGCCCAAGGTTAAACTTATATGCAGTTGTAACATTTGCATGCTCTGGAGCTTTAGGACAAACAACGTGTAGTCCTGTAGCCGATGTCATTTGATGGTGGGGACAATTTTTCAACTTCAGAAAGTCTCGACCTTCGGGCATCTAGGTTTCTATCATGAACATTGGTTGTGGTGCCCATTCATTGGAAGAAAGAAGTCAGAACGAATGATACTAAGTATCCCTGATGCCATGCTCTGATATGTACCCTCGTTCCTACTAGCCGCGGGGGCAAGTCAGACAATTCAGAGATTTTCAGCCCAAATGACAAAGAATGCATAAAAAATATTCAAACACCCAAATCAGAAAACCCACCTCCCACAGGTCAAGTGGGGCCTATCTGGAAAACAGGCAGGATGGGTGAGAATGCACACAGTCGCAGATTGTGTTTCTCATTAGAAGACCTGCATATTGTAGAGACTGAACACACATTTTTATATGCTGGTGAGCGACTAACCTTATATGAATAGACATTTTTATTCTCGGTTTAATAGCTTTATTGACCTTATATTTAAAAACTGGGAAAATGGTCCACGGTTCGCTCTGACCTATGTATGTAAACACATATATTCTATTCCGCCTTATAAGGAAAGGCGAGGGTTTCAAGTTGTATACTTTCTATTTCCATTACCTCCCTAGGGAAAAAAACACATTGCAGAAATTTCCATTGCTTAAGAAGTGTGAATGATTCGTTTACGAATACTCCTTGATAGGAGCCAGAATATTATAATTTCCGCAGTGATGACTGAGCATCGGGGCATTGTAAAGCATATGCCACTCTCTTTTTGATGTTACTGACAAGAAAAAGGGAAAATTTGAAGCCTGGCTATTCATTTCTCTAATGCCAAACATCTGTGCACTCAGACATATGCTTGAACTGCCTGGCGGATTGCCGTCTTTTGTGGTTTTATTTATTCTTTGTTCTTATGAAAGCTGTCCTTAGCAGTGAGTTATATACTCGGATTCCAGGGACTACTCCTCTGGGCTGAACTTAAAAATGAGTGGGAATGCATCGTTCCATTATTTCATACGTAACAAATCACACGCCATTTTCTAAAGATGATCTAGTGCAATCACGAACAGCCTTAAACTCACTTAAATATAGGAAAATGCATAGACCCAGGGTCAGTGTGCGACTGTCGGTGGAATGTGTAGTGTTGGGGCCCCTACGCCCTCATGCTACTTAAATGAGTACACAGACAAATACTTATGCTTACAAGAACTAGCCTCCGGCACATGCGCATGGCCCCTTTTATTTGTAGGGTCGTCTGCCCTGTGACATCTATGATGGCTGTGTGTGAGGTGAGTGTTGAAACAAGCCCTTGAGGAGTGGCTGGTGGAAGCAGAACACTAGAATGATGCCAGCCGGACTCTACATGCCTCCAAACTTTATTTAAAAGAAACAAACAAGTCCAACTTGTTGGAGAAAAATAAACACTAAAATAAACACCGCTGGTTCTCGTCGGGCAGTCGACCGGACATGCTACGTGGACAGGTGTGGCTGGGGCACTCTGCTTCATGGCACGCCTCTGTAGTTTACTCAGACTACTCTGGGCACGAATGGCAGTGCTGGCGAAGTCCGGAACCCTCAAACGCCTGGCCATGACATTCCATTAACTTGGGCACTGTTGTTCCTGTCCCGCATAAGCTCACGGTGTTGGAGTCTGTTTACAAAACCCACTGGGATGTCGCATCCTAAGCATTGGTGAAGTCTATTTACAAAGTTCAATGCAGGTGCATCAGGAGTGGTGGGGAGTGCACTGCAAGGATCTCTTGGAAGGCATTCAGGCTCAATGGATAGCGAACTTTCAGAGACTAAGGATGACATGGATAAAAGAACGTCTTCCTCAAAGGTCTTGGTGCTTTCCAACGCCCACTGGTACAGCAGCTTCAGTCTTCGCTCTCGTGTCAGGACTTATCGCACAGGAATCTCCTCGAGGCCCTTTTGCTGGGCTACCACGGGACCGTGTGGTCTGTGTAGGGCCTATTGCAGGCCGAGCGGAGGCATCGCTGAGGAACAGCCAACAGGACCACATCCAAGTCACACTTGGAGCCGCAAGGGTGGTTATCACAGGGTCTGTGTGCTCTGCTCATCAGGACTCAGGTGCATTGGTCTTTTTCCGATAGTCTTTGGGTGACCAGTCTCTGTCCATGAACTCAGTGCTTCCCGGTGCCTGTCATTGAGCTGCCTCTGACACGTCTCTCTGGTTGGGATTCCCCTCTCACTGGAATTCCCTTGAGGCCCTTGCCCCTGGATTGCACAGGACCACGTCTTCTGTGGGGGCCTTTCGTAGTCTGTGCCAATGGGGTCCTTGTGGAACTCCCAACAGGGCCACGTCCAAGCCTCATGCAACCCCAAGGATGGATGCCCTAATGGTCAAGTATGCTCTCTTCGGCAGGTCTCTGTTTCACGGGGGCACACAGCAGATTTCTGGGTAGTCAGCCTCCCACGGTGCCAGGGATGCCTTGTCAACCTCTGGTCTCTTTGCTGACATACGGCTCCACTCTGGTGGTGCAATGCTCTTTAGATGGTTCGGGTGATGCACCTGGTAAGGATGATGATCTTACCGACTAGTAGTTAGATCAACAGGTGGTGTTGTCTTGCTTGGAGAAGGGATGACTCGAGGGACTTCATAGCCACTTGCATTTCTCGTTCAGCATGTGCAGTGGCCAGTAGGGATGCCATCTGTGTCAAGCAGCTGGTGACAGGGGGCTGGACGGTCACCCTTAGAAGCGTGGGGGCCAGATTGCGGTTCACGCTCACTGGCAGCTTACAGTTGGTCCACCCGTGGCGCTGTCTCTCGTGAAGTCTGTTCACTGCGGTGGCTGGCTTGTGTTGATGGATGCCCTCTGTGATATTGGTGCAAGTCCTCAGTCCTATTACACTTCTTCCTTTCTCTTGCGCACCTGTGTTGTTCCTGATCTTCTATGTGACAGGTCTGTCACACTTTTCCTTCACAAACCTTCACAATGTGCCGTCGTGCCATGTTCCTCTCTCTTCTCCTCTCCATCTCCTTTCTCAATGTAGCGTTGCACCACAGCTCCCATGTTGCATCACGTGGACCTCTGACTGGCTTAGTCCTATCTATAGGAATCATGTTTCCTATAGATTCCTTCTCCTTGTGGACCTCACACAGGTCCTGTTCCTTTCTCAGGGATGTTCTTGGTGATCCCCCTCCCTGACAGACCTAATTCTTATAAATTTATTTAAAGGGTTATGGGCAGTATTCTTGCTGATGTCATTTTGATACAAGTATTGCACCTTCAAGTCATCTGTATCACATTTTTTGCCTGAGCACCTTTTTCACTTCACGTTCACAATCCACTGCAGTCTTTTGTATAATAACTTTATTCACGGATCTTTGTACATTAAAAATAGTGTTTAGAATTTACAATATTATTTGTTATATACCATACCTCACACTTGAGGGGTCATTATGACCTCAGCAGTAGGTGATAATGTGGCGGTAGCACAGCCAACAGGCTGGCGGTACATACCACCACATTATGACATTGGCGGGTTGGCTGCAGCAAACCTGCCAATATACCATTCCTACCGCCATGGCCGTGGCAGCCACCGGGCCGGATATAACAATCTCCAGCCCGTTAGCCGCTATTGTACCGCCGGCGGCATTTTGACCCTGCCTACTGCCATGGTTTTCGTAGCGTTAACAACACAAGGAAAACCATGGCGGTTGGCCCTACCAGTGACAGGGAATTCCTTCCCTGTCACTGGTAGGAGGCTCGCCCACCCCCCAAACACTCCCCAGACACCCTCTCCCCTCCATCCATGCTCCCCCCTTTTGATCCCCCCATTCATGCACACTTGCAGACACACACCACACATACACACACACTCACACAAACAGGCATACATGCATTCATTTACACATGCATCCATTCATTCTTGCACACATCCATACACACATTCACACTGACACGCAGACACGCATTCACATTTCCATTCATACACGCATTCTCACACATGCATACACCCACGCAAACAACACTACACACACAGTCACATTCATGCTTACACTTACACATTCATGCACACAACCCCCCCCCCACACACACACACAAACACACAACTACCCCCACCCCCCTCCCCTGTCGGAAGCCCAACTTACCTGCATCTAGAGAGGTCTTCCTGCAGGGAACAGGACGGCGCACTGCTACTGCCAGAAGCGCCCGCCAGCAGAACATTGCCAGGCCGTATTATTTGTATTAATACGGCTGGCGGCAGTCTACTGGCATGGCGCTGCTGGTTGTAGCAGCTCCACCATAACACCATCCGTCATTCTTGTGGCAGAAGTCCGGCTGTGGTCATAATTTGGCGGACGGATGTTAACAGTGGCGACAGTCTT
This sequence comes from Pleurodeles waltl, assembly GCF_031143425.1. Lineage (NCBI taxonomy): Eukaryota > Metazoa > Chordata > Amphibia > Caudata > Salamandridae > Pleurodeles > Pleurodeles waltl. Next base: position 827,053,385 of record NC_090436.1, read on the forward strand.
TTGGCCGCTGTCACCACGGCGGTAGACAGCATTTACCACCAATGTTGAAATGAAGGCCTTAATGTCTTATTGCCTGTTGGTTTCCCATAATACTAATACTCTCCCCAGGTCCCTACCTTACCCAGGGTTTCCCTTGTTCTTTGAAATATAGACTGAAAATTAAAGAAAGCTGCACATTGTGTGTCTCAGCACATCCAAGACAACATGTGTGAGAAGGGTCACTGAAAGTGAAGAGGATTTTGGGTCTGGCCCAGAGTCTGTTTCAGTTTTATTTTTACCAGACACATACAATTATGTATAAACAAAAAACATGCTTATGCTTAAACAAAGGGCTTTGGGACAGTCCTCTTCATTCATTGATCTGTTTAACTGTCAATCACGTTTGATTCCACCCACCACAACTTACAACATGGGGCAATAGGTTAGCCCATATTAGTCTTCACTTCCCTTATACTATGAATGATAGCATTTTGCCTGATGCATGTCTAGCTAGAGAGAAGTGCACTTCGTTGCTAAGGCTAGTAGGCTAACATTGTATTTGCCAATACTTCTTTTCATTCTATTCTTTATACTCTTTTTCAATTTTGTAGTGATTTTTGTGTGTCTTCGGCTATAATAGTTCAGAGCCAATAGTATATTGTATTTGCACTAAAAATAATTACATGTTCCTGGCATGTACATTAAAATTAAAAGTGGTTCTCTACCTGTTCTATGCACACCTCCCAGCTAGAAAGCACCTCTACTGGTCTATTTAAATTACATGCATTTGTAAATCTATTTTTAAATGTAAATTATTTACTGCAATCACATGGCTGCAACGTATAGGTACAGCATATTTTGTTAGTTTTAATTGTGTGACTTATGCTTGTAATAAGAAATAAAAAAATGGAACCATTGCACCACCTTGTCAAGCCCAGACCTATTGGCTTTGCCATGGCATGTCTGCAAATGATGTTATGTGACAACCAAAGCTTCATGGAGAGAACTGTGCAGCAGGAATGTAAGTGTGGTGTACTTCCTTGACACTCCACTCTTTTTAAAGATGTGTTAAGTAACCTGGGTGTGAAACAAATCAGACTTTGCACCAACAGAGTTGCACATTAAAAAGTAAATACATCTCAGACAACAAGCATTAACAAAACCAACAGATCTTGCCTTTTTAGGTTGAGCGCGCAAGCGCTCTGACCTGTTGTAATGTATCCTTGGGCTTTTAACTACGCCCACCTCATGCCCATCACTATCACTTGTTCATGGGCTTGCCTTTCAAAAATCCTTTGTTATCAACGGTAAACACTTTACGTTTGTCCCTCCTTGGGGCAGTTTGGTTACATGGATAATTGCATGTTTGCCATTATGTTTAACTGCGAGCAAACTCCTTTTTCCTTTTGTGTCTCTCCTTTACGCTCATGCGTACGGCAACCCTGGCGCTTTGAATCGGCTCGCTTATGTCAACTGTTTTACTTTTCATTTTCAATTTAAGTGGCAAGAAAAGTCCAGTTAAGAATTTACAACGTTAACAGCTCTAACGAGAAAACACGAGAACCATTACATTGCAAATGCTTTTTAATTAGTTGACGTTTTTCCACCGTCCAGTGTGTGTGCGTACACTTGTGTGACTTTATGTGTGTTTGTGCTTGCGTATGGACCTGTCTGTCTGTCTGGGGTCATGGTGGCTGGGGGCGTCAAGTTAGCGCAGTTGTTTGTAAAGCCCATATTCAGAGGGAGCCCTTCTGGTTTCTATTGATTAGTCACGGAAAATCCTGGAAGAAGTTGAGCTGACGTTAGAATCCTATAGTACTGATGCAGCTGTCTCCACAAATGAGAATCAGCTGTTTCTATACATGTTGCTGAAGATGGCAAGAGTATGGTTTGAGACAGCCTGTTCTGAAACAAATCTGTTGGCGCTGCTCCAGGCACATGATTTAGGAGTGTCAGTGCATTAGCAGCAAGCACTGGCAAGGTCAATTGTTTTGGCTATTCTATTTTGAAAAGATTAAACTGACTTTGGTACACAGCACAGACACACCTTTGGCATCATTAATGCGAGGGCAGGTACCGCGCAGGCAGCAGTGCAGGCTTACGTCACACAACCACCGGCTACAGCATGTTCTGCTACACTGCAAGCGCCTCTCACGTGCATAGAGTAGTCACAGCACACATAACAGCAGTTCCCTCACGCAACTGCTGCAACACACGCGTCAACGTTCTTGGCGTCCCTTACACACACCACACAGAACAGATGCAGTATCAACTCGAGCTGCATTTTAATTAACATGATGATGTGAGGAAGAAAGCTGGGCTGGTAGCGACGCACTGCTTCTGTGTGACGTGAGAAAGCTAGGCTTGTATCAATCCCTTGCCACTGCTGTGTACCGTTAGAAAGCAGGGCTTGTTCAGCATGATGCCTCTCCAGCGTGTCTTTAAAGTTGAGGTTTTTAACCAATATTGAAAGCCGAACTGTTAGAAAACCCGGAATTTCAAAAGGTTTCTATGCCGATGGCTACGTTACCATGGGAACGTGTTGTTTTACTCCATGTGAATTTAATGTGGCCCACTAGCAATGCTTGTTGCTTTGTAGAAGCTGTATGCTTTGCTACTGAGCCACACACGACTAGAAAATACAGAAGCAAGCCACAAGCAAGTTAAGGTGTTGCTGAAAGTGGAGCATTGTTCAGTCAGATTCGGGGGGAGGACAAGGGGCTACTGTTTGGATTTATGCCATACCACACACGATACAGTTTCTGGGTAATTATCTATTTTCTTGTCACATTTGGTGCATCTCTGTTTTTTTTGTTTTTGCTGTAGCAAGGAGCAAACTTTGGTATGCGAGCTAACGTGGAAAATGCTTCTTTTTTGGAATAAGTTCTTGCCCTGGAGAGATCCACATGAACCTTGAGAGGTTGAAATGTGGTTGGACGAACCAAGCAAATGGCAGTTTTTGAGTAAACTCCTCAAACTGAATCAATGGTATTAGAAAGTCAAAAAATAGGCATTACATGGCTTTTCAGTTGTAAGTGAATGTGAATTTATTTATAGCTGATTTCTATAGCACAGACCTTACCCCATGGGCTTATATGATGGTTGAATGAACCAAATTCTGTCATTTTTTTATTATATTAAAATATACCATACCTTCATGTATACAAAATATTTGTGTGTGTATATATATATATATATTCACTAGGGATGTTATAGTTAGGTTCGGAATTTACTCGCACAAAACAATATAAATTCAGCAGTTAGAGTTATTTCAAGTAACTACAACTCGCAGCCTATGGTAACTATGACTCGCTCTCTGCCATGCACAATTGTTTCTTCAATAATTTGACTTCTAATGTTTCATTGATATTTTTACTAACATTATAAAAGTTGTCATGAGTGCTGCAATATCTGGGGTAATAAGCAGTGCATGGTGAGGGTGCAAGTTATAGTTGGGGAGCTTGGGAAGCTTGGGGAGCTAATAGGGCTTCACTGTCTAGAGAAAGTGTCCTCTCTGTGAAGAGTTGTGCACATGGTGGAGGCTGTGCACAGTAAGGGCTTGCTCACCTAATGGGGCTTGGATGTCTCAAGTGAGTGAGCTCTCCATTCAGCCCTGTGCACTCAGCGAAGGCTCTGCATAATAGGAGCTTGGCCACCTAATAGGTTTAATTTCTGAACGGAGTGGGCTCTCCATCCAGAGTTTTGCACTTGATTGACAGCTGTGTGTAGCAGGGGCTCGGGCACCTAATGGGGCTTGTGCGTCTAGAGGTAGTTGGCTATAGTCTAATTATTTTATATAAACACATATGTCTATTTAATGTATTTGTTACATGATTCTGTGCCATTTAGGATTCATTTACTTATTTCAAAGACTGTACTGATTTATAGAGTATATTGAACAGTAGAAGATGGATAATGTCATCAGTGATGTCATGAATTATGTCATGTGAGATGTCATCAGTATTGTCATCAATGGTGTAATTAAACATGTCATGTGTGATGTAATATGTGAAGTCATACGTAGTGCATGGTGGGGACACAAGTTATAATTTCAGTGTTTTTTTATTTTAATGTTGTATTTTTAGGTGACATTTTCACCTAACTATAATCTCACTTTAAACTGTTTGTTCACTCCACCTACAACATGGCACAATTGGCTTACACCTGATTGGCACACATAATTTACTTAAAAATCCCTCGTATGTGGTAGGACGGGTTCCTAGGGCCTGCATGTTAAATGCTACTAGTTGGCAGAAGCACCTATTGTGCCATACTAGCCTTTTACAACATGTCTTAGGCCTGGCATTGCAGCATGTAGTGCAGTTTTAAACTGCTAATTCCACATAGAAAAACAAACCTTTTGCCAGGCCTATACCTTTCTTGTTAATGCACATAAATCACCCCTAAACTATGCCATAAACAGCGCATAGGCAGGGTGGACTGTATTTAAAAAGTAGGGCATGTGTTTTTAAGTTCTACATGTCCTGGTAGTGAAAGATTCCTAAGTTTGTTTTTTAGTAGTTTAATACCTATCTCTTCCATAGGATAGCATTTGTTTACCTTATTGCATTTAATAATTGCTAAATTTTGATTGGGAGCAAGTAGAAGTATCATGTTTGGACTCCAACAAATTGTAATTTTAAATCCTTTTTAATGGTAAAATCAGATTTTAGATTACAATTTTGAAAATGCTACTTTAAGAAGTTTTAAAAAGAGCCTAGCATCAGATATTTCAGAAGTAAGGATAAAAAGAATATATTTCAGAAGTAAGGATAAAAAGAACCCTGCTGAAGAAAAAGCAAAACTTCAGGGACAAGAAGGTATCAGAATGGCAATGTAAACAAGAAAAAAAATAAGGAAATGGATGTGTTGCAATGCATTCATTTCTGTCTAAGCGTCCTCACAGCTACGTCTTCCACTAAGAGCTTGATATCTCACATGGAACTCCCTCCTGAGCAGCCACAACTGCAGAGTCGCAGGTACTACTAGAGGTGCAGCAGAAAACTCCTCACAGAATGCGAGATCCAAACAATATTCCAAATAAAAAGTGCAAGGCCAAGGGAACACATCACTGCCTTCAGCGAGCCTTGTTCTGGGACACAACAGAAGGTTTTTTGGGGCATTTTTTGAAAGAGGTGTCTTATCTCCAGGGAAAGATTGATTTACATTTTCACATTTTAGGAGCAAACCCTAAGAAAGAGCAAGGTTGTGTAGGGACTTTTTACAGCACAGGAATCATGTGTAGTGCCTGTTTTTGTGGCACCATTGTCTTTTCATTCCTTCTAATGTGAGTAATATTTAAGAATGGGGTATCTTACATTTTAGGGCATTGAAGAACGACATAGGCTGATCTGAAAATATGTACTGAGAGAGAAAGAGAGTGATATATCTATATTTCTTTGTATATGTATATCCATATAACTCTATCTATCTATCTAGAGATAGAGAGAGAAAGAATGAGAGAGAGAGAAAGGGAGAGAGAGAGACAGAATAAATAATGGGTAACTGTGGCCTTGCCCCAGTATTGCTTTCTAAGGGTTCTGGTGACAGAATAAACCATGAGGCCGAAAACCAAGTGGCTTATTTATGTCATTAGAGTACAGAGATGTCAACGTAAAAACATAATATTCAAGCTACTTGCTATGTGTGTTTTTATATTACATGTTTATTTTATTGAAATGATCATTAAAAATAATGTTTTATTTCAAATGGGGGAAATGTATTGAAAACAGCTAGTGAAAAGTTGGACTAAACTGTTTGAGTGCCTGTAGTAAAATGAAGACCAACATATGTAATTATAGAATAAAAAATACAGGGATTCAGTTAAAACCAGCTTTCCTTTCTTAAAAACATATTCGGACTATAGAAATCTGAGATTTGTTATGCTTCTGCTACATTGCTCAGCTAACACTGGGCCTCAGTTTCATTTAGCATGTTCATGTCTCAGGCTTTGATTAGCTTTCACAAATGTACTGTGTGGGGTTTTATGTATTTATAAAATTGACATTATTAGCAATATGCAGAATATGGATCTACACTTGAATTTACATGTATACACTTATCTGATATTGTTTTGGAAAAAGTTTATCTATGACATTTTAAAGTGCCTTTTCATGGCTTAATCTAACTACACTTCAGTTAGGCCTAGATGCCTTCTTGTTCACAGTGGATGTCTCACTCAACAAATTTGCTGCTCATTATTCCTGTTGCACACAGTCAAGTAAAGTCATGTTTGTTTATTTCTGTTGATGTTCTGCCTGTTCTTGAAGAAAACTTTCCCAACATGGTCTCAGTGACGTTGCAACCGCTCAAGGTCTCTTCCATGTGCACAATGTACTATGTTCATTCATAATAGTTCACTATTATTTTGTAACTAGTTTGTCCTACCATCTCCGGATGGCATTAGCATCAAATGGCCTAAATCAATATTCATGTAGTGGGATAGTGCTCAGATGGTAAGGCAGTATGACTTTTAATAATACTGAGCTCTGATTTGTAATTTGATTTGAAATTGTATTTCTTTTGCTCACACCATGATGATTTTCAGCAATTACTTTCCTATGTGAGAAACTATATACAAACCCGTAAATTTGGTGATGAGCCATAATCTCTTGGGTGCTACTTGGGATGCTATTGATTACTTTCTGATTTTGCTGTTCATTTGAGGCTTAGAACTTTTCTGCTTTTGCTTACTGTGCTGTATTGCCCTTTTACTGAGAGCATTCACGAGAATGACTTTATGCATCTGCATTTACAACCTATTTATTGCATTTTTGCAATTTCTGTAGTAAATCCTTCTAAATGTTCTAATTCAACCCTAGAATTCAGTTATTGGATGTCTGTCCTTACTTAATTGACTGATGTTTGACCTGGCATGTCTTGGCATGTTTCCCCTATCTTTTTGCCTTATGACCTCCTATTTTTATGGTATACTTGATTTTGTTGTGGCTGGTTTATTGTCTCTGCACACTTTACCACTGCTGATCAGTGTTAAAGTGCAAGTGCTCCCTGCGTAAATTAAGTTGGTGATTGTAGTTTAACCCTGATTGGTATATTTGATTTACTAGTAAATCCCTAATAAAGTACACCATGTGTGCCTAGGGCCTGTAAATCAAATGCTACCAGTGGGCCTGCAGTACCGATTGTGCCACCCACATAAGAAGCCTGTAAACATGTCTCAGACCTGTTTATGCAGTGTTTGTGTGAGCAGTTGTAAACTGAGAATTCGACCTGGAAAGTGCACCCACTTGCCAGGCCCAAACCTTACTTTTTACTACATGTAAGTCACTGCTAAGGTAGGCCTTAGGTAGCCCACTGGACAGGGTGCAGCGTGTTTAGGAGTTAGGACATGTACTGGTGTGTTTTACATGTCCTGATAGAGAAATACTGCCAAATCCGGTTTTCACTATTGCAACGCCTACCCCTCCCATAGGTTAACATGGAGACTGGCTTTAAATATCTTTTATGTGCAGTTTCCCATGGGGAGCAGATATTATTTTGGAGTTTGGGGTCTCTGAACTCACAATTTAATATACATCTTTTGGTAGAGTTGGTATTTAGATTGTCTGTTTGAAAATGCCACTTTTAGAAAGTGGGGATTTTCCTGCCTTAACATTCGGTGCATCTGCCTGCCTCTGAAATCCACATCTGGGTCTGACTGAAAGTTGGGCTGTTTGAGGTATGTCCTGCATATCCTGATGAGTCTTCCTGGGCTAGAGTGGGGAGGGAGGAGCTGACACCTGCACCTGAAAGGGCTGTGCCTGTCCTCACACAATGCATTCTCCAATCCACTGGAGTGTGTCTGGGGCCAGGCCTGGGCAAGGCAGGATCTTGTGAACAACAGAGACTTTACTTTGAAATTTGTCTACTTCCAAAGAAGAAATGAGTATAAGTAGTGGACCCAAAACCCCAGACTTTCAGATCATGTCTGGATCAAGAGGAACCTCTGCCGAGGAGAAGAACTGAAGAGCTGGAGGAGGAGTACTGTCCCTTTGCTGTGTGTGCTTTGTTGGGTTGGCCTGCAGATGATGCTTCAGCTTTAAAGAGGACAAAGTCTAGACTTTGCTGTGTATCCTGCTTGTGAAGTGTCTCCAAGGACTTGAAGTAGAGCTTGCTTCCTGTTGGAAGTGTAAGGGATATCAAAGACTTCAGGTTCATCTGCCTACAGCACTGGGAACAGTGAGTTTTGTGCTGCAACAGAAGTAAAACCACCACAAGACCGTCAACGCTGCCGCTGCCTGCAGTGTGACCTGATGATGACACACAGAGTTGTGCCCGCTTCCCACAGCAGCCCTAGTCTCACCGCCGCCGCCACTTGATGCTGTCACAGAGCTGTTGCTTGTACAGTGAACTGTGGGCCCGCACTCTGCATTGCTTTGCTCCCACTGCAGCCTTGGAATCCCCAACTACGACGCTGCATGTTGACACCAACACTACTGCCTGCACCGCTTGTGAGATACACAAAGCACTGTCTCATCCCACACCACACTCCCAGTCCACCAACGCCAGCGCCATCGACTCCAGCATCGTCACAGGCGCCTCTGCTGGACCGCGACCCACAGATGCAGCACGGAAGCCGACCCATGTCGTTCCACAACCTTGGGACCACGGATGACAGCGTTTCACCAACGACAATGCTGCTGCCTGCACCACGACCTGGAGACACCGCATGTCGCACCGCCCTACTTCACACGCAGCCCTGGTTTTACTGATTCCGCAGTATGCCATCACCAAGCCGCTGCCTGCACCGTAGCCTGTCAGCACCACACGTCGTATCATCCCGCTTTGCAAGGCAGCCCCAATGCCATCAACGCCAGTGCTCCTGACTTCATCATTAGCAGGAGTTCAATTTGCAACGAATGTGAGTTCAAGGGTCCGATGACTCCTGCACCAACGCCAGTGACGCCACACTCCCGATCTCATCACGAGGATTACGATGCCCTACAATTCCAAGGTATCAGATAGAAATCTGGAGTTTGGGGTCTCTGAACTCACAATTTAAAAACACATATTTTAGTAGAGTTCATTTTTAGATTGTCTGTTTGAAAATTCCACTTTTAGAAAGTGGGCATTTTCTTGCTGAGCTATTTTGTGTCTCTGCCTGCCAGTGGAATCCACATCTGAGATAGACTGACAGTTGGGCTGTTTGTGAATTCCCTCTAGAAAGTGACACAAAGGGAGCTGAGGTGTGTCCTGCATATCCTGATGAGCCTTCCTGGGCTAGAGTAGGGAGGGAGGAGCTGAAACCTGCACATGCCTGAAAAGGCTGTACCTGTCCTCACACAATGCAGTTTCCAACCCCCTGGAGTGTGTCTGGGGCCACGCCTGGGCAAGGCAGGATCTTGCAAACAACAGAGGCATTCCTGTGAAGTTTGCCTACTTAAAAGGCAGAAGTGAGCATAAGTAGTGGGTCCAAAACCCCAGACGTTTAGCACACTTCTGGATCAAGAGGAACATCTGCGAAGGAGAAGAGCTGAAGTGCTGGAGGAGGAGTACTGCCACTTTGCTGTGTTTGCTTTGCTGGGTTGGCCTGCAGTTGCTGCCTCTACCTTAAAGAGGACAAAGACTGGACTATGCTATGTTTACTGCTTGTGAAGTTTCTCAAAGGGCTTGAAGTAGAACTTGCTTCCTGTTGGAAGTCTTAGGGATATCAAAGACTTCAGGATCACCTGCCTAGAGCACTGAGAACTATGTGCTTTGTGCTGCAACAGAAGAAAAACCACCACAATGCCGTCAACGACACAGCTGCCTGCACTGTGACTTGACTTTGCCACACAGAGCTGTTCCCCGCTTTGTACCGCAACCCTGGTCTCACTGATGCCACTACCTGACACCGTCACCGAGCCATTGCTTGCACTGTGACCTGTGGGACCGCACTCTGCATTGCCTTGCTCACACTGCAGTCTTGGTATGCCCGATGATGACACCCTATGCTGACACTGACACCGCTGCCTGTACCGTGGCCTGAGGACACCACTCGTGAGGTACACAAAGCACCACCCCGTCCTGCATTGCAGCCCCGGTCCATCAACGCCAGCGCTTCTGATTTCATCATCTGCCCAGAGTTCAATCACGTGTGACTTCAAGGGCCCGATGAACCCTGCACCGACCTTTGGAACTGACACCTGCCGACGCCAGCCTTGACATACTCAGGATCTCATCACGAGGATCTTTGACGCTCTACAATTCCAAGGTACTTTTTGCAGGTCTTCCCAACACCGTAGCTAGCCCGCGACCCCGTTGTCAGCGTGAACTGTTAGACCTGACGCCGTGATAGTCCCAGACAGAGCTATTGACTTCAAGGAACTGTATTTTTTAGGTAATTCCTGCAAAATTCATATCTTTATTACTGTATGCTGGATTTTTCTTGTTTTGGTCTTGCTTTACACAGATAAATATTGGCTATTTTTCTAACACTGGTGTTGTGTCCTTTTGTAGTGTTTTCACTGTATTACTGTGTGTTATGTGCAAATTCTTTACACATTTCCTCTGAGATATGTCTGACCGCTCGCCACCAAGGAGGTGAGTAGGGGTTATCTGAAGTGGGTATCTCCCTTACCCTGACTAGAGTGAGGGTCCCTACTTGGACAGGGTGTAAACTGACTGCCAACTAGAGATCCCATTTCTAACAACTGTACTTTGTCATGCTATTTGGTGCCTTATCTTGGGGGTGCATTGCCTCATGAAACTGAGGTTTAACATTGTTCCTGATTCATCCACCCTTGGGCGTCTTGATGAGGTGTCCTTTTTGGGGTGCACAATATTAGGAGTTCCCTCTGCCCATCACTGCTGATTAAACAATAAGTTATAGCTAAGCTCAGAGATGTCTAAACCGTTTTCTGCAATGCTTAGCTCTGATTGCATATTGATCATTAACATTTTGCTTTATCTTTTATGAAGAAGTTACCAATTAAACAATGAGCAAGGTGATGCACTGTTGAAGCTGTCCTCATGATCTCATTTCTGCAAAATATGGAAAATATTTCATGCTTTCTTCTTAAGTATGGGTTCTTGTGACACAATTTTGTTCAATGAATACATCCTCACATATATTACATATATAGGGAACATAGGCCCTCATTACAACCCTGGTGGTCTATGATAAAGTGGGAATAATACCCCCAACAGGCCGGCGGTAAACAAAATTGAATTATGACCATGTCGAAAACCGCCCACACAGACAGCCACTTTAATACACCGACCGCCACAGCGGTATCAACAAGCACCACGTTGGTAACCGCCAACAGCCAGGCGGAAGACAATGTACTGCCCACAGTATTACAACAGGCCTATCCACCAGCTTTCCCAGGGCGGTACCAACGACATCAAAAGCACGGCGGAAACAGTACACAGAAGGCAAAGGACTCACCTCTGGAGACTCAAGGAAGAACCATGACGCCATAGAGCCCGAGTTGCACATCTTCCCCATGCTTGTATACCTCTTCATGCATTGCGAACAGCAACGCCAGCAAAGACGACCACAGTGAGTACTGCCGCCTAGCACACAAGGGAGGGGGGAGGAAAAAGAGAGTGACACACACACGCAACACGCAGCACCCCCAACACCATAAACACAAACAGATGCAATAACATCACATATCTACTCTGTGCCCCTCAGGAATAATGCAAGGACAAAAGGAATTGATTAAAGTGAGTGTAATAAAATAAAATACTAGAAATTTGTGCTTCAAAATTAAAACAGTATATACATTTATACAAATGGAGGGACACTGCCCAGTCCTCAGTGTCCGTGGGCCACAGGGCCACATCACATAGGCCAAGACACCACTTGACTCCTGCAACAACATGGAGAGAACACTGCACGGGCATCAGGTCGAAAATACACAGGCATCTCAGGGGTACGGGGAACGGGGGGCACCTCAGCCGGAAGATGGTACAAAACCACTGGTCCTAGAGGGGGCTACATGCCCAGAGCTTGGTCCTGGGGAGTGCAAAGCCACAGTCTCTCTAGTAGGTGGTTTGCCCACTGCTTGGTCCTGGGGAGTGCAAGACCACCGTCTCTCAAGTGGGTGGTTTGCCCACTGCTTGGTCCTGGAGAGTGCAAAGCCACAGCCCCTCTAGTGGGTGGTTTGCCCACTGCTTGGTCCTGGGGAGTGCAAAGCCACAGTCTCTCTAGTGGGTGATTTGCTCACTGCTTGGTCCTGGGGAGTGCAAAACCACAGTCTCTCTAGTGGGTGGTGTGCCCACTGGTTCTGAAGGGGGCCCTTTGCCCAGTGTGCTTCATCCTGGCAAGGAGGGGGTGAGTGGATGGCTTCTTCCACTGGTTATGGAGCGGGCCTTGTGCCCAGTGTGCTTCATCCTGGCAAGGATGGGGTGGGTGGATGGCTTCTTCCACTGGTTCTGTAGAGGGCCTTGTGCCCAGTGTGCTTCATCCTGGCAAGGAGGGGGTGAGTGGATGGCTTCTTCCACTGGTTCTGGAGGGGGCCTTGGCAAAGATGCAGTGAGTGGATGGCTTCTTCCACTGGTTCTGGAGGGGGCCTTGTGCCCTGTGATGCAGCACTTGGGGAGTGCAAGGTCACAGTCTCTCACCTGGGTGTCACACCTACAGGATTTGCAGGGTCCAGGACCCACTACAGCCCCTGGAGGCAGGACTACACACTGCCCGCCTGTGGGGACAGCTGCTCAGTAGTGGCAGTGGCGGTGCTGGTGTCAGGGATGCCAGTGGTGGGGGGAGGCTCCAGGCCTTCCCCTGCAGCCTTGAATGGCTGCCCACTGGGGCTGCTGCTGCTGGCAGTGGTGCAGGCAGTGGTGGGAGGAGGATCCAGCCCTTCCCCTGCAGCCTCGGACGGCAGCCAACTGGGGCTGCTGCTGCTGGCAGTGGTGCTGATGGCTGCCCACTGGGGCTGCTGCTGCTGGCAGTGCTGGTGGTGGCGGTGCAGGCAGTGGTGGGGGGAGGCTCCAGCCCTTCCCCTGCAGCCTCGGATGGCTGATCCGATGGTGGGGGCTCAGAGTCAGTCCCAGCACCAGGCCTCCTGTCCTTCCTGCTTGCAGGTGTAGGCCTCGTGCCCTTTCCCTTGGCAGCTGGTGGTGCCTCCGTGCCCTTCCCTTTGGCAGCTGGTACAGGTACACTGTCAGTGCTGAAGGCTGGTTCCCTGGAGCCTCTCCCACCAGCAGTACCTGCCAACACTACTGTGGCTGTGGACTGTGTGGCTGAGGTGTTTGCCTGGGTTCTGACCACCCTGGCCCGACATGAAGGCCTGGGCGAGGAGGGTTAGGGAAGAGGTCAACGGCAGAGAAGAAAAGCTTCTTAAGGACACTGGGGCAGGAAGAGGGTGAAGGTTTGGGAGTGGAGGAAGAGGGAGTGGTTGTGGAAGGTGTGTGTCTGCTGTTTTTGGGTGCAGGTGCATGGGCTGGATGCTTTTGTGAGGTGGATGGCTGTTGGGTGTCTGAGTGCTTGCGTTTGTGTACTTTGGGAGGAGGGGGCACAGACACAGTGGGAGAGGACACAGGGGACTTGTGCATGGATGTGGGGGTGGTGACTGCTAGTGAGGGCTGTGTAGTGATAGGTGTGATGGTGATGGGGTAGTGGATGAGGATGTAGTGCATGCAGGTGTGAGTGGAGATGCTACTGGGAAGGTGGTGGACGAGGAGGAGGAGGGAGACACAGTGGAGGCAGTGGATGTTGGTATGTCTGCATCTGGATGGTGTTTGTGTGAGTGCCTGCGGGATGATGTGTGGTGCTTGTGTTTGCCTGGGCCACTCCTGTGTGTTGTCTTGGGTGCATGCTCGTCTGAATGTGTGCTTGGGATAGGTTGGGGTTGAGGGGAATGGGACTGGGTAGAGGAAGTTGGAGGGGGGAGGCTAGAGACAGGGACAATGTCTGCCATCAGGTAGGAGGCCAGAGCCTGGATTGATCTCTGTTGGGCTGCCATGCCAGAGTGAATGCCCTCCAGGAATGCATTTGTTTGTTGCAAATGGGCTGCCAGCCCCTGGATGGCATTCACTATAGTTCACTGCCCAACAGAGATGAATCGCAGGAGGTCAATAGCCTTCTCACTCAGGGCAGCAGTGCTAACTGGGGCAGGGCCTGAGATGCCTGGGGCGAAGGAGATGCCTACCCTCCTGGGAGAGCGGGCAAGGGAAACACGCTGAGGGGCTGCTGGGAGGGTGGTGCTAGTATGGGGGGTAGCGTCGGTACCTGTAGTTGGGGTGGGCACTGAGGTGTCCGCCACCACCAGGGAGCTTTCATCGGAGGAGGTATCACTGTCCAAACTGTCCCCTCCTGTCTCCGCTGTGGTGCTCCCCTCACCCTCCGTCCCACTGGTGCTCTCACCGTCAGTGGATTCGGCCTCCTGGGCCCTGTGGGATGCAGCTCCCTCCGTCACCGGTGCCTCTGCTCCTCCACCAGATGATGCTAATGACATAAGGACAGGGTGACAAAACAAAAAGGGGGGGAAGAGACAAAGGATACACTTGGTCAATGGCAACAACAACACCACCGTTGGCGTACACGATACACACAGGGAACAGCCCTACGCACTAGGCAAAACACTACCAGTCACAATGCTAGTCACCAGCCCACTGACAGGAATACCTAATTCCAAAAGCAGCATATCTGACACCCACGGACCCCTTTCCAGTAGTGGATGCCTATTAGCTTGGTAGGAGGTGGTGTTCATTAACCCCTGCCCAACATGGGGCCTACCCTGCAATGTCAGGCCTGGCCTAGGGGGAACCACAGGCCCACATCCCCCACTCTGAGACCACCCCACCACACGCAAGTAGTATATTGGGAAACTGTACTCATCCCCTTGTGGCTGCTGTGATGCCCTGAAGCACCAATCTAGCTCCGGATAGGCCACCGCCAGTATGCAGGCCATCAGGGGTTCAGGGTTCGACGGACACCCCTTCCTCGTTGGGAGGCCATGCCCAGCTGGGCCTCTGCCGTCTTCCTTGCCCAGCGTCTCAGGTCCTCCCACCGTTTCCGACAGTAGGTGCTCCGCCTGCCGTAGACCCCCAGGGTTTGCACGTCCTTGGCGATGGGACGCCATATACCCTTTTTCTGATGGGCGCTGACCTGCAGAAAAAGAAACATAGAAAAAAGTATCAGTCATACCGTCCGGCCTGTTACACTCATGGCCCACCATAGCCCTCACATCCCCTTACGCACAGACATTGCCCACCATACATGCAGCACGCTGCCCAGAACCCTTCCACAAACACCCCCTACACAAGGCCTTTACACACAGCACTCCATGTATCCATGCCCCTTGCATCGTGCTCACAGTGTACTCACCTGTTGGTCTGGAGGCCCATACAGCATTCGGTACTGGGGTAGGACCCCATCCACCAGTCTCTCCAACTCCGCAGCGGTGAAGGCAGGGGCCCTTTCCCCAGTGACACAAGCCATGGTAGGTTCCAGGCACAGGTCACAGCAGCACTTGCAGTGTAGGTCC
The DNA here is from genome assembly GCF_031143425.1 of Pleurodeles waltl. Classification (NCBI taxonomy): domain Eukaryota; kingdom Metazoa; phylum Chordata; class Amphibia; order Caudata; family Salamandridae; genus Pleurodeles; species Pleurodeles waltl. The sequence continues at coordinate 827,068,780 of NC_090436.1, forward strand.
TCTCCTGTTAAAGGTCAGGTAGCAAGTGAGTGAACAGATAGAAAATGGCACTCATGTCCGTGGTGGGGCATACTTTCACTGCCGGCGTACATCACCATTGGCCACCGTAACCCATAGGGCCCAATGAAAATCAATGAGGAGTTGCACGGTGGTACTCGACCGCCTCCCGCAACGGAGCACAACGTCAGCGGCATTACCTCATTTCCACATGTCCATCCACACAGGACAGGCGGATGCCATTTCGGGGGGGGGGCAGGCCATGGCACCTAACTGGCACCATTTGGGCCTATCCAACAACATACTGTTACAGTCACAACATGCAATGCAGTGTAGTTTTTGGAAATGTGGAATACTGACCCCTCTCACAGGTGCATCTCAGGGGTGAGCTGTGCTGGGATGTGAGGTAGTGTGCTGCCAACCCCCCTTCCTGTTTAAAAGGCTCCCTTGAGCCAGTGAGCTGACGAGCTTTGGAGATGCACCTGTGTGCCTGTGAGTGGTACTTGACCTGCGAGGATTTTGGCAGCATTTCCAGCAACCCCAGATGAATTTTCTTTGTTCTCTACTTTCTACTGATGAAGGGCTAAACCCAGAAACACGTGTTTAGAGATATACAGCAATGTCTGCACCAACTTTGGTGAAAAACTACAGATCATTTTCAAGTAAGCGCTAACTGTGAACTGCATATACCAAGATGTAAAGGGGCGAACTGTGCTGGGATATGAGGCAGTGTGCTCCCAACCCCCCAACCACCATCTTCCTAGCTTTGCAGAGCAGAATCCAAAAAACATTTGTTACCACAGTTTTGGCATTTTTCAAAGAGGTAGCTGATTTTTCCTATTTTTTTGTCCTCTCAACCTGCTTCCAGTTTGTGTTGGAAACCAGTGTGAAACCCATGGGTGATCCGGGAAAGCTTTAGATTTCTCCAAAATCCCTAATTTCGCAAGGAGTCATATGTGTAGATCCCTCAAGGTTTTCCCAAAGAAATTAACTGTTGAAATAAAGAAGTGCTGAAAATGAGTAGGGAAAACAGCCATTTGTGACACATTTTCATCTATACCTTTTTGTCACAATGGCCAATTTACAAAAGCAATACACTATTACTTCTGCTAGCAACCTATAACGGTGGTGATATATAGGGTTTGTGAACCCAAGGTGCTCAGAGCCAACAACTGACCTGAGAAAGGTTTTTCAACGTGTACCAAGGATAGACCAATTCATATCTTGAAATATGTTGAGTGAAAATAGGTATCAAAAAAACCTATGTATTTATTAAATGGGCACAAGTTATGGAGTTTAGGAGCAGTAGTTATTTGTACATCTCTGAATTTGTGGGTACCCATACTAACATATGATTTAGAGACTATTTTTAAAAATGTCTTCTTTCTTACACACTGGCTTACATTTGGAAGGTACAAATGCAGTGAACTCCAATTGGTGATAACAAAAATCTTACTATTCTGTGCTCCCACGTCTTCTGATAAAAACAGTACCTCATTTGTGCAGGTAGGCCTAGCTAGTGTAAGCGACAGAAAGTGGCTCAAAATGTAACATAGATACATCACATTTTTCCACTCAAAACTGACCCATTTTTTGCAAAGTGGATAGCTGTGGATTTTGGGCACTAGCTCACTGGGTTGTTTTACACACAATCCCTTGCAAACCTCAAACTTTGACAAAAAACAAATTTTCCTCACTTTTCTGTAATGGAAATTTCTGGAATCTGCAGGAAACCACAAACTTCCTTACATCCAGTATTACACTAAAGGGGTCATTATGACCCCGGCGGTCGGTGTTATAGTGGCGGTAGTACCGTCAACAGGCTGGCGGTACATACCGCCATATTATGACATTGGCGGTTTGGCAAAAGCCAAAGTATCACACCGACTGCCACGTTGGTAATGACCGCCGTCTCCAGCCCGGCGGCCGTCACTAGGCTGCCCACGGTAATATGGCCCCCCCACCGCCATGGTTTCCGTGACTTTTTTACCGCCACAAAAACCATGGCGGTAGACACTATCAGTGCCAGGGATTTCCTTCCCTGGCACTGATAGGGGTCTCCCCCGCCCCTCTCCCCAGAGTCCTCCCCCACCCTGCCCCACCCCCTTCCGACCTCCCCCGACATACTCACACCTACACGCACAGACATACACATGCATACACAAACGCATACCTACATTCACCCACGCATACATACATCCATGCACACACACATCCACACACACTGACATACATACAAACACACAAGCATTCACACATCACAACATACATGCACACTCACATCCATTCATGCACACCCGCATTCCAAACGCACCACACCCGCATGCACGTACACAGAAACATACACACACACCCCCACACACACACAACAAACCCCCCACCCCCCTCCCCTGACGGAGCACCCGACTTACCTGCTTGCAGGGGGTCCTCCGGCAGGAGACAGGACGCGGCGCTGCTGCCAACAGCAGCGTCCGCCAGCAGAACACCGCCAGGCCGTATCATGGATCATGATATGGTCTGCAGCGGTCTAATGCCGTGGCGCTGCTCCTGGCAGCAGCGGCATCTTACCGCTGTTCGCCGCTATGACCGTAGCCAGAATTCCACCAGCCTTCCGGCAGAATTCCGGTTACTGTCATAATATGGCAGACGATAGGTAGCCACGGCGGCGGTCTTGTGGCGGCTGTCGCCCTGCCGGTAGGTGGCATTTACCGACTATGTCATAATGAGGGCCTAAGTCTTTTGATAAAAATGGTACTTCATTTGTGTGGTAGGCCTAGTGCCTGCAACAGGAAACAGCCAAAAACTCAACATGGATACATCACCTTTTTCTACTGAAAACTGGCCTGTTTTTTGCAAAGTGGGTAGCTTTGGATTTTTGGCCTTAGCACAGCTGGTATCTAATGAAACCTAGCAAACCCGTACATTTTCTAAAACTAGACACCTATGGAAATCCAGGGTGGGGTGATCCCATGAAGTTTGTTTACCCAAAATGCCTGCAAACCTCAAACTTTGCCCTTAACAGGAACAGATCAAACGAAGGACAACGGGAGTCCCTGCATGGTGGACTCCTATTGATTCAGTTTGATCCATTCCGGTCGCTGGCATTAGGCCCAACCACACAAGTCATGCAGCATTTTAATCAGCAGAAGTGGGGCAATTTACAAAAGCGTTATACCATTGCGTCTACTAGACCCTTCTGGTTGCGGTGATATATAGAGCTTGTATGTTTTCCAAGATCCCAAGGTAACCAGAGCCAGCAATGGACCCGCACTGTACAATAGTTTTCATTGTATACCAAGTATAGACCAATTCATATGGAGTTTAGTATCAATGGTTATTTGTACATCTCTGAACTAGTGGGTACCCATACAACTATATGATTTAGAGAGCACTTTTCAAAATGTCTTCTTTCTTACACACTGGCTTACCTTTGAAAGGCACAAATGCAGTGAGCTCCAATTGGAAATAACAAAATTCCGACTATTTTATACTCCCACATGTCTTCTGATAAAATAGTACCAAAATGCAAAATGGATACATCACATTTCCCACTCAAAACTGACCTGTTTTTTGCAAAGTGGATAGCTGGGTAGTGGATAGCTGTGGACTTTGGGCACAAGCTCACCAGGTTGTTTTACCCAGACTCCCTTGCAAACCTCAAACTTTGACCAAAAAATATATTTTCCTCACTTTTCTGTGATGGAAAGTTCTGGAATCTGCAGGGAGGCACAAACTTTCTTTCCATCCAGCTTTCTCCTAAGTCATCTGATAAAAATGGTACCTCCCTTGTGTGGGTAGGCCTAGTGCCCACAAAAGGAAATGGCCCAAAACCCAACATCGATATATCACATTTTTCCACTGAACACTGACCCATTTTTTGCAAAGTGGGCAGCTTTGGATTTTGAGACCTAGCTCAGCAGGCACCTAGGGAAATCTAGTAAACATGAATATTTTTGAAAATTAGACACCTAGGGAAATCTAGGAGATTTTTTCCCATAATACCCTGAAAACCTCAAACTTTGCTCGACAGGAATGGATCAAACTAAGGACAATGGGAGCTCTGTGTGGGGACTCCTGTTAACTCAGTACTCGGTTGGATCCATTCCTGTCACTGGCACTAGACCCAACCACACAAGTGGAGCAGCCTTTTATATCGGCACAAGTGATGGCAATGCGGGGTGGTAGGAATTGTGTGGATTCCTCTGAATTACAGAAGTTTCCACCACAGAAACTTAGGGAAAATGTGTGATTGCAGGCATAGTTTGCAGTTTGCAAGGCATTGTGGGTAAGAAAATGGTGTGGGATGCATGTGAAGCATACCACCCTGGACTCCCCCAGAAGTCTAGTATTCAGAACTGTCTGGGTTTGGTAGATTTTTCCAGGTGGCAGTCTACCCAAGCTCAAAAAGTGAAGCCATTTACCATTGCAAGTGGGATAATACTGGGAAATTAGCCAAACTCTCCTGGCCCATTTGTAAAAACAACACCCAAAGGAATCAAATGTCCTCTTGTTTGCTTTTGGGAATGGGATGCTTTAGTCCGCAGGGGAGCAGAAATACTGTTGAGGCTTTAGTAGTGAGGGTGGGGACTGATGTTAGTATGGGAAACAGCCACCCTGTTATTTTATTAAAAATATATATTGCTGCCATATAGTGGGCTTTTTGCCCCTCTGTGGTGGGGGGGGGGCAGATTTGGAGTAATTACCCCATCTGCCCCTGTGGGTGTGGACAGAAAGACTGTTTCTTAATTTTTATGGGGGTGGAGGCATTGTCATGCCCATCCAGAGCAGCCCCCACCCCTACAATTAAAAATCACTGATGTCTAGTGGGCTTTCTAGCCCGGGGGGGGGGGCAGCTGAGGGTTAATTGGCTCCATTTGCACCCAGGGGTGAGGGGGAGTTCAGAAAGACTGTTTTCCCATTTTCATGGAGGTGGGGGCATGGCCATGCCCATTCTGGGTAGCCCCCACCCCTAAAATTAAAAGAAAAGTAATCCCAAGTATCTAGTGGGCTTTCTGCCCCCGGGGGAGTCAGAAAGATGTTTTCCCTATATTGAGGGTAGGGGCATGGCCATGCCCATTCTGGGCAACCCGCACCCCTACAATTAAAAAAACAAAAGTAATCCCTAGTGTCTAGATGGGAGTAAATGCCCCATCTGTACTATGACATTTTTCGCAGGGCATCACAACCCTTGCTCAAGGGTGCACTCCCCCTCTCCCTAGTGGGTTGATCCCTGCTTTAGGATAGCCCTCCTACTGTGATCCACAAGCAGGTATTCACCAGGGAAATGTACCATCCTTTCCAACGATACCTCTCCTGAGTGCTTCGGTGGTCAGAGGGCTGAGATATGCCCCGAGCACCAAACCACTGAAAGTGAAATTAACCAATTGGCTCATTTCTCTTTCACTTTCTCTGAAATGACATCAACTGCCACACGCACCGATCGTCATTTCAGAGAATTAAATAAAATTGCCTTTGGAGCTGGCTCCGGAGGCTTTTTTAAATGATAGGAAGACCTCTGGTGCTTGCGAAAGAGGGATTTTCCTGCCTCAGTGGAAAGGCGGCCCAGAGCCATCCTCAGCACATGAGGACCAATGCAGAGCTGCACTGATCCGGTTAAATACTTCCCTTCAAACATCAAAACATTGAAAATCAGGTTGCAACTTCAGTTCTCAGAGGGTGATTTGTTCATTGTGTCAGTCTGCATCCATAAGTATCAATTCTAACTAATGCCCTTACTGGTGCTGGTGGTAAACAGTGCTGCCCGCCCCAGAGCAGGAGATATGGCAATCCCTCCTCATTCGAGGTGGCGAGTGCCTTAGAAGTTCCCTTATGTATTCAGTCAGTGATTCTCTTTTAAACTGCATTTTCAGGTTGCGCCCTGAAGCCAGCAGTAACAATGAATGTCCACTCTCAGTTTGAAGTGTTCGTTTTGCTGACAGCATCTGAGAGAAATTACAACTGACATTCTGTGGAAATGGAAAGGGCACTCCTGTGCCAAAAGTAAGCCACAAATTCAAGAAGAAAGTTTAACAAACAATGCAAAGGACTAGCTCAACAGCTGATGAAAAGTCCATTAAATGAGCCATTACGGCAAATACTGCACAGTTTTTCTTCAATAATTTGACTTGTAATGTTTCATTGATATTTTTATTACTGTTATGAAAATTGTCATGAGTGCTCTAATATATGGGATAATTAGCAGTGCATGGTTAGGGTGCGAGTTATAGTTGCTTGAAATAACTGTAACTATAACTGCTGAATTTGTCTGGTTTTGTGTGAGTAAATTCAGAACCTAATTGTAACGTTCCTGTAACCTTTGTTTTTTTAAATTAATTTGTGAGGTACTTTTAATTATATTTCCTAACTAAAATGTCCCTGTAACCTTTAGTTTTTTTCAGTGAATATATATACATTAATCTAACCACTGCTGTGCACGACTTTTGGCCGTGCGCAGTGGTGTTGGCCAGAGGGCCTGGCCCGTGGCAAGGCCCTGCGGCAAACAACCTTGTGACGGGATTCTGTTGGGGTGTTTAAGGAAGACACACAAATATTTTTGTGATCCCTTTGGAATGTTTTTTTTATTTTAAGTTTTGTATGTATAGATAAGTGGTCTTAATCTATTTTGTCCTTATTTCTTTATAGTCCTTATTGTAACTTGGGTGTCTCTTGTCCATCGTCTCTGATGTCCTTTTGTTTCCTTCCTTTAGGTTTTTGTCTCTCTCTTCCTGAGTCCACCTTCAACGTCGGCGGGACCATGCGGGGAAAAACAGAAACAGGACAAAACTGGTAAGTGTATCCCTTTTCCTATATCCTTGTACATACAAATAATGTGCATTGTTACATTAGAGTTGTATATTTCGATTTAGAGAAATGGCAATTGAGTGTTAAGGACACCTCCCTTAAATATCTGACGTTTAAATGACCCATATGTGACAAAGAGGTCTCTTATTTGGAAAAGTTCCTGATAGTCCGTCATTTATGTCACTGAATGGGGTGAATTGGTAACAAAGTTATTGTAGGGTCACCTAAGAAGTCTTGGGTATATGATAATGATACTATTTTGTATATATGGTGAATTTACCTTTTAATCTTGATGAGGTTGTTCTCATCTTATATGTTTACATTGTGTGATATGGACATCGTGTTTTACTATATACTCCTCTAAGATGGCTGCCATGTGTCACCTTGATGTGTTAGTCCTTCATTTGTGTTTATTATAATCACGGAGTTAAATGGGGAAGTATGATGAGTAACTTGCTATGTGAAAAAGCCTGTTTTAAGGGCGAAACGTTATGCAAGTAATAAAGGCTATTAAGGCACCTACTTGAGAGCGCATTATTATGTGTTTTTTATGTTTGGACGTTGGAATGTATATATATATATATATGTGTATATATATATATATATATATATATATATATATATATATACATACATATTTACATACAATTTTGGCCTATATACAAAATTTGAGAATAATTATTTAATTAATTTAAAATGTAATATTACGCTTAATTTGAGAATATATTAATATTTAACGTGTAACCTTTTTAAAAAATGTTTTTAAAAATTGAATTAATTCAACACACAGTGTCTAAAAAAAAAAATACATTATATATAACAATGTAAATATTACTGTTGGTGGAATTATTTTATATTGTTTTTTAACAAATATTAAAAAATTAAATAAATATGTTTAAAAGAATGATTGAAGTGAATAATACACATTCAATTGCATGAGTTATTGCACTGTAACATTTTATTTTATTATTTCTGTGTTAATTTTAAATATTTAAATTATTTTACATTTACATTTTATTTTACAATACATTTAATATTCTTTCAAAAGAGTAATGCATTTTTAAAATGTTTCCCATACTTTCTCATAGGAGGTTCTACATCTAGGTGTGAAAAGTTACTAGTAGTAACTTTACACTTGTACGTTTAATCTTAGATACCTCCACCTACTTAATTGAGGGACTGGGGACATCTCAGTATACACTTAGGTGTAAATTTACACTTGACAATTGTGAGTAGTACAAAATTGTAGATTTATACCTAGATGCACATGTACATTTACCAGATAATTAGGCCCCATTGACCAATGTGACTCGCTTGCCTACTTGTCTTCTGCTCCATCGCGATTGACCTAAAATCAGATCTAGGCCCAGTCAGCCATAAACTGTGACTTCTGATTGGATCTTTGTATTTTCTAATCTCTTTTGTCTCAAAAGTGTAAAACATGTATATGCCATTTTCACCTTATCCAATTTTGAACATGTTGGTGTATTTTTGCTTTTTTTCTTGAATTTTCTAAATGTCATGTGAATTTTGTTGTGTTGTTTTCTTGACTTTAAAATTCTGCAGCTCTGCATGAACATAGATTTCATTGCATAATAGGCCGCTGCTTGTGCCATATTTATCCAATGTTGCACAGAGATTCTCTTGCAACTGTATTGTGACCTATAGACCTAACCAGGTTGTGTTTGTTAATAGGGGTTCCACCCCCCAAATTAATAACTATTTCTGAGAACTTAGGACAGACAATGATAGGCAAAGAAGTGCTACGAAATCAGGCAATCCCCACACATGTGTCTGTAATGTATTGTTGCATAGGTTCTCAATATCTTAATGAGACTACTGGTTTCGGGTGGCAGAATCGCTTGTACTGTGGGGGCCTGAGTCTGAACCCACTACAGGTGACACCTGTCAGCCTAATCGGGTTTTGTTCCGGCTAACTAGCAGTGCCTCATCTCCACGCAAGAGCAGAGATGATTGGGCAACCGAGCACATGACACAATTGACTCCTCAGGGAAATCGTGGTCACTCAGATCTCATCTGTTTCTCTTAATTACATTAGTCTCACATATGCAAGGACAATCAGAGGCAGAGTATGGTTCAATAAGGTTTTATTGAAGTAACGGCATCTTAGATAATAAAGCATGAATTGCAATAACTAGGACGATGAAGCATGACAGGATTAAAATTGTGACAAGGAGAGTGAAACATAAAAATAATTCTACCATATTGTCACTAAGATCGCTAAGAAAGCTCCTACCAAGGCTATGTTAGAGCACAGCGTGTTAAGCTCTAATTCTGCCTTTCAGGTTCTCCTGGGAAGACATCATCCCTCATACCTGAACAAGAGGCCTGAATTCTACATAAGCAGCTGCAGCAAAGCACTCAGTAATCAGCATACAGTTGTGGTCATCTGGCTGGAATCTCCCTCTAACGCACATGGGTCAAAGTAGTGTTTTTATAATAAAACAGCTGATGTTCCAAGAAAGGATCCCCATTTAAGAGTGTGCATGTGTCTGTGAACATTAGAGACAAAGTGTACCACCTTTGCTGGCAACCTATCTTACTACAGCCTTGATAAAAGCACAGAGGGAAAGAAATGTCTTGTTTGAGAACGAATGGCTGGCCTAGGCAAAGAACAGCTAGATAGAGAAAATAAAACAAGACTGCAAATGTGGCTATTGTTAAAATAATAAAAACGAATCTGAATAAAATATATCTAGGTTAAGGTGCACAGCGTCATGCCTAGTTTGCTAAAATAAAGTGTATAAAACTATAGCTAAAATGGCTACACAACAGTATGTCTTATACCTATTAGTTTCTGGCAATGATCTACAATAGTTGTGGGTGGTAGCATATCACAAAGAACAATAGCACACTTATTTAAAAAAAAATCCTAGCTGAAGCGTTGGCTCACTCACACCAGGCACACATACACATCCTCATGCACGTGTTGTCTTTCCACCAAATTAGAGTACACAAAGGCGAAATTTTAGTGGATCGTCATCTTCCCTCAATTGGGTTGTTTCGATGGTACACACTTATATCTTTCTCAGAGTAAAGGACCACCGCTCCCTGAACACCTAAGTGGTCTGCACTGCTAAATACTTCATCACTGAGTTTACAGGACGTTATCCGGGGAGCACACAAGACTCTTACATGTTCCATTATTCACCATTGACTGGCTTGCAAGAGGAGAGCTAGGAGATGGCCTGTTAATAGGTAGGCAAATAGAGCAGTAAACTCAGGAATAAAGCCAAGGAATGCCTAAAACTACAATAACTCGTTGTTCCTCACTTGTAGAAGACGGTGGATATACTATAGGCTCAATGGTAATGAAACCATAAAAGAATCCAAGGACTTAAGGGGAATGCCATAAAAATACAGCACAAAACAGGCCATGTTAGTAGTGGAGCATGTGCTTTGGATACTAAAAGTGATGCCATTGCCCCACAAAACCAGAGAGACACTACATTTTGACATGAAGGCATGCTGCAGAAGCACTGCAATGAGTGCAGTGTTGAATAACACTGCGACCATGAACGGTCCACCAACCAAGTACATGAAGGTTATTCCACTGAGGATGGATCCCATTTACTCCTTCTTCCCAGGGACCAGATGCAGTACAAATGCCAAACACACGGCTCATGGGACAGATGTCACCAACATTTCCTTCTGCTGTAAGCAATATGCGTTATGGAAAATAATACTGCTGTGTATCAACTCCCATAATATCATGGTACAAGAACAGTGGGGACAGAATATCGAGGAATTATGGAAAGGTAAGTGCATATATAGAAGTATAGATTTACTATTTCTAACTCCACATATACGTGCCTTGAACATATATGACCACGTCGGAACATATATGTGGAGTTAGGTGTGAAAAATATAGACTTACCTGTCAATGTATATTTTTTATTTTGTCCCATCGATAATCTGGGTTCGATGTTCAGCGTGCACAAAATATACGGACATATGTACAATATTTATATTTACAAACATCAAGTTCCTCTTTATTCACTGGCGATGAAAAACATATTACCATGTCACCTCTTAAAATACTCAATAAGGGCAGTAGTTTAGAGAATTAGAAGAAACTGTTTCAACATTATAGCGAACCATAGCATGTTGGTAAATGTATTTAAGTTCTGCATCACCCTATCTCCCTATGTACCTTTCATGTCAAGTGAGCTACTCGTGCTGAAGACCTCCCCGCTCACCATTGCTGATAGAACAGCCTTAAGTGCAGCATTGGCTATCTGCAACTCCCCAAGTCCTGCTGTAACCTGCACAAGGCTGCTGGCCACATTGCCCTTGTAATGCCGTGTTTCAACTTGTACAATGTCTGTGCTTTAGGAGAAGCTGGAGATAGCAAAGGTCATTCTGTCCACTGAATGCCCATAGCACTGTAGCGGGTACCAGTGAGTCTACGCCTCTCTGTCTTGGAAATCTGCCTGCACTGCTCCCCACAGTGCTATAACTGCCTCACACATGTGATTAACAACACGTGTGAGTGTCTGAAAAACATTTGACACATCAGCCTTTAGATCACCGACCCTCCTACCCAACACTTGAATGGTTCTAACTGCTTCTACTACACTCACATCATTGATATTCCCAACTCCCTGAATTCCCTAGTTTGGGGTGCCACCATCAGACTCACATGGCATTGTTTGATGTTCTGTCATGTTAGGTGTATGGGTAGGTGTAAGGACTGGTTCTGCTCCCATGGGTGGTGAAGCTGGCACAGCTGGTGTTGGGGATGGTAAGGACGTATGCATCCCAGATGTGAGCGCTTCTCCACCTCCACTTGTTCAGGGGTTTTGGTATGGTGTCTTCTCTTGACTATGCATCACGTTCTCATCATGGACTGGGTAGATCTAGTAGGAGAGGGAGATCACATTGGCCGTGCCAGAGGACAGTGGAGAATTCATTGCATGTGTGAAATCTGCACTTGTTGAGATGAAAAGAGATGGGCTCGTGTATTTCTTGCCACCCAATTCCTCATTCGATGTGACAATATCCAAGTATGAAATATTTTTTTTGAGATCATTTTTTTTCGGTGTAAGTCTTATTTTGGAGGTAAAGAAATGCCAATTTGACCTTTCACAGTTTATTTCCTCTGGCTACTTGCGCCTGTCTACTTGTCTGCCTATCAGAGAAGGAATGCTAAGACTATCTGTTTACTCTTCTGCCCCCACAAAGCGACTGTGGGAAGAATAGTGAACAAAGTAGGCCCAAATTCCAGCTACAGCTTTCTGCCAAAAGGCTTTGGCCGCCCTTCTCTCAACTTCAGTCACACTGTTTGCAAGGTATTTGTAGGGCAACAGGATGCTGGAGGTAGGAACCGATCTCCGTTTCACTCTTTTTCTGTGAATTTCAGGGTCGGAATTGGCTATCGGGCAATCTGACAGTGCCAGAAGTGCTGGTCAGAGTGGACAGTGTGCAGGCCGGTTATTTGGCTGTTTTTGGGCCTGTTTTCTGTCCAGGTGGTGCGGTTTTTACTGCTGATTTCCCTGAAATTACGACAAACATTTCAGGCAGCAAGCACAAACGCAATGAGCTTCCCTTACCTTTCAAACAACTATAGCTATAGAGCTTTCCCCTTGATAGAGCGTTCCGACCTAATAAATTACCTTCATCTGGACGCTCTTAGGTCGATGAATCTTTTGACCAAGTGGGGCTCTCTTCACCCGAGAGTAATCAATTTAATCAAATCAATAATCAATAACGAACATAAGCAATGCCCTGATCAACATAACACTTCACAATTAATCCAGAAAACATTTCGGCGAACCATGACCTTTCGGTCATGAATAACCACACCAGTTTATTCAAAGTTAATGAATTTATTTCCCTATATTAACAAAGCTAGCACAATATAAATGTGTCTCAACACCAAATGATATATGTAAATGAACATTAATAGCTGTCCATAACGGCGAAAAAGATGCAATCTATGCAGCATTTGAATAACAATACCTTCTATGATAGCAACGCAAACCACTAAAACTATAATCTGTAATGGGCTAATTGCATACATTAGTCAGCATAACAAGGTCTCAAATTGCATCGTGCGACAAATGAATCCTCATCTAACCTCAAATTAGCATCTGCATGTGGGATTTCATGCAAAAACAATTTAGCAACATTAATTTGGAAAGCTCCTAACTAGGGCTCTTATAAAAAATCAGCAGTTGGTTACCTAAAAAGAAACACAATGCAATTGTACATTTTCCTTTCATATTTACCAAATTCAATCAGCATTCAAGGAAGTCTTCGTCTCACAGGTACCGGTTTCGATCAGCATGGGACGGGGGCAAAGGGGCAGGGTGGACGGGGCAATTGCCTCACAGCGGCAAGATAAAAGGACAAAACTACTACTTCATGCAAAGGGGCAAATCGAAGTTAAAGTCTCTAGGGCGAGAATTACTTAAAGTCTCTTTCTCTCGATTAGAGAAAGCATCCAAGTCTCTCAAAATGGCGTCGCAGCAAGATGGGCCATAATAGCTGCAATGGGCAATAATGTTCGATAGGTCATGTCCGTAATGTCTGTAATGGCTGATGGGTAATGGCTGCTTTCTTCTTGTGCACCTGGTTTAAATAGACAACAGTTCAAATCCAGTAGGGTCTTCCATTGGAGGGTTCATAGGTTGGCTTCAAATTGTCCAATCAAAAACAAAAATTCACAAGCTTCTACCTAGGCATACATTATCCTTGGAGTCGGGAACGTAAGTTGCAACATATTTTACCAATTAACTCACTTTCAGAGCTTCCATTGTCTGCACCTGCAGATTGACCTTGTAGCAAAAAAGAAGATGCCAGGCTGGCACGAAACCTTAAAGATAAGCATGTGAACCGATCTCACTGGAAAAGTACAGCTTCAAGCAAGAATACACGTTTATTAGCACATTGGAAAAATACAAGCATCTAAACCGTGAGACAAGGCAACTAGGCCGAAGCCTCCACTAAAGTTATGCTAAGCTAAAACATTTCTAACAAGCAAATCATGGCACACGTTTATGATTATGTCAGATTCGTACAATTCTAATACATCACGTTATATAAAGCACGCTTATAAATGTTGGCGAACTACTCTGAGGGCACATTTGTCCCCGTACAATCTTTACTTGATTATTGCGGCACTACGTTTATGCGCTAATAAATGTAAAACCTTCATTTCTGCGTCATCAATCCCTCCTCTGATGACTACTTGTCATCACACAAACTATTCCCACAAATTTTATTCCATTAAAATTCTGTCAGTTCTCTCTGCCTTTTAGTTCCCCTTGTTCTTGCCTTGTATTCTTCTGCCATTCTTTTCATCATTTTCTCTTCCTTCCTTCTTTTAATTCTTTCCATGATCATTATTATTCCCCTCTTTATTCCCCAAATTCCAAAGATGCAAATCAGTACTATTAATATTCCCTGTATTATTTTTAATAATATTCCATTCCAAATGCCACCAAGCCAATTTCCCACTGAAGCAATTCCCTTTCCAACCTTCTCCCAAACTCCTGGTTCTTTCAATTCCTTCAAGTCTGCACTCTCTTTCGTTAAATTTGCAAGCATTGTTTTAATCTTCACACTGTTGTCTGGAATATACGTGCAACAGTGACGCGCCCCAAGCATTTTGCAAACGCCGCCATCCTTTGCTAAAAGAATGTCTAGGGCAAGCCTGTTTTGAAGAGTCATAGCTCTTTCTGCTGCAAGTTCAGCATCCATCAGGATTATAGCACCTGAAAACTTTGTCAACATGTTATCCACTATAGTAGACAACTTTCTTATTTTGATGGAATTCAACACAACTCCCAATGAAGGAATCATGGCTCCAAATATATCTCCTACCACAGCAGCTGCAGTCTCTCTTTTCTGGATACGATGAGATCCAGACGTCTTTGGAATCACCGATAGGTCATCCAGTTGATAAACCTTTGGGAACACTATACCCAAATAACATCTCCCCCACCATCCCTTTGGAAGACGATAATAGGCATTATGCCCGCAAATGTAATATACACCTGGTATGACAGGGTCAAGTCCGTTCAGCATGAATGTCCATTTGGCCTTAAAGATAAACGTATGTTTACATTCACTCGCTCCCACAAAAATGTTGTCATAATAAGACTCACCACGATATATACAAAATTTCCCTACATGCCAAGCATCTAAAGCTATTCTTCCTTGTGTTTTTATTGCGGCAAAAGCATAATTATCTACTGAAGTCCTCTTACTTAGCTCTTTTTCTAATTTCGCATTCATTTGTGCCCTTCTATCATCTGTGCGATCTAAATAGCTTATTTCTACTGCAGAGAGGGAGCAGGTAAGGTTTTCCCTATGAGCGTGAGCTGTTTCAAAAGGTTGCATTGGCTCGAAAAATTCCCTCATTATTTTAGCATCCCAATCTTTAGCAATCTGGCTAAATTGCGTGATTATAGGAACATATGCAAAAGTAACATCATAATTTGAGTAAAAATACTGTATGTTGGTTTGACCATAAAATCTAGAAGTTACTATACTACATGTAATTCCATATGTAAGAGGCATATGGTGATAAGTCACCCCTTCCGTTACCGATGTCGGTATCTGTGTACACACATAACAATCTTTCGCATCCATAGTCTCAACATATTCTGTCAGTAAGCGATAGAAAACATTATACGAAAGTTCCTTCTTATCATGCAAGTGTCTCTCATCTAATTCTAGTATTTTCAATGCGGTTAGTTCAGTGACAGTAACAAGAGCAGAAGTAGAAGCATCAATTTTCTCATTCTCACCCTTACCACGCGTTGCAAGCACTATTGCCATTATTATTAGTACACATGCAGCTATCAAGCCTATACACACATATTTACAATATTTCACTCTACTGTTTTGTGTCATGATCTGTATAGAATCAGAGAGCTAGAAGCACTTATAAAAGAAACGATTTAGCAATTCAGTTACAAAGCTGAACGAGCGCAATGTTCACACAGTTTTCTTCAGGAGCCCAGTCACTTATCGGTTAGCAGCATTTGTCTCAATTCGGCAATAACTCAGTCCTTTTTTTTTTTTTTTTTCGGCAATAACTCACTCTCTTTTTTTTTTTTTTTTCTTCAGTTAGCAATGTTGTCTCAAATCGGGTTTAAGAGTCAATCAGGTTATCAAAGTCTTATCAAGTCAGCAAATGTCTCATCCGGTTTAGCAATGTCTCAGCTGGTTGTATCACGTTAGATTATAGCAAGCAATGTCATTTATCAGTTTTTTTTTTTCAATCAATACTGTCCATAAAACTTTTCTTTTCTATTGGTATCTCTTCTTCTTCGTTCTCGAGGCTAAGAGATACAAATTCGTCAGTCCAATCGTCATTGACTACATATGCCCATTCTGGACCAGAATATCTCCTGTTTGGTATCCTTTTCCTTTTCAATTTTGCATCTCTCTTTGATTCTGCCTCACTGGTACTTTCCTCTTTGGCCAAGTCTTTTTCTTCACTGGATATTGGTACCACGACAGACACTTCCTTTCTTTTCTCTTTCACTCTTGGCCCTTCACTGTCGTTCAACTTTTCTCTAGTTCTTACTTTTACTGGTGATATACTTTGTTTTCTCTTTGCACTGTGTCCACTTGATGGACCTGCGATCTCTTCTGAAGAAGTTTGAACAGTTTCGTTCTGTTCTGCCTTGTCCCCTCCTTCTGGGGAGTCAATCAGGTTTTCCTTTTCTCTTTCTGTACCGTCTGCTTCTGGGAAAGCCCTCCTCTGATCAGGCTCTCCTGCTTCTTCACCTCTTTCGAGCCCTTTGTCACCGTTACTTTCTTCAGGCTCTTTGTCACTTTCAGCTGCTTCAGGCTCTTTGTTACCCTCAGCTGCTTCGTCGCTGTCTGAGGTTGCTCCTTGGTCTTCCCCAAGTGAATCGGTTGCTTCGTCCTCAGAGAATATTTCTCTCTCGTCTATTTCTGCCTGTTCGCTTCTAGTTCTGTTTTGCTCTGTCTCAGCGCTCGGCACTTTGTTATCAGGTACTGGCAGTTTCAGCGCTTCAACTTCCTCATCTGTGGGACACAACACTTTCTTTGTATGACTGGCGTGGATCCAGTGGGGAACTCCCGCACACTTCACAGCGGTAGTGGTCGTCAGGATCACTTGGAAAGGGCCTTTCCAACGGGGTTCCAGACACGACTTCCTCACGTGCTTCTTTACCACGACCCAGTCACCTGCTTTCAGTGTGTGTCCTGGACCTTGGATCGGTGGCAAGGTGGTTGCTTCCACCTGGTGAGAGAAAGAGCGAACCACGTCAGCCAGACCTTTGCAGTAGTCTAACACCATATCATCTGTAATATTCAAAAGCGCGTTTGCGGGAACTGCAGGAAGTCTCATGGCCCTGCCCATGAGAATTTCGTGCGGGGACAATCCAGTCTTTCTGTCAGGGGTGTTTCTCATTGACATTAACACCAAAGGCAATGCGTCAGGCCATTTCAAATTTGTCGATGCACATATTTTCGCCATTCTTGATTTCAGTGTACCATTCATTTGTTCCACCAGTCCTGAGGCTTCAGGGCGATAGCTACAATGCAGTTTTTGCTCAATGTTCAGCGCTGCGCAAAGTAACTTTATCACCTCGTTATTGAAGTGACTTCCTCTATCTGATTCTAAAGAGATCGGGAATCCGAAACGTGGTATCAACTCCCTCAACAATAGCTTTGCAACTGTAAGGCTGTCATTTCTACGTGTGGGGTATGCTTCAATCCAGTGACTAAAAATGCACACAATCACCAACACATACTTCAGACCTCCATGCACAGGCATCTCAATAAAGTCCATCTGCATTCTGCTGAACGGGCCACCTGCCCTACCGATGTGGCTCACGTTCACAACCGTTCCCTTTCCTGGGTTCATCTGCTGACAAATGACACAACGATGGCAAACTGCTTCTGCAACTTGACGGAATCTGGGGTTAAACCAATCAGTTTTGAACAATCTTATCATGGCATCTCTCCCTAGGTGAGCCTGCCCATGATAGAACCGCGCTAGCTGCGATAAGAGACAATTTGGTAAAACAAATTTTCCCTCATTTGAAACCCATAACTCATCTGGTCTCTTTGTACATTGTGACTTAATCCAGGAAGCTCTTTCATCCTCCCTGACGCTATTCTGTAATGCTTTTAGTTCATCCATTGTATCCACGACCTTCAAGGCAAATGCTTCAGCTGGTTCGAGCTCTGGCTCACTTATCAAATTCCATTCATCCCTGAGCAATATACAGTTCAAGGCACAAAATCTTGCGACCTGATCCGCATATGCATTTCCCAGGGAAACATAGTCCTGTCCTTTTGTATGAGCACTACACTTTACCACTGCAATTTCGGCTGGCATTTGAATGGCGTGTAACAATTCCCTTATTCTCTCCCCGTTTTTCACTGGGGACCCTGAAGAGGTCAGAAAACCTCTCTGTGACCATAGTTGCCCAAAGTCGTGCACAATTCCAAACCCGTACTGACTATCAGTGTAAATGGTAACCTTCATCAATGCAGACAGTTGGCATGCTCTTGTAAGGGCTACAAGCTCTGCTACTTGTGCGGAATAGACTCCTTGAAGCCAGGACGCTTCCAAGACACCTGTTACAGTACATACAGCATATCCTGCTTTCAATATTCCCAATGCATCTCTTAAACATGACCTATCAACAAAAACAATTTGGTCATTTTCATCAAGCTTAGTATCCTTAATGTCAGGTCGGGGTTTTGTGCAAAATTCAGTCACCTGAAGGCAGTCATGCTCGACGTCTTCAGCGTTCTCAATTTCAGCATTTTCACCGGGAAGCAAGGTTGCTGGATTCAACGTAGTGCACCTTTTCAGCTGCACATTCGGTGAGCCCAGAATTATTGTTTCATACCTTGTGAGTCTTGCTCCAGTCATGTGTTGCGTTCGGGAGCGGGTCAAAAGTATCTCAACTGAGTGAGGGACCATGACTGTTAATGGGTGTCCCATCACTATTCCTTCACTCTGAGTGAGGCTGATACCAACTGCTGCTACGGTGCGCAAACACCCAGGCAGTGCTGCTGCAACCGGATCCAAAGTAGCTGAAAAATACGCTACTGGTCTGTTTATGCCACCATGGGCTTGGGTCAAGACAGACAAAGAACATGCATCACGTTCATGACAAAACAATGTGAAAGGCTTTGTGTAATCAGGCATACCTAAAGCTGGAGCCCTGCACATGCATTCTTTCAATTCAATAAAAGCATCCATCTCATCTCCTTTCAGCTCAATTTCATCCAAGGCATCCTTCTGGATCAGTTTCAGTAAAGGCTTTGCTAGAGTTGAGAAGTTGGGAATCCACTGGCGACAGTAGCCCACCATCCCCAAAAACTTCCTCACCTCCCTCCTCGTCTTTGGTGGACTCATTTGAAGTACACTTGTTATTCTTTCCTTCATTATTCTCCGCGACCCTTTCTCTATTTGATGACCCAAGTATTTCACTTTCTTCTGACAGAACTGTAACTTTGAAGGAGACACCTTGTGTCCATTCCTTCCCAAATGGTTCAGTAGAGCAATAGTGTCGGCTGTGCAGCCACTTTCTGTCTTAGATGCAATCAGTAAGTCATCAATGTACTGTACTAGGGTTGACTCGAATGGCAATTCTAACGCTTCCAAGTCTTTCTTTAGAATCTGATTGAAAATTGACGGTGACTCCGAAAACCCTTGAGGAATTCGACACCAACTGTAAACTCTGTCTAAGAATTTGAAACAAAAGAGAAATTGGCTGTCCTCATGAAGAGGCACCGAAAAGAATGCTTGTGACAAGTCGATGACTGAGAACCACTCGGCATCACAAGGGATTTGAAACATTATCACAGCTGGATTCGGTACTACGGGGCAGCATTTAACTATGATGTCATTTATTTTCCTCAAGTCCTGCACTATTCGGACCTTTCCACTCAGCTTTATTAGTCCCATGATTGGTGAATTACATGGACTGCTTAACACTTCTTTCAGTACTCCCTGTTTTACAAACTCGTCAATGAGTTGGGCGACTTTCATGAGGGTGTCTTGTGCCATGTGGTATTGTGGGGTCTGGGGAAAAGTTACATTTGGTTTTACGGTCACTTTCACTGGTTCCACTCCTTTCACCAATCCCACCTCTTTTCCTGTCATATCCCACACTTCCTTTCCGACTGTTTCCCGTAATTCAGCTGGAATATCTTCTTCAGTTATCATCGGAAGAAGGTTAATCAGAGGATATTCTTCATCGACAGTTTCCATCTCATCCCCTTCTACACTGTCCTCTTCTTCCCCATCACTGCTCGTCTGAATTCTAATTCCATCGTTCGAACACATAATCGAACATCCCAATTTGCACAATAGGTCTCTCCCTAACAGTGCTATCGGGCTTGAGTCACATACCACAAAATTATGTAACCCTTGATAGTTACCAATTCTGACTGGTACTGGATCTGTGATTGGGTTCGTCAGGTGCCTGTTTGCTACTCCCACTACTTGAACTGTTCTCCCTGAGAGTGGCAAATTTGGTACTTCAATGCTCCTAACAGTTGAACGTGTGGCTCCTGTGTCAACCAAGAATGAAACACGATGACCCATAACTCTTCCCTCCACATACGGACCCTTTTGATCAACTTCCAAGGATGCTGCAAGCACACAATTTCCCTCCTCATCTGAACTTTCACTCTCCCATACATTGTTTATTCCATTCTCACTGTGTAATGGGAACTGTTGTACTGTGCCATTTGTATTCATCACCTGACTCGAGACCTGTGGAGGAACCATCACTTGCTGCTGACTCACTGGTGCCAAAGGTATTTGCATTTGCTGATTAGGTACCATGGGTAACTGCTGTTGCATTGGCTGCATTTGCGTCATCTGCATACGGGGCATCTGCATCTGCTGCGGCTGCATGGGCTGTAATCCCTGCAGCTGATTTATGGTCTGGAAATTTGGGTTTGGACCTCTCATTTTCGGTCCCCTCATTGTCTGGAATGCATTGACATCGTTGTTTTGCTGACCAACACCTGCACCTTCCTGCACCACCATCGGGCACTCGCGTTTCCAATGTCCGACGATTCCGCACGCGTGACACGGCATCACCCTTTTCATTGCCTGCACACCATTCGGAATCACAACAGTGTTCAAATCCGGACCATTACTCCCAAAGCCTCCTCTGCCTCTACCTCTCGCCTGTGGCTGAAACATCATGTTTCCCTGCGGCTGCGGCTGCAGTATCTGCTGTTGGAACCCTTGCAACCCTTGCAAACCTGTCTGAGCTGCTTTAAGTTGCATCACCATCACTTCCTCTTTCAACCTTTTCTGTTTCACTTCAATTTCGTCACTACAGTATTTCGCATAATTCAACACCTCATCAATAGGTTTCGACTGCCAACAAATCAAATGCGTCTTTATCATCTGACTTATCTCTGGTCTCAGCCCTTCCACAAATCTAAACACAAAATGAAGCATGTCCTTCGCCTCTATTGTTTCCGTGCCACTGTAGTTCTTGAACGCCTTCAACAACCTCTCATAGTAACCATGAATCGACTCTTTAGCCTCTTGGGCGGTTCGATCAATCTTCTGCCAATCCACATTTTTCGCGGGAACCTTCGTCTTCAAATGCTCAATCACCTTATAGTACAAGCTCATTACCATAGGTGACGGTGCACCCGTATCCCTGTCTCTCTCTGGTTCACTTGTCGGCCAACCTACAGCCCTTTTGCAGTCTTCCCACAAATCTGCCGGAACCACAATCTCAAAGAGGGTGTTCAGGTCTTCCCAAAGACATTTTGCAAGCTTCACAAACCTATCAGTCTGTTGATACCATTCAATCGGTTTCTCTCTCAGTTTGGGAAAATCATCCGTAAAAGACTGAATGTCGCTTCTATGCCACGGTACATGTATTAATTTTCCCCCTGCTGTCTCCCTCATTGGTAACATGGCTATTGCATCACTACTCTGTGGTCTTTTCTCCTTGTGCTCTGGGACACTGTCTTTCCTCTTTTCCTTTTTTCTTTACCCACCTGCTTTCCCATTTGTCTAAGCACCTCCACACTTGTGCACTCTGCAGCAATTCTCTAAGGTGCGTTTTCATGCCTGCTGACCTCATGTGTTCAAAGTCTGTGGTCCCGAAATCCAATCTATAGCTCCTGCTCAAGTGTTTTGTCTTGTCTATCTCAACCCCGTTTTTGTCAGCTATTTCTTGCAACCTTCTATGTACCTTGTTCACTTCTCTCGTAATCCTGGGACATAGATACCTCAGCTCTTCTTCTGAGTAGGACTCTAGCCTATTCAAACCCATAGTCCCTTCCACCAATTCTTCTGCTTCCATGTTCAACCTTATCCTATTCAGGTAGTCTTCTCCCTTCCCACTGGCTGAGCTTTGTGTGGAATTCAGACTGTTGAACCACTGTGTTAGCTGTTGCGCATTCAACCCCATCAGTGTAGCGTTCACATCGACTGCCATTGATGGTTGCGGCAACTTTTCAGTATTCGATGATAGCGGTATCATCAGTGGGGGACTCGACCTCACCATTGTTGACTGCGCACATATGGGACTAAACTCCATCAAGGACCCAGATCCAGTTGGCTGAGCCACTATCGGAGTTGTCTCTGGAGTGTTTTCTATGTACCTCCTTTCCGTCCCATTCTGCACCACTAATCCTTGACCGCTCATACCTGAGTTAGGCTGATTGTACAAAGGTACCGGTGGACCTACAGTAATGGGTAGGGATATCGCATCTGGGTTCTGTCCATTCCCCATGTTCTGAGGCATGTTCATTCCCACACTATGGGTCATCATTGCCGGCATGCCCGTCTGACTCCCGGTCATCTGAGCATGTGCGGTTCCCCCTTGCATCTGCTTTTGGGGCATCAAAAACTGGATTGATTCAGCTTGTGCCAATGTTGGGTTGCGCCATTCTGTACTCCCATTACGGTTGGATCTAGAATCATTCCTGTACCGTTGTCACTGCTGTAGTACCTTGGGACCTGCGGCTGATAATTTTCTGCTGTTTTCAATATAGGCACATCAGGATATATTCTCCTAACCTGCGGTATCTGCGGGGTGAACAGTAAACTCGGGTCCTTAGATCCTGATGGCGTTTCTGAATTCGGAGTTTCATTATTCTGTACCGGTGCCGGAGGGGCAGAACTGGTACTTGGACCTTGTCCACTCTCTGCATAAGGTGGTGGACGGTCGTTCAGCAGTTGCGTGATGAACTCCTCATCCTCTGACTCGTCTTCCTCTCTATCTTTTGAATACCTCCTGTTTGTCTTACAGGTAGCTTTCTTACCTGTCGCCTCTTCTTCCTTAGCAATTGCGGGAAACAATTTTATCCCCTGCAATATGTCTGACCTCCACACCTTCTGTGCATTATCCCACCTAGCGTCCGCTCGTGTCTTTTCTACCTTTCTTATCCTGGTCTCGAACTTCTTTTGCTGTTGCTGTCTAGCCATTAGTTCCCAAATCGCTAGAGCCTCAAACTGTGCTGGCCTTGGAGGTACCTTCATGTCGTACATAGCAAATCTCAAATTCTCTAGGATCCTTATATTGAATGTCCCATGGATCGGGAACGCCACGCTCCCATGTTTCTCTGTCAGCTTGTGCCATTGCTTTAGCCATAGGCACGGAGCTACCCCCTTTTCCTCCATTACAATGTAAGCTGGTGTACCTTCGGGTGGTGTCTCCTCTCCTACGCTCGTTTTAATGTAAGACTCCCCCTTCATCGCACTCTTTAATGCTTTCAAAAATTTCATTTTCTCGTCTTTTATTTCACAAAATTTGTAATCAATAAGTGACTTTAATTCCCGGAATACTCTTCGCTTGTCTGTGGCTCAGATTGAGTGGGTGCTCCTGCCTTGTCTCTCTCTCTCTGTTAGCAATCTTTTTTTCATTGAAAGGGTTGTGGGTAATGTGGATGTGTGTTTTATAGTGGTGTGGGGGTGCTATGTGTATGTGTGTCAGGTGTGTGTAGTTTGAATTGTCCAATGTGGTGTAGTTTTGTCTTTCCCCTTCCAATCGAGCCCCACGGACTGCGTCCAATCCGTGCGCGACCCTTCTCTGCAACCAACCTATCCCAGCGCGGCTCCTAGTGACGTCACACTCACACACACTGCGGCTGACAAAGCCTCGCGGCTAGTCCTCCTTCACTCAGCTCCTCTCGTAACAACTTCTAGCATGTATCGCGAGCAACCAAATAATAATAAAACAGATCTGTCGGTTTACTACAGGAAGGGTAACACAATCGCTTCAGGACCTTAGGGATTTTTCACTAGCCTCGGCAGTTATTCCATCTTTCTCGGTCCCCACTTTCGCAAGCAAATCTGACCCGCAGATTCTGCTCTCAACTTGTCAATGATCTATTCTAGTGCACTTAGAATTTGTCAAAGCCCGAAGTCGAAGTTTTCTTTCACTCCCTTAACACACGTACCGACTCGTTGACCACGCCCGGTCAACCTATTAAACCGACCAGACCACAACATAAAACAAGTGTCTCATACACTTTTCAACATACTCCGGAGTCTCTTGACCTCGCAGGGCCCGTCTCAACAACAACCACGTGGACCTTTTTCTGCACAAAGCGCCACATGCACATGAAGTTCGACGACTTCCCTACTCTCACACTCGGAGTCGCACCTCCGCTATTCTCTAAAATCCTCGCAACCTTTTCAAACAATCTGCGGCAATAAGCTGTGCAAGCGCAAAATCCTAACTTCACTCATACCGTCACTAGTACCGCCAACGCCGATCTCACACCTCCATTCTCTCCATTCGCAAGCTCCGAGATCCCGGGAAAGTCGCGGGGGACTTAGGGCATCATCATTCTCTCAATCTGTTTTACCCAAGAAAAATCTAATTCAACACCATATACTTCTCGAGCGGGGTCCCAAAAGGGCGAAACCGTTAATTCAACACCATATACCTCTCGAGTGGGGTCCCAAAGGGCGAAACCGTTAATTCAACACCATATACCTCTCGAATGGGGTCCCAAAGGGCGAAACCGTTAATTCAACACCATATACCTCTCGAATTGGGTCCCAAAGGGCGAAACCATCCTCTGCTACCATCTACTGATAGAGCGTTCCGACCTAATAAATTACCTTCATCTGGACGCTCTTAGGTCGATGAATCTTTTGACCAAGTGGGGCTCTCTTCACCCGAGAGTAATCAATTTAATCAAATCAATAATCAATAACGAACATAAGCAATGCCCTGATCAACATAACACTTCACAATTAATCCAGAAAACATTTCGGCGAACCATGACCTTTCGGTCATGAATAACCACACCAGTTTATTCAAAGTTAATGAATTTATTTCCCTATATTAACAAAGCTAGCACAATATAAATGTGTCTCAACACCAAATGATATATGTAAATGAACATTAATAGCTGTCCATAACGGCGAAAAAGATGCAATCTATGCAGCATTTGAATAACAATACCTTCTATGATAGCAACGCAAACCACTAAAACTATAATCTGTAATGGGCTAATTGCATACATTAGTCAGCATAACAAGGTCTCAAATTGCATCGTGCGACAAATGAATCCTCATCTAACCTCAAATTAGCATCTGCATGTGGGATTTCATGCAAAAACAATTTAGCAACATTAATTTGGAAAGCTCCTAACTAGGGCTCTTATAAAAAATCAGCAGTTGGTTACCTAAAAAGAAACACAATGCAATTGTACATTTTCCTTTCATATTTACCAAATTCAATCAGCATTCAAGGAAGTCTTCGTCTCACAGGTACCGGTTTCGATCAGCATGGGACGGGGGCAAAGGGGCAGGGTGGACGGGGCAATTGCCTCACAGCAGCAAGATAAAAGGACAAAACTACTACTTCATGCAAAGGGGCAAATCGAAGTTAAAGTCTCTAGGGCGAGAATTACTTAAAGTCTCTTTCTCTCGATTAGAGAAAGCATCCAAGTCTCTCAAAATGGCGTTGCAGCAAGATGGGCCATAATAGCTGCAATGGGCAATAATGTTCGATAGGTCATGTCCGTAATGTCTGTAATGGCTGATGGGTAATGGCTGCTTTCTTCTTGTGCACCTGGTTTAAATAGACAACAGTTCAAATCCAGTAGGGTCTTCCATTGGAGGGTTCATAGGTTGGCTTCAAATTGTCCAATCAAAAACAAAAATTCACAAGCTTCTACCTAGGCATACATTATCCTTGGAGTCGGGAACGTAAGTTGCAACATATTTTACCAATTAACTCACTTTCAGAGCTTCCATTGTCTGCACCTGCAGATTGACCTTGTAGCAAAAAAGAAGATGCCAGGCTGGCACGAAACCTTAAAGATAAGCATGTGAACCGATCTCACTGGAAAAGTACAGCTTCAAGCAAGAATACACGTTTATTAGCACATTGGAAAAATACGAGCATCTAAACCGTGAGACAAGGCAACTAGGCCGAAGCCTCCACTAAAGTTATGCTAAGCTAAAACATTTCTAACAAGCAAATCATGGCACACGTTTATGATTATGTCAGATTCGTACAATTCTAATACATCACGTTATATAAAGCACGCTTATAAATGTTGGCGAACTACTCTGAGGGCACATTTGTCCCCGTACAATCTTTACTTGATTATTGCGGCACTACGTTTATGCGCTAATAAATGTAAAACCTTCATTTCTGCGTCATCACCCTCCAAGTTCAAAACTGCCCGGATAAGGAAATATGAATCTTTTTTTAGTTAATTTGTTAGTAAGCGGGCCCACTTTTATTTAGATGCCAGGCCTTTTTACTGTACCAGTCCACCCAGGACTCAAGATTCCCTAAATTTCAGGAAATAGCATTGTTTTGCTATTAAAACATTCTAGCCTTCATCTCCATGAAAACTATGTATTACGTCAATCCAGCCTGAATAAAAGATTTACAATTCACTCTGAAATGGCTGAAGTCCCATAGATGTGTCGGAGTCACGGTTAATGCGTATAAGAATGAGAGATGCCCTCTGACATGGTTATATGAGATGCACTGGAGCATAACTGTCCAGCCTCTCTGCAGTGATGGAATTGCAGCACGTGCAGCAAAGCCAGACAGTTGTAATACTGTGTTGCTGCTAAACATCTGAATTTTGATTCTAGTTGGTGCTCAGAAAGCCTCCAGATCTTGCGGACACCCAAAATGTAACTTCTGAAGTGGGCTCCTAGTGCTGAACAGTGAAGGCGCCAACAGCAGACAAGAGTCAAGAAATTTTATATATCTCTTTAAAGGGATTTTTTTTTTTTATAGAAGGCAAACTTTTGTGAGTGTCATAACAACGCAATAATAAAGCCTTTTGTGTTTACCAAACTTGTTATTTCTTGACTCGGAGTTGAAATCAAACTTTGCTGTTGTAAATCATTGTGGGGTAAACAAGAGGCCATTTTCAGACAGCTTCACTTTGGAAGTGTTTTCAAGGACAGGCAGACGTCGAAAGCCTTTTCTCGTTGTCCTCGTAGCCCCCGGCCCATGGGCTGCTCCTGTCGGTAATGAGAGACTTCGTGCGAGAGCACAAGGAGTTCAAGCTGCTTGCTGGTTTACATCACTTTAGCAGTGCTGAACGAGGCTTAGGTGACCTCACAGGAATGGAAACTTTCATTTATTATCACAAAAAATGCATTTTTCTTTTTTTAGTTCGTGTATGTCTTTGATCTCAGAGCATGTGAAAGGGGATACCACGCGCTAGCTCCAGCGAAGATCCACTTATCTCTAATAATAGACATTCCTGCAAGGTCCTATTTGGGCCTATACACAGAGTGGAAACAAAGGAGTGAAAAACCGGTGCCTTATTAGTGCTAATTAAACAAATGAAATAATTTGCACATTTCATCACTCATCCGCACTGTTCTCTCTTATTGACACTTCTGGCTAGTTTACATGGGGCTGCACATATCTTTCAATGCAACAAAGAGCGCTTTCTGATTTTGCAAAAGAAAGATTGCACTTGTAATTCAGTAGGTGAAAAAGTAGCGTTTGTACATGACCATTGGTGAAAATGTTATTTTTCCACTGATGACTCGGTAGAACGCCCAGTGAAAAAAACACATGATGGCGTCAGTGCAATCCGATGTAAATCGAGGCCCGGGTGGAGGGGACATTCATGCTGTGATCCTAATTCATGATTAGCAAGCACAACAAGCATTTGAACTGCAATGGGTCTCGAGTTAGAGCTATAAGCGTTTTCTTGCCACACAAACTGAAAATACAAAGTATAACAGTTGACATAAGCTCAAAGCGACCGTGAGCTCGCAGAGAAAGACAAAAGGAACAAACATTTGCAATGCAAGAACAGAAAATGCGCGAGGGACAGTAAGTAATGGAATAAACAAAGTCACACATGACTGCAGATGAAAATAAGTAATAGACTAGATCACTCTTAACTGAAACAGACTGGAGCCACTGAAACATCCAGTGCTCTGTTCAAATGCTATTAGACTAAGAAAAAAGTAATCCTTAAGCACATGCTACATAGGCACAAGTGGAAGGGTGCAAGTACTAAGGCCATGCTCCAGGGGAGTGTACAACTGTGGAAAAGGTGGGGTAAAGAGCAAGGATTGACCACTAGCAAGCAAAGATTTTTTAAGGACACTGAAACAAACCAGTGAAAAGGCAGAGACCCCACAAAGAAGTATAGAAGTATATACTAAAGTATATACAAGAGGTCTCTAATGCTCAACCTAAAAAAAAGAAGCCAAAGCTGGAAGTGACTTGTATTCCCTCTTGTCAAACAGAATCAAAAAACAGAAATCACATCTATTTCCTGGAGTGAAAATACTGTCTTCAACTGCCCTGCGATGGTGTCAGGAGTGTGATTGTTTTTGCCTATGTGGTAAGAGTGAAATGTAACTTCACTGTAACTTCACTGAACCAACCCTAAGTATAAAACTAGGAGTAATGCTGTCACAGTGCCATAACAATGCAGTTCCAGAACATGCAGAAGGGTTAAAGAGTACTCAGAAAAACTGATGGTAATCTTTAGCTAAACGTGATCAGCATATTTCAAAATGCAAGAGTTGCAACCATTGTAAGTCGGCAAGGTGCACTGTTCCAAATCTAGTGCTTGCAAACACCTAGAGCAAGACAAAAACAAAACAACTTCGATAGCAAAGAAATTACAATGTACTTAATAACCTACAAAGGAATAGGACAGTCTCTCAAAGTTCAAAGAATGTATTTACGGGCTCCAGGAAGGAAAGGCTACATGCTGGGTTAAGGGTCAGTGGTAATGGTCACACAAAACGAGGCTAACTTGTTACGCAGGGGCACACTCAGGGAGAACCAAACTTGATGATTATGGAGGCAGATCTCTGAGTGCCTCCTTTGATCATACCTGCTGGCTAGACAACCATGTCCTGGCGCTGGACCACTGCAACAACCACAGGATCAAATGAAGAATAATATAACAGAAGGTGATGCGGTCAGAAGGTGTGCTCACTAAGTGTCATCACTGAGCTCAACTGCAGTTGCAGTTGAAAATTTCTTATTGCAAACCTCTTTCAGTTTCTGGTAATGGGTACAGAGTGATATAAGGTGCTCCGCCCATGTCTTAAGGCCCCTTAGACTTGTCTGTCCAAGTACTTATCATTAGTTTATAAGGGTAGGACAGTAGGTAGCTGACCTGGATGACTCTGATGAACACCAGTTTTCAGTTTCAGGGGCTATTCAGGACCAGGGCCCCCGCAAACTGTTATCAAAAAGATAGAGATGGGACAGTCTGCCAGTTTGTCATGGCTTTAATCCTAGCAGCCACTGAGCATTTGTCAAGTGTTCAGAACTAGTGAGCCCACAGCACAAGCCCTCCAGCTGCGCCCTTGTGTGTCTGCATGAGGAATGTTGGTGCACTCTAGCAATGTGGTCATCACTTTCAAAGAACTGGAGTTATAGTAGGTCATTTCATCACTTCTTCTCCCAGCTGTGTGAGAAAAATGTTTCATCACACCATGCCTGCAGAGAAGACAAAATTGTAGGGTACGCTTGCATTTTATTCAATGGATGGACCTCAATGCCACCCAGCACATTTAATCCTATTAATTGTAAACTGCTGTTATGTGAATTACATGAGGCTTCAAAGTGTTGCCAGAAGGACCAAGGAAGAACACACATTGCCAGATCTGTTAGGTTTCACTTTGGTATGAAGCATGCATGTGTAGAGATACACAACATCAATACACACATTGACATAGATCATTCGATCATGCACATATGCAGAAAGTAATGAACCTCAGTGGTCCAAGGCATTATTAATTCACTTCTGTTCCTAAGCACTGATTTACCTCAGTGGCCCCAGATGTTACAAACATCTATGGTAGCAGGGTGCAAAAATCATCAGTGGCCTGAGGCTGTAATGGACATCACTGACCCAAGACAGTAATGAGCCTCAATGTGCTCAGAGATTTATGAACATTAATGATCAAAGAGAGCAATGAATATTAAGAATCCCAGGAAGCAACAAGTTTCAATGGTCTTAGGCAGAAATGTGCATCAATATTGGCCCTAGTTAGTACACGGATTAGCTCAGGAGGAACCAATCGGAAGGAAAGCTGGGAGGAGCCTATTAGAGCTCCTCGGTTACTTGAAGAAGGCTGTGGCACGGACACACTGGCCTCATTAACTCTTGCTGCTGCTTGCCTGCACTTTAGTTTGTGTTAAACCTTTTTTAATTGCCTGTGGGAGCATCTGTGTTCAGGCTGCCAGCTGCCTCTTCCTGCTTGCTACCTGTGGTACACCGATTGGCTCAGGGGGAACCAATCAGAAGGTGAGCCTAGAGGAGCCTGTTAGAGCTCTCCAGTTACTTAATGAAGGCTGCGACGTGGACCCGCAGTGGATGCGTCCCTGGTGCACCAAAGGCAAGCCCGTCTGCACCTGTATGGTGCCAGGGGCAAGGCACTCTGCCCCTTTAGGATCCTGCACTGCTAGTTTAATCTTCTTAGGAACTCCATCCACTCAGAGTCTCCTCGCAGCCCCGCTGTTCACATATGGGGGCCTTAAAGGAACCAATGTTCTCTTGCAGGTCCTGTGGTTTTAAGATCTGCCGACCTGCGTCTATTAGCAAGCTACATCTTCAAGCTCGCCAGTCATCTATACCTCACTCCAGGCCCATGGAATACAAGTTCTATTGCATTAACTGTCGGTCCCTGGTTAAACACCATGCAGATATCTATGATTCCATTCAGGACAAAGGTCCGGATGTTTTATTTCTCAGAGACCTGGTTGGCCCAGTTCTCTGTTACAGAACCTGTCTTGGCATCTCCCTTGGGCTACCACTTAAATAATTTCAATAGAATGAGTGGCAGAGGTGGCATTGCTGTGACTTTTAAAGATTTGTTCACCTGTAGCTGTCGCAGTCCACCATTACTGACTGTGAAAGCACTCTCGTCACTATCTCCCTGACTAAAAGTTTCACTTTTTCTGGCCTGTTTTTCTATTGCCCACCCTGGTCCCTCTAAAGTCTTCAAGGAGGCTTTAATAAACTTTATCTCACCTTTGGTTGTCAAATTGGCAAATTTCAGCATCCTCTGGACCTCACTTTCCATCTAGAGTCCACCCAGGATAGCGATATTTCCAAATTCATTGATGACTTTGCTGCTATGCAGCTAATTCAACTTGTGGAGGCACCACACACTCCACTGGCCATCTTCTTGGCCCGGAGTTATAAAATCTCAAAACCCTGCAGTGGCAGCTCCCCTTCCTATGCTGTGAACTGATCACTTTTGATCCTGTTGACGCGGATATGCTAGTTAGAAATTATTAATGAATGTTTATGTGTTTTGATTAACAAATAGCTCGTAGAGAAATTAGTCGTAGAGAAAGTAATGTGCACGTTTGAAAATGTGCCCACGGAAAATGGCAGCCACTTATACGAAACTTGTACTAAAATAACTAAAAATGTGTGAAATAATGAAAATGTGCAAGAATAATATAGTAATGTGTCATATTGAGATGTATGACCTATGTTTTGCATTAATATATAGAATTAACTTAGCTGAAGCCATGGCCTAATTGCCAGGCCTCATACAGAAGCAGAATTAATAACCGTGAACTCTAGAGGTTTTTGGGGTCTATAACCCGACCGTGAACTGTGTTGCTTAGCTAGAATTTTCTGCAATGTACCAACGGACAGGAGATGATGAAGTCAATTGGATACACTTATGTGTAGAGTAGGCTAAATGCACTTTCCCAGGACTTGAACAATGAGAGCAGTGACTGAAGAGGAACATGCAACATTTTCGATACCTGAAAGCTGGATGATGAAGACATCGTACAGTGGACCAATCCGTGAACTGAGAAAGAAGAAATATTAGAACTCATAGATTTGTAAAATTAATATTATAAGTTGGAGTCACATCTGCTGATTGACTGACCAATTAGGAATTAGGGGGATGGACTGAAAAACTCTAATAAAAAGTCATGACAAGGGGCTAAAACTTCAGATGCGAGGGGAGAATTGATGACGTCAGGAGACGCGGTTTGTGATTCTGTCATTGTGCTCATACTCTTGAGATCCTGATGCATTGCTGATCTATTTGATGACGTGAAGACGAAGACTGACTTTGTTGCTGATCCAGTCTGCTGATAGGTAGCTATGACAATGTGACTGGTTGATTTTGTGCCTTTTCTTCTAAGTACCAACTGCGCTGTTTTATAGTTTTTCTTCTAGCTAGATGTTTCTAAATTAATGTTTTCAAAATAGTTTTCGCATGAAGTCCCATATGCTGATGCTAATCTGGGTTAGGTAGGTTTCTGTGGGTGACTTTGACAGTGACAAATGATTGACAGACAGATTGCTGAACTCTGCTATTAATGTCGTTGTTGGACTTTTTTGCTTATGCAGGGTCATCCTCAATCTTTTTGCCTCCTGCCTCCTATTTTTTTCTGACCTGTTGCTGTTGGCTTTTGAACTCTGAGCACTTTACCACTGCTAACCAGTGCTAAAGTGCATATGCTCTCTGTGTAAATTGTATGTAATTGGTTTATCCATGATTGGCATATTTGTTTTACTGTTAAGTCCCTAGTAAAGTGCACTAGAGGTGCCTAGGGCCTGTAAATCAAATGTTACTAGTGGGCCTGCAGCACTGGTTGTGCCACCCACATAAGTAACCCTGTAATCATGTCTCAGACCTGCCACTGCAGTGTCTGTGTGTGTATTTTTACACTATAAATTCGGCTTGGCAAGTGTACCCCCTTGCCAGGCCTAAACCTTCCCTTTTCTTACATGTAAGGCACCCCTAAGGTAGGCCCTAGGTAGCCCCAAGGGCAGGGTGCAGTGTATGGATAAGATAGGACATATAGGGGGTCATTCTGACCTCGGCGGTAAAAGGCGCTTACCGCCGGTCAGAAGACCGCCATAACACCGCCGCGGTCGCGGTAAACCGCCACGGTCATTCTGACCCACAACTGGCAAACCGCCAAAAACCCGACATCAACAAAATTCCGCCACACCAACGGCCAGCGAAAAACTGGCGATGACCAAACCTCCACCGTCACGCCAACAGAAATACGCCCATGCCATTCCGACCCACAAATCCCCGCAGCGGTCTTTCAACCGCGGTATTCCATTGGCGGTACACACCGCCGCGCTCAAAATACACACACCTCTACAAAACACAGCCACATTGGACAATTCAAAATACACACACCTGAGACACATACACACACCACTCCCACACACCCAATTAAATATAAAACACACACCCACATCACCCACAAACCCTTACGACCACAATTGCGACTGAAGGACAGAGAGAGAGAGCACAGCATAGAGTAGACCATCACACAGAGGCAAATCACAACATCACCCACACAATATCCACGCACAAAACACCATACACCACCACACTCACCACACTCTACAACACATACACCACCCCTCACCTCATTCACACCACCCCATGGCACCCCAAAGACACCCCAGGTTCTCTGACGCAGAACTCAGGGTCATGGTGGAGGAAATAGTTCGGGTAGAGCCCCAGCTCTTCGGGACACAGGTGCAGCACACCACCATTGCCAGGAAGATGGAGCTATAACAAAGAATAGTGGACAGGGTCAACGCTGTGGGACAGCATCCACGAAATCGGGACGACATCAGGAAGCGGTGGAAAGACCTACGGGGGAAGGTGCGTTCCATGGTATCAAGGCACAACATCGCGGTGCAGAAGACTGGCGGCAGACCCCCACCTACTCCCCCAGAATTCACAGCATGGGAGGAGGAAGTCTTGCACATCCTGCATCCTGAGGGCCTCGCAGGAGTAGGCGGAGGAATGGACTCTGGTAAGTCAAATCTTCACTACTTCATTCCCCCTACCCCACCTGCATGCCAAATCATACACCCACCCTCACCCCCACCCCCATCACACCAACTCCTTGCAAATGGCTCACCATCACAACCCACCCATCCCAAAACCTAGCCCTGCATGCGTCCCCAAAGCATGGAGACCCATCACCAAAGCATGCCCACTGCACATACCCATCTCCCCCACAAGCCACCGTCACAAAAGCCCCCACAAGGGAATGCCAGCACTGGGGTACACGGCCACCCACCCATTACACGAAATGGCACACACAGAAGCAATGACCATACTCTTATACCCCTGCAGGACCAGAACGCCACCACACCGCCACGGAGGGTCCAGAGATGTCCATCCCACCCCCAGAAGAGGCCCCCAGTGATGACAGCAGCTCTGTCTCCCTGGACCCAGATGACCAACCCGGCCCATCGGGGACCTCGGGACAGTCGGTTCCCCACAGACATCCACAGGCTACAGCAGACCTAACCCCCTCTGGGAACACCAGCACAGCTCCCACCCAGCGGGCCCATGCCTCTGTCTCCAGGACACGTCAATCAGCGGTGAGTCCACCACTACAGGGCACCCAGGTTGACCCACCACCCCAACAACAACAGGGACCTGGGGGCAGTGGTAGTGGGCACACGGTCCAGGGGACAGAGGCCCAGGGAAACAGGGGAACTGGGAGGGCTGCTGTGCGACAGGGGGGGGACAGGCCCAGGGAACCGACTCTCCAAGAGGCCCTCTCCTTCAACATGAGAGCATACCACCGCTCCCAGGAGACGATGGCTACGGTACTGGCCAGGTTCCAGGAGATCCAGGTACTGCAGGAGGAACAGTACATGGGGTTCAGAGAGGAACTGAGAAACATTAGTTCCGCAATGGGGACCATCGTCGTGGCCCTTAACCAGATAGTCACCACATTGCGGGACCATGTGGCACCACAAAGGGCCCCTGTCACTAGCATGGACCCAGACCAGGCTACCACCTCCGCCGGCGCTAGTGGACAGGAGGCCCCCACACAACGACAGGCCACCAGAACCCCACCTCCTGCAGAAGAAGAACCACCCCGCAAGCGGTACCTGAGATCTCAGAAGAAGACAGAGTAGGATGCCAAGACCCCCGCCAGCAAACGATACCCCCTGATGTCATCCCACTGTCCCACATTGTCACCCTGTCCAAACTCAAACTGCACCTGCTCCATCCTTCCACAGGCATATGGACAATGCACCTGTGAGACTGAAAACTGGACTCTGCCATGGACATTACTCCACCATCACCCATCACCGTTTTACAATCATGTCCCTAAATTTAGCACTTTAATAAAATCACTTATTGCACTTAAAAAATCTGGAGTCTGCTTGTATTTTGAACAAATGTATTAGACATAACGGTGCCAAAATGTTCAGTTACATTGTGATGACAACATACCACTATCACACAGCTGTAGTCCATGGGCAAACAAAGCAGAGGTCACGCAGTGGGGCCCACATCTCTGAAAACGGAAGGGAAAGTCACAACTCAGTTAACAGGAACTGGGGGGAAACACATACAGTAGAGAGGCAGGAGACTTTAAGTAAATGTAAAATGGCGGGGTTGATTCGTACCTGTGTGCTACTGAAAATACTGTTGTATCACTGTGTCCCTGTTGTCTGTGTCATCCCCGTCGTCTTCCTCCTCTTCACTCTCCACAGGCTCCACAGCTGCTACAACACCACCATCTGGACCATCCTCCTGCAGGAAAGGCACCTGGCATCGCAAAGCCAGGTTGTGAAGCATACAGCAGGCCACGATGATATGGCACACCTTCTTTGGTGAGTACAATAGGGATCCACCTGTCATATGCAGGCACCTAAACCTGGCCTTCAGGAGGCCGAAAGTCCGCTCGATCACCCTCCTAGTACACCCATGGGCCTCATTGTACCGTTCCTCTGCGCTTGTCCTGGGATTCCTCACTGGGGTCAGTAGCCACGACAGGTTCGGGTAACCAGAGTCACCAATTAGCCACACACTGTGTCTCTGTAGCTGTTCCATCACATAAGGGATGCTGCTATTTCGCATGATGTACGCGTCATGCACTGACCCAGGGAACTTGGCATTTACATGGGAGATGTACTGGTCAGCCAAACAGACCACCTGGACATTCATCGAATGATAACTTTTTCTGTTCCTGTACACCTGTTCACTTTCTCTGGGGGGTACCAAAGCCACATGTGTCCCATCAATGGCACCAATGATGTTGGGGATATGACCAAGGGCATAGAAATCACCCTTCACTGTAGCCAAATCGCCCACCTCAGGGAAAACAATGTAGCTCCGCATGTATTTCATCAGGGCAGACAACACTCTGGACAAAACCTTAGAAAACATAGGCTGAGACATCCCTGATGATATGGCCACTGTTGTTTGGAATGATCCACTTGCCAAAAAATGGAGTACTGACAGAACCTGCACCAGAGGGGGAATCCCTGTGGGTTGGCGAATGGGGGACATCAGGTCTGGCTCCAGCTGGGCACACAGTTCCTGTATAGTGGCTCGGTCAAGTCTGTATGTCAGTATGACATGTCTTTCTTCCATTGTCGACAGGTCCACCAGCGGTCTGTACACGGGAACATTCCTCCATCTCCTCGCAAGTCCCAGCGGACGGTGCCTAGGAAGGACAACATGGAGCACAGAGTCAAGCAACCCACAGGTACGTAACCACAGCTTGCACAGAACACGATTCGCTATGCATTGAATGGCTTGTATGAGTGGCAAGCCAAAGCCTAGGCCTGTGTGACGCAGTAGAAATTAAGCCATGTGGGCCCTTGAAATGGCGGTTGCCTGACCTGTGAAGTGTGACAATGGGATGTGAGGTCAATGCGCTGGCGTGGCACACCGTGGCGGTAGGCGGTCGAAGACCGCGGCGCAAAGCAGCATTGGTTACCATTAAACCCTATGGGTCTCAGGAGCCAATGACGATGTGCGCCGGCGGTCGCGGTACGCACCGCAGCGGGCGTGACCGCCATTTTCTATCTGCTTAATCACTCGAGACCTGATCATCCACAGGAGAGGACCTATACTGCAAGTGCTGCTGTGACCTCGGTCTGGAAGATACAATGGCTGCTGCGACTGGGGAAAGGGCCCCTGCCTTCACATCTGAGGAACTGGAGAAACTTGTTGATGGGGTCCTCCCCCAGTATGCGCTACTCTACGGTCCTCCAGACCTACAGGTAAGTACACTGGGACCATGCTTTGTGGGCAATGCCTGTGTTGAGTGGGGTGGATGAAAGATGGTGGGGAGGGGAGCGAATGAGGCATGCATCGCACGACAGATGAGAGCATGTGCCATATGGCAAGGTTGGGGAGGGGGGGCCACTCACATCGACCATGCAGAAAATGATGATATTTATTTTCCCACCCTGTCCATGTCACATAGGTCAGCGCCCATCAGAAGATCGACATTTGGCGTGCCATCGCCAAGGACGTCCGGACCCTGGAGGTCCACAACAGACGGGGCACCCACTGCCGAAAGAGGTGGGAGGACATCCGCCGCGGGAGCAGAAAGACCGCGGAGGCTCTGCTGGGGATGGCCTCCCAACGTAGGAGGGGTGCCACACGGCAATTGACCCCCCTGATGTCCCGGATCCTGGCGGTGTCCTACCCCGATTTGGATGGGCGCGTGAGGACATCACAGCAGACACAAGGGGGTGAGTACCAGCACATTCTGCTATATTAGCGCACAGTGGAGGTGTCTGGGTGGGGGAGGAGGGCTGTGGGTATCTCTAGGCCAGGGCGATTTCTGTAGGCTAGGCCCCGCCGTAAGGCATGGCCCTGTGCCCCCGCCCCCCACCTCTGTATGGTGCTAAGTACAGCTATCCATGGCCCTGGGTCACCTATGTGTGCAGTTGTCGTCCATAGGCTTGTAGGCCAAGTCACAATAATTGAGTAGTGTACACCGAGTGCGCGGCGTAGTGCAGGGGGCTTCTGTGTCTGTCCTCTCCGCCAACGGTGTCGCCAATGCATGCACTCAACATGTCATTCTTTCTCCCCCCCCCTTTTTTTTGGTCTTCCTGTTCATGTGTGCATTAGCATCATCAGGCGGAGGAGAAGTGGCATCAGAGCACGAGGGAGCTGCATCTCACATGGCCCCGGAGGGCCATGCAACCGACTCCGAGTTCACCAGTGAGACGGAGGGCGAGGGGAGCTCCACAACGGGGACCCGTGGAGACGTCAGCGACACAGACACGTCCTCGGAAGGGAGCTCCCTTGTGGTGGCGGCAACATCCGTGCCCACCGCTACAACAGGTACAGCCGCCACCCAGCGCACCAGCTCCGCCCTTCAAGCTGCCCCTCAGCGTTCACCCCGTGCCCGCTCGGCGAGGAAGGCGGGCATCTCCTTCGCCCCAGGCACCTCAGGCCCTGCCCCAGTTACCCCTGCTGCCCTCAGTGAGGAGATCATTGAACTCCTCCAGACGCTCATTGTTGGGCAGTCTACCCTTTTGAATGCCATCCAGGGTGTAGAAAGGGAGGTGCACCGGAGCAATGCATACCTGGAGGGCATTCATTCGGGTCAGGCTGCCCATCAGCGATCGTTCAACACTCTGGCCTCAGCACTGACGGCAGCCATTGTCCCTGTCTCCTGCCTCCCCCCTCCAATTTCCTCATCCCAGTCCCACTCCCCTGTTCCTCTGTCTATCCCAGCCACACCTACAGACCAGCCTGCACACACATCAACACCCAAAGGCAGCTCATCCAGACATAAGCACCACAGATCACACAAGCATTCACACATGCAACATCCACATGCAGACATGCCAACAGCCACTGCCTCCTCTGTGTCCCCCTCCTCCTCGTCTCCCTCCTCCCTTCCTGTGACGTCTCCACTCACACCTGCATGCACACCACCATCAGCCAGTACGTCCATCACCAGCACACCCACCCGAACACTCCGCACACGTGCAGTCACCACCCCCACTGCCATTTACACGTCCCCTGTGTCCTCTCCCAGTGTGTCTGTCACCCCCTCTTCCAAACCACACAAACGCAGGCAGCCACCCACCCAACAGCCATCCACCTCACGACAGCCTCCGTCACAAGCACCTGCACCCACAGACACCACACTTGACTCTCCTACAACCACATCCTCTTCCTCCACTCCCATACCCACTGCACCTACCCTTCCCACTGCTCCTAAAAAGTTTTTCCTCTCCAAAATTAACCTCTTTGCATCACCTGACCCACCCCCTCCATCTCGTAAGAGTCCAAACAGCACCTCAGCCACCACAAGCCCTGCACCTACAAGGACCATAGTCCAGGGCTATTGGAGTCCACCAGCTTCTAGGGCAGCAACATCGGCCAGCAGCAAGGGGACAGCCAGCCCACCCCCTGGGAAAAAAACTAAAAAAGGGAAGGGCCGGCGCGAGAGGCCAGAGACGGCAGCCCCCAAAGGTACTACCCTGGCACCGTCACCTGGCACATCCACAAAGGGAGGCAAGGGCCCCAGAGAATCGGTGAAGGAGGGCAAGGGCAGCAGGGCGGACAAGTCCGGCAGCGGGCGAGCTGCCCAGGAGGGCCCCACCAGCCCCATTTCGGGTGTGAAGGAGGACACCCACGGGCCCAGGACTCCAGCACAGGAGGGCCCCGCAAGCGAAAGGTCGGATGGCGACTGAGCGGTAAATATTGGCCCGATCTGGTTCCCTGGGAACACATGTCAAGCACCGCTGAACAGGGCCCCGCCGTGACAAGCACCGCTGAACAGGCCCCGCCATGACAAGCACCGCTGAACAGTGCCCCGCCGTGACAAGCACCGCTGAACAGGGCCCCGCCGTGACAAGCACTGGGCCCTTCCTGTCAAGCACCGCTCCGCTGGGCCCTTCCTGTCAAGCACCGCTCTGCTGGGCCCTTCCTGTCAAGCACCGCTCCGCTGGGCCCTTCCTGTCAAGCACCGCTCCGCTGGGCACCGCCGTCTCTGAACTGCTCCGCTGGGCCCTTCCTGTCAAGCACCGCTCTGCTGGGCACCGCCGTCTCTGAACTGCTCCGCTCGGCCCTTCCTGACAAGCACCGCTCCGCGGGGCCCTTCCTGACAAGCACCGCTCCGCTGGGCACCGCCGTCTCTGAACTGCTCCGCTCTGCCCTTCCTGACAAGCACCGCTCCGCGGGGCCCTTCATCTCAAGCACCGCTCCGCTGGGCCCTTCATCTCAAGCACCGCTCCTCTGGGCCCTTCATCTCAAGCACTGCTCGCTGGGCCCTTCCTGTCAAGCACCGCTCCGCTGGGCCCTTCATCTCAAGCACCGCTCCGCTGGGCCCTTCCTGTCAAGCACCGCTCCGCTGGGCCCTTCATCTCAAGCACCGCTCCGCTGGGCACCGCCGTCTCTGAACTGCTCCGCTCGGCCCTTCCTGACAAGCACCGCTCTGCGGGGCCCTTCATCTCAAGCACCGCTCCGCTGGGCCCTTCATCTCAAGCACCGCTGGCTCATTGGCAGGGCCGGATCTGTGTCGGCCAGGGCTTCACGAAGCACTCTGGGCACCATGCCTCCTCCAGAACCAGTGAAGTCTGTAATCCACTTGATGGACTGTGGCTTTGCACTCCCCAGGATGGTACAGTGGCCATGGAGGCCCCTCGTGGATCTGGCGTCGTGGACTCAACTGGCTGAGGTGCCCCTCCTTCCCTTCCCCCTGAGGTGCCTGTAGTTTTACTATCTGATGCCCCTGCAGTGTTCTCTCCAATGGAATCGGGTCTCGTGTGTGGGCTTTGCCCATGTGTTTAGGCCCATTGGCCCACGAACAATGGATGATAGCCAATATGGGCCGGACTTTTGACCTATGTATATATTGTTCATGATGTAATATATTTTATTTATATATTTCATATTTCACTAAACTTCAATTATGCTATAATATACTTCATTTTTAATGATCATTTTATTTTGTCTTTGCATTCTTCCGGGGGGTGTCACTCTGACTTGTTGCTCTGCATTGATGTGTGTGTTGTAGTGGGTGAGGGTGGGGGTGGGTGTGTGGCGTATGTGTGTCCTCGTAATTTTTTGCCTCCCCTGTGTCGTAGGCGCAGTACTCACCGTTGTCGTCTGCGCCGGCGTTCGTGCTCCTGGTAGAGGAGCAGGAAGACAATGGCTGGGAGGATGTGTAGTTCCGGTTCCATGCTGTCCAGATTCCTCGTGGAGTGTGTAGAGGTGAGCGTTTTCCGTTAGAAAAGTCTGTTTCCGCCGTGCTTTTATCGGCGGGGCAAACGCCCCGGAAAAGGTGGCGGATTGGTGGGTCGTGATAGTGTGGGCGGTACATTGTCTCCCGCCTGTCTGTTGGCGGTGACCGCCGCGCTGTTTGCTTGTCCCGCCGTGGCGGTCGGAGTGTTAAAGTGGCGGGCTGTGTTGGCGGTTCCCGCCAGGGTCGGAATTCCATTTTGTGGACCGCCAGCCTGTTGGCGGGTTGGCCGCGGCTTTAACACCAACCGCCAGGGTTGGAATGAGGGCCATAGTAATGTGGTTTATATGTCCTGACAGTGAAATACTGCCAACTTCGTTTTTCACTGATGCAAGGCCTGTCTCTCTCATAGGATAACATGGGGGCTACCTTTAAATATGATTAAAGTGTAGATTCCCCTAGAGAGTAGATGGACATGTGGAGTTTGGGGTCCCTGAACTCACAATTTAAAAATACATCTTTTAGTAAAGTTGATTTTGAGATTGTGCGTTTGAAAAGGCCACTTTTAGAAAGTGAGCATTTTCTTGCTTAAACCATTCTGTGACTCTGCCTTGTTTGTGGATTCCCTGTCTGGGTCAGTTTGACAGTTGGGTTGTTTTTCACCTCACACTAGACAGTGACACAAAGGGGGCTGGGGTGTAACCTGCATTTCCTGATTAGCCATCTCTGCTAGGAGGGAGGGGTGGAGTGGTCACTCTCATCTGAAAGGACTGTGCCTGCCTCTGACAATTCCGGCTCCAACCCCCTGGTGTGTGTCTGAGGCTTTGCCTGGGCAAGGCAGGATTTCACAAGTAGGTGTGAGTCCCCTTTGAAGAAAGGTGACTTCAAAGACTAAAATGGGTATAAGAAGGGCACCCAAATCTACAGACTTTAGAAACACTTCTGGAACCAAAAGGAACCTCTGCCTGGAGAAGAGCTGATAGCTGAGGAAGAAGTGCTGCCCTGCCTGTGACTGTGCTTTGTGGAGCTTTCCTGCAGTACTGCTTCTGCCAGAGTAAGAGGGCAAAGACTGGACTTTGTGTGCCTTCCATCTTGTGAAGAAATCTCCAAGGGCTTGATCTAGAGCATGCCTCCTGTTGTTTGAAGTCTCAGGGACAGCAAAGACTTCTCTCTGCCAGCACCTGGAGTCTCTGGAGAGACGCCTGCTCTGACAAGTGGCGCCCTATCCAGTTCCTGGGCCCTTGGAAGGAAAGCTGGTGGAAATCCAAGGAAATCGACTTCGGACGACTCCGGACTGACGCCGCTGCTGAATCCGGTGACGCCGCCTGCACCCGACGCCGTGACCTTCGCTGGAACGCGACGCTCTTCGCAGGCCCGACGCCGCTGCAGCCCCGCTGAAGTCCCGACTCCGTGGAAGTCGCCGCACCACGTCGTGACCGACGCTGCTCGAAGTGCGTGGATTCAACGTTTCGCACAGACGCCGCGATCCCCGACTTCGCGCATCGGCTTGTTTTCACTCTTCACCAAAGGTACTGTACTTGGGGGTCTACACGACTCCGTGTCCGGCGCCGCTGGTGTCGGCTTGTTAGGAACGACTCCGTCACGAAACCGTGTTGACATCTCATTGAAGCATTTTTGTTTCTAAGCGCTATTTTTGAGTCTAATCTTTAAAAATTCATACCTTGACTAGTGTATGTTGGATTTTTGTCGTTTTGGTCTTGTTTTGTTTAGATAAATATTTCCTATTTTTCTAAACTGGTGTTGTGTTATTTTGTAGTGTTTTCATTAATTTACTGTGTGCTACTTTACACCTAGCACTCTGAAGTTAAGCCTACTGCTCTGCCAAGCTACCAAGGGGGTAAACAGGGGTTAGCTGAGGGTGATTCTCTTTTACCCTGACTAGAGTGAGGGTCCTTGCTTGAACAGGGGGTAACCTGACTGTCAACCAAAGACCCCATTTCTAACATTGGTGATCAGCGGTTGGGATTTGGACTTGTATTTGTACTTGACATACAGTAATTAAGTGTACACTACTGTTTGAGTTCAGACCACTACGTGACCACATACTACTTGTTTGGTGATCTTTTGCTTTTTCTCTTAAGGACTCCTTTTTGTTCTACTTCCATGATTTTGCTGATCCCTTGACGGATTATTTTTACTTCATTGGGAACTTATTTTCTGCCTTTGGAACTTTGCACTTGTGACCATCATGTCTCAATCTGGAGATGCAACAGCTGGAGCTGTGTTTGAAATAGAGAAACTGAAGGAGTACTCAGTTGCTTAATTGAAACAGTTCCCTAAAGATCTTGACTGTCCCACTGAGAGCTCCACCAGGGAGGGGGAGCTGCAAAAGGCACAGAGGGCCTGGGAGACAGTCAAGGAGGCTGGAGGGCACACAGAGGAGGAGAATGTGGGTGGGGAAGTGCAGAAGATACACAGTGGTGTAGTGGAGGTACCTGTTACGCCTGGGGGGAGGGTCCCCAGGAGGGATAGCAGGGTGTCATCCAAGGGTCTGACTCCTGAAGAGTTACAGGACAGACAGGCAGAGAGGGCTCGCCGGTTGAAGTTCAAGGAGTTGAGGATGCAAAGGGAGAAGGAGCTGGAAGAAAGGAGG
The DNA here is from genome assembly GCF_031143425.1 of Pleurodeles waltl. Lineage (NCBI taxonomy): Eukaryota > Metazoa > Chordata > Amphibia > Caudata > Salamandridae > Pleurodeles > Pleurodeles waltl. The sequence continues at coordinate 827,112,595 of NC_090436.1, forward strand.
AGGGACTTAGAGATCAAAAAGAGGATTTGGGCTTATGAGCTCAAAATGAAGGAGCTGGAAGTCATAAGGGCTGAATCCAGCTGGAATGGTGGCAGCAACAATTTTATATCCTGTGCTGCTGAAGAATTGCACATGCCCAGAGATGTGGTGCCCTACTTGAGGGAGGGAGTTAGCACACGCCAGGAGGTTCAGGGGTATGAGGTAGCTCCAGTGATGCACAGGGTCCCTGAGGTGGATTGGGGAACTGGCATGGGGAGTCATATTCTTACTGGTGGGAGGGACACTCTACTGACTCTAGGTGAGAGTGACAGGGAGAGGGGTTCCCCCCAGGTAGAAGTCCTGGTTATGGAGTGTGAAGACATCCCAGAAGAGTGTGGGTTGAGTGTCAGGGACAGTCAGGTACTGTCTCACCAGTCTCAGGAGGGTGCTGTGGGGTGCTTTTTCAAAGCAGAGTCACTGGATGGTTGGGTGAAGGGTACTTTGGTTAATTCATGTGAGGGGTTGAGTGATGTAATTGCTGGAGAGCATATGTCTAGTCCTTATTTTCCAGAGCTACGCCAACACCAGGTGGAGTGTGAGTTCTCTGACCCCAGGGAGCTTACAGTGGAGGCAGACTTCTGGGTGAGTACCAGAGAGTCTGAAGAGGCATTTGGGGGTGCTCCTGAGAGGAGTGGGCAAGGTAGTTCCGAACCAGGAATGATTGTAGTGTCCCAGGTAGGTCCCAGTGTAGTGGGATGGGTGAGGGACCCCATGTCCAGTCTCAGAGGAGAGGGAATGGGGATGGGTTGAGGCCCAAGGTGCCCGAGATCCGGTCCCAGGTCCTGGAGGGTTCCATGAGGGAACACCAGGAGGGGAGCCTAGCCTGTACCATAGGGCCATCTGTTGAGGGAGACCCCACAGTGTCAGGAGAACTTGGGGGGGGCGGCTGTAGCCAGCGTCCCACCAGTTCTGGTGTCTGGCAGTACCACTCCCAGTGAGGGGGTGCAGAAGTCCAGACAGAGGGTTGAGAGGGGGTTGCGGACCCCAGTGGAGAACCTGGAGGGTCAGGGGTCAGCTCTGAGAGCAGAGCCCCCAGGAATGACCCTGGTGAGACCATTTCTGGGTTGGGGGAATCCAGACTCTGTCAGATGGGCAGAGGTCAGGGGACCTGCGCCCACCAGACTCTTGTCTGGCCCTTGGGGACAGTGTGTCCCTTGAGGGGGGTAAGTGTGCCCCCCTGGAAGTCCTGGTGTGCCAGGCAAAGGTTCAACCGCAGGGTGGTGACTCTGGGTTGAATGATCAGGTTCAGGGAGTAACCTCTGACCTGATGGGGGGTAAGTGTGCTCCCAAGGAAGTCCTGGTGCGCCAGGCAGTGGTTCCACCGCAGGGTGGTGACTCTGGGTTGGATGACCAGGTTCAGAGGGTAAACTCTGACCCAGTGGGGGGTAGGTATGCCCCCCAGGAAGTCCTGGGTTGCCAGGCGGTGGTCCAGTCTGTGGGTACAGACCCTGGACTGGAGGATCAGGTTCAGGGTGTCCCCCTGACCTGGAGGAAGGGGCTACTACTAACAGTGCCCATCCCATGTTGTCTTCTGAGGGGGCCACTCCTAGTTGGGGGGTGCAGGACCCCAGAAGGGAGGGCAGGGGGAGGGAAGCCTCACCCCTGGCCCTGGTCCAACCTGAAGGTACAGACCCCAGGTTGGCAGACCAGTTGCAGGTTACCAGCCCTGCACTGGTGGAAGAATTGTGCAGGACTGCTTCTACAAGCACCCTGACAGTTTTTGACTCTGGGGGTGCCGCTTCTGCAGGGAGGGTACAGAGTCCCAGAGGGGAGGACCAGGGTCAGGTTGTCATCCCTGACCTGGTGGAAGAGAGAGTGGTCAAAGGGTGCCAGCACCTGGGGCTACCGCCCCCCACTCTCCGCAGTCACAGTGGTTGGAGAGGCCTGAGGTCGGGCTCTCATCCCTGACAGTTGTCCAGGGCCACTGTGGCTTGCTGTCCTGGTGGACAGAGTTGCCCCTGGGGGGGGGGGGTGAGAGTCACACCCCGGGGGTGGAGTGGGCAACACCACTGTGTTGGCCCTGGTGGTACTATCTGCCCAGTGGGATACATCTGTGAGCAAAGTAAAGTTAGGTGCTGCACAGATGGTGTCTGCAGATGTGGAGGGTTCCCCATGGGTTAGCTTAGTGGGCCCTGAGAGTATGGACAGAGGGATCCAACTGGAGTCAGGAAGGTGTAGAACTGGAGCATGCCCCTGCTGTTGAGGGCCTAGGTCCTTGTTCTATCGCCCCAATCAGGGAAGTACATCAAGGTATTGATTGTTCTCCCCTGGCTTTAGGCTGGTAGGTGGTTGTGTTGGACTTTTTTGTTTATGCAGGGTCATCCTCAATCTTTTTGCCTCCTGCCTCCTATTTTTTTCTGACCTGCTGTTGGGTTTTGAACTCTGAGCACTTTACCACTGCTAACCAGGATTTCACAAGTAGGTGTGAGTCCCCTTTGAAGAAAGGTGACTTCAAAGACTAAAATGGGTATATGAAGGGCACCCAAATCTACAGACTTTAGAAACACTTCTGGAACCAAGAGGAACCTCTGCCTGGAGAAGAGCTGATAGCTGAGGAAGAAGTGCTGCCCTGCCTGTGACTGTGCTTTGTGGAGCTTTCCTGCAGTACTGCTTCTGCCAGAGTAAGAGGGCAAAGACTGGACTTTGTGTGCCTTCCATCTTGTGAAGAAATCTCCAAGGGCTTGATCTAGAGCTTGCCTCCTGTTGTTTGAAGTCTCAGGGACAGCAAAGACTTCTCTCTGCCAGCACCTGGAGTCTCTTGAGAGACTCCTGCTCTGACAAGTGGCGCCCTAACCAGTTCCTGGGCCCTTGGAAGGAAAGCTGGTGGAAATCCAAGGAAATCGACTTCGGACGACTCAGGACCAACGGCGCTGCTGAATCCGGTGACGCCGCCTGCACCCGACGCCGTGACCTTCGCTGGAACGCGACGCTCTTCGCAGGCCCGACGCCGCTGCAGCCCCGCTGAAGTCCGCAACTCCGTGGAAGTCGCCGCACCACGTCGTGACCGACGCCGCTCGAAGTGCGTGGATTCAACGTTTCGCACAGACGCCGCAATCCCCAATCGCGCATCGGCTTGTTTTCACTCTTCACCAAAGGTACTGTACTTGGGGGTCTACACGACTCCGTGTCCGGTGCCGCTGGTGTCGGCTTGTTGGGAACGACTCCGTCACGACGCCGTGTTAACATCTCATTGAAGCATTTTTGTTTCTAAGCGCTATTTTTTAGTCTAATCTTTAAAAATTCATACCTTGACTTGTGTATGTTGGATTTTTGTCGTTTTGGTCTTGTTTTGTTTAGATAAATATTTCCTATTTTTCTAAACTGGTGTTGTGTCATTTTGTAGTGTTTTCATTAAGTTACTGTGGGGGTCATTTTGACCTTGGCGGACGGCGGAGGCCGTCCGCCAAGGTACCGCCGCTGAATGACCGCACCGCGGTCAAAAGACCTCGGCGGCCATTCAGACATTCCCTCTGGGCCGGCGGGCGCTCTCCAAAAGAGCGCCCGCCGGCCCAGAGGAAATGCCCCTGCAACGAGGACGCCGGCTCAGAATTGAGCCGGCGTAGTTGCAGGGGTGCGACGGGTGCAGTTGCACCCGTCGCGTATTTCAGTGTCTGCTTAGCAGACACTGAAATACTTTGCGGGGCCCTCTTACGGGGGCCCCTGCAGTGCCCATGCCATGGGCATGGGCACTGCAGGGGCCCCCAGGGGCCCCGCGGCACCCCCTACCGCCATCCTGTTCCTGGCGGGAGACCCGCCAGGAACAGGATGGCGGTAGGGGGTGTCAGAATCCCCAAAGGCAGTGGTAAACCGGCGGGAGACCGCCGGTTTACCCTTTCTGGCCGCGGCTGAACCGCCGCGGTCAGAATGCCCTCGGGAGCACCGCCAGCCTGTTGGCGGTGCTCCCGTGGTCGGTGACCCTGGCGGTCACCGGCCGCCAGGGTCAGAATGACGCCCTGTGTGTGTTTGTACAAATACTTTACACCTAGCGCTCTGAAGTTAAGCCTACTGCTCTGCCAAGCTACCAAGGGGGTAAGCAGGGGTTAGCTGAGGGTGATTCTCTTTTACCCTGACTAGAGTGAGGGTCCTTGCTTGAACAGGGGGTAACCTGACTGTCAACCAAAGACCCCATTTCTAACAGTTGTTATATTCATTTTGTTGGCTTACGCTAAGCCTTTTGATCACATGTTTTCTCAAGTTCTGATTAGTTTGTGTTATTGGTGGTTGCTAATAAACTAATTCTGGGCTGATTAAATAAAGTTTGAATTAACCGGATGCATTAGAATTGTACTCAATAGGGAAATAAAATGTGTTAAATGCTTTATTGAGTTGTAGTTATTCTAGAACTGTTAGTTATAATTGTTTATTGACTAACGATTCTCTTAGTGGTTACTGATTGATTACATTGATTAGTGATGCCACTGGTCACTACGTAATTAGGATACTCCATGTGATCCAAAAGGTTAATCGGCCTATATGCATCCCCTTGTAAGTTTACTTATTAAGGACCAGGCGAGTCAGCAGTTTTGGTAGAACTTGATGGTTGGTTTCCTTGGAGAACTAGTTATGTGTTGACTGTTGGTTATGGTGGTAGTTTAAGTTAGGGTTAGTTGTTCATTTTATGAGGATTGCATTTTCGTTTTTTGTAATGGCAATTGTAGCAAAGATGATGTCCCCTTAAGCCCAGAAATGACTTTCCCAGATCCTGGATCCCGCTAGTAAAGTTTGGTATGTTCTCGGCGTTCTTGTGATAGAATGAAAGTGGTAGGTTGCGCTTGCAAAGGCTTAAGCAAAACGCAGGTGAATTGTGACATATGAGAGGTAAAGTAGGGAATTTGCGTACTCCAGTTGAAGCTTAGTTGGAGTGTGCGAACGCCGCAGTATGAGAGTAGGGAAGTTGTCGAACTTCATATGTGTGTGGCGCTTTGTGCTAAAAAATTGTCCATGTGGTTGTTGATGATGTACGGACCCTGCGTGGTCTAAGACTCTGGTGTATATTGACAAGTGTAGGAGACACTTGGTTATATGTTGTAATCTGTCTGGTTTAGTAGGTTGATAGGGCGTGGTCAATAAGTCAGTCTGTGAGTTAAGTGAGTAAGAGAAATTTTCGACTGAGATTTGGTGAGTCCTATGTGCACCAGGACAGACCCATTGATCAGTTGAGAGTAAAATTTGCGGGTCGAATTTCGCTTGCGAATGTGGGAGACTGAGAAAGGGGAATGACTGCATGAGCAAAAGTGCCATCAGTGAAAATCTGTAAGCTCTCTGAAGCAATTGTATACCTTCATGTTGTAAACCAGCAGGTTTGTTTTGGTTATTGTTTTTTGGGTTAGTGCTGACAATATTTTGCATTAGTTCCATGTGAGTTGAAGTTTAGGAGGACGAGCAGCAAGACTTTGTCAGCCGCAGTGTGTGAATGTGACGCCAGAGTGTGCCGCGCTGGGATAGGTTGGTTAGAGAAAAGAGTCGCAAGCGGATTGGCAGCCACCCGTAAGAGGCAATTGTTTGAGTAAGCGGGTGAAAGGAATCTTGGGAGTAAAAGTAATTTCCTTCCTAAATTGAATACATAAAAGATAGCAAAGATGAAGGGTGATTTTTTCATTAAGGTGATAGTTGGGGAGCGAACCCCACCGGAAAATTCTCCGGCATATATTGTGATGGAGGAGCGAGGTGTCTTGCCATGTCTTTGGTTGAAGCAGTGGTGCAAATTGACAGAGAAACAGGGAGATTTAGCGTTTCCAGAGCATGAACCATTTAATTTGAGAATTTTGGGTCAGTTGCGAATGACATTATATGAGACGAAGCCACTTCCGAGGCCAGCACAGTTTGAGGCTGTAGCGGTTTGGGAACTCAAAGCCAGACAGCAGCAAGAGATGAAGTTTCAGAGGAGATTAAGAAAGGTAGAAAAGTCTTTGGCATAGGCAAGGTGGGATTGAGAACAAAAAAAATGGAGAACGGAAATGTTAAAGGGTGTTAAGTTGTTTCCTGGTATCGCAGAGGAAGATGAGTCAGAAAAAGAAGATGCTGAAAAGTGTGATAAGAGTTCAGGGAGTAAGAAGAAGAAAAGGACCTATGTAGAAGAAGAGGATTCAGATGTTGAGGAACTTATTACACAGTTGTTGAGGGACCGACCTCTGCATATGCGGTACATGTAGGGGGCCCAAGTACTAGTTCTGTTCCAACTGCTCCAGCCCAAGTGTCGGGGACAGTGGGACCAGTGCAGACAGAGAATGGACAAGTACAAGGGGTAGTGCAAAGTACTCCTAATGCAGTGACTAATTTGGTGGTTCAAGCGCAGCTGCACCCACCATTGATACAGAGAATTAATCCACATGTACCAATTCTTGAGACAACTTCAAACTTAGTGGTGCCGACTGAGCAAGCGCTTCTGAGACCAATGCTAGTTCAGACTGAGCCGACTCCAATGTTTTTCCCTCAGGCACAGAGACAAGCTTTGCCAAAGTTTACACCAACGACAGGGAAACAGTCAGATATGACACCAGTGATGAATCAGAATATGGGAGTAGCCCTACCACGAAATGCAGGTGTGAGAACAGCACCAGATGCCATATCGTTGCCAATTACAGTTGGTCCAGCTGTACCATTGTTTGCGCAAAAGATATTGCATGCAGGAGAACAGTGTGAAATGTCACAGAGCCTCGTGAGGAGGGGAGTGAGTGATCATGTGCAGGTGGTATTGTCTATGGGTCAGACCTTTGATGGATCTAGACCATTAATGGATCTTAGTCCACTTGTTGAACTTCCAGATGCTGTAAATGGCCTGAGTGCAAGTCAAAGCTTCAAGCTTTTGACACCACAGACTCCAGGTGCTGTGATACAACAGGTGTCAATGCTGAATGCAAGTAACATCTCGTTACAAGGATTGACAGCACAGCAATTGAGTGAATGGTTGGATAGTTTGAACACTCCTCGAAATACGTCTAAGAGTGAAGAGCAGATAAGTCGTGTAAGATTAGCTACAGAAATAGCTGAATTAGTTGAGGGAACGATGGGAGTGAACAGATTGGAATCCTACATGGAAGCAGAGTTGTGGTACTTGTGTCCGAGGATTACAAGGGAAGTGAACAGGATACATCAGAAATTGGCAGATCTGGCAGATAAACATGACATAGAAATTGAGAAAACAAAGCATTTGAAAATAAGTTACAGGTTAGATTTTGAGGCAAAGGATTTTAAACACATGAGGTCAGCAGGGATAAAGGCACACCTAAAAGAGTTATTACAGAGTGCTCAGATTTGGAGAGCACTAGAGAAGTCGGAAGGCAGATGGGCAAAGAAGAAAGATAAACGGAAATGAGGTTCACAAGAAGGGTCTGAAGGTGTTCAGAAAGAAAAGGATCCAGTAAAGATTTTACCGATGAAGGAAATTCCAGGAGGGCAGTTTGTTCATGTTCCATGGCACAGGAGTGATATACTTTCATTCACAAATGATTACCCGAAACAAAGGGAGAAACCAGTTGAGTGGTACCAGCAGACAGATAGATTTGCAAAGCTTTCTAAATGTCTATGAGAAGACTTGAATACTTAGTTGGAAATAGTAGTTCCAGCCGATTTGTGGGTTGAGTGCAAGAGGGCAGTGGATTGGCCGACGAGTGAACCGGAAAGGGATAGAGTTACAGGTGCACCATCACCTGAAGTGATGAAACATTATTGTAAGGTGATTGAGTTCCTGAAGACGAGAATCTCGCCTAAAAATATTGACTGGCAAAGTATTGAAAGGACAGTGCAGGAGACAAAAGAATCAATACATACCTATTATGAGAGATTGTTGAAGGCGTTTAAGGAGTACAGTGTTCAAGAAGCAATTGAGCCGAAAGACATGTTGCACTTTGTGTCCAGGTTCATCGAAGGATTGAGACCTAAAATAGGGCAGATGATTAAGAGTCATTTGATTTGCTGGCAAGCGAAGCCGATTGATGAGGTATTGCAGTATGCAAAATACTGTAGTGATGAAATTGAGTTGAAGCAGAAAAAGCTGAAGGAGAAGGCGATGGTGATGGTGATGCAAACCAAGGCAGCTCAGACAGGAGAGATTCCAACCTCAGATGAGAGGTAGGGGTCATGGATTCAACATGACTCGTGGTCCGGATTTGAGTACTGTGGTGGTTCAGAATGATATGCAGGGGATGAAAAAGATGTTACGAAGTCATCTGTGCGGAGACGTGAGACACTGGAAGCGGGAGTGTCCACTGATGGTTCAGGATGGTGTTGTTCAGCAAGGTGGTGATGTCAATACATTTCAAACTGTGAAAATCCCTAGAATTAGCGGACTTAATCCGAACATTCAGAATCAAGTGCAACATTTCCAACCTATGCAGCAAGTGCAAGTGCCACGTGCGCAAGTGACACAGTTGCAACCAGTGCAGCAGCAGGTTACCATGGTACCTAGACAGCAAATGCAGATACGTCAAGCCCTGATGGAACAGCAACAGATGATGCTTTCTCAGCAAGTCACAGGTCAGAGACAAGACAGAAGTAATGACACAGTGCAATAATTCCCATTACATAGTGAGAATGAAATAAACGATGAATGGATGATTATGAATTTGGATGAAGAACCATGTATGCTTGCAGCATCATTAGAGGTAGATCAGAGAGTACCATTTGTGAAGGGAAAGGAGATGGGTCACAGAGTTTCATTTCTAGTGGACACGGGAGCTACACGCTCTACAGTGAGAAATGCAGAAGTTCCAAATTTACCTCTTTCAGGCAGAACAGTTCAAGTTGTGGGAGTAGCAAACAGACAGTTGACAAATCCAATCACAGATCCAGTGCACCTCTTTCAGGCAGAACAGTTCAAGTTGTGGGAGTAGCAAACAGACAGTTGACAAATCCAATCACAGATCCAGTGCAGGTTGAGATTGGCAACTTTCAGGGACTGCATAGGTTTGTAGTCTGTGACTCAAGTCCAGTATCCCTACTGGGAAGGGACTTATTGTGCAAAACCAGATGGTCGAATAGTTGTTCAACTAATGGAATAGAGGTTCAGATGAATAGTGATGTTGGAGAAGAACAAACTCCTGAAACTGAAACTGAGACTGAAAATGTTAATGAAGAACAACCGTTGATTGAGTTTTTCCCGATGTTTACTGTGTAAGAATTGCATGCAGACTTGCAGGGAACAGTGCAGGAAAATGTGTGGGACCTGACAGGTAAAGAAGTCGGTTTGATCAAGGGAGTGGATCCGATTAAGATCACTTTGAAGCCTAATGTAGTGTTTCCGCAGCTTCCACAGTATAACATGGCACAAGATGTCCTGATGAAAGTGGCACAAATAATTGGAGATTTCCTGAAACAGGGGGTCTTGAAAGAAGTGCTGAGCAGTCTATGTAATTCACCAATAATGGGCTTAAAGAAGCTGTGTGGGAAAGTATGCATTGTGCAGGACTTGTGAAAAGTGAACGACATGGTGGTCAAGTGTTGTCCTGTAGTGCCAAATCAAAGCAGTGATACTGTTTCAGATTCCATGCGATGCAGAGCGGTTCACAGTGGTTGATTTGTCACAAGCTTTCTTTTCTGTGCCTCTTCATGAGGATAGTCAGTTTCTTTTTAGTTTCAAATTCATAGACAGAGTCTACAGCTGGTGCAGACTTCCACAAGGGTATACAGAGTTGCCGTCTCTGTTCAATCAGACTCTGAAAAAGAATTTGGAGTCATTGGAACTACTGTACCAATCGACTCTAGTGCAGTACATTGATGATTTGCTGATTGCATCCAGGACAAGGGACGAGTGTAAGTATGACTTGATTGCCCTGTTAAATCATTTGGGAAAATTTGGACATAAGGTGTCACCTTTGAAATTGCAGTACTGTCAGAAGTCCATTAAATACTTGGGACACCAGATCGAGAAAGGGTCAAGGAGAATCTCTAGAGAAAGTATTACAATGATCCTGCAGAGAATTCCTCCGACTTCACAGAGAGATGTCAGAATGTTTCTGGGAATGGTGGGTTATTGTCGATAGTGGATTCCAAATTTTGCTGAGATTGCCAAACCATTGCAGCAACTGACACATAAGGAAGTTACTGACCCCATTACACTAGATGAGGATCAGATGAAAGCGTTCACTGAGTTGAGAAAGAGTTTGTGCAGGGCTCCAGCGTTGGGAATGCCTGATTACACAAAGCCATTCACATTGTTTCGTCATGAGCGTGATGCTTATTCTTCGTCTGTTTTGACACAGGTCTATGGAGGTGCTTAACACCCAGTAGCCTATTTTTCAGCTACCTGGGACCCAGTCGCAGCAGCTTTAACAGGTTGTCTGCATGCATTTGCCCCAGTTGGTCAAAGTCTTTCTCAATGTGAGGGAGTAGTGATGGGATACCCTTTGACGGTAATGGTACCACACTCTGTTGAGATTTTACTGACAAGGGCAAAAACACAGTATTTGTCTGGTGCAAGATTGACAAGGTATGAGACGAGCATATTAGGTGCTCCAAATGTAAAATTGAAAAGATGTACGGTGTTGAACCCAGCAACATTACTTCCAAGTGATACTGTGAAATTGAAAAAGAGGAAGACATTGGGTATGATTGTCTTGAGGTAACTGAACTGTGTACAAAACCAAGGCCTGATATCAGAGATAACCGATTAGAAGAAAATGATCAAATTGTCTTTGTTGATGGCTCATGTCTCAGAGGTAGTACAGGGACATTGAGAGCAGGATATGCTGTATGCACTATCACAGGTACATTGGAAGCTTCCTGGCTTCGAAGTGTATATTCTGCACAAGTGGCAGAATTGGTAGCTCTTACTAGAGCATGCCATGTTTCTGCAAGATTGAGAGTCACACTCTATATGGACAGCCAATGTGGATTTGGAATTGTTCATGATTTCGGTCAATTGTGGTCGCAAGGAGGTTTTCTGACCTCTACTGGTACACCAGTAAGAAATGGCGACAAGATAAAGGAATTGTTGTATGCAATACAGTTACCTGAAGAGATTGCTGTGGTAAAATGTAGTGCACATCAAAAGGCCCAAGATTACATCTCATTGGGAAATGGATATGCGGATCAAGTCGCAAGGTTTTGTGCATTGAATTGTATATCGTTCAAAGATAAGTGGGTATTGATGACAGAAGAAGACAATGCATGTACAAGTTTTGCATTAAAGGTGATCGAGACTTTGGAAGAGTTGAAAACATTGCAGAGTAATGTCGACAAGGAAGAGAAACGACTCTGGGTAAAATATAAATGTGTCCAAAGACCTGATTAGATTTGGGTTTCTGAGGAGGGAAAGATGGTTCTGCCAAATAGTTTACTGTCCCAAATGGCCAGGTATTATCACGGACAGGCACATATTGGGAGAGATGCCATGGTTAGATTGTTTAAGACTGACTGGTTTAACCCTAAGTTCAGGCAGGCAGCAGAGGCAGTATGTCATCACTGTATAGTTTGTCAGTAACTAGACGTGGGAAAAGGGACAGTGGTGAATCTGAGCCACATTGGAAGAGCAAGAGGCCCATTCAGCAGAATATAACTGGATTTCATTGAAATGCTTGCATGTGGAGGTTTGAAGTACGTGTTGGTGATCGTATGTGTCTTTAGTCACTAGATTGAAGCATACCATACAAGAAGAAATGACAGTCTCACAGTAGCAAAGCTGTTGCTTGGGGAGTTGATACCACGTTTCGGGTTTCTGATCTCTTTAGAATCAGATAGGGGAACTCACTTCAATAACGAGGTGATTAAACTCTTATGAGCAGGGCTAAACATTGAGCAAAAGTTGCATTGTAGCCATCGCCCTGAAGCATCAGGACTGGTGGAACAAATGAATGGTACTTTGAAATCAAGAATTGCAAAGATGTGTGCCACTACAAATCTGAAATGGCCAGATGCATTGCCTTTGGTGTTGATGTCGATGATAAAACACACCTGACTGAAAGACAGGGCTGTCTCCCCATGAGATCCTCATGGGCAGAGCAATGAGGTTACTAGCCGTTCCAGCCAATGCACTTGTAAACATTATTGATGATATGGTGTTGGACTACTGCAAGGGTCTGGCTGATGTGGTTTGCTCATTCTCTCAGCAGGTGCAGGCAACCACCCTGCCACCCATCCACGATCCAGGTCACAATCTGAGAGCTGGAGACTGGGTAGTTGTCAGAAAACATGTTTGCAAGACTTGTTTGGAGCCACGTTGGAGGGGTCCTTACCAGGTGGTGTTAACAAATACAACAGCTGTGAAGTGTGCAGGACTCCCGAACTGGATACACGCGAGTCATACAAAGAGAGTGGTATGTCCACCAGATCATGAAGAAGTGTTGTTAAGAGCACCAACAACAGGTAAACAGGTTGCTGTACCTGAGCCACACAAAGAGCCAATAGAGCCGAAGTTGAACCCGAGCTTGTGGAAGATGGTTCCATTACCCCGGTAAGAGACGAAAGTGAAGAATTACAGGAGGGTGTGCAACAACCAATTTCAGTTGATACAGCAAGGGAGCTTATCTCAGTAGAGGTTCTCCCAGAAGCAGACGGTGCTGAAAAACAGACAGAACAAGTGCCAGATCAAGAGAGGGAAAGAGTTGAGACGGATCAAAGTCAAAATGATCTGACTCCTCTGAAACCCGTTGTAGGTCCATCAAGAGAAAACACCACAGAGAAAGAAAAGGAGAAGAGTCCAATCCTGAGAAGAATATTGACAGAAGGAACAAGAAAATGAGATAATTGGCCTTAATCGCAGATTGGGAAGAAAAAGGAACTGGTTATAAATGAAACAATAGAGGAAGAAGTGGATACTAGAAGAAAGGAAGAATTGAGTGAAGGAGAATTAGGTGGTGATTGAAGGTTGAAAAGAAAGAGAATAGCAAGACGATACGCAGGTCCTGAATGGGCGTATGCAACTACCAATGAATGGCAGCAGAAGTTTATGTCTTTTTGTTTTCATAGAGAAGTTCCGAGTCAGCATTTTGATGTAACTTGAAGGTTATTAAGAAGCTGAATTGTTGAGCTAATCTGAAAAACATAAGAAAGAGACTGTTTGAGATAAAACTGAAAGAGACATTGATCACCTGATATGACATTAGAAAACCGGATGTGACAAGCTGCTAATCGATTTTGACAAAGGAATAGGGTTCCTGAATGTGAAACTGGACTGTGAGAAAATAAGTTTTCCTTAATTTTTTTATTTCTACTGCACTTTTATCTAAGAGTTACTTCTGCTTTGTGATTCTTTACAGATCATGGCTGAGCTAAATAATCAAGATACAAATATTAGGCGCTGTAGATACATGAGTATTGGGTTGGCAGTTATGTGTGGAATAATGTTTATAATAATTATTGTGAGAATGTCTGTTCATGATATGAAAACAGCTACTATTATTTCTGCTCCTGAAACTACTACACTAACAGCTTTAGAGAGGTTTAAATTAGATGAGAAATATTTGCATGACTATACTAATGCTCAAGGAGAGCTTTCTTCTAATGTTTTCTAACACTTGTTGAGTGAGTATGTTGAAATGATGGATGCGAGGAATTGCCTTGTGTGTACGCAAATTCCTTCATCAGTAGAAGAAGGGCTTTACGTACCATAGCCTTCCGTTAACCTATGGAATAAGCTGTAGTTTGCTACGAACAAGATTCTATAACCAAGAGCATATACAGTATTTTTATTCAAACTATGACGTAGTGTTTTCATTTGTTCCTATTACTAGATATCTAAGTAAAATAGCTAAAGAGCATGATATAGTACTAGTCGGAGTATTCTTTGAGCCTACACTAACATTTGGAACCGCATATGCGCACAAAAATAACTTGACATACTTGCTTACACCTTTAGAAAAGAGCTTTATAGGGCATACTGATGATAGGAGAAAGGCATTGAAAATTAGAAAAGGGATTAGAGAAAAGAACTTACAAGAATGATTATGCTTACACTGCTATTAAAACACAAGGGAAATTAGCATTAGATGAATTACATATAGGGAAGCTTTGTATATATAAGCCAAAATCACGCACTGACACTTTATTTGTGGGAACAAGTAAATGTAGGCATGTGTTTCGTTTCAGAATAAATGGACTTTTATGCTGAATGGTCAGGACCCTGCAATTCCCGTAATCTACTATATTTGTAGACTTAGGGGGTCATTCTGACCCTGGCGGTCCATGACCGCCATGGCGGAGGGCGGCGGAAGCACCGCCAACAGGCTGGCGGTGCTTCCTGGGCGATTCTGACCGCGGCGGTAAAGCCGCGGTCAGAAAAGGGGAGCGGGCGGTTTCCCGCCGGTTTCCCGCCGGTTTCCCGCTGGCCCAGGGAATCCGCCATGGCGGCGCTGCTTGCAGCACCGCCATGGGGATTCCGACCGCCTTCCCGCCAGCCTGTTTCTGGCGGTGTCCACCGACAGAACCAGGATGGCGGGAACGGGTGCCGTGGGGCCCCTGGGGGCCCCTGCACTGCCCATGCCAATGGCATGGGCAGTGCAGGGGCCCCCTAACAGGGCCCCACAAAGATTTTCACTGTCTGCTGTGCAGACAGTGAAAATCACGACGGGTGCCACTGCACCCGTCGCACCCCTGCAACTCCGCCGGCTCCATTCCGAGCCGGCTTCATTGTTGAAGGGGCTTTCCCGCTGGGCCGGCCGGCGGTCTTCTGGCGGTCGCCCGCCGGCCCAGCGGGAAAGCCGGAATGGCTGCTGCGGTCTTTTGACCGCGGAGCGGTCTTTCGGCAGGAACCGCTTGGCGGGCGGCGACCGCCGACCGCCGCGGTCAGAATGACCGCCTTAATGCTTATTACCATCTTCCTAGAGGATGGTATGGGACATGTTATTTAGGGGTAGTTTTCCTTAAAATATACCAGATAGATGACTTAAAGGAATTTCCGAAATTGACTGAATTACATCATAAGCGACAGAGGAGGGAAACCTCTTCTGCAATTGTGGGAGATATCTTTGGTGCAGTGATTTCTTCAGTGGGAGTCATTTTAAATTCAATCAAGATACAAAAGTTGTCTACTATTGTCGATAACATGGTGACAAATTTTACAAGGGCAATACTCCTGTTAGATATTGAATTAGCCACAGATAGAGCTATGATGCTTCAAAATAGGCTTGCTTTAGACATTCTTTTAGCGAAAGATGGCGGAGTCTGTAAGATAATTAATGCGAGGCATTGTTGTTCTGATATCCCAGATAATAATAGGGAGTTAAGAGACTTACTTACTAACCTGACTAACTCAAGTAAAGATTTTAAAGAATTGAAGGAACCAGGTGTTTGGGAAAAGGTTGGAAAAAGATTTGCTTCAGTGGGAAATTGGCTTAATCAAATTTGGAATGGGGTATTATTAAAAAATCATACAGAGAATATTAATTGTGATTGCTTGCATACTAGGGTTGTGGGATACATGTAAATTATGTCAAATGATAAAATTTAAAAGATCTAGAAATAATAAGAGGAGGGAAGAACGGAACAGAGAAAGAATTTATAGGGAAGATTTGAGAAGAAGACAAAATACAAGTGAAACGTCACTGTAAAAGGATGAGGAAAGCAAGGTGTGATGACATATTTAGCCATCGGAGGAGGGACTGTTGACGCAGATATACTAATTAGAAATTATTAATGAATGTTCATGTGTTTCGATTAACGAAAAGCTCGTAGAGAAATTAATCGTAGAGAAAATAATGTGCACGTTTGAAAATGTGCCCACGGAGAATGGCAGCTACTTATATGAAAATTGTACTAAAATAACTAAAAATTTGTAAAATAATGAAAATAATGTAGTAATTTGTCATATTGAGATGTATAACCTATTTTTTGCATTCATTTATAGAATTGACTTCCCTGAAGCTGTGGCCTACTTGCAAGGCCTCATACAGAAGCAGAATTAATAACCGTGAACTTTAGAAGTTTCTGGGGTCTATAACCCACGTGAACTGTGTTGCTTAGCTAGAATTTTCTGCAATGTACCAACAGACAGGAGATGATGAAGTCAATTGGATGCAATTATGTGTAGAGTAGGCTAAATGTACTTTCCCAGGACTTGAACAATGAGAGCAGTGACTGAAGAGGAACATGCAACATTTTCGATACCTGACAAGCCGGATGATGAAGACATCGTACAGTGGACCAATCCGTGAACTGAGAAAGAAGAGATATTAGAACTCATAGATTTGTAAAATGAATATTATAGGTTAGAGTCATATCTGCTAATTGACTGACCAAATAGGAATTAGGGGGATGGACTGAAAAACTCTAATAAAAAGGGGAGAATTGATGATGTCAGGATACGCGGTTTGTGATTCTGTCATTGGGCTCATACTCTTGAGAGCCTGATGCATTGTTGATCTATTTCATGACCTGAAGACAAAGACTGACTTTGTTGCTGATCCATTCTGTGGATAGGTAGCTATGACAATGTGACTGGTTAACTTTGTGCCTTTTCTTCTAGGTACCAACTGCGCTGTTTTATAGTTTTTCTTCTAGCTAGATGTTTCCAAATTCATGTTTTCCAAATTGTTTTCGCATGAAGTCCCACATGCTGATGCTAATCTGGGTTAGGTAGGTTTCTATGGGTGATATTGACAGTGACAATGATTCACTAACAGATTGCTGAACTCTGCTATTAATGTTGTTATATTCATTTTGTTGGCTTACGCTAAGCCTTTTGATCATATGTTTTCTCAAGTTCTGATTAGTTTGTGTTATTGGTGGTTGCTAATGAACTAATTCTGGGCTGATTAAATAAAGTTTGAATTAACTGGATGCATTAAAATTGTACTTAATAGGGAAATAAAATGTGTTAAACGCTGTATTGAGTTTTGGTTATTCATGAAATGTTGGTTATAATTGTTTATTGACTAATGATTCTCTTAGTGGTTATTGATTGATTACATTGATTAGTGATGCCACTGGTCACTACATAATTAGGATACTCCATGTGATCAAAAAGGCCTATACGCGTCCCCTTGTAAGTTTACTTATTAAGGACCAGACGGGTCAGCAATCCCTTTGATCATTCTCCTTCCATGTAAGGCAACTATACTGTCCTCAGAATATCCTAAGCATCTGTGGCAGAACAGCAATCTTCAAATATTTGGCCAGTTTATTAACGCTAGTCACCCTCAGCTGCCCCCCAATGTGGAGAATGCTAACTCCTCGCTGGAGTATTGGCTTACCGCTGCCTTAGACGCTTTTATCCAAGTTAGGAGGTTCTCTGTGAAGAAGAGACTTACTGCCTCATGGTTCAGTGAGGCCCTAATCGCCGAAAAAGAGCACTGCAAGGCTCTGGTATAATCCTGGAGATCAAATGACCCCATTCTAAAAGTCTTATATAGATTAGCCATTAAATCCTACCACAAATTGATCATGAGATCCAGGGCTGATTATTAAGCTAGCAAAATTAATAGTAGTCAGAACCCGGCTAAAGAAATCTTTAGCTTAGTGTACAGCCTCATGAAACCTGGGCTTCCAGCTGATCAGATTATAGCCTCCAATGCACACTGTGATAAATTAGCCAGCTACTTTTCAAATAAAATTGAGGACATTTACTTGCACTTCCCCCTGGCCATCTCCTTGCCTAGGGTGGAGGGTGTGATGCCTGCAGAAGACATTGCGGGGACAGCCCTGCTCAGCTCGTTCCCTCTACTAGGTCTGCCTGCTTTTTGCAGTCTCTGCAGCCAATTGAAATCTGGCTCTCCCAACGACCCACTCAAACCAGATATTTTTAATAAACTTCAGGATCAGCTTCTTCCTCCTCGTTTAGAGCTGGTCAATCTCTCTCTGTCCACCACCTCTATACCTGGTCATTGGAAGCATGCTAAAGTATCCCGCTCCTTAAGAAATCATCCCTAGACACTTCCAAGCCCTAAACATCTGTTCTATCTCCCTTCTACCCTTTCCTGCAAAGGACATGGAGTGGTGTATAAATGGCATTCTGGCTGCCCTTTTAGATGATCACTGTATCTTGGATACATCTCAAAATGGCTCCTGTCCTGTGCACAGCATGTAATCTGCACTTCTGGCAACCTTTGAGCACCTCAGTAGCACTTTGGACGAAGGCAGGTTATCTGCCTTGATCCTGCTTGACCTAAGTGCTGCGTTTGATACGGTGTTGCATCAAATTTTACTTGATCGCCTGCAAAATTCTGGTATAGGAGGCGTCACACTCACTTGGTTTGCCTCCTTCCTCTCTGAGCACTCCTTCCAGGTCATTTCTCTTCTGTCCAGCTCTCAACCCCATACGCTTCATTATGGTGTCCCTCAGGGTTCTTCATTAAGGCCTACACTGTTTTACATATGCATCCAGCCTTTAGCTCAGGTTTTAAAATCGGTAGGGCTTACTTTGATTTCATATGCAGACAACACTCAGCTTGTGCTGTCAAAATTGGACAATCCATCGCAAGGCAGAGCCAAGTTTAGAAAAGGTATACTTGCGGTGGCAGAATGGATGATGAACAACTGCTTATGTTTTAATGCAAATAAGACCAAGATTCTTCTCAAAGTCAAACAAACCCTCTCCTGCGATGATAACTGGTGGCCGTCGTCCCTTGTGCCACTCCCTAAACCCCAGTTCTGTATAAAAAACCTAGGAGTTTGGACCTTCGAAACCCAAGCCAAAACAATTGCTGGCACCTGTTTTGGCTTCATAAGATACTTTAACCAATTCTGGACTTTTTTGTTCCCCACACCCGCCAAACTATAATACAAGCTGTTATATTTTCCTGATGGGACTACTGCAATATTCTATAATTGGGTGCCAATAAATCAGTCATAAAGAACCTGCAGCTTGCCCAAAATGTTGCTGCCCGCCTCCCTCCTGGAATCTTCTTGTGCTTCCAGTCTGCGGCGCATGCTACATTGGCTCCCTGGGGAGAAGCGTATTCATTTTAAAACTCTCTGCGCTGCCTTCTTATTTCATCGTATTGTCCTGCTTGTCCCCTATGCTCTGTCAACCTTAATCTGGCCACTGTTCCCCGACTGAGAAGAGCCAGAGCAGGTGGCCGGTCTTTCTGTGCCCTGGCCCCTTCTCTCTGGAATTAACTCCTTTCCATTAGAAGCACTCTACGTTTCTGGAAATCTCTTAAGACATGGCTTTTTCCCATCTAGTCTCTCTCCCTTTCTTGTGGTGCCAGTTTCTGCAGTGCGAGTTTTATGGGCCAGCGCTGGGATGCTCCTGTGTTGGGGCAGCTATGCGCTTTATAAATCTTTTAACATAACATAATATAATAAATATGAATGGCCCCATAGAGTAATGAGCATCAATAACAACAAGCAGTACGTATCTTGATGCCCTGAAGCAGTATTTACCCGGAATTGTTTCATGCAATAATGAACATCAGTAGCCTGACGTAGTAATGAATTTCAATGACTCCAAGGAGAAACACACCTTAATGGTCCCAGGCATAATTGAGCATCAATAGCCTAGGCAGTAGTTAACATGTATGGCGCTATGCAATAAAGAGCATCAGTGGACCCTGGAGGTGATGCACATCACTGCCCACAGGCAAAACTTACCAACAGTGCTCTCAGACAACAGTGGTACCAAACAGTAATGTACCTCAATGGCTGCAGTCATTACTGATCATCAATTGACCCAGGCAGTAATTTATATCTATGGCCCAGGAAGTATAAAGCATCAATAGCCTGTGGCAGTAAAGAGCATCAATGACTTCCGGCCATAATGCACCTCAATGTCCTCAAGCAGTACTGGACATCAGTGGCCTTAGGTAGGAATAAGCATCAATACCCAAGGTCACTAATGAATATCAATGACTCAGACTACTATGAACACCCTATGACTGAGAGGAGCACAGCCCATTCTGGATAGGTGTCTGTTAGGTTTTCAGTAAATTGACAATTCGAAATCAGCAGTAGCAACGATAATCTCCACACTTTTCTGAACCCACTGACAACCATACAAAGGATACTGTGCTGGTCAGCAGTGAACTCGGGCACAGGAAATGGTAGAAGAGAGGGAACAAAGACACTGACACTCTGCCTGTTGTTGCTGCCGGGCTTAAGATACACTACTGAAACATTGATACAAAAACAACAATAAATAACGTTTAGTATTTCATTATTTGAATCCTAGACCACTATTACTAACATGACATATGATCTACCTTATGACAGTCTCTGTATTTCTGACTATTTATAGGTCATTGTATCTCTGGACTTTCTAGAATGAAATACAAACGAAACCTCTAAAACTCATGTAATAGCCACCTGAATTATGTGCTAGTGGAGGAACAAATTATGCAGCAGGCTTGACTATATTATGCGAAAAGAGAAGGCAAATTATGTGGCATAATGCGACTCATATTGTGATAGTACTATTTAAAAAAAAAATTTTTTACTCATTTTAACACTACATAGATAAAGGTTTCACCTCATGAATAGCTGTTTAATATCCAAAAACATTAATAAGCAACTGAATTGTGACCAGTCAATGATAGTGAAGAGCGTTCCACTGCACACCAACACATTTGCTGCACTTTTAGTAACTTTTGATCTGTTGGAACTAGAAATAAAATGTATTTTATTAAAATCTGGAGATTATGCAGTAGACGATGCACTATGTGGCAAACGAGGCAAATTTGAAATCATGTGGAAATCTCTGCACTTACAGAATTGCATATTTCCAGCGGCCCTGACTATGACTGATGTCCCTGTATAGATAGCTACTTTCAGTGACTCATAAATTGTTTGTGATCTGAATGACTCACGCGTATCAAGTTCATCATCGCTAACATAATAAGTACACTTTTGTATTGTACTTTTGCTTCAGACAGTATGGAATCACTCCCCAACCACTGTCAATTCATCTATACCATATGTGATTCAAAAAATATATACAAGGTCTGTACAGGTTGAAGATTCTTCTGGCTTTTCTCATTATTATAGGTGCAAAGTTAGCGTTCATATTCTTTGAATTTAAAATAACATAGTCTAAAGCCTGAAAATGTAGTATTAATCCCGATTATTATTCAATATGTTTTCAATACCTTCAAATGACAGTGCTTCAGTAACTATGGGCTGAGTTCACAAAGTTAAATTTAGACCGTAGTGTAAGTTTACAACTGTTTGCTATTAATAGAGGTATTTTAGGAGTAGTTTATTTCTGACTGCAGAGTCTCTCCACATAAAAAGCTAGGACTGTCCTATCTTTTTATGTGCAGTAGTAAACATGCAGGCCATAAAATACCTTTGTCAATAGCAAACAATCATACATTTGCAGAAACGTGTACCTTTGTGAATGAGGCCCTAAGTATCTTGATTGTCTAGCAATGAGCGTGCTGAAACTCAAGGCGCTTACTCCAAAGAATCTTACTCCATGGACCCCTTATAGCCACCACCATTGCAAGTCTTGTTGTGGCACTCTTGGATATGCATTCTGCTTGACTCCACTTGAGTGTTCCACTCAGTGAGAGCATTGCAGGCACAAAGCCTCACACCAAGTGGCACCAACACTCTGCACTCACTGGTAATCTCTTCTGTGGTGGAGTGTGTGAGCACCAATACATTTGGAGTAACGTGTCTCTGTGTCTGACCTGTATATGGAGGTGAGCACGGACCATGGATCAGGCTAACGTCCAGTCGCTTAGGGCACATCCAACAAGAGTGATACTGCAGTACTCAGCCTCTCTGCAGCGATGGAGAACTGCTGTGCTGTAAGTGCCCAGTGCCTGTCCACGCTGACTTGACAGGGTGCATCAGGAACCCTACAATGAGAGCCTTTTGTATTTACTACAGGTACAGAACAGAGCTATGCATTCATTTTCAAGAAACTAAGGTCTACTCAGCATACACTGAGTAACTCGACACATTAGCATGAGTTCCACCTAGAGTACCTCTAAGTAATACAAAAAGGTATCTGCTGAATTTTCTCAGTATGCTCCGGGAACTGAATATGCTAACTAGTGGATGTTAAGAGTCAGACATTACTGTAGACAGGGTGCTATCTGGTGACGGTCCCTGGTCCCTCTTGCATCATTGGCATCGCACACACCCATCAATAACACAAGCATGAAAAGAAAACAAGAGTGCAGCTGCCTCTATTCTGGAACATATCACTGATGATGGTGAAGAGAAAAATTTGATGTCGTGACTGAGAAAATAAAAAATAACCAATGCCTTATGAGTAGGGTTCCCAGTTTTATGGTATTTATTTTTTGACATTTCTGTCTGTGTTTATTCATATCTATTTTTGCTCATTTTATTTTTATGGATCCATATTTATTTTGTGCTCGGTGTATAAAATGAAGCTGCAATGGGTATATTCCCATATTCCCATGTTTATTTAAACAAATGTTTGAATGTCCAGTGAGCTTTACTCATTTACAGTACAATACAGTCAGTTATCTGAAATTATTTACAATGCAGAACAGCTTAAACAGCTGTACTGCTGAAGTTACCTAAGCTTCATTAGGAAATATATTTTTATTTTTTTAGCTTCCCTACCTGTCAGTCTGCACAGCTTTTGACCCAGCATGCATGATTGAGAGTACTGGGAATCATCCAAAAGAAAACTATTTACTGTATGTCTCCCTTTTTAGAAATTAATACAGACCTGAAAATAGGTTATTTACTATTTATCGTTAAAAAATGGAAAACTGGGAGCCATACTTATGAATGTGGGCTGATCAATAAGAATTAAACTTCTATTCTGCTGATCAGTCTTTGACAGGAGTGAGCATTTAAACTCATTATGTCATCTGGCAGCTCAGGTAGATGTAGAATTGAAACTCATCTGTGTCTTGTGCGACTGCACTGCTCACTGCCTTCAGAGAAACCACAGCCATGCATAAAGGTCGACTGTGGTAGAGTATGTCATCTTCTCACTTACAATCTACATAAGCCATCACAATTGTGTTCCACTACATACAGTGGTTAGCATGAGGGCTATAGGCTACACCAACATTACCATAAAGAAGCCACCCACAAAGATATTTGCCCACCAAAACTGCAGAGCTGACATGCATCGCAATATAGAGATCACCAGTCAATTGCCTTCCTGGTTCATTGCCTGATGGTGAACTTTTAGAATAAGTATTGTATCAAAAATATGCAAACATGTAAAATTAAAGACGCCATCCTCCAAAATATTTAAAAGGGGAGAGAAAGGGGGACAGCCACATCTCACTAAATATGGAACTACATAGGTACAGCAAAAGAGCACATATCAAAATGGGAGAAAGGATATTGGCATTAAACTCATGGTTGATGGCACTCCTTAGGAAGCCACACAGGAGACCAAACTAGTACACCTAACATAACATCAAGGAGATTTCTGGTGTCCAGGAACTACGTGCCTCCATCTGCAGACGTTCATAAAATCCAAAGCAAGTAGGTGACTGGGTGAACATACTATGGTCACAAAAAGTGCCATTCTAGATAACTCTCAAGTGGAAGTCTCGCCACACACAACGAGCCAGGTGCTGTTGGCAACCGCATCATCATTCCTCCCATGGAACTTCTGAGGATCAGAGACCTACATCAACAGTCTGTGGCAGGTGCTGCTGAGACTTAAACCCTACGAACTTCTACGCAGCTGTGACGCAGGTTATGTACCATCACTATTTTTAATAAGCAGCAGGGAGTAGAATGGAGTGACTCTTTTATTCTGACAAATTGCAGTATAGTAGAAGTATTAATCAGTTGCCCAATGCCATAAACTCACACCAACGGTGGGGAGTGTGGTATCTCTTGACCCTTTAATGCCGAGTTGGTCTGCTTTGGTTTGAAAGAGCAATAGGAACATTCAACATGCATCCAGCAATGCCAGTAAATAACATTTTAATGTGACTTATTTTTGCCACCACAGAAAGAGAAGAAATGAGAAAATCCAATAGGTTGCCTAGTTGTTTGGGGCAAGCTCATCAGTGCCTTCCGCAGTGGATGTAAAACCTGACAAAAGAGGTGAGAGATAGCATTGCATCCACAATGATGGGCAGAGCAAAGGTGTATGATATAATTCATTTAAGCATTAGGAAACTGAAGCACATTTTGTTTTGTGTAATTACACAGAACATATGGGCAGTAATGGATTTACAGCCCTGCTATGCTGCATTCTAAGGGTCCTGTTGCATGGTTCACAGTAATTCTAACGGAGGGTAATTAAAGTTATAAGCTCTGTAAAAATTACATGTTGCATGGTAACTCTGAGGACCTATATTTTTTACCTGCCATTTGCAATACCAAAGTGTAAGGCTTAAACTCTACAGAGAAATTGGGAATTGCCAGCAGAACGTGATCAAAAATGACTGATCACCTGGATAATTCCTTATTTCTAAGAGGAACTTCAGTGTCCTTCTTGGAGTCCCCTAAATTCCTCCCCCCTGGAATTGCCAGTTCCTCCGGTTTCATTCACTTCTGGTGGCGGAGATACTGGGCCATACAACAGGGATGTCATAATGAGGTCCTTCGAGACCAGAGACTTAAAAGGTTGGTTTTTCTCTTGCTCTGTTCATTACTATTGAGAATAACATGATACCTGATTATATAACAATGTTATGAAGTAGTCCATGCTAAGGCAAACCCTCATCTACTTTTATGCTTTAAGTTTCTTCCTTTGGAAAGCCCAAATAGCCTCGATATATGAGATAGACTCCTCAATGTGCTTCATACTGTTAATTGTCCGCTTAACTTTGCAGTGAATGGCACAAGCATGATAGAAAATTAGGCCCATATTTATGGAACGTTTGCATCAACTTTGCGCCATTTATTTTGGCGCTAAAGCAGCGCAAACCTAACTCCATATTTATACTTTGACGCTAGACCCTTCTAGCGTAAAGGTTTTGGAGTTAGTGCCATTTCTAGGAAGCGTCAACCCACCTTGCATCAATGAGATACAAGGTAGGCGTTCCCTTCCTAAAAATGACACTAGCCCCCCAGCACCATATTTAACCCTTGATATTCCATTAAAATTCTGTATAGTAATTTGGCACGTCAGTCAATTCCCTTTTTCTTTTAATCCCTTTAGATTTTTCTCTATATATTTCTACCATTTTGGTTTGTTCTTTTTCTTCTCTTCTCCTTTCGCGTCTTGTTTTCAATATTTTGATAGCTTTCCATATTCCCCAAGAGCCTAATAAACAAATTAATATTATTAATATTCCCTTCACAATTTTTAGTAACAATCCGTTCCAAACGTTGCTGAGCCAATTTCCCACAGAAGCAAATCCTTTTCCAACTTTCTCCCAGACTCCTGGTTCTTTCAATTCCTTCAAATCTGTACTTTCATTAGTTAAATTTGTAAGCATTGTTCTAATTTTTCCACTGCTGTCTGGTATATATGTACAACAGTGACGTGTACCAAGCATTTTGCAAACGCCGCCATCCTTTGCTAAAAGAATGTCTAAGGCAAGCCGGTTTTGAAGAGTCATAGCTCTTTCTGCAGCGAGTTCAGCATCCATCAGGATTATAGCTCCTGAAAATTTTGTCAGCATGTTATCCACAATAGTAGACAACTTTCGTATTTTAATGGAATTCAATATGACTCCCACTGAAGGAATCAATGCTCCAAATATATCTCCTACCACACCAGAAGCTGTCTCCCTTTTCTGAACACGATGTGATTCAGATAGCTTTGGAAATTTCTTTAAGTCGTCGAGTTGATAAATCTTTGGGAACACTATTCCCAAATAACATCTCCCATACCATCCTTTAGGAAGACGATAATAGGCGTTAAGTCCACAGATATAATATATCCCAGGAATAACTGGGTCTTGTCCATTCAGCATGAACGTCCACTTAGGTTGAAACAAAAACGTATGTTTGCATTCACTCGTTCCCACAAAAACTGTATCATAATATGATTTATGTCTATGTATACAAAATCTCCCTATGTGCAATGTATCTAAAGCTATTTTCCCTTGTGTTTTTATTGCGGCAAAAGCATAATTATCTAAAGATGTCCTTTTGTGTAATTCCCTTTCTAATTCCTCCTTCATTTCTTTCCTCCTATCGTCAGTGCGGTCTAAGAAGTTTATCTCCACCGGTGAAAGCAAGCATGTGAGGTTCTCTCTATGCGCGTGAGCTGTGTGAAAAGGTGACAACGGCTCAAAGAAGTCTCTCATTAGCTTGAAATAATAATCTCTGGCCACTTTGCTCAGGTACTCGATTATGGGGACATATGCAAATGTAACATCATAATTAGAGTAAAAATAATGAATGTACTGCTGACCATAAAATCTGGACATTATTATACTACATGTAATTCCGTACGTAAGAGGCATGCTATGATACGTCACCCCTTCCACTACTGAGGTAGGTATTTGTGTGCACACATAACAATCTTTCGCATCCATTGTTTCAACATACTCACTCAACAAGCGATAGAAAACGTTAGACGAAAGTTCCTTTTTATCATGCAAATGTCTCTCGTCCTGTTCGAGTCTCTTCAGAGCTGTTAGTTCAGTAATAATAGTAGGTTTAGAAGTAGAAGCATCATTCGTCTCACTCTCGTTCTTTCCATGCATTCCAAGAACTATTGCTACAATGATTAGTACGCATGCGGTTATTAGACCTATACACATGTATTTACAACACTTCATTTTATGACCCTGTGTAGTGTAGCCTGTCATGATCCGTATAGAATCAGAAAGTTGAAGACACTTTATCAAAGCGGATTTGCAGATATATACAAAGCTGAACGAGTTCAATGTTCACACAGTTTTCTTTTAGCAGCTTAGTCTCTCATCGGTTAGCAGCGTTGTCTCAAAATCGGGTTTAAAGTCAATCAAGTTAGCAATGTCTTAGCCGGTTGAAAAGTCAATCAGGTTATCAATGTCTTTGTTCGGTAAAGTTCATGGAGTTTTACTCCTCAAGTGCCAAAGTGAAGTTCTGCCTCTTCGTTCTCGAGACTGAGGGATACGAACTCGTCTGACCAGTCGTTAGTGGCCAAGTATGCCCACTCCGGACCAGAATATCTTTTGCTCGGTATTCTTTTTCTTTTCAATTTTGCATCTCTCTTTGACTCTCTCTTGCTGGTACTTTCTTCCTTGGCCAAGTCTTTCTCTTCACTTGGTGCTGCTATTTCGACAGACGCTTCCTTTCTTTTCTCTTTCACCGTTGGCCCTTCACTGTCGTTTAACGTTTCTCTGATTCTTAATTTTACTGGCGATATGCTTTGTCTTCTTTTTGCACTGTGTCCACTTGATGGACCTGCAACCTCT
Source organism: Pleurodeles waltl (assembly GCF_031143425.1). Classification (NCBI taxonomy): domain Eukaryota; kingdom Metazoa; phylum Chordata; class Amphibia; order Caudata; family Salamandridae; genus Pleurodeles; species Pleurodeles waltl. The sequence goes on from NC_090436.1 coordinate 827,139,756, forward strand.
TCTGAAGGAGTTTGAACTGTTTCGCTCTTTCCTGCCCTGTCTTCTCCCTCTGGGAAGTCAATCAGGTTTTCCTTTTCCTTTCCTGTATCGTCTGCTTCTGGGAAAGCCCTCCTCTGATCAGGCTCTCCTGCTCCTTCACCTGTCTCGAGCTCTTTGCTACTGTTACCTGCTTCAGGCTCTCTGTCGCCTTCAGCTATTTCAGGCTCTTTGTCACCTTTAGGACCTTCGTCACTCTCTGAAGCTCCTCCTTGGTCTTCCCCAAATGAATCAGTTGCTTCGTCCTCAGAAAATATTTCTCCTTCTTCTATTTCTACCTGTTCGCTTGTAGTTCCTCTTCGCTCTGCCTCGGCGCTTGTCACTTTGTTATCAGACACTGGTGATTTCAGTGCTTCAACTTCCTCATCCGTGGGGCACGTCACCCTCTCCGTGTGACTGGCGTGAATCCAGTTGGGAACTCCCGCACACTTCACAGCGGTGGTAGTTGTCAGAATCACTTGGAAAGGTCCTTTCCAACGGGGTTCCAAACACGACTTCCTCACGTGCTTCTTTATCACGACCCAGTCACCTGCTTTCAGGGCGTGTCCTGGACCTTGGATTGGTGGCAAGGTGGTTGCCTCCACCTGGTGAGAGAAAGAGCGGACCACATCAGCTAGATCTTTGCAGTAGTCTAACACCATATCATCTGTAATATTCAAAAGAGCATTTGCAGGAACTGCTGGAAGTCTCTTGGCTCTGCCCATGAGGATCTCATGCGGGGACAGTCCAGTCTTTCTGTCAGGGGTGTTTCTCATTGACATTAGCACCAAGGGCAATGCGTCAGGCCATTTTAAGTTTGATGATGCACATATTTTCGCCATCCTTGATTTCAATGTGCCATTCATTTGCTCCACTAGACCTGAGGCTTCAGGGCGGTAGCTACAATGCAACATTTGCTCAATGTTCAGCGCTGCACAAAGTAATTTTATTACTTCGTTATTGAAATGACTTCCCCTATCTGATTCTAAGGAGATCGGGAATCCGAAACGTGGTATTAGCTCTCTCAAGAGCAGTTTTGCAACTGTGAGACTGTCATTTCTGCGTGTGGGGTATGCTTCAATCCAGTGACTAAAAATGCACACAACCACCAACACATACTTCAAGCCTCCATGCACAGGCATCTCAATAAAGTCCATTTGCATCCTGCTGAAGGGACCCCCTGCTCTTCCAATGTGGCTCAAATTTACTACGGTTCCCTTCCGTGCGTTCATCTGCTGGCAAATGACACAACGATGGCAAACTGCTTCAGCAACTTGACGGAATTTGGGGTTAAACAAATCAGTTTTAAATAGTCTAATCATGGCATTCCTCCCAAGATTGTGCCCGTTCCTTCCCAAATGGTTCAATAGGGCAATGGTGTCGGCTGTACAGTCACTTTCTGTCTTAGATGCGATCAACAAATCATGAATGTATTGCACCAGGGTTGACTCAAACGGTAATTCCAATGATTCCAAATCTCTCTTTAGAATCTGATTGAAAATTGATGGTGACTCCGAAAACCCTTGAGGAATTCGACACCAACTGTAGACTCTGTCTAGGAATTTGAAACAAAAGAGAAATTGGCTGTCCTCATGAAGAGGCACAGAAAAGAATGCTTGTGACAAGTCGATGACTGAGAACCATTCAGCATCACAGGGAACTTGAAATATTATCACAGCTGGATGTCATTTATTTTCCTCAAATCCTGAACAAATCGGACCTTCCCACTTGGTTTTATTAGACCCATGATTGGTGAATTACATGGGCTACTTAACACTTATTTCAGTACTCCCTGCTTTACAAACTCATCAATGAGTTGGGCGACTTTCATAAGGGTGTCTTGCGCCATATAGTACTGTGGGGTCTGGGGAAAGGTTACATTGGGTTTTACAGTCACTTTCACTGGTTCTACTCCTTTGACCAATCCTACCTCTTTCCCTGTCATATCCCACACTTCCTTTCCGACTGTTTCCTGTAACTCAGCAGGAATATCTGCTTCAGTGAGCATTGGATAAAGAGTAATCAGAGGATACTCTTCATCGACAGTTTCCACTTCGTCCCCTCCTACACTGTCCTCTTCTTCCCCATCACTGCTTGTCTGAATTTTAATTCCATCGTTTGAACACATAATCGAACACCCCAATTTGCACAATAAGTCTCTCCCTAACAGTGATATCGGGCTTGAGTCACATACCACAAATTTATGTGACCCTTGATAGTTGCCAATTCTGACTTGAACTGGATCTGTGATTGGGTTCGTCAGGTACCTATTTGCTACTCCCACTACTTGAACTGTTCTCCCTGAAAGTGGCAAATTTGGTACTTCAATGCTCCTAACAGTGGAACGTGTAGCTCCTGTGTCAACCAATAATGAAACGCGGTGACCCATAACTCTTCCCTCCACATACGGACCGTTTTGATCAACTTCCAAAGATGCTGCAAGCATACAATTTCCTTCCTCATCTGAACTTTCACTCTCCCATGCATCGTTTATTCCATTCTCACTGTGTAATGGGAATTGGTGTACTGTGTCACTTTGATTCATTCCTTGACCCGTGACCTGTTGAGGAAGCATTGCTTGTTGCTGATTCATTGGTGCTAAGGGTATTTGCATTTGCTGATTAGGTACCATAGGAAACTGCTGTTGTATTGGCTGCAACTGTGCCATTTGCACACGGGGCATTTGCACCTGCTGCGATTGTACGGGTTGTAAACCCTGCATCTGGTTTATATTGTTTTGAAACTTTGGATTCGGACCTCTCAATTTCGGTCCTCTCATAGTCTGAAATGCATTGACATCATTGTTTTGCTGACCTACACCTTCCTGCACCATCATTGGGCACTCCCGTTTCCAATGCCCGACGATTCCGCATGTGTGACGGCATCACTTTCTTCATTGCCTGTATACCATTTGGAATCATAACAGTATTCAAATCAGGACCATTATTCACAAAACCTCCTCGGCCTCTGCCTCTCATCTGCGGCTGAAACATAACATTTCCCTGCTGCTGCTGCTGCGGCATCTGCTGTTGAAAACCTTGCAAACCTTGCAAACCTGTCTGAGCTGCTCTAAGCTGCATCACCATCACCTTTTCTTTCAACCTTTTCTGCTTTGCCTCAATCTCATCACTGCAGTATTTTGCGTAATTCAATACTTCATCAATCGACTTTGACTGCCAACAAATCAAATGCGTTTTAATCATCTGGCTGATTTCGGGTCTCAGCCCTTCCACAAATCTGAACACAAAATGGAGCATGTCCTTTGCCTCAATCATTTCCGTGCCACTATAATTCTTAAACTCTTTCAACAATCTCTCATAGTACGCATGTATAGACTCTTTAACCTCTTTGGCTGTTCTGTCAATCCTCTGCCAATCCACATTTTTCAACGCAACCTTGGTTTTCAAGTGCTCGATCACCTTATGGTATAAACTCATTACCGTAGGTGATGGTGCACCTGTGTCCCTATCTCTTTCTGGTTCGCTCGTCGGCCAACCTACAGCCCTTTTACAATCTTCCCACAAATCTGCCGGAACCACGATTTCAAATAAGGTATTTAGGTCTTCCCAGAGACATTTTGAGAGTTTCACAAATCTATCTGTTTGTTGATACCACTCGATCGGTTTCTCTCTTAATTTAGGGAAATCATCCGTAAAGGATTGAATATCGCACCTGTGCCATGGTACATGTACAAGTTTTCCCCCTGCTGTCTCTCTCATTGGTAACATAGTTATCAGATCATCATTCTGTGGTGCTTTCTCATACCGCTCTGGGGTATTTTCTTTCTTTTTGTCCTTTTTCTTAACCCACCTGCTTTCCCACTTGTCTAAACATCTCCAGACCTGTGCGCTCTGCAGTATCTCTTTAAGGTGTGTTTTCATCCCTTCGGATCTCAAGTGTTCAAAGTCTTTTGTCTCAAAATCTAGCCTGTAACTTCTGCTCAGGTGTTTAGTCTTACTTATATCGATCTCGTTCCTGTCTGCAATTTCTTGTAACTTCTTATTTATGCTGCTTACTTCTCTTGTAATCCTAGGGCACATATATCTCAGTTCTTCTTCTGTGTATGACTCTAATCTGTTCAGACCCATTGTTCCCTCTACCAGTTCATCTGCCTCCATATCCAATCTTATTTTATTCAGGTATTCTTCTCCCTTCCCGCTGGATGTACTCTGTGGGGAGTTCAGGCTGTTGAACCATTGTGTTAACTGTTGGGCGTTCAGTCCCATCAGTGTAGCAGTTACATCAACTGCTACTGATGGTTTCTGTAATGTTTCAGTCTCTGAGGTTAACGGTACTAATAGTGGTGGATGTGACCTTACCACAGTTGACGGAGCTCAAATTGGAATTGGACTTAATCTCGACAAGAACCCAGATCCATTTGGCAGTGTCGCTATCGGAGTTGTTTCTGGAGTGGTTTCTCTGCATCTTCTCCCTGTTCCACTTTGTGTCATTACCCCTTGGTCGCACACGTTTGAGTTTGCCTGTATATTTAATGGTACTAGCGGACCTACAGTGATAGGCAGAGATAATGCATCTGGATTCTGTCCATTCCCCAAATTCTGTGGCATGTTAATCCCCACATTATGGTTCATCATTGCTGGCATACCTAACTGGCTCTCTGTTACTCAAGTATACTTCGGCACTTCTTGTGCCTGCTTTTGGGGCATCAAAAACTGTGTTGATTCGGCTTGAATCAATGTTGGTCTTTGATAATTCTGCCCTACCTGCGCCATTGAATCAGAGGTCATTCCCATGTTATGCTCATCACAGCAGTGCCTTTGAACCTGTGGCTGATAATCATCACCAGGTTTCAATTTAGGCACGTCAGGATATATTCTCTGGACCTGTGGTATTTGTGGTGAGAAAGGCATATCGGAACTGCTCTGCCTTTGAGATATCCTCAAATTCGGTGTTACATTACCCCGTATTGGTTCTGGAGGGGCAGTACTAATGCTTGAGCCTTTTTCGCTTTCCACATATGGTGGCGGGCGATCATTCAGCAATTGTATAATGAACTCCTCATCGTCTGACTCGTCTGACCTTTTCGAGTTTCTGTTGTTCTCTCTCTCTCTGGACTGACTCCTGTTTGTCTTATAGGTAGCTTTCCTTCCTTCCGTCTCCGCTTCATCAGTAATTGCTGGAAACAATTTAATCCCCTGCAATACATCTGATCTCCAAATCTTTTGTGTGGTGTTCCATCTAGCATCCGCTAGTGTCTTTTCTACTTTTCTTATTCTTGTCTCAAATTTCTTTTGTTGTTGGTTTCTAGCTATTAGCTCCCAAATTGCTAGTGCTTCAAACTGTGCTGGTCTTGGAGTTACTTTCATGTCGTATGGCGCAAATCTCAGATTCTCCAAAACCCTTAGATTAAACGACCCATGGATAGGGAACGCTACACTTCCATGCTTCTCTGTTAATTTGCACCATTGCTTTAGCCAAAGACATGGTGCGACCACCTTTTCTTCAATCACAGTGTAAGCTGGTGTACCCTCAGGCGGTGTTTCTTCTCCTACATTTGCTTTGATGTAAACGTCTCCCCTCATGGCACTCTTAAACTCTTTGAAAAATGTCATCTTTCCGTCTTTTGTTTTTCTAAAATGTGTGATCAATAAGTGACTTTAATTCCCGGAATACTCTTCGCTTGCCTTTCCCCTACCAATTGCGCTTCACGGCCTGTGTCCAATCCGTGCGCGACCCTTCTCACCAACCGACCTATCCCAGCGCGGCTCCTAGTGACGTCACACTCACACACTGCGGCTGACAAAGTCCTGCGGCTTGTCCTCTTTCATTCGGCTTCACTCACAAACTAATTTCTGCAATATAACGCAAGCACTAACCAAAAGAAGAAAACAAATCTGTCGGTTTACTACAGGAAGGGAAATACAATCGCTTCAGAAACCTTATGGATTTTTCACTAGCCTCAGCAGTTATTCCATCTTTCTCGGTTTACCGCTTTCGCAAGCAAAATTTGACCCGCAAACTTTACCCTCAACTGATCAATGAACTATTCTAGTGCACTTTAGAATTCGTCAAATCTCAAAGTCGAAATTTTCTTTCATTCCTCAGAATTCATACCAACTTGTTGACCACGCCCGATCAACCTATTAAACCGACCAGATCACAACATCAAACAAGTGTCTCATACACTTTTCAACATACTCCGGAGTCTCTTGAACTCGCAGGGCCCGTCTCAACATCAACAACCACGTGGACAATTTTCTGCACAAAGCGCTACACACATGTGAAGCTCGACGACTTCCCTACTCTCACACTTTGGAGTAACACTCTCATATCTTTTTAACCCCCTAAAATCCTCACAAACTTCTCAATTAGTCTGCGGCAATAAGCTATGCAAGCGCAAAACCCTAACTTCTCTCATACCGTCACTAGAAACGCCGAAAGCATTCTCACACCTCCATGTCCTTCATTCGCAAGCTCCGAGATCCCGGGAAAGTCATTGGGGACTTAGGGCATCATCATCCCTTCAACTTGTTTTACCAAAGAAAATTCTAACTTAACTCCGTCTGTTGCTCGGATGGGGTCCCAAAGGGCTAAACCATTAATCTCTGCTACCATCTACTGATAACGCGTCCAGCCCTTATAAATTATCTGTACCTGGACACATTGGAGGTCGGTGAATCTTTTAGCCGAGTCAGGCTCTCCTCATCCCAGAATAGTCGGATCACTCAGATCAATAATCAATAACTATTATAATCATTAATCGATATTCAATTAATGGATCAATATAGCACATCAAAATCAATACCAGTTGATATTTCGGCGCACCATGACCTTTCAGTCATGAATAACCACACCAGTTTATTAAAAGTTAGTGAATTTATTTCCCTATATTAACAAAGCTAGCACGATGTATATAAGTCTCAAAACCAAATGATATATGTATATGAACATTACTAGCTGTCCATGGCGGCGGAAGAAACGCAATCTACGCAAAATCTGGATAATGATACACTCAGTTATGGCAATGAAAATCACTAATATGACTAACTGTATTTGACTAATTTCATACATTGGTCAGCATAACAAGATTTCAAATTATCATGGTGCATCGAATGAATACCTCGACTAACCTCTAATTAGCATTGGCATGTGGGGCTTCATGCAAAACGAATTTAGTCAACACAAATTTGGAAAACTTCTAGCGTAGGCCCTATCAAAATAGCAGTTGGTACCTAAAAGGAAAAAAAACACAATGCAAAATACAATTATCCTTTCATATTTACCAAATACAATCAACATTCAAGAAAAGTCTTCGTCCTTCAGGCACCGGTTCGATCAGCATGGGGCAAGTTTCAAAGGGGCAAAGTTAAGGGCAAGCTTCCTTGCAGCGGCAAGAAGAATGGGGCAAAGTTACTTCATGGGCAAGACGGGGCAAATCAAAGTTAAAGTCTCTAGGGTGAGAATTCTTAAAGTCTCTTTCTCTCAGACAGAGAAAAGGGCATCAGGGTGTCGTCAAAATGGAGTCTGGCATCTGGCTTCAAATTGGCATCAAGGAAAATGGCTGACTTCTCTTTGTCCAGTGGGTTTAAGTAAGAAACATTCCGAATTCTGCAGGGTCTTCCATTGGAGGGTTCATAGGTTGGCTTCAAATTGTCCAATGAAAACTGTCTTTTTACAGGCGCTCATTTATGCATACATTGTCCTTGGAGCTTTGGAACACAAGTTGTAACATGGTTTGCCAATTATTTTACAATCTGTACCTTCATTGTCCGCACCTGCAGAAACTGACCTTGTATTAAAGGGGATGAAACCGGCCTAGTACGAAACCTTGGAGATAAGTGTATTAGTCATCTCGATTATATGACGGAACACCGAATTAAAAACAACTACTAACCTTAACAACGAGTTCGGAACACCGACCTCGTCCTTACTACTAATGATTTTACCACGAATGCCTTAACAACGATATTTCGTTGTAAAGGCATTCCTGATAAAATCATTAGCAATAGGCACCATTCACCCTACATCCCTCACCCCACCCCCCCAACCCCACCCCAAAACCTAAAACCCCCTGACCCCCACCCACTCCCCAAAACCAAAAACGCCCCACCCCCCCAACCCCACCCTAAAACCTAAAACCCCCTGACCCCTACCCACTCCCCAAAACCAAAAACGCCCCACCCCCCCAACCCCACCCAAAACCTAAAACCCCCTGACCCCCCACCCACTCCCCAAAACCAAAAACGCCCCACCCCCCAACCCCACCCCAAAACCTAAAACCCCCTGACCCCTCACCCCCTCCCCAAAACCAAAAACGCCCAACCCCCCCAACCCCACCCCAAAACCTAAAACCCCCTAACCCCTCACCCCCTCCCCAAAACCAAAAACGCCCCACCCCCCAACCCCACCCCAAAACCTAAAACCCCCTAACCCCCCACCCCCTCCCCAAAACCAAAAACGCCCCACCCCCCCACCCCACCCCAAAACCTAAAACCCCCTGACCCCCCACCCCCTCCCCAAAACCAAAAACGCCCCACCCCAAAACCTAAACCCACCACTTACCTTCGCCAACTCCCTTCTTTGTACCTTAACCACGCATGTTCGTTGTTCAGAACATACGTAGTTAAGGTACAAAAATACGAAGTCGTGGTTCAAAAAAGCGTTGTTACGCTTTCGTTAACCACGACTTTCGTAATAAAAAAGTCGTAAAAAAGGATGTTTCCCAGTCATCTCTAATGGAAAAATACAACTTCAAGCAAGAATATATGTTTCATTAGTTCAAGGAAAAGCCACGCAGTTAGAATTTGAGACCAGGCAACTAGGCCAAAGCCTCTACTAAATTTAAGCTAAGCAAAACAGTTTTCAAATAAGAAATCATGGCATACATTTGCAATTATGACGGATTACTACATTTTTCAATTCTTCATGATTAATAAAGCTCGTTTATAATGATGGCGAACTACCCCGAGGGCACAATTTCCCTCTTACATTATTTTCTTTACTAAAATCACACTACATTATATGCTTTTGATTACGTGATATGTATGAATATATGTTGGACCCTCTTTTTCTGCATCATCACCCTCGACACAGAAATGACGCGTAACTGGGAGGCAAGCCTAAATAATGGCGCTAACCCCGTTTAGTGCAATTATTTAATACCTGCTCAGACCAGGCGTTAAAGCGCAGGTAGGCCCATTTCCATGGGGTAACACCATGGAATTGGCACAAAGACCCCCAACTCCCAGCAACACCACCACCCACACCACAGGGACATTAGAGGAGGAGGGAGCCCATCCCAGGTAAGTTGCAGGCAAGTGTTTGTGTATGGGTGTGGTGTGCGTACTGAGGCGAAAGATAAAGCCAAAATTAAGGGGACCGGCAGGCTTCCCTTTGATCGAGTATCCTGACTGGATCGGGCCTGGAACCTCGCACTTAAATGCCAATACAACCCACTCAGTTAAATGCAAATGCAACAGAGGGAAATCAAAAGCGCACAGCTTGCTATCGCTTCACAGGTACTTAGGAGAGGCATGCTTTTATACAGCCTTGCTACCCCTGAGGAGGCAGGGCATCAGTCCCTGTGTATAAGTGCATGCACTATATGATTGTCAGATCTGCTGGTCTGTCCCAGTATTTACACAAATAACAATTTAAGTAGCACTATTTGTTTTCTTTTATAGTGCTACTTATCCCAATTCAGGGTGTCAGAGTGCTTTACGTAACATCCACATTATATATTGACAATAAATCAGGTAAGTGTGTAAATCAAGGTACAAGATGTGTTACATGAGAAACTGAGGATTACAAGGATTCACATGTCCTTCATAGCTCACTGTGCTATATTAGAAGGATTACAATTTATGAACTGCAAGTAACAAAAGGATCCCTGTGTTCAAAGCAGTAACCCACTTACCTATTAACATGAAATTAAAATCTGTCATCTGCATGTTACATGATGTGCATTTCAGGAGACACATTAACCCTCTATTCTAATTTTATTCAAATCTGGGGCTGCATAAAACACATCTCTCCAACAAATCTGTTAACCTCCAGAGTTATCTCACCATTATTACTATTCCCTGAGATTTCCTGGACACCTCTTCAGCAGGTGCCTGATCCCCATAAATATTTTAAAATGCAGACTTTGCAACCAATTAAGCAGAACAGATCTACTACCATGCTTCTTGTTGTTGCCAATTTCTTCATGGCAGGGTTTTAAAAGAAATGTATTAGTTGAAGCCCAGATTTTGTGTCAGGATTGCGCCACTTTTTTGGTACAACTCCGACACAAAATCTCATTTGTTGAACCTAATGTGCTTAAATGTACTCATGATGTACCTTATAAACATGTTTGAGGTCTTAATATCTGATGCCACTTCTTGTGATATCACTTCCAGTGAAATCACCTCACGTGCAATGCCACGAGTCCTGACGTCATGCGTCACTTCCATACTGTCTAACTTGGTTAGTCCCCCTACTTCTTTTTTTAGGACTTGTGCCCTGGGCTTTATTCAGGCATGTTCCGCGTTTGATCCCAGTTGGTGCAGGCTGGAGAACTGCAGATACATACTTCAGATATGCAGCAAATAGCACCCCAAAAGGAGCATCATGAAATAATCACAAGAAGTTGCTCCGGTTCATTTATGATTCCGCCTATAACATGTTCAAAATCATTTTAGCTAATATATTCAGCTTTGTTTCTTCCACTTCATCAGGCTAGAGATCATGAATTGTTTCAGTGCACCAAGTTGAAAGAGAAGGTAGGTAAGCAATGGGAGCATGCTAGTCGTTTTTTTCAGTAGGCAGTAATGCATGATGGTGTCTGTAGTTTGCATTTTCTTTCTACATATGTTGTTTTCCCATTGCGTCCATACAATGGCCCTCATTCTAACCCTGGCGGTGTAACACCGCCAGGGCAGAGGGCAGAGGAAGCACCGCCAGCAGGCTGGCGGTGCCGCCGCGGTCAGAAAAGGGGAACCGGCGGTTTCCCGCCGGTTTTCCCCTGGCCCAGGGAATCCCCATGGCGGCGCTGCGGGATTCCGACCCCCTTACCGCCAGCCTGTTCCTGGCGGTTTTCACCGCCAGGAATAGGCTGGCGGTAACGGGTGTTGTGGGGCCCCTGGGGCCCCTGGGGGCCCCTGCACTGCCCATGCCACAGGCATGGGCAGTGCAGGGGCCCCCTAACAGGGCCCCACCATGATTTTCACTGTCTGCTGAGCAGACAGTGAAAATCGCGACGTGTGCCACTGCACCCGTCGCACCCCTGCAACTCCGCCGGCTCCATTCGGAGCCGGCATCCTCGTTGCAGGGGCATTTCCGCTGGGCCGGCGGGCGCTCTTTTGGAGAGCGCCCGCCGGCCCAGCAGAAATGTATGAATGGCCGCCGCGGTCTTTTGACCGCGGTGCGGTCATTTGTCGGCGGGACCTTGGCGGGCGGCTGAATCAGGCCCAATGTCTGTTGTGTACAACTTCAGCAAAAATCCCATCAGAGAAGGTGTTTATTTTATTTTCAGTGTCGAAGAAACGTTTGGCCCCACGCCGATTTCCAGAATTATTCACAGGAAGAAGCCACGTTCATTGCAGTGTCCAGGATTTAAACATCTGTGTTGTGGAACATCTCCCGAGGGTGCTGCAGAATGCATGAGTCCGGCTGCGGATTTGTGATTCCACCTTTCTCTCATTGGCTTGCCATCACGAAAATTTAAGTTTTGGCTTTACTCTGAGCACCTTGCTGGGAAAAATAACAAAAAGACCATAAGGGTTCAGAATAAACCAAACCTGACTCCTAGGTCCAATGGCAACTAATATGAGAAATTGCACTTTTGGAACTTTCCCTCTTTCCTGGGCCCTGCGTAATGGATCAGCCCAAAATGTTTTATTTAAAGTTTGTGAAGATTCGTCAAATGGAGGCAAATAGACAAAATCTCCCTCAGCCAATCACAGTGGTTTAGATTTTGACTTTGCAGTTCCGCTGAAGTACCACAGTATCAACCGTCGAGATATTACTATTTTTGAACCTTTAATTTCGTAAAAATTGTTGAACTAATGTACAGCATATCACAAATCAGCATTATTCAGAGTGGAAATCTTTAATCAGAAAGGGTGCTTTTATGTGATTTTAGGTAAATATGTTCAGCTGTTTTTGGGAAATTAAAGGTTAAAAAATAGTGATATCTGGATGGTTGATATCGCAGTATTGAAGCAGTCTCACACTTTAAAAAAATAAATGTTAATTCTGACACGCGGAGGTAGTGGTTCCCTAAATTTTTTGCATTTCTCTAGGAGGTTTTGCTGGTTCTCGCAAGTGATCTACAGGCCCTGGGCACTTTCCCACTGTAAGTACAGTATGAAAGTGCCGGCACCCTCCTTCCCTCAACCTGGAAGTGGTACTAGCCCATGTGTGCATACTGGCACATGGGTGGTTTCCTATATAGATATTGGATCTGGCATCGCTTGCCAGGGTGTACATACTTGCACACGGGTATTCTAATATAGGAACTGAGCCTGATAGCGCAGGCCAGTATAGGCGCACTTGGCCCAGTATGGTGCCTTTATCCTTAGTGTCGAGCCTGCCTCTGCAGGCTTGTGTGTGTGCCATGGCACATGTGCCCAGGAAGTGCAGAATACCTATGCGTGTTCGCACTGCCCATGAAAGTTGTTCTGCCCATAAGGTAACATGGGAAAAAGAGACTTTATTAGGTCTGGCTGCAATAGCAGATTGCAGGGGAGCAGTCTCATGATGTTCAGTATCATTGGATACAGAATGACAAACCCCCTCTGACGGTAGAGAGGTTTTTTTATTAATTTAATGCCCTATTATTGCTACTTATATGAAGTAGGCATTTCTAGGTTCTAAAATACTTTGTGTGTCCTGTAAATTCAGCTTAATTCCACTGGTTGTGGGGGAAGAGCACATTTGTGCATTCCTCAAGCAACAGTTATAAAACTTGGGCATCCAGAACAACAGACCCATGCCATTTGGGGCCTGGGATAGATCGATTAGACAGAGGGGTTTCTGACACTTGGCCTGTCAGAGCAGAGCATGGCCCCACTAAAGATAATGATCAGCATTCCATGGCCTCGCGGCGGACAGGGACGACATCTGTGGTTCAGAGGAGAACCCTTTGAACCACCCTGAACTTCAAAGGCACACTTTAGTATAACTAGAGGTGCTACCTGAACTAGGGGAACTACCTGTCAGCAAGGGGGAGTTGCATCTATGGCAAGATGGGACAGGTACTGCTGGACTGCGTGGTGCGCTTGGCCAAGGGAGGCTCTTGTGCGCAGGAGGATAACTGTCTGAAGAAGTGATCCGCCCACCCTTCCTGTATTGTGGCTGGCCCGGGTTGACTGGCTGTTGCTGTTTAGTAAGTCGAAGGGTGCTCTCCAAGGGCCGGTTGGCCTGCCCTCTGTTCTCTGCAGAGGTCTCAGGGACATCAAAGACCTCTTGCGATGGACTTATATCGTCTGCCGGTATCATCTGGAGCGCATGCCCTCCCCTGTGCCTACATCGTATGCTGGACTCCACCTGGCAGCAGCGGTGTGCGCGTGGGCTAAGTATTGTGCCTGTAGACTGGAATTGCCTAATGCAGAGCTTGTCAAGTACTGCTACACTTCAGGTGAGTGGCCCTTCATCGTGGGGACCACTGCGTGCCGAAACGTCTTGTGGTGTGAACAGGATCACCCAGTGCAGGACCCCACAGGGCCTGCAGTTGTCAAATGCGTTGCATTTCTCTCATGTGAGTCTCGGCTGCACGCTCATTTCCTGCTGTGCCCTGTTCATCGGTGGCGACCCTCAGAGGTGGGGATGCCACTGGAGTTGTGCTATAGTCTGCTTCGTATGGCATGGCTGAACTTTCGTCAAAGTGTGTGACTGGGAGTCTGGTGCAACTAAAGTCTTCACGCACTAGTCGTTGTGCCTTTTTCCGAGAAAGTACCACATTGAGAATTGTCTTTTGAGTGATCGTATGGTTGGGAGTGACCCAGGTCATTGGGCCCCTGATATTGTGCCTCATTTTTGTGGGGGTACAGCACTTTTCACGTGGGATCATAACCACCTGGTGCAACTCAAGTCTTCATGCACCAGATACGGCGCCTCCTTGTACACGTCGTGCGGACCTAGTAACACTTCGTGTGAAACCTGAATGGGCGACATAAGTCAACATGCCCCAACAGTGTTCCTCCTATCTGGAGATGCTGGAATTGGTAACTATTTGGTAACAATGGATTGCCTGGCTGGGCGCAGCAGTGGCTAGTGGGTGGACCCAGTGATCCTCCAACTGAGTGAGCCTCCTACTGGGAGCTCAAATGTCCTTGCCAATTGTTACTGGATCGGCTGTTGTTTTAACTCCCCCACCCCTCCTCCTCCTCCTCCTTGCCCCCAGGATCCTGTGAAGTGTGACTTTGGGCATGAGCAGCCTAGTATCCAGGGGAAGGTTGACTCAATCTTTGACTCGTGGTCCGGCGGGATAGCTGAAGCTGGTTGGTGGGTGGAGCGCAGTTTGGGACCCAGGGTGCCTGCAGACACAGTGGCATCCATTAGCCGGATATCAGGGCACCGCATAAGTGTGCCAAGAGCTAGTGCATATGAGAATGTGTGCGTGTGTGTGCACAAGCTGACTGATACCCATGGCACTTCACGGCCATGCAGAGCAGATGTGTGGGAGTGAGTGTGTGTGAATGCGAGGCAGCACTGTGGTGGTGCTGGTCATGTTCTTCTGCTAGTAGATTGCTCAGGTTAGCATTTTGATTTACTAGTGTGGCCTAGGCTGCAGTAGTATGTGAAAGTGTTCCATCCTTTGTATGTACTTATTGCTGCTAATGTTGGGAACCAGGGTGCACCCTGAATTTATGTGTTACATTGAAGTTGGTAAACTCTACGGTAGGTGAGGGAAAGTATTGTTTTCTCACTTGTACATACTGTCATTGGTGTTTTCACCAATGACAGTATGTACAAGTGAGGAAACAATACACATTTGCGCCTAATATTGTGAATTCTATTGCTTAAAGTGATTTATGCCCAGGTTTACATGATACTCATGCTGTGTTGACAATGTATGTGTTTAATACAATTTTTATATACCTACACAGTGTGTGAAGTTTCATTTGTGCAGCTCAGCGTGGTTGTGGTTTGGAAGTGCTGTGCCATTCCTTTACACATTGCCTTTGTGATAAGCCTGACTGCTCTGTGCCAAGCTGCCCAAGGGTGAGTGCAGGTTATACAGCATGTGTAATCACCCACCCATGACGGGAGTGGCAGGTTCTGCCTGGCTAGTGCCTTGCCTCAGCCAACCAGAACATGGTGCCTTCAACAATAAACCACTCTGATTGACCAAGAGACTTTTTGTTTTTACTTGTGTCTGTGTGACCATCCTGAATGGCTGGCCACAACATCAAGAGGAAATGTTGTGGCAGCCATTTGAGGATTAGGGGACTTGGCTCCCGTAACCTGAATTTGAAAATAATTACTATACAAGGGGCTTGGGAGGGGTACCCTGACTGCCTGGCCCTTGTAGGCCAGAGGGACCTCCTCTGGGCCAAAATAAAAAGACTGTGCCCGGTTGGGGGTTGGGCACTCACAGGATTGGGCCCAGGGCCTGACTGCTGAAGGCCATACATTGCAGGGGGTTGACTGTCCACATGGGGGTTGGGTGCATGGCTTGGCCTTTTCAATGAGGGTGTTTGAGATGTCATTAGTGATGTAATCTCTAGGGGTGGGCAGTGAATTCTGTTTTCCCACTCTGCACTCCGTTTAGAGCCTGGAGTTCCAAAAAAACTCAGCGGAGCAGAGTTTTTCCTCATTTGCGCTCGCCAACTTAACAAGCAAGGAAAATCACCACCTCCCATCAAGATTCCTCAACACGGGTGGTCACGGATGGTCGCTACTGCCTGCATTGAAAAATCTTCTGTTCGTGTTGAATAAGTTGTCACTGGAGTAGAAAATCTACCTGAGCTGCAGCAAAGCAGTGCCCTCTTGCACTGCGCGTGGTGTCGTTGGCACTGATTTTTCAGCGCAGGACAAACATCCAGCACTAAAAATCAGTGCGAATGGTGTGACCTAATGCACTCTGCCACTTGCTGAACTCCACATAGTGTGGCAGTTTTTTGGTCACTTCACAGACCAGGCCTGGTCAACACTATGGGGGTCATTCCAACCCTGGCGGTCGGTGTTAAAGCGGCGGCCAACCCGCCAACAGGCAGGCCGTAAAAAAAATGGAATTCTGACCCTGGCGGGAACCGCCAACACAGCCCGCCACTTTAACACTCCGACCGCCACGGCGGGACAAACAAACAGCGCGGCGGTCACCGCCAACAGACAGGTGGCAGACAATGTACCGCCCACCCTATCAAGACCCACCAATCCGCCACCTTTTCCGGGGCGGGAGCCCTGCCGATAAAAACACGGCGGAAACAGAGCACAAACGGGAAAACGCTCACCTCTATACACTCCACGAGGAATCTGGACAGCATGGAACCCAAATTAAATATCCTACCAGCTATTGTCTACCTGCTGCTCTACCAGGAGCACGAACGCCGCCGCAGGAGACAACGGTGAGTACTGCACCTACGACACAGGGGAGGGGGGAGGAGAAAAGGTTACGGGCACACACATACGCGACCCCCCCCACTTCCCCCCCCCCCAAATCCCTACACACCAATGCAGAGCAACAAGTCAGAGTGACACCCCCCAAACCCCCCGGAATAATGCAAAGACAAAATAAAAAGATCATTAAAATTGAAGTATATTATAGCATATTTGAAGTTAAGTGAAATATGAAATCTATAAAATAAATATATTACAACATGAACAATATATACATAGTCCAAAAGTCCGGCACATATTGGCAACATTCCATTGTTCGTGGGCCAATGTGCATAAACACATGGGCAAAGCCCATACACGAGACCCGATTCCATTGGAGAGAACACTGCTGGGGCATCAGATAATAAAACCACAGGCACCTCAGGGGGAAGGGAAGGGGGGGCACCTCAGCCACATGAGTCCACGACGCCAGATCCACGATGGGCCTCCATACCCACTGTACCATCCTGGGGAGTGCAAAGCCACAGTCTCTCAAGTCTCTACAGTGGGTGGATTGCCCACTGTACCATCCTGGGGAGTGCAAAGCCACAGTCCATCAGGTGGATTACAGACTCCACTGGTTATGGAGGAGGCATGTTGGCCAGAGTGCTTCGTGAAGCCCTGCCCGACACAGATTCGGCCCTGCCAATGGGCCAGCGGTGCTTGAGATGAAGGGCCCAGCGGAGCGGTGCTTGAGATGAAGGGCCCAGCGGAGCGGTGTTTGAGATGAAGGGCCCAGCGGAGCGGTGCTTGAGATGAAGGGCCCAGCGGAGCGGTGCTTGACAGGAAGGGCCCAGCGGAGCGGTGCTTGACAGGAAGGGCCCAGCGGAGCGGTGCTTGAGATGAAGGGCCCAGCGGAGCGGTGCTTGAGATGAAGGGCCCAGCGGAGCGGTGCTTGACAGGAAGGGCCCTGTTCAGCGGTGCTTGTCTTGGCGGGGCCCTGTTCAGCGGTGCTTGTCACGGCGGGGCCCTGTTCAGCGGTGCTTCTCACGGCGGGGCCCTGTTCAGCGGTGCTTGTCACGGCGGGGCCCTGTTCAGCGGTGCTTCTCACGGCGGGGCCCTGTTCAGCGGTGCTTGTCTTGGAGGGGCCCTGTTCAGCGGTGCTTGTCTTGGCGGGGCCCTGTTCAGCGGTGCTTCTCACGGCGGGCCCTGTTCAGCGGTGCTTGTCACGGCGGGGCCCTGTACAGCAGTGCTTCTCACGGCGGGGCCCTGTTCAGCGGTGCTTCTCACGGCGGGCCCTGTTCAGCGGTGCTTGTCTTGGCGGGGCCCTGTTCAGCTGTGCTTGTCTTGGCGGGGCCCTGTTCAGCGGTGCTTCTCACGGCGGGGCCCTGTTCAGCGGTGCTTGTCACGGCGGGGCCCTATTCAGCGGTGCTTCTCACGGTAGGGCCCTGTTCAGCGGTGCGTGTCTTGGCGGGGCCCTGTTCAGCGGTGCTTGTCTTGGCGGGGCCCTGTTCAGCGGTGCTTGTCTTGGCGGGGCCCTGTTCAGCGGTGCTTGTCACGGCGGGGCCCTGTTCAGCGGTGCTTGTCTTGTGTTCCTAGGAACCAGATCTGGCCAATAATTCCCGCTCAGTCGCCATCCGACCTTTTGCTTGCGGGGCCCTCCTGTGCTGGAGTCCTGGGCCCGTGGGTGTCCTCCGTCACACCCCAAATGGGGCTGGTGGGGCCCTACTGGGCAGCTCGCCTGCTGCCGGACTTCTTCGCCCTGCTGCCCTTGTCCTCCTTGGCAGAATCTCTGGGGCCCTTGCCTCCCTTTGTGGATGGGCCAGGTGACGGTGCAAGGCTGGTGTCCTTGGGGGCAGCCGTCTCAGGCCTGTCGCGCCGGCCCTTCCCTTTTTTGGTTCTTTTCCCAGGGGGTGGGCTGGCTGTCCCCTTGCTGCTGGCCGATGTTCCTGCCCTAGGAGCTGGTGGACTCCAATAGCCCTGAACGATGGTCCTAGTAGGTGCAGGGCTTGTGGTGGCTGAGGTGCTGATTGGAGTCTTACGAGATGGAGAGGGTGGGTCAGTTGTTGGAAAGAGGTCAAGGTTGGAAAGGAAAATCAATTTAGAAAGACAGGGACGGGTAGTTGTAGTGGGTATGGGAGTGGAGGAAAAGGGTGTGGTTGTAGGTGAGTCAAGTGTGCTGTCTTTAGGTGCAGGTGCTTGTGACGGAGGCTGTCCTGAGGTGGATGGCTGTTGGGTGGGTGGCTGCCTGCGTTTGTGTGGTTTGGAAGAGGGGGTGACAGACACACTGGGAGAGGACACAGGGGACGTGTAAATGGCAGTGGGGGTGGTGACTGCACGTGTGCGGACTGTTCTGGTGGGTGTGGTGGTGATGGACGTACTGGCTGATGGTGGTGTGCATGCAGGTGTGAGTGGAGACGTCACAGGGAGGGAGGAGGGAGACGAGGAGGAGGGGGACACAGAGGAGGCAGTGGCTGTTGGCATGTGGATGTTGCTTGTGTGAATGCTTGTGAGATCTGTGGTGCTTATGTCTGGATGAGCTGCCCTTGGGTGTTGAGGTGTGTGCAGGCTGGTCTGTAGGTGTGTCTGGGATAGGCAGAGGAACAGGGGAGTGGGACTGGGTTGAGGAAGTTGGAAGGGGGAGGCTAGACACAGGGACAATTGCTGCCGTCAGTGCTGAGGCCAGAGCGTTGAACGATCGCTGATGGGCAGCCTGACCTGAATGAATGCCCTCCAGGTATGCATTGCTCCGATGCACCTCCCTTTCTAACCCCTGGATGGCATTCAAAAGGGTAGACTGCCCAACAATGAGCGTCTGGAGGAGGTCAATGATCTCCGCACTGAGGGCAGCAGGGGTAACTGGGGCAGGACCTGAGGTGCCAGGGGCGAAGGAGATGGCCGGCTTCCTGGCCGAGCGGGCACGGGCGAAAGCTGAGGGGCTGCTGGGAGGGCGGAGCTGGTGCGCTGGGTGGCGGCTGTACCTGTTGTTGCGGTGGGCACGGATGTTGCCGCCACCACAAGGGAGCTCCCTTCCGAGGACGTGTCGGTGTCGCTGACGTCTCCACGGGTCCCCGTTGTGGAGCTCCCATCGCCCTCCGTCTCACTGGTTAAGTCTGAGTCGCTTGCAGGGCCCTCCGGGGCCATGTGAGATGCAGCTCCCTCGTGCGCCGATGCCACTTCTCCTCCGCCTGATGATGCTAATGCACACATGAACAGGAAAACCAAAAAAAAAGGGGGGGAGAAGAAAGACATGTTGAGTGCATGCATTGGCGGCACCGTTGGCGGAGAGGACAGACACAGAAGCCCCCTGCACTACGCCGCGCACTCGGGGTACACTACTCAATTATTGTGACTTGGCCGACAAGTCTATGGACGACAAATGCACACATAGGTGAGCCCAGACCATGGATAGCTGTACTTAGCACCCTACAGAGGTGGGGGGCGGGGGCACAGGGCCATGCCTAACGGAGGGGCCTAGCCTACAGAAACCGCCCTGGCCTAGAGATAGCCACAGCCCTCCTCCCCCACCCAGACACCTCCACTGTGCGCTAATATAGCAGAATGTGCTGATACTCACCCCCTTGTGTCTGCTGTGATGTCCTCACGCGCCCATCCAAATCGGGGTAGGCCACCGCCAGGATCCGGGACATCAGGGGGGCCAATTGCCGACTGGCACCCCTCCTACGTTGGGAGGCCATCCCCAGCAGAGACTCGGCAGTCTTTCTGCTCCCGCGGCGGATGTCCTCCCACCTCTTGCGGCAGTGGGTGCCCCGTCTGTTGTGGACCCCCAGGGCCCGGACGTCCTTGGCGATGGCACGCCAAATGTCGATCTTCTGATGGGCGCTGACCTATGTGACATGTACAGGGTGGAAAAATAAATATCATCACTTTTCTGCATGGTCGATGTGAGTGGCCCCCCCTCCCCAACCTTGCCATGTGGTACATGCTCTCATCTGTCGTGCGTTGCACTCCTCATTCGCTCCCCTCCCCACCATCTTACATCCACCCCACTCAACACAGGCATAGCCCATACTACGTGCTCCCTGTGTACTTACCTGTTGGTCTGGAGGACCGTAGAGTAGCGCATACTGGCGGAGGACCCCATCAACAAGTTTCTCCAATTCCTCAGATGTGAAGGCAGGGGCCCTTTCCCCAGTCGCAGCAGCCATTGTATCTTCCAGACCGAGGTCACAGCAGCACTTGCAGTATAGGTCCTCTCCTGTGGATGATCAGGTCTGGAGTGATTAAGCAGTTAGAAAATGGCGGTCACGCCCGCGGCGGTGCGTACCGCGGCGGTGCGTCCCGCGACCGCAGGCGCACATCGTCATTGGCTCCTGAGACCCATGGGGTTCAATGTTAACCAATGCTGCTTTGCGCCGCGGTCTTCGA
Organism: Pleurodeles waltl; assembly: GCF_031143425.1. Taxonomy (NCBI): domain Eukaryota; kingdom Metazoa; phylum Chordata; class Amphibia; order Caudata; family Salamandridae; genus Pleurodeles; species Pleurodeles waltl. The sequence continues at coordinate 827,160,645 of NC_090436.1, forward strand.
CCGCCTACCGCCACGGTGTGCCACGCCAGCGCATTGACCTCACATCCCATTGTCACACTTCACAGGTCAGGCAGCCGCCATTTCAAGGGCCAACATGGCTTAATTTCTACTGCGTCACACAGGCCTAGGCCTTGCATTGCCACTCATACAAGCCATTCAATGCATAGCGAATCGTGTACTGTGCAAGCTGTGGTTACGTACCTGTGGGTTGCTTGACTCTGTGCTCCATGTTGTCCTTCCTAGGCACCGTCCGCTGGGACTTGCGAGGAGATGGAGGAATCCTCCCGTGTACAGACCGTTGGTGGACCTGTCCACAATGGAAGAAAGACATGTCATACTGACATACAGACTTGACCGAGCCACTATACAGGAACTGTGTGGCCAGCTGGAGCCAGACCTGATGTCCCCCATTCGCCAACCCACAGGGATTCCCCCTCTGGTGCAGGTTCTGTCAGTACTCCATTTTTTGGCAAGTGGATCATTCCAAACAACAGTGGCCATATCATCAGGGATATCTCAGCCTATGTTTTCTAAGGTTTTGTCCAGAGTGTTGTCTGCCCTGATGAAATACATGCGGAGCTACATTGTTTTCCCTGAGGTGGGCGATTTGGCTACAGTGAAGGGTGATTTCTATGCCCTTGGACATATCCCCAACATCATTGGTGCCATTGATGGGACCCATGTGGCTTTGGTTTCCCCCAGTGGAAGAGAGCAGGTGTACAGGAACAGAAAAAGTTATCATTCGATGAATGTCCAGGTGGTCTGTTTGGCTGACCAGTACATCTCCCATGTAAATGCCAAGTTCCCTGGGTCAGTGCATGACGCGTACATCATGCGAAATAGCAGCATCCCTTATGTGATGGAACAGCTACAGAGACACCGTGTGTGGCTAATAGGTGAATCTGGTTACCCCAACCTGTCGTGGCTACTTACCCCAGTGAGGAATCCCAGGACAAGGGCAGAGGAACGGTACAATGAGGCCAATGGGCGAACTAGGAGGATTATAGAAAGAACCTTCGGCCTCCTGAAGGCCAGGTTTAGGTGCCTGCATATGACAGGTGGATCCCTAATGTACTCACCAAAGAAGGTGTGCCATATCATCGTGGCCTGCTGTATGCTTCACAACCTGGCTTTGCGACGCCAGGTGCCTTTCCTGCAGGAGGATGGTCCAGATGGTGGTGTTGTAGCAGCTGTGGAGCCTGTGGAGAGTGAAGAGGAGGACGACGACGGGGATGACACAGACAACAGGGACACAGTGATACAACAGTATTTTCAGTAGCACACAGGTACGAATCAACCCCGCCATTTTACATTTACTTAAAGTCTCCTGCCTCTCTGCTGTCTGAGTTCCCCTCCAGTTCCTGTTAACTGAGTTGTGACTTTCCCTTCCGTTTTCAGAGCGGCGGGCCCCACTGCGTGACCTCTGCTTTGTTTGCCCATGGACTACAGCTGTGTGACAGTGGTATGTTGTCATCACAATGTAACTGAACATTTCTGCACCGTTATGTCTAATACATTTGTTCAAAATACAAGCAGACTCCAGATTTTTTAAGTGCAATAAGTGATTTAATTGAAGTGCTACATTTAGGAACATGATTGTAAAACGATGATGGGTGATGGTGGAGTAATGTCCATGGCAGAGTCCAGTTCTCAGTCTCACAGGTGCATTTTCCATATGCCTGTGGAAGGATGGAGCAGGGGCAGTTCAAGGTTGGACAGGGTGACAATGTGGGACAGTGGGATGACATCAGGGGGTATAGTTTGCTGGCAGGGGTCTTGGCATCCTACTCTGTCTTCTTGTGAGATCTCAGGTTCCGCTTGCGGGGTGGTTCTTCTTCTGCAGGAGGTGGGGTTCTGGTGGCCTGTCGTTGTGTGGGGGCCTCCTGTCCACTAGCGCCGGAGGAGGTGGTAGGCTGTTCCTGGTCCAGGCTAGTGACAGGGGCCCTTTGTGGTGCCACATGGTCCCGCAATGTGGTGACTATCTGGTTAAGGGCCACGACGATGGTCCCCATTGCGGAACTAATGTTCCTCAGTTCCTCTCTGAACCCCATGTACTGTTCCTCCTGCAGTACCTGGATCTCCTGGAACCTGGCCAGTACCGTAGCCATCGTCTCCTGGGAGTGGTGGTATGCTCCCATGATGGAGGAGAGGGCCTCTTGGAGAGTCGGTTCCCTGGGCCTGTCCCCCCCCTGTCGCACAGCAGCCCTCCCAGTTCCCCTGTTTCCCTGGGCCTCTGTCCCCTGGACCGTGTGCCCACTACCACTGCCCCCAGGTCCCTGTTGTTGTTGGGGTGGTGGGTCAACCTGGGTGCCCTGTAGTGGTGGACACACCGCTGATTGACGTGTCCTGGAGACAGAGGCATGGACCCGCTGGGTGGGAGCTGTGCTGGTGTTCCCAGAGGGGGTTGGGTCTGGTGTAGCCTGTGGCTGTCTGTGGGGAACCGACTGTCCCGAGGTCCCCGATGGGCCGGGTTGGTCATCTGGGTCCAGGGAGACAGAGCTGCTGTCATCACTGGGGGCCTCTTCTGGGGGTGGGATGGACATCTCTGGACCCTCTGTGGCGGTGTGGTGGCGTTCGGGTCCTGCAGGGGTATAAGAGTATGGTTATTGCTTCTGTGTGTGGCATTTCGTGTAATGGGTGGGTGGCCGTGTCCCCCAGTGCTGGCATTCCCTTGTGGGGGCTTTTGTGACGGTGGCTTGTGGGGGTGATGGGTGTGTGCAGTGGGCATGCTTTGGGGATGGGTGTCCTTGCTTTGGGGACGCATGCAGGGCTAGGTTTAGGGATGGGTGGAATGTGATGGTGAGCCATTTGCAAGGAGTTGGTGTGATGGGGGTGGGGGTGAGGGTGGGGGTATGATTTGGCATGCAGGTGGGGTGGGGGGAATGAAGTAGTGGAGATTTGACTTACCAGAGTCCATTCCTCCGCCTACTCCTGCGAGGCCCTCAGGATGCAGGATGCAGGATGTGCAAGACTTCCTCCTCCCATGCTGTGAATTCTGGGGGAGTAGGTGGGGGTCCGCCGCCAGTCTTCTGCACCGCGATGTTGTGCCTTGATACCATGGAACGCACCTTCCCCCGTAGGTCGTTCCACCGCTTCCTGATGTCGTCCCGATTGCGTGGATGCTGTCCCACAGCGTTGACCCTGTCCACTATTCTTTGCCATAGCTCCATCTTCCTGGCAATGGTGGTGTGCTGCACCTGTGCCCCGAAGAGCTGGAGCTCTACACGAACTATTTCCTCCACCATGACCCTGAGTTCTGCGTCAGTGAACCTGGGGTGTCTTTGGGGTGCCATGGGGTGGTGTGGATGAGGTGAGGGGTGGGGTGGTGTATGTGTTGTAGAGTGTGGTGAGTGTGGTGGTGTATGGTGTTTTGTGCGTGGAAATTGTGTGGGTGACGTTGTGATTTGCCTCTGTGTGATGGTCTACTCTATGCTGTACTCTCTCTCTCTGTCCTTCAGACGCAATTGTGGTCGTAAGGGTTTGTGGGTGATGTGGGTGTGTGTTTTATATTTAATTGGGTGTGTGGGAGTGGTGTGTGTATGTGTCTCAGGTGTGTGTATTTTGATTTGTCCAATGTGGTAGTGTTTTGTAAAGGTGTGTGTATTTTGAGCGCGGCGGTGTGTACCGCCAATGGATTACTGCGGTTGAAAGACCGCTGCGGGGATTTGTGGGTCGGAATGGGCTGGGCGTATTTCTGTTGGCGTGACGGTGGAGGTTTGGTCATCGCCAGTTTCCCGCTGACCTTTGGTGTGGCGGACTTTTGTTGTTGTCGGGTTTTTGGCGGTTTGCCAGTTGCGGGTCAGAATGACCGTGGCGGTTTACTGCGACCGCGGCGGTGTTATGGCGGTCTTCTGACCGGCGGTAAGCGCCTTTTACCGCCGAGGTCAGAATGACCCCCTATGTCTGTTTCTGTAAAATCAAGAGTGAGCACCAGAACGGAAATATTTAAGGGAACATGTATATTCGTAGCATAAGGTGCTACAGGAAAGACATAGGCCCTCATTATGACATCAGCGGCTTCCTCAGGAAACCACTGATGCCAAGGGCGGCAAAAGACTGTCCGCCATAATATGGCTACTGCAGGATTTCTGCCACAATAAGGGCAGAAATCCGGCAGTAGCCATGCTGGCAGTTGAGGCACCTGGGCGGTGCTACCACCTGCACCAGCCCACCAGTAGGACGCTGCCAGCCATATTTTGACCAAAAAGACAACCTGGCGGTGTCCTGCTGGTGGGGCGCTGCTGGCGGGGGCAGTGCCCCTTCCCGTTTCATGTTGGACGACCACCTCACCGAACAGGGTAAGTCGGCGTCCATCAGGGGTGGGGAGTGAAGGGTTGGGAGTGTTGTGTGTGAGTGTGTGGTGTCTGCATGTGTGTATGAATAGGTGTGTGCATGTGTGTATGCCTCTGTGAGTGTTGTGGTGTATGCGTGGCTGTCTTCATATGAGTGAATGCGTGTATGAATGTTACGGTGAGTGCGTGTCTGCATGTCAGTGTGTATGCGTGTGAGCATCTGTGAGTGAATGCGTGTATGGATGTTGTGGTGCATGGGTGCATGCTTCGTGCGTGTGTGCATGATTCTGGGGATGGGCGTTTGAGGGCAGTCTGATTCTAGGGAGGGCTGGGTGTGGGGGTGTTGGGAGATTGCTGGGGGGTGGTAGAGGGTTAGGCGATTGCTGGGGATGTGCGGGAGCCTTCTACCGGTGATAGGGAAGGAATTCCCTGTCACCAGTAGCCCTACCGCAATGGTTTTCGTGGCTGCTGTACCGCTCCGAAAACCATGGTGGTAGGCCGGTTCATTATACCGCTGGCGGTCATGTGTGGTATGAGTGGTGATGTGGCAGGTTAGTTGCGACTAACCCGCTATACAATGTGGCGGTATGCATCGCCAGCCTGTTGGCGGTGATACCACCACATTAACCCTTGTGGTCAAAAGACCACCAGGGTTTAAATGAAAGCCATAATCTCTCTGCATGTTTCCACACAGTCTGAGCTACAGCATTTTTATTGTGACTTTTATTAAAATGATCCTAATATCTTTCAGCAACAAATTATAATTTGCTTTTTGGTGTTGTCACAATACAGATTCAGCTTTTTTGCTTCATGTCTGCAACCATACTATCTTTTTCATATTAAAAGAGTAAGACACCATATACAGTGCCATAATGACCACTTGAGATGGAGGACGCATCCATTGACATGATAGCAGACTTGAGAGACCCATACCTACAGCTGAACATGTGTCACAGTACCACCACTTCTTATCCTACATGGCTCAACATAGCGAGCGTCACACACTCCTACTTGATGGGTGTGGCAACCAGGACTGTACATTCCTTAAATCACATCTGACTACGTTCATTCCAAGTCCAAGGAGGGTGACAGAGCACAACCATTCAGTAGTGACCTGACAGCTAACACTTACCCCCTTGTGGCTGCTGTGCTGCCTTCAAGCACCCATCCAACTCAGGGTACGTCACCACCAGTATGCGGGCCATTAGGGGGGTCAATGTCCGACGTGCACCCCTGCCTGGTTGGGAGGCCGTCCCCAGCTGTCCCTCAGCAGTCTTACGGACCCAACATCGCAGGTACTCCCACCGCTTCCTGCAGTGGGTGCTCCACCGGCAGTGGACCCCCAGGGTCCACACTTCCTTGGCAATGGCTCACCACAACCCTTTCTTCTGGTGGGCACTGACCTGATTAGGAAACAGTGAGAAAAGGGAGGACATGATGTAATGGTACCAATCCAGCAGTAAGCTTTGACGACACACAACAAACACTCAGTGCTCATGCACACTGGCACTATCCCACACATATCATGTGCATACTACACACCTCATCAGTCATGACATGTCAATGTGCACACACATACATCGTCAAACACCACCCAACATGTGGGACAAAGGATGTTGTATTGACCTGTTGGCCTGGAGTTCCTTACAACCGCGCATCCAGGAGTAAGACCCCTTCCACAAGTTTTTCCAGCTCCTCTGTTGCTGCAAGAGACAGGACACAGCAGCACACAAAGGGGAGATCTGTCTATCCCGAATGCCAGGAGTCAAGTGAGCTGTCCCACACAAAATGGCGGTTACGACTGCAGCCGCCATGACCGTCACCGCCGGCGGTGATCGTCATTGGTCCCAGTCTCCCATTGACATCAATGTTAACCAATGAGGAGTTGCACGGCGGTTCTGACCGCACTCCGCCATGACGACTTCCGCTGGCGGAACAAGGTCACTTCCAGCAGTCCAATGCATGCCGGACACGTGGATGCCATTTTAGTCTGTGACATTACTGTCCTGAGTTTACACAGCGTAACTACCTGCATGTCGTCACAAATACATTCTTCAGGTATGACAGACACATGTAGTGCGTGTCTAGTGACATTTCCACACTTGTCACAACTATTGTCAGCATATTTGATCAGTATAGTGGAACACAGGGAAGGTGTAGGTGTACATGTCCTGGATACATCAGTTCCCACAGGAATTATGTGCCATTGTCTAGTTAGGTACGGAGGGTGGAGTAATGTGTACTCCCTCAACATGACTGGCAACTTGCATGACTATTACATAATGACTGTCATGTGTCATACTGAATAGCCTACATTGTGAGAGATTCCAAGATTGTTGTTTGTGTCCCCGCACAGATTTGGCCACAATGGAGTGATGAGGAATGCACCAATTTACCGGCCACTCGTAGATCTTGAAACCATGGAAGAGCGCCACATCATCATGACCTATCAACTAAACCGTTTGTGCATCAAGAAACTGGTCGCCCAGTTGAAGCCAGACCTCCTGCCGGGTTTGAGGAATCCCCATGCCATCCCTCCAACAGTCCAGGTGTTGTCAATCCTGCATTTCCTGGTGAGTAGCTCTTTTCAGGTCACAGTGGGACTGGCTGCAGGGTTTTCACAGCCCAAGTTCTGTTAGGTGTTGCAGGATGTGCTGAATGCCCTACTCAAGCATATGCACAGGTACAGTAGGTTCCCACTACCACCAGATTTTCCCACTGTAAAAGCAGCCTTCTACAACATCTCAAATATTCCACATGTAATTGGGGCCATTGATGGGACTCACATTGCCCCCCTGGTACTGTCGCATGGGCTCTCATTATTCTAAATGAGACTATTGGATTTATAGGTAGCAGGGTTGTTCCTTATGTGGGGGACTAAGTCTTACCCACTTGGAAGGACCTCTGTCACCTCAAATTCGGTTTTGCTCCGGCTAACTAGCAGTGCCTCATCTCTCCCAAGGGGGAGAGATGATTAGGCAGCCGAGCGCATTACATCTTTGGAACTTCTCAGGGAAGTCGTGGTCACTCAGATCCAAACCAGCTCTCTCATTTACAGTATGATCTCATATACAAATGACAAAGGCAGTTTGAGTTTTATATATTGTTTTTAATAAAACTACTGTATTTTAGATAATTAGGCATGAGCCGCAATAACCAGAACCATACAACACAGTAGGATTGAAATAGTCACGATGAGAGTGAAACATAAAAACAATGCTATCATGGTGTTAACGGATTCTATTCTCCCTCAGTTAGTTATATTTCGAGCACAGCATGTTAAGCTACTAACTTGCCTTTCAGATTCCCCGGGGAGCCATCAACCCTCATACCTGAGCAAAGGCCTGTGATCTGGTTCAGCATCTGCAACAAGGCAGTCAGCGTCTCGTTGTGGTTCCCTGGTCGGAATCTCCCTCTTCCGTGTATTAGGACAAGGAAGTGTTTTTATAACTAACATGTCAGTGTGATCACAAAATGTCCCTACGCAAGAATGTATATCTGTAATCCAAAGACTAAACTCCTACCACGTCTATCGGCAATGTACCAGACTGTATCCTTGACTGAAGCACAGAGTGAACAAGAATGTGTTATTGAAACTCCAGTGCTGAAGTAGGCTAAACAGTGTGATATAAAAAATAAAACAAGACAGTAGAACTGTTTTTTTGAAAAATAACAGTACAAAGCTGAATAAAATGCATTTAGAGCAAAGTGCACAGAGGCTCTATACTGCGAGCAAAGGAATAAAATACATCCAGGGCAAAGTGCACAAAGGCCTAACGCCTGAAGCTAACGCGCAAAGGATACATAAAATTGACCACACTACAGTACCTCCGAGGATCAATGAACAGGTCTACAGAAACAGGAAAAGTACATATTCACTCAATGTACAAGTGGTGTGTCTTGCAGACCAAAACTTTACACATGTGAACGCTAAATTCCCTGGATCAGTACATGATTCCTGCATCCTGAGGAACAGCAGTGTCCCTGCAATGATATCACATCTACAGGGAGAAAGAGCCTGGCTCATAGGTATGTGTACTGCTCTCCATGTCAGACGTTTATACCCCTCATGACACAGTCAGCACTCCGCCTAGCAATGTTACCTATGGCCATGTTACCTTTTCCACACAGGTGACTCCGGATACCCCAACCTGTCTTAGCTCCTGACACCTGTGAGACATACAAATACATTAGGGGAGAACAGGTACAATGAGGCACATGGCCATACAAGTTGTGTGATTGAACGGACTTTCGGTCTCTTGAAAGCCAGATTTTGTTGTCCTCATGTGTCTGGTGGTGTCCTACAGTAAAATCCAGGGAACTTCTGCAAGATCATTGTTGCATGCTGCATGCTCCATAATCTGGCCCTCAGAAGGCACATCCCACTTTTGGAGCAGGGGGACATTAATGCTGGAGCAGTGTTTGTGGCCGGTGACTCTGATGCTGAGGGGGAGGCTGACGAGGATGAGGCACATGACAACAGGACTGACATATTCGTCACTAATTTCCTTGATGTACAGGTATGTCTGCATTACATATCATCTGCGCATGGGAGATGTATTGCTGAAGCCAATCTGTAGCCAGTATTTGCATGCATCCAGGTATGTGTGGGGACTAGAGCCTTACATATTGGTTAACGACCTTGATTCACCATGAGAGATAGTGGAAATGCACAGCTGCTAAGTTCATTTGTGGATGCTGGTGCCATTGCGGTACAGCCTTCTAGTTGAACTAAAGGTTTAGGGTCCTCAGGCTGCCTGTTTGGGGGTATGTTAGGGGGACTTATCAGTCTTGTCCTGCTGTGTGGGCATGTCATGCATTGTCATCTGCTGTGTGTCAAGTACCTGTTCCTGAATACTCAGGCTGTTGTGCAATTGAGGATGTTACCTATGTTTCATCTTTCCTGTCCCACACATGTGTGAATGCTAATGCAGACCCTTACATATGGTGTAGCATAGCTGCTTTGACACTCATCCTGTGTTTGTGTTCAACTGCTATTGATGTACTGTGGATTGCATTCCTTACAACATTGTACCTCATTCCATTTATTTATCCCTCTTGAGGTGACATAACTGTTTGCAGTCTGCTTGCTGATTTGCCTGTTGGCATAGGTGACAGTGGATGTTAAAACAACACGGATGTACTTACACACCTGCTGGAGTATCCCAATACATCAGTAACTTTGACATTTCTGTTGTGTAGACATGTGATTCTTTTGTTGTTCTGTAACATATTTGGCAATACAAACAATAAAGAAACATGCACCATCACTTGTGATACTAGGTGTTTATTTAGTGTAGAATTTCACAGTCCAGAGGAGTGGGGTAGTGCTCTAGGTGATGATCAGAGTGGGTGCTCCAGCTGTTAGGTTCATAGATCCTGTGTCCATTTGCCTCGGAATGATGAGACCTTGGTATTGGACAGCCAACAGGGTGTAACAGTGGCACACAAGGGTGACATTTCAGAAGAGGGATCACTTTCTGGTGGGGGGATTGGTCTTGGCCTGTGGTCCTGCAGGATGTCTGGATGGGTGACCTCTTTTACAGGGGGTTCCTCGGCTGCAGGGATAGGGGTGCTGGTGTCCTGTGGGTCCTCCTGCTGTGCCTCCATTCCAGTAGCAGGTGCTGATGTTGATGGCAGTGGTGTTGACTGACTACTGGTTGGTGCATGCTGTTTAGTAGAGAATGTCCGCAGGATGCCTCGGAATGATGTGACCTTGGTATTGGACATCAATATAGGCCAAAAGGGGTTGGAGGGACCGGGAGATTATATGGTCCAGTGTACAGTCTCCCAACTATGATACTATAAATAAAGGTAGACTGTTCCAAATCTACTCTGACTTCATAGGAGACCTGAACTATCAGGAGCAAGAGCCCTCATGCATCACAATGGATGACAAGCATCATCATCGGGAAATGCTCCTCACCAGGCCGGCTCTGCAACGCCTGGCGGGCTCCCCAAAGGGGGCTCTTATGCCGTGCTGCTCTACTAGAGTAAGCGTAATAGCTTACACCAGGAGTAGATTCAAAATGGAAGGAACAAAAAGACTATTAAAATTGGTTATTCATCGCACCAAAACATCAGACTTTAATCAGTATAGGGTGGATGAAGACCAAGGTTAAAAAGAGAGGGTGAGTGTCACATAAGAGTACAATGCTCAAGTGACTCTCAAAACAAAAAAGCCAAGGGGAACTATAAATTATATAGTGCCTCTACATATCAAGGCCAACATGTTTCGCGTCCTTACGGTCCAGCCGGATCCATCGACGCTTCATCAGGACCAAAGAAAAATGTAAACGTCTTCTCCAAAATGCAAAATCTGATATTATTGTTAAATATATCTAAATGCCCTAACTTAAAGGTGAAACAGTCACTTACATTGAAGTCACCTGGTCAAGTCAGGTCGCCCTAAAAGACAAAAATACATATATATAGGCCAGAGGAAACCAAAAATAGTGCTATACAACAATTGAAAGTAATAAGTGTACTTAAAATTGTGAAGGGTCACACGTCACACGTGAAAAGTGAGAAAACCCCGGGCAAAAAAGGCTTACCATCCCCAAATTTAAGAATAGGCTCCTTAGGATGCACGTAATGTGGACTCAACTGGTCACTGTTCATGGTCAATAAACAAAATATGTCCACAAGATATATGTGATATTCAATAATTAATAAAAGTAAACCAATATTGAGTGAAAAAAAGTTGTCACTGTAGAAGACCCAATAAAGCATTAAAATGTATTGCAGTAGTAAAGTAATTAGAAATTCCCATCTATCCACTCACTTACATGGTCAATATATCAACGGTCATTGTAATATGCAGCTTCTTAAATTCATCAGGTAAATAGCCCAATTACGAAGAGACACGGGATCTGCCGTGTCTTCGTTGTTGTTAATGGTGAGTAAAAATTATCTCAAATAAAAGGGAGAGGCGAACTTACATTTCAATGACCGGTCCTACGTCGTGGACCTACCTTCGATACGGCGTCGCTCATACATGCTATGCGAGCACTGTCCAAGTCGTTAAAAAGACGCTGCGGCGAGCGGGGAGGGAATTCCTTCCGGCTCGCGCGCGTCTCAGGAAGGTAGAAAGGAAAAACGGACGTGCGTTTACAGGAAGGGTAGTAAAAATAGAGAAGGGACAAACGTCTGTCGTGTACATGCTCTTGATCCGAGGACTTACTCGGGATCGGGAGCAGGGTTGAAAATACAAATCAAAGGAGCATCTAGTCCAGTGACATGAAAAATGTTTAAAAAGGATTTAAAAAAAAACATTTTTTATATTTATCTATAGAAGTACAAGGGATAATCAAAACGGAATAGTTTCCTTCTTAGTCAAAAAAATCAAGGAAAAATCAAGAAAAAATCCTTCCTGAATGGTCAAAAATAGTAATATTGACTGCTATTCCATATTACATAATGTAGGTCAACTTACTGATAATGGGATGACAGAGAGGTCAAAATAGTGGTTTCAGCTGTGGTTTTTCACACCAATGTACAGAAGATCCAATGGAATACAGAGTAAGATGATACTTGTTGATATTAGGACAGAGAGGTCCACGGAATATCATCATTCAATCCATTAATATTGGTCCCTAATTTAAATATCCATCTCTGTTCAATTTTGAAGAGGCCCCCTGGGTCATTGAGGCGGAGGTGAGGAACATCTAATACTACCCACCACATGTCGTCAGGTGTGTGGGGTGCTTCAAGGAAGTGGGCACAGAGTTTGGTAGCAATTCTTTTCCACCTAATATTACTTCTATGTTCATTGATGCGTAATTTGACAGGTCTAGTAGTCATCCCGATATAACGTAGACTGCAAGGGCATGTGATCATATAGATGCAGTTTTTTGTGTTGCAATTCGCGTGTTAAGGTGCCAAGTGCCTATAGGGTTTAGCTGTAACACTTTTAAGTGTCTGGTGAAAGGACAAACATTACACATGCCACAAGGATGATGTCCCTCCACTGGGGGAGATCCCATAGCGTTCTTTGACTAGGTATAGTGTGCGATTGTCGTGGTCTGGTGTGTACTACAATGTCCTTGATGTTAGCTGTGCGTTTAAATGCAAAGAGTGGTCTTGGTAGTTCACTACCCCCGCATGTAAGTATTGGCCATTGTTTATTTATCAATCTTTTGATTGAATTAGACAGTGGTGTGAAGGTGGAAACACACCTTAGTCTGGTCTGTGGTGTCTTCTCAATGGTTGTGAGTAAAGCGTCCCTGTTATTATTCCTAGCTCTCTTACGTGCCTGGTACACAATTTTTGAAGGGTAGTGGCATCTAAAAAGTTTGTCTTCCAGTATATCCGCCTGATGATCAAATTCTTGGGGTGAACTACAGTTCCATCTTAGCCGTAGAAACTGGCCTACTGGTAAATTAACCCGTAAGGATTTGGGATGGTGACTGTCATATAATAGAAGGGAATTCCGGTCTGTAGGTTTATGGTAAATACTGGTGGATAATTTACCGTTATTAATGGTGATCATCAAATCCAAAAAGGGTAAATGAGTGGCCGACACTGTGGCAGTGAATTTCAAAAAGGGGTCAAGGGTTTTGACCCAGGCTATGAAGTGATCTGCGATTCCTAAAGGTCCCTGCCATATAATCAAAATGTCATCAATGTAGCGTCGCCACAATTTTATAGAATTTTGAAAAGGGTTGTTCGACGGCAAAATATACTTTTTTTCAAAGTCATACATGTATAAACATGCTAGACTTGGTGCGAAAGTGCTTCCTATCGATTTTCCTCGAATCTGATGATAAAATTGATCCTCGAAGAGGAAGAAGTTCTCAGTGAGTGCGAGTTTAGCACAATGTATAATAAAGGAAACAGGAGTAGATAATGATGATGACACTTCCTGAAGGGCTGATTCAATGACTTGTAGGGTCGCTGTTTGAGGAATGTTAGTATATAATGCCTCAACATCCAAAGTAATGATCCCTTGTACAGTCCCTGAGTCGTTAATGGTTTCTATTAGATTCAGGACATCCTTGGTGTCTTTCAAGTAAGTAAGTAAGTAAACTTATGGTCTGATTCAGAAGGGTAAACTTACACTTTTGTGTAAGTTTACTATTGTTTTGTTATTCACAAACTCCGACCTTAAATTTTACTCAGTAATTTTGAGTGGAGACTTCACAGATGGGGCAGAACGGAACATTGCCCACATAAAATGATAGAAGAGGCCTATCTTTTTACATGTGGAGTCTCTGCCATGAGTGGGGAGTCTCTGCAGTCATAAAATTACTATTAGTAAAATTAAATTTGAAGTTTGTGAATACCAAAAAGATTGTAAACTTACACAAAAGGGTAAGCTTACCTTTGTGAATCAGGTTCTGAGTGTATCTTGTTGTTCGGTAATTTAAAAGAAAACATTAGCGTAGAAAACAGAAAGCCTGGTGAAAAGCAGAGTTGATGCGCTGCAGTTGTCCTCTAGCAGAACCCTCTATTTGCCTACAAGTTTGTGGTCATTATGGAGAAAATTCCAATTGATTCCAGTTGCTTATTGGAACTACTTATTAGTGTGAAATGTTCTCTTAGTTTGAATCTCAATTTTAAATTAACAAGTAAAATGTCCCTCTTTTTCTACGGGGCACAGTGTTGTCAATGTCAAGTGTCCACAAACACCAGATGCAGCAAGTGAATCCAGGAAAAATAATGTGTAACTGTTCAGCTACATTTCTCAATTGAGAGAACAGAACTTTTGTGCTAAGGCATATCATGCATCAGGTTTCAGTAAGAAAAACAGAAAAACTGTGGGAATGGGCTGCGTTTATGGATATAAATCAAAACACAGAACACAATATGAAACGGGGTGAATTTGTCAAATAAACAGATAAAGAATGAAAGGGCCAACATTTGGAGAGCAATGTCGGTGCTGCAGAGTTCATGGCACCCTAGTCAAGGTTCAAACTTGCACCCTACACTTCTCGCTCTTTGGCATCATTGCTTTTTTCCTTTCTCAGTGGTTTCCTATATTAGTCTTCCTCCTTAGTCTCCCTCCTTTGTTCTTTTTCTGCCTACTTTGCTCTGCGTGATGGTCTGAAGACGAAAAATAAGTCTCCGTCCCCAAAAAATGAGCGCTGATGCCTGCTTCCCACCTGCAACCACCGGCCAATTAGACTTTGAATATGGATTGTGAAATCTTTCTGCTCTCAAGTGTGTGCATATAAGATAGAGAAACTGCAGTGTCCTGTGGAAACAAGCGCCAGAACTGCCAGTAACCTTGAATGACTGTTATATTTTCAATAAAAGGTTTTAAGTAAAGGCCTAGTTTTCAGTGTTTTTTTCTATTCCATGTCTTTAGCCTCTCATGCAGGTCCTATTCTAATATATTTTGCTCACTGATTTTGAGAGCTTGTGTTTTAAAAATATTAACCTATTTGGTATTTTAATATGTTGCATGCACTCGAGAAGTGACCACTAAAGGGTCAGGACGAGATTCGGGTGTTATATAATAGAGCAAAGGGTACTAAATGTCTGGGTGCATTTTGACGTTCTGCTCCTTACGTCTGAAACAGTATATACACGGGGTCGGACTGGGACAGAAAATAGGCCCGGGCACCAAAATAAAAGTGGTCACCATTAGTGAATTGGATAGCTGTTTTGAACTTGTGAAAACATGCTGTACAAGTGGTTTGCAAGGTATGGAAGACTGCTTGTATTTTTGCTTTCTGTAGGCAATATTTTTGGTAATATTAGGGAAATCAACAGTGTAAAGCAGCCCACCAGACCATAAACAGGTCCACAAACAGCCAAAGAAAGAGCCCAAACACCAGCCAGTTAGACCAACCCATTGGGCACTGTCTAATTGCCCTGTGGACCAGTCCGATGCTGTATATACACCATGATTTACTTTTCATGATCTATTAGACAGCACATTTTTGTTGACTCCATACTTCAACATATATGAGAGTCCATTATACCTATAAGTGATGTGGTGTTTCACTGCTGTCAACATGATGATTCATCATTTGTAAATGTAGATTTGCTGTGTAGACTTACACGCCTCACCCAACCTTCCCCATAGTTCAAGGACAAAGACATCTAAGACTGAATTTACAAATGTAGAGTTACCACTAATAACTTTTCATATGTAGGTGAAGACATCCACCAATGTTGTTGAGACCTCTCTGTGGGAAAATGTACATATGAATATTAAAGTTTATTATTCCTAGAAATATGTAGCATATTTTAATGTATGGTATAAATGTAAATTAATTTTAAATATTTATTATCAATAGGGCTCCTGGTTTTTATGGTACTTATTTTTTTAACATGTATCCATATGTATGCTTTGACCATCTTTTCAGCATTTATTCACATTTATTTTGAGTTTTGTGAACAAATTAAGTTGTCTTATGTGTATTGCCACAATTATTTTACTGGTAAATGTGCACCTGTAGTTTGATGCCTTTCTGGTTTAAGCACAGTACAATGCCAAATACAATGAAACAATACACCCAAATGAAAATATTAGCATTATGACACAAGCAAATGTTGAGATATAGAGGCGGTCATTCCGACTTTGGCGGTCCAGGACCGCCATGTTGCGGCGGCAGTCATACCGCCTACAGCCTGGTGGTGAAGACCGCCAAACTATGACCATGGCGGTCTTCCCAACTGAATATAGTCTATACACCGCCAGTACTGTCAGTGTGGTCTGACTACGGCGGACGGTGGTAGGCACCTTCAGACCTGTAGGGAGCATGTTACCGCCAGACATATTATGAGGCTCCGGGGTTTCCGCCGCGGTCGCACCACCAACAAAATCCTTGGCGTAAACGAATGCTACGAAAGGAAACACTCATCTTCAGGAACACAGAGGTGACAGGTGCGGCCATGGAACCAGAACTCAAAGTTCTCCCACTGCTTCAGCTCGTACAACGATTCCAGATCCAGCGACGAAGACAACAACCTTAAGTACATACACCTAGCACACACTGGAGGGAAAGACATTAGTACACACCCACACACAACACACACAGGCGGGAAGCCTTGCGAGAGGCACACATACATGTACCCGCACACCCATATGAACACACACACACCTTGACATACACACACATACTACATACACAAACTACACACAGGGAGATGAAAAACCACTGACAGTAGAGCATGGTGACACAACTACAAAAGATACTCAGCAAGGGTACCTATTGCCCATTTCTAAATGTTGATGCACATTTAGCATTAACTACAATGCCACTTTGGCAGCACTTAGGCACCCAATCCCAAATATGATCAGCCACGTCCCAGAATACAGTCAGTACTCACCCCTTTGTGGCTGCTGTGCTGCCCTCAAATGCCCATCCACCTCAGGGTAGGCCACCACCAAAATGCAGGCCATTAGGGGGTATCAGGGTCTGACAGGCACCCCTCCCTCGTTGGGAGGACATCCCCAGCTGGGCCTCCGTAGTCTTCCAGGCCCAGCGTCTCAGGTCCTCCCACCACTTGCGATAATGGGTGACCCACCGGATATGTACCCCCAGGGTCTGCACTTCCTTGCCGATGGCAGGCCAAATCCTCTTCTTTTGATGGGTGTTGACCTGCATGGATGACTCAGACAGAAGATGAAAGTTATATAGACTGGCACCATACCAACAGCAGTGGACTATAAACATCAGACCCACCAATTGCCTACACATACCCATCCTCATGGTTCACACACCTAAATTCCATGCCCCCTGCATGCAATTACTCCCTGACCGACACACGTACACCATTCACCCTCACACACACCCCTATCACACATGAATATGGCATTGGGCTCACCTGCTCCTCTGGTGCCCCATAAAGCTGTCTTTACAGGGGTAGGACCTCATCCACCAGCCTCTCTAGTTCTTCTGGGGTGAAGGCGGGGGCCCTATAAACTGCAGGACGTGACATGATGGCTCCCAGAGACAGTACACAGCAGCTCAGCTTATGGAGGTCTTGTTTGCTAGAGTGTCAGGAGCCAAGTGAGCTAGGCTGCAGAAAACGGCAGTCACGGCTGCCGCGTACAGGACTGTCACCGCTGGGGCTGATCGCCATTGGCCCCAGTCTCCCATAGGCAGCAATGTTAGCCAATGAGACATTGCACGGCGGTTGCCACCGCTTACTGCCATGACGGCATACGTCAGCAGAATTAGGACACTACCACCTGTCCAGTGCTGCAGGTCAGGTGGCTGCCATTTTAGGCACATACCATGCCATTATGGAGTAAAACAAGTGCGCCATACCCCTTATACGGTTGATAGCGGGCTAGGCCTAAGTGGTGCCATCATGTGAGATGCATGACACAGTGACCCTATGTGGTTGGGTGTCTGATGACCAGCATTTCCAGATACTCATAGGCTGATTGGCAGAGTCAATGTATAGGTATATGGTATGACGCACAGGTACAGTGCAGTACAGGTCAGTCTATGACATATAGAACTTGACATGTGATGTATGTCAGACACTATTGATCAGGGGCAGCAATTTGCATCAAGGGAGAAGTCCATGCTGCTTCAGCATGCCCAATATGGTATGTGCCAGCAGTGTGCTCCATGTGGGCATTGTTAGGTGTGCAAGTTAGATGTGTTGTGCCAACATGAAAGGTGTGCATTTCACATTGTGCTAATTCTCCTCTCCATCCTAGATACGCTGTCCAGAGGAGAATGAGAAATGTACCAGTGTATCGTGTCCTAGTGGATCTTTCAACCCTGGAGGAGAGGCACATAATCAGGCCTATTGTCTGAATCGTCAGACCATCATGGAACTGTTTACACAGTTTGAGCCAGATCTATCGCCTGCCATATGTAATCCCTATGCCACCACTCTCACAGTTCAAGTTCTTCAGTGCTACACTTTCTTGCCACAGGCTCCTTTCAGATGACAGTGGGCTTGACAGCAGGGATGTCACAGCTCATGTTCAGTCTTCTGTTGAAGGATGTACTGTGTGCTGTTTTGAAACACCTGGACAGGTACATCAGTGTGGACGGGAGGACCCAGACACGGAGAGCGCTCCTCCTTTAGGGGTCCCCGAGGCTACAAAGAAGTGCCCCAGGGGCACCAAACAGAGCCAGCTTTCACCCCGAAGTACTCTGTGACCGCTGGCTGACGCAGAGAGGTCAAAAGAGCTAGGGGAGGGCGGTGATGGACGTAGAGAAACGGGGAAGAAAAAGAGCATAGAACTCAAGCAGCAAGAGAGGGATAAGGAAAAAGAAGATGCTGTGTTACCAAAGAGGAGACAGGAGGAGACAAGAAGGAAAGAGGAAAAAGAAAACAAACAGAGAAAAGAGGGGAAGGAGTGGAAAGGTGTCCCGGAGACACCGGACCTGTCAGGAGGAGACCCTAAAGATTGGAGACACCGTGACAACTCCCGCCACATCCCAGGAGGGACGTGGCTTTGCGAGGTATGGCCTCTGGGCTGGCATTGGCTACATAATAACACGGGGAGAGGCCTGGATCAAGGTTGGTGGGTCTGGGGGAAAAGAGGCGCACTGTAGAAGTTTCGATCAGCCTGAGAAACATGGGAAATAAGAGATTGGTGTTGTGTTCTCACTGCCTTTTTCCCTCTCACACAGACGGGCCCAACCATCCCTCTCCTACAGCTTAAGAAACCAAAATAATATAAGAACATCTTACCTGGCTACACCTCTGTTGTTGTCTCTTCTCTTCCTCGAGGTTCCTCTACCAACCGATCCACCACACCCTACAACTAGGAGGGAAAAGAAGAGGAGACATCAGTCAAAGACTCTAACTAGGGGAGGACCTATCTTGTGGCGCAACACATATAGAACAAGACAATAAAAATGGAAATACGCTCCCTAATCCGAGTCCTGTGGGCTACATGTATTATCCCTAGTACCACCCACATATTCTAACCTTTTACAATCACATTTGGCCCATGTGAAGGCATACTTCTATTATGTGGGACACATCCATCATGTGATAGGGGCCATAGATGGCACCCAAAAACCCTTGGTCCCTCCCAGTGCCAATGAACAGGTGTATAGGAACATTAAAAATGACCACTCCATCAATGTGCACTTGGTGTGTGTGGCAGACCAATGTATCTCTCAAGTGACATCCAAGTTTCCTGGATCTGTGCATGACTCCTACATTCTGAGGAACAGCAATGTCCCACACATGATGATACGCCTACAGAGGAAGAGGGTGTGGCTCACAGGTATGTAAGCATTTGGTTGCATGTCCCTGTTATGACAACTGTCATTCTGATGTTCCCGGTGGCTGTCCCCGTATTGTAACAGGTCCTACTTCTGTGCTCACAGGTGACTGGCTATCCTAACCTTCCCTGGCTGTTGACACCAGTGAGGTACCCTGCCACTGAAGGGGAAAACCTTTTCAATGAGGCCCACAGCAGGAAGAGGCGTGTAATAGTAAGGACATTTGGCCTCCTGAAGGCCAGATTCCGGTGCCTGCACTTCTCTGCAGGTGGCCTCCTCTACACTTGCCAAAGGGTATGCCAGATTATAGTACCCTGCTGCATGCTCCACAGTCTAGCCTTGAGACGTCAGATACCCTTACTAGCTGAAGAGGAGGAGGCAGCTGGACCAGCGGCTGGTAATGCTGACATGGAAATTGATGAGGAGGCAGATGAGGCAGGTGGAGCTGAGTCAAGGGCTGATTTCATAAATCAGTACTTCCAGTAACATACAGGTATGTTGTCTGTGTGTTTGCGTGTCTAGTATTTCAACATAGGTTTTTCATCTACGGTCCTCCTGATTTGGTATATAATTGGTGGTGTAATGTGCTCATTTACCCATTTGTGTGTTGTGGGAGGTGACTGACTGCATGTAAGGTGCAGAGTTGTATTGTATTATTTCTGACATGTGTACTATTTGCAATTTGAATGCATCACATCTCTCATGGAAAGGCCAGTATTGTGCAATGTGTCCTGCATACTCCTGTTCTCATGTCATTCCAGCTACTGACTGTGCACTGTATATCTTTGACACTCATAGCTATTGCTTGAGGCATGCATGTTCTGTATCCTTTGGTTACTGTGCACATTGTGGATTGTAGCACATGAGAGATGCCATGTACAGTGTTTGGTGATGTATTTCCTGCGACTGGTGCTGTAGAGGTGTTATCTGTTGTGCCCTGTTTAGTTATCTGCTACATTGGGTACGTCCACTATGGACTACATATGTGCTTTAGCTGCCATCATGCCTACTATCCTGATGGTGATCTCTGTAATGGTCTTTTTGCAGGTTGGATGTGTAGATTTACTCTGGTGTGTGCTAACTCTAGGGACTCCCTTACATCAACCCTGGCACATATCTGTTATACTGTGTCTGCTGCAGAGGATACCTCCCTCTGCAGTCCTTTACACTGCCTGTTGAATTGTGGCCCATTTCACTTTGGCAAATAGGTAAACATACTTTTGTTACTGAACAAATAAATACACAAGTGCAGTGGCTGTATCAATGGTGTTTATTGTGACTTGAGTGACAAATAGGTGATGAGAGGGGTCATGGCAGAAGAAATCCTGAGAGTAGGTGGCACAGCTGTCGGTAGCACAGGTCCAGTGTCCCTGGGCCATAGGAAAATGGAGTTTATGCATTGAACTGTCAACAGGATGTCTTAGTGGCACACAAGGGAGCGCCATCAGGTGAGGGTCACTTCCTGGCAGTGGATTTGGTCTCTGCATCTGCTCCAGCCGGATGTCTGGATGGACGTCAACGTTTTTGTGGGGGTGAGAGGTTCTCCAGCTACAGAGGGAGGGGTGCCTGAGGCCTGTGCCTCCTCTGGCAGGGCCTTCATTCTACTAGCACCCGCAGATGTTGAGGGCTCTCATGTGATGTGGCTAGTGGAAGGGGCCTGCTTGTGTGTGGAGGAAGCACTGGGGGTGGTGTTACTTTCCCTGAGCTTCCCTGCAATGGAGGCTATGGTGGCACTGTGGGTCTGCCACTGCTGCATGACCTCCTGGTGGTATTCTCTCTGCAGCCTCTGGTTTTCCCCCATCATGGATATGATCTGGCCCATCCTGTCCTGGGATAGTTGATATGCTCCCAGGACTTGGGAGATGGCTTCCTGGTCAGATGCCTCCCTTGTGCCTGTGCCCCTGGCACAGTGTGCCCACTCCCAATTTCACCAGGACCTTCATTGTTTTAGGTGTGAGGGGTCGCCTCAGGTCCCTGTACTGTGGGGCACACCATTGATTGACCAGTCCTTGGGGCACAGGTTTGGGGACAAAGGGTTGGCTGAGATATTGTTGCTACAAGGTAGGGGTTTGGTGTGGGCAGTGTGAGGCAGGGAGTGGTAGACTGACCAGGGGTCCCAGATAGGACAGACATCCAGCAGCGCTGTCGTCACTGGGGTCTTCATCCTGGGGAGGGCTTGCAGTCTCTGATAACCTCTCTGTTGCTTCTGTAGAAGGGGTACCTGTGGATGGAGTGAGAGAGAGTTACAAGTTGTAGGTGTGTGTGGTTATCTGTTAGTTTGATGCATACAGTGTCTTGACTTGATTCCCATCAATGACATTGACAGGTGCAGCACTGCTAACACAGTTTGTGGATGGTGGATTGGGACATGTGTACCATGCTGCTTGGGCTTGTTTGCATCAGGCCTGGTCACTTTAGCTCAGTGAGTTGGTTGTGTTCCTGTGTGAGGGTTCACGTGACAGGTTTGGCCTGTTAGCTGATAAGCAATCTGGCTTTCTAGGTATGTGATTGGGAGTTGCTGTACATTGCAGCTTTGTGTACAAATGGGAGGTGGGTATGTGTGGATGCAATGTTGTTTGTCCTGTCTGTGCCTGTTGTGCATGGAGTATACCTCCTTACTCTCTTGGTCAGGACTGGTCCATTTCAGAGTAGCGTCCCTGGATTAGAGGCCCTTTGGATTGGTAGCAGTGCTATGTCTGTGCCTGGATTGGTTTTCCATTGTGTAGGGCCATAACATTGCTGTCATTGCCATGTAGTGGTCCTCAGTCGAAGCATCCAGTTGCTAGTGCAATTGTTACACATGCAAGAGTTGTGATGTGACGGACACAATACAGGTTTTGTGGTGAATGGGCTAGTGCATTGTGGGAGTCATAGTGATTGTCATTGGAAGTGCTATCCGTACACTTGGCAGGGAGTGTTTGGGCATTGGGGGTGGGTGGCGATGTGACTTGCAGGAGAGGGGCATTAGGTGAGAAGGTGGGAGGTGTAGTGGGAGATGGAGTGATTTGGGAAGTGATTGGGTGGTGAGAAAGCATGTTGAACAGGACGACTTAGTGGCAGGGGAGTGTCAGTTACTCACCAGAGTCCAGTCTTCCAAGTATTACAGTCAGGCCCTCACAATGCAGGATGTCCAAAACACTCTCCTCTCACAATGTGAACTCTGGAGGGAGGAAGTGGGGGCCCACCACCACTCTTCATTACCGCCAGCTGGTGCCTGAACGCCATGGAACGCACCTTCCCCGTACGTCATCCCCCGTATTCTTACGTCCCCCCTTGTGCGTGGATGGCCGCCTACTGAGTTGACCCAGTCAACTATTCTCTGCCATGGGAAACGTCCGGAACAACGACGCCGGAACCACGACTTGCGTTAACAGGGACTCCCTTTTTCTCTGCCTTAATCACGCATGTGCTGGTTAAGGCAAAGAAAAAGGGTGTCAGCATCAGGGGAGGATGCGGTCAGGTAAGTGGGTTAGTTTTTAGGGTAGTTTTGTTTTTAGGGCGGGGTGAGTGGTTCGAGGTAATTTTGTATCTAGGGCAGGTGGAGGGGGTCAGGTTATAACGGGGCATGGGTGGGGGTTGGAATAATTTTGTATTTAGGGTGGGTGTTGGGGTCAGGCTTTTAGGGGTGGGGGTGTGGGGGTTGGGCTAATTTTGTTTTTAGGAGGTCGTGGTAGGACGCGATCAGGTAAGTGGGGCTAGGAGAGGATTGGGGTAGTTTTTAGGGTTGGGGTCGTTTTTAGGGGTGGAGCAGTTAGGTTATTTTTTTTTAAGGGGTGCAGGGCTAGTGTACTATGGTTTTTAGGTTGGTTTTAGGTTGGTGTAGGGGGTCAGGGTAGTTTTTTATTTAGGGAGGGTGGGGGCTGGTTTTTCGGGGCAGGTGTGGGGGGTTGGGCTGTTTTGATTTTAGGGTGGGGGGTCCGGGAACTATGGTTTTTAGGGCGAGGTGGGGGGCCGGGGTAATTTTATTTTTATGGGTGGGGTGAGAGGTGGGTTTTTAGGGGCTGGGTGGGGGTGTTCGGGGTAATTTTGTATTTAGGGCAGGTGGAGGGTTAGGTTTTAAGGGGTGGGGAGGGTAGTCGGGGTAATTTTATTTTTAGGGGCGAGGTAGTTTTATTTTTGGGGGTGGGGTTGGTTGTTTTTAGGGCAGGTGGGTGTCAGTTGTTTTAGGGAAGGTGGGGGGTTAGGGTAGGTTTTAGGGCTCAGGTGGGTATCAGGGTTGGTTTTTGGGGCGGGTCGGAATAGTTTTATTTTTAGGGTGGGTGGGGGGTCAGGGTAATTTAGTTTTTCGGGGTGGGGTAGTTTTATTTTTGGGGTGGGGTCAGCTGATTTTAGGGCGGGTGGGTGGGTCGGTGGGTCGGGGTATATTTATTTTTAGGGTGGGTGGGGGGTTGGGGTAATTTTGTTTTTTGGTGCAGGGTAGTTTTACTTTTGGGGTGGGGGTCAGTTGTTTTTAGGGTGGGTGAGGGGTTGGGATAGGTTGTAAGGCTCAGGAATGGTTGGGGGGTATTGAGGTCATTTTTAGGGGTGGGTGGTGGGGTCTGGGTAGTTGTGTTTATAGAGTGGGTGGGGTGGGATGCAAAAACCACAGATGCTGTTCGTCACATGCCTTTACTAGGCATGCCTTTACAACGAAAAATAGTTATAAAGGAATGCGTGGTAAAGGCATTTGTGGAAGCAACTCGGTCGTTGTTCCTACCACGTTGTTCAGGCATGTGTGGTTGGCACATGCATTGGTCCAACATACATCCCTCTGCCATAACTCCATTTTCCTGGCTATGGAGATCTATTGAACCCGTGCTCCAAAGAGTTGTCTCTCTGCCCTAAGGATTTCATTGCCCATGACCCGCAACTCATTATCAGTGAAGCTTGGGTGCTTTTGGCATGACATGGTGGTTGTGTTGGGGGGGTGTTGTGTGTGGGGGTGCAGTGTAAGGTGCTTGGTGGGGTGGGGGTGTTTGGCCTATGGTGTCGCGTAGGCTCTCATTATCCTAATGAGACTACTCGATTTTGAGCAGCAAGAGCGTCCACAGTGTGGGAGACTGAGTCTGACCCACGGTGGGTGACACCTGTCGCTCCAAATCCGGGCTTTGCTCCGGCTAACCAGCAGTGCCTCATCTCTCCCGAAAGGTAGAGATGATTGGGCAGCTGAGCGCATGACATATCATACTTCTCAGGGAAGTCGTGGTCACTCAGGTCGCATCCGGTTCTCTCATTCACAATTCGGTCTCATATAAATGAAAATAAGAGCAGTATAAGTTTTAAAGATTGGTTTAGTAAAACAACTGCATTTTAGATAGCAAAGCTTGAGCTGCAATAACCAGAACGACACAACATAACAATATTAAAATGGTGACGATGAGAGTGAAGCATAAGAATAATGCTATCATATTGCCACAAAGTCGATGGACTATTTCCTATCTAATCATCTTTCGAGCACGGCATGTTAAGCTCTAATCCTGCCTTTCAGGTTCCCCCGGGAGGACATCAACCCTCATACCTGAGCAAAGACCTGTAGTCTGCGTTAGCATCTGCAGCACAGCATTCAGTTGTGGTTCCCTGGTTGGAATTTCCCTCTTGACGTGTAATGGGACTAGAAGGCGTTTTTATAGTTAACACAGCTGATGTTCTAGGAAAATGTCCCTATGTAAGGATATGTATTTTCTACGAATGTTGGAGTATAAACTTCTACCACGTTTACCGGCAATGTACCAGACTGTAGCCTTGACTGAAGCACAGAGTGATCAAGAATGTGTTGTTTGAGAACATAGTGCTGGGCTAAGCAAAAACAGTTAGATAGATGAAAACTAAAACAAGACCGTAAAACTGGTTATTGTAAAATTAACAGTGCGAAGCTGTATACAATATATCTAGGTCAAGGTGCACAGTGGCATAGTGTGTTAAACTAACGTGCATGGAGCTATAACTAAAATGGCTACACAACACCCTCCCCTTGTCGTGAAAGTGGTTCAAAGCCAAAACTAAAATTTAATTGCTAAAAGCTCAACCTGAGATATATATAAACACCAAGTCAATTTTGACAAGTTAAAAGGACACACAAGCATACTATGTGGTAATTTAAAGCATGAGTATGTGGCTTAGAACCGAATTCAATGAAAATGAAAATTTAGAAAAGTTCCAAATCAAGCACGAGTCATGGAAAGCAGGAGATCTTCCACTTCGGCAAGTGACAAAACCGGAAAGTCAGTGCCAAAACTGATCGAGGATCAGGTGTGTTCCACAGCCCCAGTATCAACCAAGGCGGCATCCCGTGCAGTGCCCATTGATAAGTTGATGGCAAATTGCTCCAGGAAGGGTAACTCATAAGTAGCATCACGTAGCAACCGCAGCCTCAGTGCGCATGTCTGGTGATGAACCCTCAGCGAGAACATCAACAGATCAGCTTCTATTGCCGGGGGGCGCTGCTGTGAAAGACAAACTTCCAGTGCATGTTCAAAAGAGCACCAAAGGCACCGGAACACGGGCTGCACACAATACAAAACCGGTCTGAATGACAAGGACCAGTCGCACTCCAAATGTTCCAGGAGTGTTGCTCCAAAATGCTACATCATACGTTCACGACACAGCTGCGCTGATGGGAGCGCCGTCATTTGTCCTTGTTGCGGCGGGACAGCCATTGTGCATAAACAACAGCAACAGCAAGATGCCAGCTAATAAAGTCAAAGTTATCGGAAATCCCCCAATAATACCACCAAAAATTGAGTGGATAGCTGAAGGTATCAAACCGAATATGGAGGAAAAGGTGTGAACAAAACCAGAACCGACAGTTTTGAAATAATGTGCTAATCCAGTTGTGCTGGATGCATTAAATATTCGTCCCACGAGCTCACCAAAGTGTCTCAGAAAGTTCGTATTTAACAGGGACTGTATTTCTGCTGATGACTTTGCCACTTGAAGTGCGTAGGTCTTGCGTGCAGATGTAAGGGCCACATGCTTTTGAAAAAATAAATACCTAACTTGTCAAAATTCCCGTTCGAAGTAGCAATGTAAGGCCAGATATCAGCTACCTCCTTAAATTTAATGGGGGGAAACAGTATGTTCCTGCAGCATGTAACAAACTTAGAGACCAAAACAACGTAAACTATTACTGGTCGCATGCCACAACAGTCTTCACTATTGAGAAGGACGCAGCTGCCGTTTGAAAGCACCTGGAACGTAGGTCTAATCAAGGGGACTGGAACTCCCTTAAAATAACAAGCCAAGTTTGCAGCTGAGGCGTTACACCCCCCATGCAAGGACAGCTGTTTACAAATCATCGAATGGCTGAATGAAGTCTCGCATTCACTACCACTAAGAAAGACCTCTTTCATGCCATTAAAGCATTTGTACGAGAAGGGAAGCTCTCACACCTCATGGATGTAACTATCTCCCAGCTTTTCATATCTGCTACTGGAATGTGTTTTAAACAGGAGGTGAATTGTATTGTTAAAAAAAGGCAGATTAATAACCCCGTGTATTAACCACTCTGCCGGTGGTATTTCGGCCACAGTAAAAGGCAACTTCTCTAATTTCTCGATGTTAAGCATGACATAAGTCGCTTCCTTTTTTGGCCATTAGTTGTTGTTGTCGCGCTAGATTAAAAGAAGAGAATATTTCCCTTGCATTGACGTGCTGCCATGGAATGCGACCCGCCTTCAATGTTTGAAGCGTCCAAGCCAACTGCATTATGGACCTGGTCTGACTCTGTCCATGGTATAGAGAGGACATATCAGATTGTATAATGTCTATAGCAGATGAGACAATGTTGTTAATTGTATATATCCGGTCGGACAAGGTGTTAATCCCATTATCCACAACAGCTAATGCCTTTTTCATATTTTCCTGATCTATTTGCCTTAACCAGGCAGCAGCATCTTGTTGGGAAAGTTTCCACATTTCATTATATACTGCATATAAGAAACGCTTCCTACATGGTATTCTGGGGCCTGACAAGATATCTTGTAAGTTAGTGGTGTTAGACAAGAGATTGAGGTGTGCTTTAACCGCGTTTAGTGAGGAGGATTTTAACCACTGTTGGCATAATTTTCCTACACTATGGGGGTGATTCTGACTCTGACGGGCGGCGGAGGCCGCCTGCCAGAGTTCCCTTCTCCAAAATACCGCTCCGCGGTCGAAAGACCGCTGAGGGTATTTTGGGTTTTGCACGGGGCTGGCGGGCGACCGCCAAAAGGCCGCCCGCCAGCCCAGTGCAAAACACCCTTCCCACGAGGACGCCGGCTCAGAATTGAGCCGGCGGAGTGGGAAGGTGCGACGGGTGCAGTGGCACCCGTCGCGAATTTCACTGTCTGCAATGCAGACAGTGAAATTCTTTGTGGGGCCCACTTACGGGGGACCCTACAGTGCCCATGCCATTGGCATGGGCACTGCAGGGGCCCCCAGGGGCCCCACGACACCCCATACCGCCATCCTGTTCCTGGCGGCAGAGCCGCCAGGAACAGGATGGCAGTATGGGGTGTCAGAATCCCCATGGCGGCGCAGCGAGCTGCGCCGCCATGGCGGATTCTTTTGGGCAGTGGAAAACCGGCGGGAGACCGCCGGTTTTCCACTACTGACCGCGGCCAAACCGCCGCGGTCAGAATGCCCTGCGGGGCACCGCCAGCCTGACCCCTATATGTTGTAATGATATCTGCATGTTCTGGAGATATATAGCGAGGGTCTGGCCTACTCGTCTTAAAACCCCCGGAGGAGTTAACAAAACGTTGATGACACCCATTGGTATCTATGGGCCACAATAACCACCCGCCTGGATGTGTCAGTGAAGCATTAAACGTACCATTCTGGACCCACTCATCGAGCACATCTTTAGTTGCATTCGTGTATTTTTGTCATGTATTAAATTTTACAGGGGACGGTATACTGGGCATGTTCAATTCCCTGATTGTTGCTAAGCCTAGACAACTAGTTTGTTGCACTGTTTCATTTAAAAAGATCATTGGAACAGGAATGAGACATGCTCTAAACAATGTTTCTTTTCCCTTGATCTGCAAATTTGTTGTTCCCCGGACACTTTTCAGATCAATTGATTTGGACCAATATTCATAGCCTTCTATTGATAACCGGGAAACAAAAGATTCCGAATATATAAATTTTGTATTGGTGAATAACATGTGTATATCCTTAGTAGAAGGTACTTTAAGATAATATGACTCAGCATTCTTTTGATTGAGCCCGGAAAAATATGCCAACTTGTCAGTATAAGTTTTAGAACTCCCTTGCGGTGGAGTTGGACAATGTTCCCATTGCGTGTAGTTAAATATCGTTTTGGGACTACTCGCTCTATGTATGAAGTGGTGCCCATAATAATTATAGCAAAACATATCACCATAATTTTCTTTGAATTGGTAAACATCTTCGTTTTCAAAGACAGTATAATATTGTAATTCTGTCATCATAGAATCAACTGTTTTCACATCCCAAGCATCAGATACAATGCCTGATATTACTATATCATTCATCGATAATTTGAGCACATACGGTATTTGAATAATTTCTGTGGGACCATATATATCAAACTTTACTTTGTCCCAAACAATCCCATCAGGAATTGGCACCACGGAAATGTTCACAAACGAAAAGTCTCTTCGGATCTTATGTGATAAAAAAATGTGGTTTCAAAACCTCCTTCACCTGTTCAACTGCTGATCTTTCAGGAAGAAAATGACCACATATTAATAAGAAAAATGTAATAACAAAACCAATCCAAACTAGAAATGCTAGGACAGTCAAATAAAGCCATGTATAATTCCATGGAAAAATAAAATAAGTTTCTTTAAGCCAGTTTGTTAGCTTACGTGCACTTGACAAATCAGCTGTCGAAGAGGCTAATGAGTCTGAGAAATCATCGTAGTCGGCAAAATAAACAAAAGGCAGTTTGTGCAAATGGCGTAGCCGTTGTCAGTGGTGGAGTTGGTGTTTCCTGTGGTGGCACACTATAGACAGCACTATCCATTTGGCTTGTAGTTGAATTGACTTGTTCAAATGTTTCTAAGTTAGTTGATGTTAGTGGAACTAATGCAAGATCATCTTCCACCCTCCCCAAGCTCGGAGAGGTTTCAGTGTTGGTATAAACAACTTGTATAGGAACTTCGTCACCAGTAGTGAGAGGGATTCGGGAACTACTGGATGTTCCTCTTGGTCGGCTGTGCAGGATAGGCCACATGGTGTAGTTTGACATTATCAATGGAGACAAAACGATTTTCTTTGGCACCTGCCAATGCCAGTAGAATGACAGTTCTGGTACCGTGTATCCCTAGTACAGGGATTGGTGCTCGATAAGAAGGGCCAAATTCCTTTTCACTGCAACTTTTTCACGTACAAGATCCCCAACTCTAGGAATCCAGCCGGTAGATGTTACTGGCACATCCTTAATTCCTGTGGAGGCTGCATTTTTGGAAGAATTATCGTCACGGAACTGTTGCAATTCCTGTAAGACAGTGACACGTTCATTTATGTCAAAAGGTGTTTTTGCTGCCTCCACGCCAGGGCCGTCAAGATCCGGAACAAACATACGAGTTCAGAACAGGCACTCATATGAAGTACGACCCCCCAGGGACCTTCTAGGCAGGTTGTTTAGTTCTCTCTGTGCTCCATATAGGTGATTAAGCCAACTATGACCCGTACCAAAGACTCTGGCTGTTAAGGATTGCTTTAAATCACGGTTTAATCACTCCACAACACTATTTCCCTCGGGATGAAATGGAGAAAAGTACTGCAGTTGGACCCCCAAGGAAGCCATGGTGTCCCTGAATGCCCTTGATGCAAAAGCAGGGCCCTGGTCCGAATGGAACGCCGCAACTGCATATGTACAGATAAAGACTCGCAAAGCTTTAATAACAGTCCGAGCGTCAGCCGAGTGTTGTGGCCACACCCATACAAATCTGGAGCATGAATCAACAGTGACTAATATGTATTTGTATGCACTATCAGGTGTTAGGGGACCACAGTGGTCCAAGTACACACATTGTAACGGCTTGTTTGAAATTAAGAGGGGTGTCTGCGGCGGGCGCTTGGCCGTGGAAACTTTGATTTGTTGAGAGATGTCACAACAAAGGACATACTGCTTAGTCTCCTTGTAGAGACATGGCCACCAATAACGGGCCTATAAGATTGAAATTGTAGCCGCCACACCAGCATGTGCAGATGCCACCCCCTCATGCGCTGCTTTAATCAATTGTGGTCTTATATCTTTGTTAGGGATGTCTCGTACGCCTACGCCAGGTATCTTAACTTCAGCGTTCAGCATACTTCCCATATGATAATGATATTTGTTAGGAAATCCTCTAGGATGGGGCGTACCATCAGCTGTAGCTTTTATGGCAGCCCAAATGTCTGCGCCTGGTTTGGAACTCGAGCGAGTCACTGCAGCTACAGTGGCTACTGCCACTGCTGACTTTGCGGCTTCATCAGCCAATGTATTTGCAGCAACGTGTATTCCAACGCGCTGGTGTCCAAGTGAATGCACAACATGAACATTCGGTACCGTCTCTTTCAGATCTGCTACTTTCCCCCACAGCTGTCTGTGTTTAATGGTGTTGCCTTTGGAGTCTCTGAAACCATTCTGGCGCCAATAATGCAGGTATTCATTAAAGGACTGGACACAATAATATGAATCACAAACAATCAGCGTAGGCTGTGCCGGATCCGTGTGTTCCAGTGCCATCAGCAGAGCTTTTAGCTCAGCCAATTGTGCTGTACAATCAGCTAAGGTCTGTGTAAAAGTATGCAGAGGACAAAATGTATCCCCTTCCATATAGCCACTTACGACTGCGCAAGCAGCAGAATATTGATGTTTAGTTCCAATTGCAGGTTGTGCAGAGCCATCGGTGTACATGACTCTATGATATTGATCAATAGGCAAGGTGTTTGCTGGAACTGGATATTCTACTTCATATTGCAGGCATTCCTGAGTTTGTAACTTTGGGTCAAAAATGTAGTCTACATCAGTGGCTGTTAGAGACATGGCCCATTGTAGCCAACGTGGAAGTAGTGCTTTAGCATTCGGAACGCTAGCTTTTGTAACAGCCTCTATGGCTGGGATCAGAGAAACAACAATAATGCGTTTCCCTTGGGTGAGAGGTCTTTCTTTAATAACAGCCATCTGCACAGCAGTGAGAATTTTCTCAGTGGGAGCAAAGCGTTGTTCAGATGCTGAATACAAATGTGATTTGTATGCAATCGGGAGTGTCTCACCTTCATTAAATGTCACATAGGTGAAACCGATGGCCCCAGCTATTACTCTGATGACCAAATGTGTTTTGTTGTCCCTTGTGTGTAAATGTTGTGCTGCAAGCTTGTCTGTCTGCAATTCTCTAAGGATGCGTGTATGTTCAGTTGTCCAGAATTTACTTGAAAAATCGGGACATATTAAGTCATATAAAGGTTTTATGCGCGTAGCTTAATCTGGTATGTATGTTCTGCCAAAATTTAAGAAACCCAATAATGATTGGAGTTTTTTAATCATATTCGGTGGTTGTAACTGTGCGCACTTTTCTAAGAATTGTGGCGCTAGGCTCTTCCCTTTACTTGACAGCTCATATCCTAGAAACAGGACGCTGAGGAAGGCAATTTTTGTTTTTTTTAAAGTTACATTTGTAGCCAAATTCGGCAAACCCTACAACAATGCGGGCTACCCATCTTAAATGTTGTAGTAACTCATCATCCGTGAGATATATCATCTACATAGGACAATGCTTCAGGGTCAATCTCGTATAAAATGGCAGTGACAGGAGCCGCGAACAGTCCTGGACTGTTCTTATACCCCTGAGGTAAACGACAGATTTTTTTCTGAGAGCCCAGTGCACTAAAGCTTGTTAAGTCCCTGCTTTCAGGCGCTATATTCTGGCAGAAAAACTCATTGGAAATGTCTAATGTTGTTTTGTGTTTTTTACGCACTATGTTGATCATTAGTGCTATGTGAATTTTGTATAGCATAGGTCCGTGTATGACTGTTTAAATGTCTGTAGTTTAAGACTATTCTGTATGAATGCTCCGGTTTAGCTACAGGGTATAAGGGGTTATTCATTGGTGAGACACAGGGTTCAATCACACCCTGGTACTCTAGTTGCGTGAGTATTTCTCTTACTGGTGCTTTCGCTTCAGATTTTATAGGATACTGCAGTTGTGGCTGAGTTTCACTTTTAATGGGAATTACTTGGTAGGGGGAATCTTTATTCCACCCTACTTGATTTCTGTATAATGCAGGTGCTTGTGCCAAAGCCCATTCAATGGAATAGGATTCAGCGAGTTCCTCTGGAACAAGGGGCGAGAAGGAAGGCTTAATGACATCTTCTCTATATGGGCAGGTACTGACAAAGCCAGGTGGCCAATCTTGTTCGGCCAACAGGACATCATATACTTTTACTATGTGATCCCAAAAGATTGTGTTTATTATGCGTTCAATGTCTCCTTCTAACTGTAGCGTTACTTTGTACACCCTATCGGGCTTGGAGACACGCATGTCCGCTGTTTCTACTTGTATAAAGTCATCAGTTGCTTTCACCTCCAGATGCTCTAGAAGATTCCGGCGAACTATTGTGACCTCTGCTGCGCTGTCTAGCAATGCTAGAGCCCAATTCTTGTTCTTCAAGATGACCCTTTTCCTGTGTGGCATGTCGAATTACGACTGCTGCCACTTTTTTCTTTTTAAATTGTTGTTTTTGTTGGGCAGGTTTCTCTTCCTTTTTTACAGAAACCTCCGAAGAGCGTTGTGATTCCTGTCTCGGTTTCACGTACTCTGTTCTTTGCTCTGATCGCCCACCTCTCTTATTTCTCTTTTCCGATAAGTCCTGAAAGGAACGAGATTGGCGTGTATCAGTATATTGATATCTATCAGGCGTTTTAATATTTTCTCTATTTCTGAGATTATACATATTCTGTGGGGTCTCCGTACGTGGAGATTCTCCACTTTCTTTTTTAGGCATTTGTTGCTTTTTATCCCAGCGTTTCTTATTACCCTCAGGTTGTTGTTTGGAGTTATCTTTATTTGATTTACCCCGGAATTTAGGTTTTTGTGGTCTGGCCCCTAGGCTATCTCAACCGATACTTGAATATGTTTCCGCTAATATTTTAGGCAGCTCTCGTTCTTGTTGAGGAACGTCACGAAGCCGCATGCACAATTCAAGTGCGACTGCTTCCCCTTTAAGGTTACTGAAAATGATTGAGGACACTGAAAAATTGCCCATCAATTGCATCCCCAAATCTAGGGCAGGGGCAGCCCAATATTTATCTTGAATTTGTCTCAGCACTTCCGGTAAATTGGCAAGTGTCGGTGTACCATGTGCGGTTGTATAGACTGCGGCAAATACCGTAACCCAGATATTACAGTTTTCTACTGTAGGGACCATCCCAAAGGGCAAGCACATCGTTAATATTCTATGTTTATCCTGAGGTCCCGTATGGGGAAATACTGCCTCCAGTGTATTAATTTTTTGTGCTAATCAAAACAGAGTTTCTTCTCGTTTGGCGGGTACTTTACCCATAATTGAATGTACAGTCGCAGGATTTATACCTGGTGTAACTGCATGTTGTTGTGCTGGAGCAGCACGTGCTGGGTTTGTATTCCATGTTTGCATCACGAATTGTACTACTCGCCTGTATATTGCTATTAACTCAATGTATAAGCGACGAACCTCAGCTACTGCTAAATCCCCAACCGCAGGATGTGGTGTATATGTAGCCAATAAAGGCCAGGTAGTACCTTCATTACTTAGTGGACCCAACCTTACGGGTAATATTGGATGGGGTAGGGCACCATCAAGCCAATTATTATGTTCTTGATAAGATAGAGGTATCTCTAAATATGAGTACGCTCTGTATTGTCCAGGCGTATTCGCAGGTGTATATTGGTAAAACGTATTTGTGTTCCCATCAACTGCTGGAAATGTGACCCAAGAATAAAAGAGTTCTGTTCTATAAGCTGCATGGGTGTCCACCATGAATGTGACTGGACCTCCCTGGGCCGTTAGGCCATTTGCTAATAAATGTGCTGTGAGAGGTTGTCTCATGTTAACTGCTATTTGTACATGTTGAGGATTCGTCATGATAGTAACACTATTAGTTCAGAGAAGGCGCACCAAAAAATGGGATTTCCTTTTTAAGGTTCAAGCTTGAACAACTGCCAGTTGCAATAGGATTACCTACACAGTTGTGGTGGAAATCCTCAGTACCACGGACGTCTTTCCATACGGCATTGAGGTGTCATTTTATATAATGAGACAGAGATACTCCGGACCCGAAAATTAGAGCCTGACCAAACGTTGGCGGCGCCATGTCGCGCAGGCTCTCATTATCCTAATGAGACTACTGGATTTTGAGCAGCAAGATCGTCCACAGTGTGGGAGACTGAGTCTGACCCACGGTGAGTGACACCTGTCGCTCCAAATCCGGGCTTTGCTCCGGCTGACTAGCAGTGCCTCATCTCTCCCGAAAGGTAGAGATGATTGGGCAGCTGAGCGCATGACATATCATACTTCTCATGGTAGTCGTGGTCACTCAGGTCGCATCCGGTGCTCTCATTAACAATTCGATCTCATATATAAATGACAATAAGAGCAGTATAAGTTTTGAAGATTGGTTTAATAAAACAACTGCATTTTAGATAGCAAAGCGTGAGCTGCAATAACCAGAACGACACAACATAACAATCTTAAAATGGTGACGATGAGAGTGAAGCATAAGAATAATGCTATCATATTGCCCCTAAAGTCGATGGACTATTTCCTATCTAATCATCTTTTGAGCATGGCATGATAAGCTCTAATCCTGCCTTTCAGGTTCCCCCGGGAGGACATCAACCCTCATACCTAAGCAAGGGCCTGTAGTCTGCGTTAGCATCTGCAGCAAAGCATTCAGCATACAGTTGTGGTTCCCTGGCTGGAATCTCCCTCTTGACGTGTAATGGGACTAGAAGGCGTTTTTAAAATTAACACAGCTGATATTCTAGGAAAATGTCCCTACGTAAGGACATGTATTTTCTACGAATGTTGGAGAATAAACTTCTACCACGTTTACCGGCAATGTACCAGACTGTAGCCTTGACTGAAGCACAGAGTAATCAAGAATGTATTGTTTGAGAACACACTGCTGGGCTAAGCAAAAACAGTTAGATAGAAGAAAACTAAAACAAGACCGTAAAACTGGTTATTGTAAAAATAACAATGCGAAGCTGAATAAAATATATCTAGGTCAAGGTGCACAGCGGCCTAGTGTGTTAAACTAACGTGCATGGAGCTATAACTAAAGTGGCTACACAACAATGGTGTATATGTCCTATATGTTTGAATTATGGCTTCTTGGGGTCTATGTAATTCGTTAGTTTGCACAAAGGATTGTGGGTTGTTTGTGGGGGTGTCATAAAGTGCTGTGAGTAGGTGTGCCTGGTGTGTTGATGTGTGTCCAGTGTGGGGTACTCAAACTGTCCAATGTGTTGTTGTGTTCTGACAGGAGTGTGTTCTGAGTGTGGCGGTTCGCACCGCAAATGGTTTTTCACCATGGAAGGATCGTTGTCCTACTTTGTGGGTCATAATCTGGTGGGTGGAAAGTTGTCGACATGGTGATGCAGGTGGTGCAACCTCCTCTTTCCCACCCTCCTATGTCCTGGCGGTGTCAGATTTGTGGCTGTTTTTGGGTGGAATAGTTTGTGGATTCTTAATACGTAGTGTGGTATATTGCCGACACTGGCGGTCTTTTGGTGGTCGCCACTGCGGCGGTCTTGCCAAAAGACCGCCAAGGTCATAATGAGGGCTAAAGTTATTTAAGGAAATCTCTTTCTGATTTTAGACTCTCAATGCTGTCAGTATGCAAGTGAGTTGCCTGGAGATCATGAATGATAGCATAGCGACTCACTCAAAGGAAGCCCAATTTTCTGTATTTATGTA
Organism: Pleurodeles waltl; assembly: GCF_031143425.1. Lineage (NCBI taxonomy): Eukaryota > Metazoa > Chordata > Amphibia > Caudata > Salamandridae > Pleurodeles > Pleurodeles waltl. The sequence goes on from NC_090436.1 coordinate 827,196,987, forward strand.
CGTTCATGTGGGGAAGCTTAAAGTGGCAGTTTATCTATCCAGGCAGGATCCCCAATTGAACCAGTATTATGCAAGACATCTATCAAAGTGCCCATGGTTTCAATGACATAGTCACCAGGCATAAGAGGGTTACCAAGAAAGCAGTCCCTGTACAGGAATCATCTACAGTATGTGCAGAAAGGCTGGTTAATCTGGTGCCATGTCTTGTGCTTTAAACCCTTCTAAAGGGCCTCCCAAACTAAGGAAATGGGCTTCTTGTGAAGGCTATGATATTCCTCTTGCCGAGGGCATTGCTCTCAGCAAGTCCCCAGTGGGGCCACCTCATCCTTCCACCAGGTCAATCTTCTGGCTATCTGGTATTTCCATTGCTGTGTTATAAGTCTTTTTGCCAATAGTACATCAACCCTCATACCTGAGCAAAGACCTGTAGTCTGCGTTAGCATCTGCAGCAAAGCATTCAGCATACAGTTGTGGTTCCCTGGTTGGAATTTCCCTCTTGACGTGTAATGGGACTAGAAGGTGTTTTTATAGTTAACACAGCTGATGTTCTAGGAAAATGTCCCTATGTAAGGATATGTATTTTCTACGAATGTTGGAGTATAAACTTCTACCACGTTTACCGGCAATGTACCAGACTGTAGCCTTGACTGAAGCACAGAGTGATCAAGAATGTGTTGTTTGAGAACATAGTACTGGGCTAAGCAAAAACAGTTATATAGATGAAAACTAAAACAAGACCGTAAAACTGGTTATTGTAAAATTAACAGTGCGAAGCTGTATACAATATATCTAGGTCAAGGTGCACAGTGGCATAGTGTGTTAAACTAACGTGCATGGAGCTATAACTAAAATGGCTACACAACACCCTCCTCTTGTCGTGAAAGTGGTTCAAAGCCAAAACTAAAATGTAATTGCTAAAAGCTCAACCTGAGATATATATAAACACCAAGTCAATTTTGACAAGTTAAAAGGACACACAAGCATACTACGTGGTAATTTAAAGCATGAGTATGTGGCTTAGAACCGAATTCAATGAAAATGTAAATTTAGAAAAGTTCCAAAATCAAGCACGAGTCATGGAAAGCAGGAGATCTTCCACTTTGGCAAGTGACAAAACCGGAAAGTCAGCGCCAAAACTGATCGAGGATCAGGTGTGTTCCACAGCCCCAGTATCAACCAAGGCGGCATCCCGTGCAGTGCCCATTGATGAGTTGATGGCAACTTGCTCCAGGAAGGGTAACTCATAAGTAGCATCACGTAGCAACCACAGCCTCAGTGCGCATGTCTGGTGATGAACCCTCAGCGAGAACATCAACAGATCAGCTTCTATTGCCGGGGGGCGCTGCTGTGAAAGACAAACTTCCAGTGCATGTTCAAAAGAGCAACAAAGGCACCGGAACACGGGCTGCACACAATACAAAAACGGTCTTAATGACAAGGACCAGTCGCACTCCAAATGTTCCAGGAGTGTTGCTCCAAAATGCTCCATCATACGTTCACGACACAGCTGCGCTGATGGGAGCGCCGTCATTTGTCCTTGTTGCGGCGGGACAGCCATTGCGCAGAAACAACAGCAACAGCAAGATGCCAGCTAATAAAGTCAAAGTTATCGGAAATCCCCCAATAATACCACCAAAAATTGAGTGGATAGCTGAAGGTATCAAACCGAATATGGAGGAAAAGGTGTGAACAAAACCAGAACCGACAGTTTTGAAATAATGTGCTAATCCAGTTGTGCTGGATGCATTAAATATTCGTCCCACGAGCTCACCAAAGTGTCTCAGAAAGTTTGTATTTAACAGGGACTGTATTTCTGCTGATGACTTTGCCACTTGAAGTGCGTATGTCTCGCGTGCAGATGTAAGGGCCACATGCTTTTGAAAAAATAAATACCTAACTTGTCAAAATTCCCGTTCGAAGTAGCAATGTAAGGCCAGATATCAGCTACCTCCTTAAATTTTATGGGGGGAAACAGTATGTTCCTGCAGCATGTAACGAACTTAGAGACCAAAACAACGTAAACTATTCCTGGTCGCATGCCACAACAGTCTTCACTATTGAGAAGGACGCAGCTGCCGTTTGAAAGCACCTGGAACGTAGGTCTAATCAAGGGGACTGGAACTCCCTTAAAATAACAAGCCAAGTTTGCAGCCGAGGCGTTACACCCCCCATGCAAGGACAGTTGTTTACAAATCATCGAATGGCTGACTGAAGTCTCGCATTCACTACCACTAAGAAAGACCTTTTTCATGCCATTAAAGCATTTGTACGAGAAGGGAAGCTCCCACACCTCATGGATGTAACTATCTCCCAGCTTTTCATATCTGCCTACTTGAATGTGTTTTAAACAGGAGGTGAATTGTATTGTTAAAAAAAGGCAGATTAATAACCCCGTGTATTAACCACTCTGCTGGTGGAATTTCGGCCTTAGTAAAATGCAACTTCTCTAATTTCTCGATATTAAGCATGACATAAGTCGCTTCCTTTTTTGGCCATTAGTTGTTGTTGTCGCGCTAGATTAAAATAAGAGAATATTTCCCTTGCATTGATGTGCTGCCATGGAATGCGACCCGCCTTCAATGTTTGAAGCGTCCAAGCCAACTGCATTATGGACCTGGTCTGACTCTGTCCATGGTATAGAGAGGACATATCAGATTGTATAATGTCTATAGCAGATGAGACAATGTTGTTAATTGTATATATCCGGTCGGACAAGGTGTTAATCCCATTATCCACAACAGCTAATGCCTTTTTCATATTTTCCTGATCTATTTGCCTTAACCAGGCAGCAGCATCTTGTTGGGAAAGTTTCCATATTTCATTATATACTGCATATAAGAAACGCTTCCTACATGGTATTCTGGGGCCTGACAAGATATCTTGTAAGTTAGTGGTGTTAGACAAGAGATTGAGGTGTGCTTTAACCGCGTTTAGTGAGGAGGATTTTAACCACTGTTGGCATAATTTTCCTACACTATATGTTGTAATGATATCTGCATGTTCTGGAGATATATAGCGAGGGTCTGGCCTACTCGTCTTAAAACCCCCGGAGGAGTTAACAAAACGTTGATGACACCCATTGGTATCTATGGGCCACAATAACCACCCGCCTGGATGTGTCAGTGAAGCATTAAACGTACCATTCTGGACCCACTCATCAAGCACATCTTTAGTTGCATTCGTGTATTTTTGTCATGTATTAAATTTTACAGGGGACGGTATACTGGGCATGTTCAATTCCCTGATTGTTGCTAAGCCTAGACAACTAGTTTGTTGCACTGTTTCATTTAAAAAGATCATTGGAACAGGAATGAGACATGCTCTAAACAATGTTTCTTTTCCCTTGATCTGCTAATTTGTTGTTCCCCGGACACTTTTCAGATCATTTGATTTGGACCAATATTCATAGCCTTCTATTGATAACCAGGAAACAAAAGATTCCGAATATATAAATTTTGTATTGGTCAATAACATGTGTATATCCTTAGTAGAAGGTACTTTAAGATAATATGACTCAGCATTCTTTTGATTGATCCCGGAAAAATATGCCAACTTGTCAGTATAAGTTTTAGAACTCCCTTGCGGTGGAGTTGGACAATGTTCCCATTGCGTGTAGTTAAATATCGTTTTGGGACTACTCGCTCTATGTATGAAGTGGTGCCCATAATAATTATAGCAAAACATATCACCATAATTTTCTTTGAATTGGTAAACATCTTCGTTTTCAAAGACAGTATAATATTGTAATTCTGTCATCATAGAATCAACTGTTTTGACATCCCAAGCATCAGATACAATGCCTGATATTACTATATCATTCATCGATAATTTGAGCACATACGGTATTTGAATAATTTCTGTGGGACCATATATATCAAACATTACTTTGTCCCAAACAATCCCATCAGGAATTGGCACCACGGAAATGTTCACAAACGAAAAGTCTCTTCGGACCTTATGTGATAAAAAATGTGGTTTCAAAACCTCCTTCACCTGTTCAACTGCTGATCTTTCAGGAAGAAAATGACCACATATTAATAAGAAAAATGTAATAACAAAACCAATCCAAACTAGAAATGCTAGGACAGTCAAATAAAGCCATGTATAATTCCATGGAAAAATAAAATACGTTTCTTTAAGCCAGTTTGTTAGCTTACGTGCACTTGACAAATCAGCTGTCGAAGAGGCTAATGAGTCTGAGAAATCATCGTAGTCGGCAAAATAAACAAAAGGCAGTTTGTGCAAATGGCGTAGCCGTTGTCATTGGTTGAGTTGGTGTTTCCTGTGGTGGCACACTATAGACAGCACTATCCATTTGGCTTGTAGTTGAATTGACTTGTTCAAATGTTTCTAAGTTAGTTGATGTTAGTGGAACTAATGCAAGATCATCTTCCACCCTCCCCAAGCTCAGAGAGGTTTCAGTGTTGGTATAAACAACTTGTATCGGAACTTCGTCTCCAGTAGTGAGAGGGATTCGGGAACTACTGGATGTTCCTCTTGGTCGGCTGTGCAGGATAGGCCACATGGTGTAGTTTGACATTATCAATGGAGACAAAACGATTTTCTTTGGCACCTGCCAATGGCAGTAGAATGACAGTTCTGGTACTGTGTATCCCTAGTACAGGGACTGGTGCTCGATAAGAAGGGCCAAATTCCTTTTCACTGCAACTTTTTCACGTACAAGATCCCCAACTCTAGGAATCCAGCCGGTAGATGTTACTGGCACATCCTTAATTCCTGTGGAGGCGGCATTTTTGGAAGAATTATCGTCACGGAACTGTTGCAATTCCTGTAAGACAGTGACACGTTCATTTATGTCAAAAGGTGTTTCTGCTGCCTCCACGCCAGGGCCGTCAAGATCCGGAACAAACATACGAGTTCAGAACAGGCACTCATATGAAGTACGACCCCCCAGGGACCTTCTAGGCAGGTTGTTTAGTACTCTGTACTCCATATAGGTGATTAAGCCAACTATGACCCGTACCTAAGACTCTGGCTGTTAAGGATTGCTTTAAATCGCGGTTTAATCACTCCACAACACTATTTCCCTCGGGATGAAATGGAGACAAGTACTGCAGTTGGACCCCCAACGAAGACATGGTGTCCCTGAATGCCCATGAGGCAAAAGCAGGGCCCTGGTCCGAATGGAACGCCGCAACTGCATATGTACAGATAAAGACTCGCAAAGCTTTAATAACAGTCCGAGCGTCAGCCGAGTGTTGTGGCCACACCCATACAAATCTGGAGCATGGATCAACAGTGACTAATATGTATTTGTATGCACTATCAGGTGTTAGGGGACCACAATGGTCCAAGTACACACATTGTAACGGCTTGTTTGAAATTGAGAGGGGTGTCTGCGGCGGGCGCTTGGCCGTGGAAACTTTGATTTGTTGAGAGATGTCACAACAAAGGACATACTGCTTAGTCTCCTTGTAGAGACATGGCCACCAATAACGGGCCTATAAGATTGAAATTGTAGCCGCCACACCAGCATGTGCAGATGCCACCCCCTCATGCGCTGCTTTAATCAATTGTGGTCTTATATCTTTGTTAGGGATGTCTCGTACGCCTACGCCAGGTATCTTAACTTCAGCGTTCAGCATACTTCCCATATGATAATGATATTTGTTAGGAAATCCTCTAGGATGGGGCGTACCATCAGCCGTAGCTTTCATGGCAGCCCAAATGTCTGCGCCTGGTTTGGAACTCGAGCGAGTCAATGCAGCTACAGTGGCTACTGCCACTGCTGACTTTGCGGCTTCATCAGCGAATGTATTTGCAGCAACGTGTATTCCAACGCACTGGTGTCCAAGTGAATGCACAACATGAACATTCGGTACCGTCTCTTTCAGATCCGCTACTTTCCCCCACAGCAGTCTGTGTTTAATGGTGTTCCCTTTGGAGTCTCTGAACCCATTCTGGCGCCAATAATGCAGGTATTCATTAAAGGACTGGACACAATAATATGAATCACAAACAATCAGCGTAGGCTGTGCAGGATCCATGTGTTCCAGTGCCATCAGCAGAGCTTTTAGCTCAGCCAATTGTGCTGTACAATCAGCTAAGGTCTGTGTAAAAGTATGCAGAGGACAAAATGTATCCCCTTCCATATAGCCACTTACGACTGCGCAAGCAGCAGAATATTGATGTTTAGTTCCAATTGCAGGTTGTGCAGAGCCATCGGTGTACATGACTCTATGATATTGATCAATAGGCAAGGTGTTTGCTGGAACTGGATATTCTACTTCATATTGCAGGCATTCCTGAGTTTGTAACTTTGGGTCAAAAATGTAGTCTACATCAGTGGCTGTTAGAGACATGGCCCATTGTAGCCAACGTGGAAGTAGTGCTTTCGCATTCGGAACGCTAGCTTTTGTAACAGCCTCTATGGCTGGGATCAGAGAAACAACAATAATGCGTTTCCCTTGGGTGAGAGGTCTTTCTTTAATAACAGCCATCTGCACAGCAGTGAGAATTTTCTCAGTGGGAGCAAAGTGTTGTTCAGATGCTGAATACAAATGTGATTTGTATGCAATCGGGACTGTCTCACCTTCATTAAATGTCACATAGGTGAAACCGATGGCCCCAGCTATTATTCTGATGACCAAATGTGTTTTGTTGTCCCTTGTGTGTAAATGTTGTGCTGCAAGCTTGTCTGTCTGCAATTCTCTAAGGATGCGTGTATGTTCAGTTGTCCAGAATTTACTTGAAAAATCGGGACATATTAAGTCATATAAAGGTTTTATGCGCGTAGCTTAATCTGGTATGTATGTTCTGCCAAAATTTAAGAAACCCAATAATGATTGGAGTTTTTTAATCATATTCGGTGGTTGTAACTGTGCGCACTTTTCTAAGAATTGTGGCGCTAGGCTCTTCCCTTTACTTGACAGCTCATATCCTAGAAACAGGACGCTGAGGAAGGCAATTTTTGTTTTTTTTAAAGTTACATTTGTAGCCAAATTCGGCAAACCCTACAACAATGCGGGCTACCCATCTTAAATGTTGTAGTAACTCATCATCCGTGAGATATATCATCTACATAGGACAATGCTTCAGGTTCAATCTCGTGTAAAATGGCAGTGACAGGAGCCGCGAACAGTCCTGGACTGTTCTTATACCCCTGAGGTAAATGACAGATTTTTTTCTGAGAGCCCAGTGCACTAAAGCTTGTTAAGTCCCTGCTTTCAGGCGCTATATTCTGGCAGAAAAACTCATTGGAAATGTCTAATGTTGTTTTGTGTTTTTTACGCACTATGTTGATCATTAGTGCTATGTGAATTTTGTATAGCATAGGTCCGTGTATGACTGTTTAAATGTCTGTAGTTTAAGACTATTCTGTATGATTGCTCCGGTTTAGCTACAGGGTATAAGGGGTTATTCATTGGCGAGACACAGGGTTCAATCACACCCTGGTACTCTAGTTGCGTGAGTATTTCTCTCACTGGAGCTTTCGCTTCATATTTTATAGGATACTGCAGTTGTGGCTGAGTTTCACTTTTAATGGGAATTACTTGGTAGGGGGAATCTTTATTCCACCCTACTTGATTTCTGTATAATGCAGGTGCTTGTGCCAAAGCCCATTCAATGGAATAGGATTCAGCGAGTTCCTCTGGAACAAGGGGCGAGAAGGAAGGCTTAATGACATCTTCTCTATACGGGCAGGTACTGACAAAGCCAGGTGGCCAATCTTGTTCGGCCAACAGGACATCATATACTTTTACTATGTGATCCCAAAAGATTGTGTTTATTATGCGTTCAATGTCTCCTTCTAACTGTAGCGTTACTTTGTACACCCTATTGGGCTTGGAGACACGCATGTCCGCTGTTTCTACTTGTATAAAGTCATCAGTTGCTTTCACCTCCAGATGCTCTAGAAGATTCCGGCGAACTATTGTGACCTCTGCTGCGCTGTCTAGCAATGCTAGAGCCCAATTCTTGTTCTTCAAGATGACCCTTTTCCTGTGTGGCATGTCGAACTACGACTGCTGCCACTTTTTTCTTTTTAAATTGTTGTTTTTGTTGGGCAGGTTTCTCTTCCTTTTTGACAGAAACCTCCGAAGAGCGTTGTGATTCCTGTCTCGGTTTCACGTACTCTGTTCTTTGCTCTGATCACCCACCTCTCTTATTTCTCTTTTCCGATGAGTCCTGAAAGGAACGAGATTGGCGTGTATCAGTATATTGATATCTAGCAGGCGTTTTAATATTTTCTCTATTTCTGAGATTATACCTATTCTGTGGGGTCTCCGTACGTGGAGATTCTCCACTTTCTTTTTTAAGCATTTGTTGCTTTTTATCCCAGCGTTTCTTATTACCCTCAGGTTGTTGTTTGGAGTTATCTTTATTTGATTTACCCCGGAATTTAGGTTTTTGTGGTCTGGCCCCTAGGCTATCTCAACCGATACTTGAATATGTTTCCGCTAATATTTTAGGCAGCTCTCGTTCTTGTTGAGGAACGTCACGAAGCCGCATGCACAATTCAAGTGCGACTGCTTCCCCTTTAAGGTTACTGAAAATGATTGAGGACACTGTGGCAAAATTGCCCATCAATTGCATCCCCAAACTAGGGCAGGGGCAGCCCAATATTCATCTTGAATTTGTCTCAGCACTTCCGGTAAATTGGCAAGTGTCGGTGTACCATGTGCGGTTGTATAGAGTGCGGCAAATACCGTAACCCAGGTATTACAGTTTTCTACTGTAGGGACCATCCCAAAGGGCAAGCACATCGTTAATATTCTATGTTTATCCTGAGGTCCCGTATGGGGAAATACTGCCTCCAGTGTATTAATTTTTTGTGCTAACCAAAACAGAGTTTCTTCTCGTTTGGCGGGTACTTTACCCATAATTGAATGTACAGTCGCAGGATTTATACCTGGTGTAACTGCATGTTGTTGTGCTGGAGCAGCACGTGCTGGGTTTGTATTCAATGTTTGCATCACGAATTGTACTACTCGCCTGTATATTGCTATTAACTCAATGTATAAGCGACGAACTTCAGCTACTGCTAAATCCCCAACCGCAGGATGTGGTGTATATGTAGCCAATAAAGGCCAGGTAGTACCTTCATTACTTAGTGGACCCAACCTTACGGGTAATATTGGATGGGGTAGGGCACCATCAAGCCAATAATTATGTTCTTGATAAGATAGAGGTATCTCTAAATATGCGTACGCTTGTATTGTCCAGGCGCATTCGCAGGTGTATATTGGTAAAACGTATTTGTGTTCCCATCAACTGCTGGAAATGTGACCCAAGAATAAAATAGTTCTGTTCTATAAGCTGCATGGGTGTCCACCACGAATGTGACTGGACCTCCCTGGGCCGTTAGGCCATTTGCTAATAAATGTGCTGTGAGAGGTTGTCTCATGTTAACAGCTATTTGTACATGTTGAGGATTCGTCATGATAGTAACACTATTAGTTCAGAGAAGGCGCACCAAAAAATGGGATTTCCTTTTTAAGGTTCAAGCTTGAACAACTGCCAGTTGCAATAGGATTACCTACACAGTTGTGGTGGAAATCCTCAGTACCACGGACGTCTTCGCATACGGCATTGAGGTGTCATTTTATATAATGAGACAGAGATACTCCGGACCTGAAAATTAGAGCCTGACCAAACGTTGGCGGCGCCATGTCGCGCAGGCTCTCATTATCCTAATGAGACTACTGGATTTTGAGCAGCAAGATCGTCCACAGTGTGGGAGACTGAGTCTGACCCACGGTGAGTGACACCTGTCGCTCCAAATCCGGGCTTTGCTCCGGCTGACTAGCAGTGCCTCATCTCTCCAGAAAGGTAGAGATGATTGGGCAGCCGAGCGCATGACATTTCATACTTCTCATGGTAGTCGTGGTCACTCAGGTCGCATCCGGTGCTCTCATTCACAATTCGATCTCATATATAAATGACAATAAGAGCAGTATAAGTTTTGAAGATTGGTTTAATAAAACAACTGCATTTTAGATAGCAAAGCGTGAACTGCAATAACCAGAACGACACAACATAACAATATTAAAATGGTGACGATGAGAGCGAAGCATAAGAATAATGCTATCATATTGCCCCTAAAGTCGATGGACTATTTCCTATCTAATCATCTTTTGAGCATGGCATGATAAGCTCTAATCCTGCCTTTCAGGTTCCCCCGAGAGGACATCAACCCTCATACCTAAGCAAGGGCCTGTAGTCTGCGTTAGCATCTGCAGCAAAGCAGTCAGCATACAGTTGTGGTTCCCTGGCTGGAATCTCCCTTTTGACGTGTATTGGGACTAGAAGGCGTTTTTATAATTAACACAGCTGATATTCTAGGAAAATGTCCCTACGTAAGGACATGTATTTTCTACGAATGTTGGAGAATAAACTTCTACCATGTATACCGGCAATGTACCAGACTGTAGCCTTGACTGAAGCACAGAGTAATCAAGAATGTATTGTTTGAGAACACACTGCTGGGCTAAGCAAAAACAGTTAGATAGAAGAAAACTAAAACAAGACCGTAAAACTGGTTATTGTAAAAATAACAATGTGAAGCTGAATAAAATATATCTAGGTCAAGGTGCACAGTGGCCTAGTGTGTTAAACTAACGTGCATGGAGCTATAACTAAAGTGGCTACACAACAATGGTGTATATGTCCTATATGTTTGAATTATGGCTTCTTGGGGTCTATGTAATTCGTTAGTTTGCGCAAAGGATTGTGGGTTGTGTGTGGGGGTGTCATAAAGTGCTGTGAGTAGGTGTGCCTGGTGTGTTGATGTGTGTCCAGTGTGGGGTATTCAAACTGTCCAATGTGTTGTTGTGTTCTGACAGGAGTGTGTTCTGAGTGCGGCGGTTCGCACCGCCAATGGTTTTTCACCATGGAAGGATCGTTGTCCTACTTTGTGGGTCATAATCTGGTGGGTGGAAAGTTGTCGACATGGTGATGCAGGTGGTGCAACCTCCTCTTTCCCACCCTCCTATGTCCTGGCGGTGTCAGATTTGTGGCTGTTTTTGGGTGAATACTTTGTGGATTCTTAATACGTAGTGTGGTATACTGCCGACACTGGCGGTCTTTTGGTGGTCGCCACCGCGGCGGTCTTGCCAAAAGCCCGCCAAGGTCATAATGAGGGCTAAAGTTATTTAAGGAAATCTCTTTCTGATTTTTGACTCTCAATGCTGTCAGTATGCAAGTGAGTTGCCTGGAGATCATGAATGATAGCATAGCGACTCACTCAAAGGAAGCCCAATTTTCTGTATTTATGTACGTTCATGTGGGGAAGCTTAAAGTGGCAGTTTATCTATCCAGGCAGGATCCCCAATTGAACCAGTATTATGCAAGACATCTATCAAAGTGCCCATGGTTTCAATGACATAGTCACCAGGCATAAGAGGGTTACCAAGAAAGCAGTCCCTATACAGGAATCATCTACAGTATGTGCAGAAAGGCTGGTTAATCGGGTGCCATGTCTTGGGCTTTAAACCCTTCTAAAGGGCCTCCCAAACTAAGGAAATGGGCTTCTTGTGAAGGCTATGATATTCCTCTTGCCGAGGGCATTGCTCTCAGCAAGTCCCCAGTGGGGCCACCTCGTCCCTCCACCAAGTCAATCTTCTGGCTATCTGGTATTTCCATTGCTGTGTTATAAGTCTTTTTGCCAATAGTAATGCTCGATCTGCAAACTGTAATATACCCATGGAACATCATGGTCGTGGATGGAGGACAAGCTGACACTGCACTGATGTACCCCGATCCAACCCTGTAACTTATGACAAGGTCGATGCCACTTCTGCCCATTATTCAGATAGATAGGGACAAGTCCATAGCATATGTAAAAGGTCAGAGTCTAAGCCTTACAACGGGGGCATTTGGAGGAGGTGGTGAGGAATGTTCCAGATAGCCTATGTAGTGTTAAATATGCCTTTGGCAGAATGGAAGACTGGATAAATTCAAATCTAAATTTGGCGAAGACACGTTTGGGATTTTTTAATATCCATGCTAAATTTTTGTTTTTGGATTTCCTGAATGAGACCTGTTTCCCAACTCTGTTTGAAAAGAATCAACAATACTTCCAGGTGTGTCCGAAGCCCACAGTAGAGCCTGCAAATGAGATGTCTCCCATTCCCCATTATTTGTATGGCCTAGAGCAGTTCATATGTGCTGGGTTCATTCCTGTCTGGGGCCCAATGCTGCTGCACGTATCGAACTATGCTTGCATGTGTTAAAAATAATGTCTTGGGTGGCCATGCAAGTGCACAAAATCTGCGTGTGATAGTAGTGTGCTATCCTGAAACATCAATCCCACTGTTGACACCCTCCCATTCCCACAGAGCCAAGCAATGCATCATAAGTGTCCCTGAGGAAGTAGGGAGACTACGGTGTGGAATTTTCGGTGCGTATGCTGTGGCGACCACTGTGTATTGCAACACCAGCTTCCAGTACATGAGAGCAACCTCAAGTATGAAAGGACATGTCCGTGGGGGGGAGGTCACACCAGGGCATATAACTCTGTGAAGATCACCACGATAGATTTGGGCCAATGTATAATCTAGATCTGATAGATTGTGACCCACTAGCCAGCATGACAACCATTGTAGTTGCTCTACTATGCAATACGCCAGAAAGTTGGGGGCTCCTAGTCTACCCTTAGTTGTAGGAAGCTGTAATTTAGTGAGACCGACACTGAAGTGACTCCTGCCCCAGAAGAGTATTCAATAATCAGAACACCCAGGCTGGTACTTTTACCAGGAGATTCACAAAATAATACAGAAGGCGCTGCAACATTACCATTTTCGCCAGGGCCAGTAGGCCTGCGACCAATAGAGGTAGAGTGATCCAAAAAGTAATCTGCGATTTAAGTGAATTGATTACCCTCACAAGGTTGCCCTCAAGTATGTCCTTCATATCTCAGTAGATATGAATGCCCAGGTAATGAAAGGTATGAGCAGCAACAAGTAGTTCTTCCTCACTGAAGTGCAAAGCCGAGCCTCTAGGATTGTTAATAAATTGGAAAGCACAAGGCTTTCCAATATTAATATGAAGACTGGAGAGTGTCCCGAAGGATGTCAATAAGTGGAGTGTGCCCTGTAACCCAGTAAGAAGATCTTGAAAATAAAGGATCATATCATCTGTGTATAAGGAAACAGAGTGTATCATTGACTCAATGATGTGCCCCATTCATCAGACTCTTTATGAATATGTTTTGCTAGGGGCTCTAGCTCTAGGACAAACAAGAGCTACAACAAAGGACAGCCCTGCCTGGTGCCTCGTGTGATCTGATATGTTGCAGAAATATAGGATCCTGTTGTGGCTCTGGCCATTGGGCCCATGTACAAAAGTGTGACTCATTGCATGTATGGCTGGGGGATTCCATAGTGGGCCAATGCTGCCAGCAAAAAACCCCACCCCAAATTGTAAAATGTGAACATCCAAGATCCAAGGAGCCACAGCCTTCAAATGTGTAATGATCATGGGATGCAATCATGATGTGGAACAATCAATGGATATTTAACAAGGTACTGAGGGGCAAAAAGTCACCTTGATTCCCATGCGACAGCCGCTTGAGCAATGGAAGGAGTCTATGGGCAAGGATGTTACTCAAGATCTTATACTTCGTGTTTAAGAGGGGAGAGGGGTCGGTCCGAAGTGAATTTTCCAGGCAGTCTAACTATTCTGGAGGTGTACGTGGAGTAAAATTCTATTGGGAGCCCGTCTGAACCTGGTGTTTTATTCTTGGCAAGTTCCCCTGACTGTGTTATAGTCGCACTTAGGATTTGCCTGTCATCACTACCCAGTATGTCAACATCTGCAGGTTTTGGGGGAAGCGGGCAGTATATAGTTGAGCATAGAAATCACGGAACGCCCCGTTAATAGTTTGCTGGGTTTCAAGCAAGCCATGAACTGGGTCTTGTATGGATAAAGTGTGTGTGGGTATGACATTGGATCAAATCAAGTGAGCTAACAATGGCCCTGACTTATCCGCCTCAACATGTAGTTTCCGAGAAAAGGCTTTATAGTCTATGAGATAGGGGCACTCCAGTATCTCAGCATAAACAATCAGAGCCTCTCGTAATGCCTCAGCAACTTCAGTGCCATTGTGTGCCTTTGTTTCTATGGAGCCTAATCTGTTCTCTAATTACATGAGCTCTCTCAAAGTCTCCTGCCTAGCTCCCACAACTGTACAAATGGAGGACCCATGAACTACGACCTTAAAGGCCTCCCACTCTGTTAATGGAGGAGAGGCAGTACCATCATTCTCTTCAAATTAGGTGTCAATGGTGGTGGCCAGTGTCTCCCTAAAAGCAGCATCTTCCAGGAGAGCTTGCTGCAGACACCAGGTAGGTATCGGGGTTGGCACTCGCCCCCCAACAGATGGTTATTTCTATGGGGTTGTGATCAGAAATTGTCTTCCCTAATTGTGTGACATGTATCATATTGGGAAGAAGTGAAGGGGGACAGAGGAACCTGTCAAGGCGAGAATGTAGTGTATAGGGGTAGGAATAAAAGGTTTATGCTTGTACTGTAACATTCTGGCAGTGCCAAACGTCTGAAAGGTTCCACCCTTTCAACCACTGCTTCAGAGTCTTAGATTGACATATCAGTGCAGTACTGGGCAGAGTAGGGTGTGATCTATCAAAGGTGGTATCAAGCACTGCATTAAAGTCTCCACCCAGCACCCAAGGGTATGCCACCCACTCTACCACTACGGTGGAGAGATGTGAGAGGAAGACATCCTGGTCCATGTTAGGTGCATATATGCACCCCAACATTATTGGAGCTCCCTCTACCGTGCCCCTCATTAAAACATAGTGCCCTTGTGTATCTATCCTAGTGTCAAGGAGTGCAAATGAGATCCCGGCTCCAAATCGCTGCACCCCTGGTAAAGGCAGAGTAGGAAGTGTGCAACAGTTGTCCCTGCTATTTCCTGTGCATTTTCTGGACTTTGTGGGGTGAAAGGTCGGTCTCATGTAAAAATGTAATGTGTGCTCGGCGTCTATTGAGTTGTACCAACACCCTGTGTCTTATACAGAGACCCAAGGCCCCGCACATTCCAGGTGAAAATGTTATAGGTGCTTGAAATTGTGGCCAACAACAAAGTTATGAAGAACGTTTTCCCCAGTTACTTCAACCATCCCCAAAGAACTTATTTCAGCCCTCTCAAGTGGTGCATGAGGGGACAATGACAAACTATAAACCCCAAAGCCCAAATACTCAGTCCAGGCTCTAATAACCACTAGTCCCAACATTAGAACCAGCAATATTCACAATGGGAAAACTTTTGCCTTCGCAAAGGGGTACAATTGGCTATGCCAATCAGAACGTATTGGAAGAAGGGGTGGAACCATTCCCTCCAAGGGAGCAACCCAGACCTCAGACCTGGTTGTAGAGCAAAAGAACTTATCAATGAGCAGCAATCATTGACGTGCTGACAGAGGTCACACATTAGAAAAGTACATTGTATATACATAAGTTTGTGGCCACTCACAGTTCACTATTTACCACTCGCAGGCCCTAGTAGTACAGTCAGTATCTGAAAAAAGGAATACAAGGCACATCATGAGTCTTGCTCATGCCTTTTATCATATCAAATGCAAAAACAACAGATGGACTGTTCCCATGGGAAGCAGGGACAAGACTGATTTGCATATGGCTGGGTCCAAACTGGAATGGCATGGCGAGCAAACTTGATCTATGTTTTTGAATGCTCTCCTGTGGGTGGAAGTCAATGGCAAACCACACTTTTTTGATAATCCTAATGATACCTTTGCCTTCCCTAAACAATATACCAAGGACCACCCGCCTTCCAGGCACAGTACTCCTGAATGGGTGACACCAGCAACCCACAGGGCAGCAGGCGCTGACCTATCCCCTTTGACCTAAAATACTCAGCTTTGGCCTGTTGGTAACTGGCACCTTTGTTTATCAATTTGGGATTATGTTCTTATATTTGAATGTTCTTAGTGGGATTCGCCATACTTGTTTTTGCCTTGTGTAGGCGGAGGATTGGGAGTTGGTCCAAGGTTGATTCATTAATCTCCCAGATGTAGAGGAGACTATTCAAGTACACCACCATTATATGCAATATCTGTGCACCTATGACAGTGACAACTAATACTGGGAAGTCTGTAGTGTATGACTTGCTCTTTTCATGTAATATGCGAGGCTTAAACAACCCCTTAAGGGAAAGCAAATGTTACAATATCTGACCCGCCACAACATACAAATTCCCTTTTTGCAGGAAACATGCCTCCCACCTGGGTCTACCCACATCTTGGCTTCCTCCTGGGGTCCACAGTGATTTTTTTCGGGTTACAGCACATACTCTCGTGGAGTCGGTATGTTAATACGCAAAAATCTCCCTTTTCATCTCACTTCCGATTTCCCTCAATCAGAATGGTGGATATGTTTTGGTAGCTGGTACGATGGTGGGTTTGAAAATTCTGACATTTTTTCAATCACTCCTCTCCCAGATAGGCTGCATAGATTCTGACCACATTATAATGGGCAGTGACTTCAATCTACTCCTTGATCCTCAACTAGACACAATAGCGGCCACGGCAACAAATAAACCCTGCTCACTGCGCTTGCTTTGCAACCTTCGCAAAACGCACACCCTTTGTGACCCCTCTCACTTACTCCACTCACTCTGCCCCTGCATACACGTTCTACTCGTCTCCCCATGACACATGGACCCGTATTGACTACTGGCTTATCTCTGCCCTCCTCATTCCATGGCTTGGTGCTGTCTTACATCTCACATGGACACTTTCTGACAACTCCCCTGTCCAGATGACCCCGCACGTTACGTACGGTGGGGTGTTGCAGCGACAATGGCGGTTTCTAAACATGCCATTACTTGACGATGTGTTCAGATCAGAACTTCACTCCACGTTGTGGAGTACTTTGACCATAATGTTGGATCGGTCGCAAAGCAGGCTACTCCCTCGGAGGCCATCGAGGCCTTTATACGTGATATCTGCATCTCTAAATATTCAGGGGTAGTCAGGGATACACTCCGGACCCCTGGCCAAGTTGAAGCAGAACTGTTGGACTTGGATAAGGCAGATGCTCAGCAGAAATTTGAACTGGTGCATTCCACTATTAACAGAATATTGAGACCCTGCTGACCGGGAGGTTAATTTATGGGGGAAATATGCCAGGGCCTGCCACTATGGTGAGGGTGAGAGCGCAGACCAGTCTCTGGCCAGGTTGTTCCACCCTTTTCGGGGTGTATATTACATCTCTGAACTGTATCGGGAGGATGGTACGAGTAACCAGCAATAAGGAAATCCTAACCACACTATTCAGCTTTTACATCTTTACACCTTGTGTTTGGCAGATGATACCTCTAGCTTAGCCTCACATCTTAATGAAATAGTTATGGTATGGATTAGAAATGCCCAGCAACAGTTCCTCAATGAACCGATTTCCTGTGGGGAGATCATACAAGTGACAGACAGCTTCAAAGGTCCGTGGCTTGGAGGTACTCACTGGGGTCTTTTATAAAACCTTTTAACATCTCATGGCCACTCACTTACTCTCTATGTGTATGGAATTGATAACGCGTCCTTCTATGTTAATTCATTACACATTAGGACTCGTTTTAGGCCAATGAATCTTGTGACCCAGTGGAGAGACACCGTAGGACGAGATAACTAATCAATATGTCAAGCAATATATCAATAATGTCATCAATATTTACCACCACAATGCACTTTACTTTGGATAAAGACATTAATCAAATTGTCGGCGCAACCATGACCTTTCAGCCATGAATAACCACTCAGATGATAGAATTTTATGAATTTTATTCCCTATTGATTACAATCTACGAGCAGAAGAGTTAATCTCAATACCAAGAAACATAAAAGCATAGTCACGATATGGCAACTGTGATAAGATTTCAGTAATGCCAGAATCACAAACATAAGAACCTAGCACGGCGTGAACATAGATTAGAATACAACAAATATCATATACATCTCAGTTCAGCATCGCGTAATCTCAGTCATTTGTCTATTTGCGTCAGTCAAAGTGAACTATCCTAACCACAGATTAGCATCAGCATGTTGGGCTTCATGCAAAACAATTTAGAACACCAATTTAGAAAACATCTAGCTATGGTCTCTAACAAATGAGCAGTTGGTACCTAGAAAGGAAAAGCAAACAGACAAATTACAAATTGCATTGTCATAATTACCCTCCAAGGATTGGGTCAGCGCACAGGATCAGTCTTCATCTTCAGGACATCAGTCAAAACGCCATCCATCTAAACTTTGTCTAAAGGACAGGGGACACTTCCCTCATAAGGAGGGAAGTATAAGAATGGGCAGTCTATGGATGAGGATGGTTTTAATAAGTCACAAAGTCACCAAACAGAGTGACAGAGTTTCTGGATAAAATCAACAGCATTCCCTACCTAGTTCTCTCGACCCTTCTGTGACATGGGTTTTTATCCCCTTTTCATAATACCTTCCCCCAAAATTCTATTGGACATTTGTTATACCCCACTATCTTTAACCTATCAAATTATACATTAGGTAATCCCAATTGCCACCCCATGATAATTCATAACACTTTGATTGGTCTTCATAATTAATGTCTTCGGAGGGGGCACATCCGGAGGTTACTTCACGGTTTGGCACGTTTCCTCGGGTCATGAGTTCCTTTGTCCATGGTTTAAATGTCCTTGTACATTACATTAATCTACATTTGTTTCAATCTTGTGCATAAAACTCATACTAAAGCAGCAGGCATGCGGATGGGAACGGAATTACAAAGATACATGCAACTACCAAGTTGGAAGAAAAAGAACATTTGCAGGGTCATGGCCCTTTGCGAGTCAGCACACTGGAAAACAGAAAAAATGCTTTTAATATGAGAGCCAAGCAGCTAAACTGCAGCTCACGCTAACTTAAGGCCTCTAAGGTTTTTAATAAAAGTGCAATATTGTAATCGTTAATATAACTTGAATACCATAGCATTAATGATTCTATTTATTAGTTTTCGTATACATTGGTTGCCACACACATTATAATCATTATTCAAATGCACGTTTAAGCAAAATCACTATTATTGTCACTTTCTATGCAACATCGTCACACATTAATATAGATAATCTACCCTACTATAGGTTATATGAATCTACGCTCTCTCAGTCCCTCCTCTGATGACGCTCGTCATCACACAATCTTTCCCTTGACCTTTCACTTTTAATTTTTCACTTTGCGCATAATGCGCATTTCAACATCTTGTCCCTTGTGTGAACTTTCCCAAATTTCATTGAACATTTTCTCTCTTTCACTTTCTTCATTTCTTCTGGATCTTTTAGTCCGATTTTTCTTAATTTTATCATTTATTTTGCACCCCCCCCATAATCCTAATAGACAGGCCAGAACAATTAATAGACCCATTAATATTTTTGCAAGTACCCCATTCCAAATATTGGTAAACCAGCTTCCTACTCTGGCAATTCCTTTTTCAAATTTCTCCCAAACTCCAGGTTCTTTCAAATCCTTCAAATCTGCACTATCCCTAGTTAGGTTAGTAAGCATACCTCTAATCTTTTTACTATTATCCGGAATGAACGAGCAACAATGACGCTCATTGAGCATCTTGCAGACACCTCCACTCTTTGCTAAAAGAATGTCTAAAGCAAGCCGATTTTGAAGAGTCATAGCTCTTTCTGCAGCAAGTTCAATATCCATCAGGACTATAGCCCCTGTAAAATTTGTCAGCATGTTATCCACAATAGTAGACAACTTTTGAATCTTCATAGAATTCAAGATAACCCCCACTGAAGGGATTATAGCTCCAAATATGTCACCAATGACAGCAGCCACTGATTCTCGTTTTTGTCTAGCATGTTGTAATTCAGACGTTTTAGGTATTTGTTTTAAGTCATCAATCTGGTAAATCTTTGGGAAAACTATTCCCAAATAACATGTCCCATACCATCCCCTAGGGAGACGGTAATAAGCATTAAGCCCACAGATGTAATAGATCCCAGGGATCGCTGGATCCTGTCCATTCAACATAAATGTCCATTTACTCTGAAACAAAAACACATGTCTGCATTCACTCGTTCCCACAAACAAATTGTCCTGTTCAGATTTTGGCCTATATATACAAAGCCTACCTACATGTAATGCATCTATAGCTAGCTTGCCTTGTGTCTTGATTGCAGTATAAGCATAATCATTTGCATATGTGCGTTTTTCTAATCCTTTTTCTAATCTTTCTTTCAATGCTTTGCGTCTATCATCACTGTGATCTAAAAAGCTTTTCTCTACAGGTGCTAGCAGGCAAGTCAAATTATTGCGATGTGCATAAGCAGTTCCAAAAGTAAGCGTTGGCTCGAAGAATCCTCTAACTATTTTTATATCATGTTCTTTAGCTAGTTTGTTCAGGAATTCAATCACAGGCACAAAAGAAAACACAACATCCAGATTTGAATAAAAGTATTGCACATGCTCTTGATTATAGAACCTTGTTAGTAGCAAGCTACAGCTAATCCCGTAGGTTAGGGGAAGGCTATGGTAGGTAACTCCTTCCTGCACAGATGAAGGAATTTTAGTGCACACATAACAGTCTTTTGCATCCATGGTCTCTACATACTCATTCAGCAAGCGATAGAAGACATTAGTAGAAAGTTCCCCTTTTGAATTAGTTCCCTCATGCAAGTGTCTTGCATCCTGTTCAAATCTTTCCCACGGTGTTAGGGTTGTAGTTTCAGGTTTTGAAGTAGCGTTATTAGTCTCTTTCTCTCTCCATGGCATTCCCACAATCCCTCCCACAATTATTATTGCACACACAATACCTATTATAAGACCTAACCAACCACACACCTTACTTCCCTTATTACTACCTCTATTGTGAGCCATGTCTATATAGAATCAGATAGCAGAATAACAATCAACTAGAGGATGACTTAGAACTCCTTTTTTTTTTCTTTTCTTTTTTTTTGCGTGTATTTACAGCGTTTTCACTCACACCAGGACCCCTTTTGTCAAATCAGCTTAGCAGCTTGTCGTAATCAGATTTTCAACTCAAATCCGGTTTTAATCTCACATTCGGTAATTTATAAGTCTCTTTTCTCAGTTCTCAATTTCGATTTTTAACCAAGTATTCTTTTGAATCAGTTCAGGTACCGTAGTATTGGCCTGGTACTTCTCGGTCAAAACAGAATGCAGGAATTCTTGTTGCCACTCAAATGTTGTGGCATACGCCCATTCAGGACCTGTATATCTTCTGTTTGCAACTCTCTTTCTTTTCAGCCTTCGTTCACCTTGCTGTTCTCCCTCACTTAGGTCTTCCACTCGGGATGTATCGTTCTACTCTGTTATTGTTTCATTAGGTGTATCTCTTATCCTGAAGAGTGGTTTCTCTGGCCAGTTAATACCCTTATGTGTCTTCTTTCGATGACCCTCCTCTGGTGATATGGTGTTTTCGCTTGATGGACCTGCAGCTGGCTCAGGAGATGCTGGCACATTCTGATTTATTTCTATTATTTCTCCTTCTTCTTCTTCTTCTCCTTCTCCTTCTGGATCTGTACCGGGCTCAAGTTCTAACCCGTATCTGTCTACTTCTGGGAGAACCTCTCCTTGATTTAGTTCTCCTGCTGCCTCTACTGAGATAGGCTCTCTGCCACCTCTCTCAAACTCATTCACTGTTTGAGGGACAAGGCCGTTCTCAGTGGGCTCTCCGGCAGTCTCAGTTCCTTCTTGACTGCTTTCTAATTCTGAGACTTCTCTTCCTGGAGCTGTTGTGCCGGAAGCTTCAAGTTCCTCGTCAACAGGACACGTTACCTTCTTTGTGTGACTGGCATGTATCCAGTTTGGAACTCCGGCACACTTCACGGCAGTAGTGGTTGTCAGTCTTACTTGATACGGGCCTTTCCAGCGTGGCTCCAGACACGATTTCCTTACGTGCTTCTTGACAACCACCCAGTCACTGGCTTGCAAGGTGTGACCTGGATCTCCAATCGGTGGTAATGTGTTAGCTTCCACCTGGTGAGAGAAAGAGCGAACCACATCAGCCAAACCTTTGCAGTAATCCAACACCATATCATCTGTGATATTCACTAGAGCATTTGCAGGTACTGCTGCCAATCTCATAGCTCTGCCCATGAGGATTTCATGGGGAGACAGTCCCGTTTTCTTGTCAGGGGTGTTTCTCATTGACATCAGCACTAAGGGCAATGCATTTGGCCATTTCATATTGGTAGCTGCGCACATTTTTGCCATTCTCGATTTCAGAGTACCATTCATTTGCTCTACTAGCCCTGATGCTTCGGGCGGTAGCTACAATGCAGCTTCTGTTCGATGTCGAGTGCGGCACACATGAGTTTAATCACCTCGTTGTCGAAATGTCTGCCCCTATCTGACTCTATAGAGACCGGAAACCCGAACCTCGGTATCAGTTCCCTAAGTAGCAGCTTTGCAACTGTAAGACTGTCATTTCTACGTGTGGGGTAAGCTTCAATCCAGTGACTGAAAACACACACAATCACCAACACGTACTTCAATCCTCCACAAACAGGCATTTCAATGAAGTCCATTTGCATTTTGCTGAATGGGCCGCCAGCTCTCCCTATGTGGCTCAATGTTACCACTGTTCCTTTCCCGGCATTCATCTGCTGACAGATGATGCATCTGTGGCAAATGACCTCAGCAGCATGTCTAAATTGTGGGTTGAACCAGTCGACTTTAAATGACCTGATCATTGCATCCCTCCCGAGATGAGCCTGTCCATGATATAGTCTGGCAAACTGAGATAGAAGACCGTTTTGCAGGACTAATTTTCCTTCCTCTGAGACCTACAAATCATCAGCCCTTTGTACACATTGCATTCTTTGCCAGGAACGTTTTTCCTCTTTGCTTGCACGACTTTGTAAAGTTTTTAACTCATCTAGAGTATCAACCACCCTTAATGCAAGGTTCAAACATGTGTCATTGTCAGTTTGTGGCAACAATTCCCACTGTTCCTTGAACGATATACAGTTCAATGCGCAAAACCGTGCAACTTGATCTGCATAACCGTTTACCATGGACACAAAATCTTGTGACTTAACATGGGCATTGCATTTCACTACGGCAACTTCAAGAGGTAACTGAATCGCATGTAACAAATCCTTTATTTGTTCACCATTTTTCACAGGAGAACCAGAAGAGGTCATAAAACCCCTCTGTGACCATAGTTGGCCAAAATCATGTACAATTCCAAATCCGTATCTGCTGTCAGTATAGATAGTGACTTTCAGATTCACAGCTGCGTGGCATGCTTTGGTAAGGGCAATTAATTCTGCCACTTGTGCGGAAAACACTTTCTCGAGCCAGGAAGCTTCAATGATACCAGCTATGGTACACACGGCATATCCAGCTCTCAGTGTTCCAACCGAATCTCTTAGACAGGACCCATCGACAAACATGATACAGTCATTTTCTTCTAACTGTGTATCCTGAATATCTGGACGTGGTTTGGTACATAATTCGGTTACCTCAAGACAGTCATGTTCAAATTCTTCCTCATTGTTAATTTCAGCGTTTTCAACAGGAAGTAAAGTTGCCGGGTTCAATACAGTGCATCGCTTTAGCAAGACATTTGGTGACCCCAGTATGATTGTTTCGTACTTAGTGAGTCGAGCATTTGTCATGTGCTGAGTTTTAGTTCGAGTCAACAAAATTTCAACTGAATGCGGAACCATTACTGTTAGGGGGTATCCCATGACTATGCCTTCACACTGCGTAAGGCTCTGACCAACTGCTGCAACTGCGCGCAAACAACCCGGTAAGGCTGATGCGACAGGGTCCAAGGTAGCTGAAAAATATGCAACAGGGCGATTTGCATCTCCATGGACCTGTGTTAAGACAGACAACGAACAGGCATCACGTTCATGACAAAACAGTAGAAAAGGCTTCGTATAATCAGGCATGCCTAACGCTGGTGCCCTGCACATGCATTCTCTCAATTCCATGAATGACTCAAGCTCCTCTTTGGACAAAGCTATGGTATACGGCTCATCCTTGATTTCTTTTCCTGTCAGTCTAATTAAGGGTTTCGAGATGATCGAGAAGTTGGGTATCCACTGACGACAGTAGCCCACCATTCCCAAAAACACCCTGACATCTCTTTTTGTCGTTGGAGGGTTCATTTGCAAAATAGCTGTTACCCTTTCTTTTGATATTCTTCGGAACCCTCTCTCAATCAGATGCCCTAGGTATTTCACCTCTTTCTGACAGTATTGCAACTTTTTGGGTGACACCTTATGTCCGTCCTTTCCCAGATGGTTCAACAAAGCAATGGTATCGTATTTCCAGTTGTCTATGGTTTTGGATGCAATCAGCAAATCAGCAATGTACTGCACTAGAGTTGAGTTAAAAGGCAGTACTAAGGCTTCCAAATCCTTTTTCAATATCTGGTTAAAGATGGACGGTGATTCAGAAAACCCTTGCGGAATTCTGCACCAACTGTACACCTTATCCAGGAATTTGAAACTGAACAAAAATTGGCTGTCCTCATGAAGAGGTATCGAAAAGAAAGCTTGTGACAGGTCTATAACGGTGAACCACTCAGCATCACATGGAACCTGAAACATGATCACTGCTGGATTGGGCACTACGGGGTAACATTTGACCACAATCTCGTTTAGTGTTCTCAAATCCTGCACAATTCGAACCTTTCCACAGGGCTTCTTTAAACCCATTATGGGAGAGTTACACGGACTGCTCAAGACCTCTTTCAGGACTCCCTGTCTCAGAAAATCTGCAATTATCTGTGACACTTCGATAAGGACATCTTGTGCCATGTGATATTGAGGCACCTGGGGAAACACTGCATTTGGCTTTACCTGGACTCTAACTGGTTCTACACCTTTTATTAGTCCCACTTCCTTTCCTGTCAGGTCCCACACTTTCTCTGTTACCGTTCCCTGTAATTCGACAGGTAGATCAATCATGGTAAGCATTGGGAACAGGGTTATTAAAGGGCAATCCTCATTTGTTGTTCCTGTGTCTTCTTCTAAAAACTGACCTTCATCTCCCTCATCGTTACTATTTGTCTGTACTTCGATTCCATCATTGGAACAGGTAATCAAGCATTTTGTCTTGCACAATAAGTCTCTTCCCAGTAGGGATACCGGACTTGAATCACAGACCACAAACCTATGTAGCCCCTGGAAATTTCCGATCTCAACTTGCCCCTGATCTGTAATCGGATTTGTCAGATATTGGTTTGCTACTCCGACTACCCTTATGGTACGCCCTGAAAGTGGTAGTTTTGGAACCTCTGCACTTCTGACTGTAGAGCGTGTAGCTCCGGTGTCAACCAGAAACAAGACTTTGTAACCCATCACCTTGCCCTCCACATATGGACCCCTTTGATCCACCTCTAGGGATGCTGCAAGCCTGCACTCTTCGCTGTCTGAGCTATCATCTGACCACTCTCCATTCATGCCATTTTCACCTCGCAATAGAAACTGTTGTACTGTACCATTTTGACTCATTACCTGACCTGTGACCTGTTGATGAAGCATCGCCTGTTGCTGTCCCATTGGAGCCATTGGTAACTGCATTTGCTGTCTAGGTACCATGGGAACCTGCTGTTGTACTGGTTGCATTTGTGCTGGCTGGAAACGCGGCATTTGCATCTGCTGCATGGGCTGTACCCCTTGCATCTGTACCAGATTATTTTGGTAATTCGGGTTTTGATGTCTTATTTTTGGGTCTTTTACATTTTGCAATGTACCAACATTAGCGCTTTGCTGAACAACACCATCCTGCACCATATTCGGGCATTCCCGTTTCCAGTGCCCCACGCCCCCGTACGCGTGACATGGTGACATCCTTTTTGCCCCTTGTGCGTCATTTTGAACCACAACGGTATTCAAGTCTGGACCGCGATTTACAAACCCTCGGCCTCTCGGCTGTGTCTGAAACGCACCATTCATTTGCGGTTGCTGCTGTATCATCTGTTGAACTCCATTTCTCTGTATTTCTGCCTGTGCAGCCCTTATCTGCATCACCATCACTTTCTCTTTCAGCTTTTTCTGTTTTAATTCAATTTCGTCACTACAGTATTTTGCATACTGCAACACTTCATCAATCGGTTTCGCTTGCCAACAAATCAAATGATTCTTAATCATCTGGCTAACTTCTGGTCTCAACACTTCGACGAATCTGAAAACAAGGTGGTTCATGTCTTTCGGTTCAATAGTCTCAGTACCACTGTAGTGTTTGAATGCCTTTAACAATCTCTCATAGTAAGCATGTATTGAATCCTTAACCTCTTGAGAGGTCCAGTCGATCTTCTGCCAATCAGTCACCTTCGGCGACACCTTCTGTTTCAAAAACTCAATCACCTTATGATAGTACTTCATCACCTCTTCAAAGGGTGCCCCTGTCACCTTGTCCCTTGCTGGCTCCTTCGTCGGCCAGTCTACTCCTGTCTTGCACTCAAGCCACAAATCAGGCGGATCAATGATCTCAAACAAAGTATTCAAGTCTTCCCTAAGACACTTTGCTAGTTTCACAAACCTGTCTGTCTGTTGGTACCACTCGATCGGCTTCTCCCTCAACCTAGGATAATCATTAGTAAAGATAGGATGTCACCTCTGGACCATGGCACATGAACTAAGACACCACCAGCTGTTTCTCTCATGGGTAATATTTTTACTGATTCCACATCGGGTGAGGCTTTGGCTTGATTAGACCCCAAGGGTAGGTCGCTCCCCCTGCCGCTGCAGCTCCTCCAAGTTCCCGAGTTCCTGTGTTCCTGAGACCCACCTAACTGTAAGTACCCCCCTCCTCCCAGCCCCTCGCCCTGCCCCGCGCCACTCACCTTCTCTCCTGCTCCTGCTTCTTTTCCTCCTCTCTGTCTCTTCCTCCTCGCTCCCCCTCTGCAATCTTCTTCTGTGTTCTTCTGTTCTTCTCTTCTGTTCTTCTGTTCTTCCCTTCTGTTCTTCTGTGTTCTTCCGGTCTTCTGTGTTCTTCTTCTCTGTTCTTCTCGGTGCTTCTGTGTTCTTCTTCTCTGTTCTTCTCTGTTCTTCTCTGTTCTTCTCTGTTCTTCTGCTCTTCCGATCTTCTGTTCTTCTGTTCTTCTGTTCTTCTGCTCTTCCGGTCTTCTGTTCTTCTGTCTTCTGTTCTTCTGTCTTCTGTTCTCCTGTCTTCGGCTCTTCTACCTCCTCCGTCTTCTTCCCCCGAGCCTGCCCTCCTGCTCCTTCCTCATCCCCCTCCCTCACTCGCCTCCCCCTCTCTCACCCCTAGCTAACCCGTTCGCTATCTACCTCCCTCACTCCTCCTATCTTCCTATCTCTCTAGCTCCCTATCTCACTATCTAACTCCCCCACTCTCCACCTCCTCCTACCTACCTATCTGTCTATCTATCTATTTCCCTATCTATCGACTTCTCTATCTATTTTCTCTATCTATTTCTCTATCCCTCCCCCCCTCCCGCCACCCCCTCTACTACCTATCTCCCTATCCTCTCACTCTACCTCTCTCCCTCACCCACCTCTACAACCCCCCCTCCCCTATCTTCACAACCCTACTCCTATCTCTCTCCCTAATCTCCAAACCTCCTAACACTCACCCTCCTCCACCCTAAACCCCCTCCCCCAGCTCCTCTCACTCTACCTGTCCCCCCCTCCCTCGCGCTTTCCCGCCGCGACCTCCTGCACGCTCCCGCCCCCCAGCTCCCATTCGCCCCCAGCTGACCCCTCCCCCCCCCTCCTACCTCTTATGGCGGCCGCTGCGCGACTGCGCAGCGGGCGCGCGCAGCGGGCACGCCGCGCCAGAGGCAAGCCCGTCTGCGCCCGTCCGCGCCTGGCCCGCGCCCAGCGCCACGACCCCTGGTCCCCAGCTCCCCCAAGCCCCGCTGATCCGCTACGACCCCACCACCCTCCACGCCCTCAACCCAGGGCGCTCCAAAACCTGCTTCCTAGCTCACCCCAAACGCACCCATGGACCCTTCGCCTGCAACTCCTGCAAACGCATCTTCCACCACGCAACTACCACGACCACAAGCCCACGCGCCATCAACCACCTCAAGTGCATCCTGATCAACGCTCGTTCCGTCCACAAGCACGCCGTTGAACTTTGGGACCTCCTGGACTCCACAGCCCCGGACGTCGCCTTCATCACGGAGACATGGATGAACGCCTCCTCTGCTCCAGACATCGCTACCCGCCATCCCCGAAGGCTACAAGATCTCCAGAAAAGACCGCACCAACCAAGTAGGAGGAGGTGTCGCCATCATCTTCAAAGACTCCATCAGCGTCACCACCTCCACCGAAGACCCCCCCCTCGCCGCTGAGCACCTGCATTTTCAGATTCGCACCGACCCAAGGACCACCCTCAGAGGATCCCTCGTCTACCGTCCTCCCGGACCTCGCGCCTCTTTCAGCGACGCCATCGCCGACTTCATCTCCCTGCACGCCCTCGCCTCACCGGACTACATCCTCCTAGGCGACCTCAACTTCCATCTGGAACAAAACAACGACCCCAACACCACCACCCTGCTCGACAACCTCGCCAACCTCGGCCTCAAACAACTGGTGAACACCGCCACCCACATCGCCGGACACACGCTCGACCCTATCTTCTCCGCCAGCAAACACGTCTTCTTCAGCCACACCTCTGCCCTACACTGGACCGACCACAGCTGCGTCCACTTCACATTCCGACGCGAGACCTCCCACCTCCGCACTCAACCCACCCCTCGTCGACAGTGGAACAAGATCCCTGAAGAGCAACTCTTCTCCGCTCTCGCCGCCAACCAACCCACCCTCACCACCGACCCCAACGACGCAGCTCTCAACCTCACAAACTGGATCTCCAACTGCGCTGACAACCTTGCTCCCCTCAAACGCACGCATCGACAGACCAACACCAAAAAACCTCTCTGGTTCTCTGACACCCTCAAAGAATCAAAGAAAACTTGTCGTGCCCTTGAGAAGGCCTGGCGCAAGGACCACACCGCGGACAACATGACCGCCCTCAAGAACGCTACACGCGAACACCACCACCTGATCCGCACTGCCAAAAGGAACTTTTTCACCGACAGACTAGACAAAAACAGCCACAACAGCAGAGAACTCTTCAGCATCGTCAAAGAGTTCTCCAACCCCAGCGCCAGCGCCAACGCCGTCACGCCCTCACAGGATTTGTGCGAATCCCTCGCCACTTTCTTCCATCGCAAGATCAGCGACCTCCACGACAGCTTCGGACACCAGACCCAACCATACACCACTGAACCCGCTTCCCCGGACATCACCCTCAACAACTGGACCCACATCAACACGGAAGAAACCAAATCCATCATGAACTCTATCCACTCCGGCGCCCCTTCGGACCCCTGCCCGCACTTCATCTTTAACAAAGCCGACGACATCATCGCCCCGCACCTCCAGACCGTCATCAACTCTTCTTTTTCTTCTGCTACCTTCCCCGAATGCTGGAAGCACGCTGAAGTCAACGCCCTACTAAAGAAACCTACGGCTGACCCAAGCGACCTGAAAAACTTCCGCCCCATCTCTCTTCTACCTTTCCCAGCCAAGGTAATAGAAAAGACCGTCAACAAACAGCTGACCACCTTCCTGGAAGACAACAACCTGCTCGACCCTTCACAAACCGGATTCCGAACCAACCACAGCACGGAAACCGCCCTCATCTCAGTCACAGACGACATCAGAACCCTGATGGACAACGGTGAAACAGTCGCCCTCATTCTCCTCGACCTCTCGGCTGCCTTTGACACCGTCTGTCACCGCACCCTAATCACCCGCCTACGCTCCACCGGGATCCAAGGCCAGGCCCTGGACTGGATCGCCTCCTTCCTCGCTAACCGCTCCCAAAGAGTTTACCTCCCTCCGTTTCGCTCAGAACCCACCAAGATCATCTGCGGCGTACCTCAAGGCTCATCGCTCAGCCCGACACTCTTCAATGTCTACATGAGCCCCCTCGCCGACATCGTACGCAAGCACGACATCATCATCACCTCCTACGCCGACGACACCCAACTTGTACTCTCCCTCACCAAGGACCCCGCCAGCGCCAAGACCAACCTACAAGAGGGTATGAAGGACGTCGCAGATTGGATGAGGCTCAGCCGCCTAAAGCTGAACTCTGAAAAAACGGAAGTCCTCATCCTCGGCAACACCCCGTCCGCCTGGGACGACTCCTGGTGGCCCACGGCCCTCGGCACCGCACCGACCCCCGCAGACCACGCCCGCAACCTCGGCTTCATCTTGGACCCTCTTCTCACCATGACCAAGCAAGTCAACGCCGTGTCCTCCGCCTGCTTCCTCACTCTCCGCATGCTCCGCAAGATTTTCCGCTGGATCCCCGCCGACACCAGAAAAACCGTGACCCACGCCCTTGTCACGAGTCGCCTGGACTACGGCAACACCCTCTACGCCGGGACCACCGCCAAACTCCAAAATCGCCTGCAACGCATCCAAAACGCCTCGGCCCGCCTCATCCTCGACGTACCCCGCAACAGCCACATCTCCGCACACCTGAGACACCTGCATTGGCTCCCAGTCAGCAAAAGGATCACCTTCCGTCTTCTCACCCACGCACACAAAGCCCTCCACAACAAGGGACCGGAATACCTCAACAGACGCCTCAGCTTCTACGTCCCCACCCGCCCCCTCCGCTCCGCTGGCCTCGCACTTGCTGCCGTCCCTCGCACCCGCCGCTCCACGGCGGGTGGGAGATCTTTCTCCTTCCTGGCGGCCAAGACCTGGAACTC
Source organism: Pleurodeles waltl (assembly GCF_031143425.1). Lineage (NCBI taxonomy): Eukaryota > Metazoa > Chordata > Amphibia > Caudata > Salamandridae > Pleurodeles > Pleurodeles waltl. Next base: position 827,227,704 of record NC_090436.1, read on the forward strand.
CCTCCCCACCAGCCTCAGGACCACCCAGGACCACTCCGCTTTCCGGAGACTCCTAAAGACTTGGCTGTTCGAGCAGCGATAACCCCCCCTTTCCCCCCTAGCGCCTTGAGACCCACACGGGTGAGTAGCGCGCTTTATAAATGTTAATGATTTGATTTGATTTGACCCTGGACTATCACCCTTCTCCTTATCTCTTTTCTTTGCCCACCTGCCTTCCCATTTTTCCAACGCACCCCAAACTTGCGCACTTTGCAACAATTCTTTCAAATGTGCCTTCATTCCCGCAGACCTCATATGCTCAAAATCCTTAGAGTCAAAATCCAATCTGTAGCTTCTTTTCAGGTGCTTAGTGTTTCCGATATCAATACTGTATTTATCTGCCAGGTTCGCTAGTATCTGATGCACCTTGCCCACTTCTTTGGTAATCTTGGGACATAGGAATCTTAATTCTGCTTCTGTGTATGACTCCAATCTATTTACCCCCATTGTACCTTCCACTAATTCAGCAGCTTCTGCACCTAACCTTACGAAATTTAGGTATTCACCTTGCCTTTCCTTTTCTGGTTCAACTGTAGTCACTGCAGCCTTCTGTGAAGTATAAGTCCTCTCTAGCCATTCGTTTAGCTGCTGCGCTGTAAAACCCTGCAGTGAAATATTCCCTGCATGTATCATCGGTGAATGTGAGGTGTCTGTATTCATTGTCTGCGGAGTCAAAACCCCTAGCCCTGCTTGACGCATTGCTTCTATGGATGCTCCTACTGGACTAAGGTCTATTAAAGACCTCGGCTTTTCAACTGCTTGTTTTCCTGGGGCCATTATCTGGGGAGTTCCCTTAGACCCTCCTCTTATTGCATCTTGAGTCATTATTCCCTGGTCACATACGCCTGTTTTGCCTTGGGCATACAATGGCACTGGTGGACCCACAGTAATCGGTAAGGATATGGCGGCAGGTGTCTGACCTGGTCCCAGACTTCTCGGAGCGGCAGCTCCATAGGTCTGTTCCAAAGTACCCGGGACAGGCACTAATGGCGGACCAACTACTGGGTTGTACCCTGGTATCAGTTGTGGCTGTGGTTGAGACAGTAATTTCGGAGTTGACTCAATCTGTACTAATTTTGATTTTGTATATATCGGGTCTGGCGGCACTATCAGATTTGTAGTAGTCTCAAGTACTGGAACGTCTGGGTAGATTCTCTGTATCTGCGGTGGAGGCTGCAACTGTATCGGTATGTCTGGTGCAGTGGGTACACTGACACCATTCTGTATCAAAACCGTATCACTAGACTGTACCGTATCAGCAACTCCCTTGTCCTGCGTCTGGTTCCCAGGATCCACACTAGTGCTTGGAGCACTGTCGCTCACCGCATAAGGTGGCGGGCGATCATGTAATAATCTATCCATGAATTCCTCATCATCTGAATCATCTTTCTCTTCCCAAGGTCTTTTATTTTCTTTAGAATTGTTTGAGTCTTTATCTGTCTTACAGGAGGCTTTCTTTCCCTGGGTTTCTTCTCCCTGTGCTTTTGCTGGGAAAAATTTTATTCCATCGACAATTCCTCTTCCCCACATTTTACTCTTGTTATCCCATCTAGCCTCAGCATAGGATTTTTCTGCCCTTCGCAACCTTCTTTGAAACTTTTCTTGCCTCTGTTTAAGAGTCATTAGATCCCAAACCGCTAAAGCCTCGTATTGTGCTGGTCTTGGAGGTGGTTTCTGTGTACTTAACATCCACCTCAAATTTTCTAGGACCCTCGTATTGAATGTCCCATGTTCTGGGAACGCTAGGCATCCTTCTTTTTCTGTTAACTTGCGCCACTGTTTCATCCATAAACAAGGCGTGACACCCTTTTCTTCCATAACTATATGAGCTGGAGTACCCTCGGGTGGTGTAAGCTCCCCCTCAGTCGCTACGATATATACGTCTCCTTTCAGAGCGCTTTTGAATGCCTTGACAACATTCATTTTGCAATTTTCTCTTATTTGTATTTTAATCAGAAGTGACTTAGTTCCCAGGACACTCTTCATCCACCTTTCTCAACCTATTGCCTCTCACGGACGGCAGCCAATCCGTGCGCGACCCCTCTCGACAACTGACCTATCTCAGCGCGGCACCACTGACGTCACACTCATACACACTGCAGCTGAGAAAGTGTTGCGGCTCGTCCGCTCCTCACTGAATTCACACAACTAATGCAAAATTACTGCGAGCACCTTTACCAACAACACAAATCTGCCGGTTTACTACAGGAAGGGTAACACATTCGCTTCAGAACTTTACAGAGATTTCACTTGAAGCCTTGGCCGCTACTTTCTCCTTCTCAGTCCCCGCATACGCAAGCAGAATTCGACCCGCAAACTCTACTCTTGACTTGTCAATGGCTCATCCTAGTGCACTTTAGAACTTGCCAAATCTCCATCGAAGGTTTCACACATACATTTCAATTCAAACTTGACTTGTCAATCACGCCCGATTGACCTACTAAACCGCACAGATTACAACATAAATCCAAGTGTCTCCTACACTTATCAACATACTCCGGAGTCTTAGACCACGACAGGTCCGTACATAAAACAACCAACCACGTGGATAATTTTGAGCACCAAGCGCCACACTCATGTGAAGTACGCCGACTTCCCTACTCTCATACTGCGGAGTACGCCCACTCCTACTAAATCAACATTTACTTGGCCTAGATACACACAAATTTCACAATCACCTGCAAAAAGGCATAAGCTAAGCAAGCGCAAGAGCCCTAAACCACACACATTATGGCGCCGAGAACATCCCCAACTCACTTAGGCAGGCTCCGAGATCCCGGGAAAGTCATGGTGAACTTAGAAACCCATCATACCTCCAATTTGCATTATCACAGAAAAACAAATGAAACAATGATTCTTCGCCCTAGGGCCCCCAAGGGCCAAAACCATCGCTCTGCTACCAGGACTGATAACGTGTCCTTCTATGTTAATTTATTACACATTAGGACTCGTTTTAGGCCAATGAATCTTGTGACCCAGTGGAGAGACACCGTAGGACCAGATAACTGAAGAATAAGAATGGGCAGTCTATGGATGAGGATGGTTTTAATAAGTCACAAAGTCACGAAACAGAGTGACAGAGTTTCTGGATAAAATCAATAGCATTTCCTACCTAGTTCTCTCGACCCTTCTGTGACATGGGGTTTTATCCCCTTTTCGTAATACCTTCCCCCAAAATTCTATTGGACATTTGTTATACCCCACTATCTTTAACCTATCAAATTATACATTAGGTAATCCCAATTGCCACCCCATGATAATTCATAACACTTTGATTGGTCTTCATAATTGATGTCTTCGGAGGGGGCACATCCGGAGGTTACTTCACGGTTTGGCACGTTTCCTCGGGTCATGAGTTCCTTTGTCCATGGTTTAAACGTCCTTGTACATTACATTAATCTACATTTGTTTCAATCTTGTGCATAAAACTCATACTAAAGCAGCAGGCATGCGGATGGGAATGGAATTACAAAGATACATGCAACTACCAAGTTGGAAGAAAAAGAACATTTGCAGGGTCATGGCCCTTTGCGAGTCAGCACACTGGAAAACAGAAAAAATGCTTTTAATATGAGAGCCAAGCAGCTAAACTGCAGCTCACGCTAACTTAAGGCCTAATCGTTAATATAACTTGAATACCATAGCATTAATGATTCTATTTATTAGTTTTCGTATACATTGGTTGCCACACACATTATAATCATTATTCAAATGCACGTTTAAGCAAAATCACTATTATTGTCACTTTCTATGCAACATCGTCACACATTAATATAGATAATCTACCCTACTATAGGTTATATGAATCTACGCTCTCTGAGAATCACTCGCATTGGGGGCACTCCCACCAACACAGTGTGAAGCAGTTGTCACTCTGCTCCTTAAACCTGGTAAAGATCCGAATCAGTGCAGCTGATACAGTCCCCTATCGCCTCAATTTTGATAACAAAATATTGTCCAAGGTACTTGCTAATCGCTCTACACTTATATTGGATCAAATCATATCCCCATCCAGTTTTGGATTTCGTTCTGCAACGCTCTACCTCCTTGAACTTATGCATGGTATTTTCTGTACCCCATAGAATATCTCCAACGGTCCCGCGGTTGTGGCACTACTGACGCCAAAAAGGCATTTGTTTCTTTAGAGTGGCCTTTCTTGCAGGCTACTTTAGCTAACTGAGTGTCCTGCGCAGTTTCACCTCCCTAGTCATGCTTTTACACTCGCAACCCACAGCTTGGATTCGGGTCAACGGCTCACTCACCTTCCCCTTCGCAGTCACCAGAGGGACTCCAGAGGGCTGCCACCTTTCACCATTGCTCTTCCTAATTTCTACGGCCCCCCTGGTGCTGCATCTCCAGGAAAACCATTTACATCGCGGTGTGCAGTTTAAGCCAGGCCCTCTGCTACTTTATGCGGATGATAGTTTGCTCTCCGCGTGCCAATCTACTGTTATTCTTTCACCTATCCTGCGCGAGGTGGTTAGATTTGGCGGCAGCTCTGGCCTTCATTTTAATTGGTCTAAATCCGAACTCCTCCCTCTTACGGATGACACTACAACTGTGACTTGTGAGTTGCCACTCACCTGGTGCGATGGTCCAGTTAAATACCTAGGCATCCCCCTACATTGTGATAAGGAAAAGGTAATTTGACTAAATAAAGGCCTTGCTATAGAGAAGCTTACCACCCAGGTGGCATGATGGATTTGCCCCCCTCTCGATGGCCGACCGAATTGCGATCATAAAGATGGTAGCCTTTCCTCCTTTTTCCTACCCCACACCATGAAGAGATCTATTGTCATTCATTTCAGGTTTGAGGATTGCAAGGTTCATAATTCAACTTTTAACTATCACAGACTCATATACTCATATACTGTCACACAACTTAGACAGTGCCATTAGGCTTTTGCTGTTTGTGCAGTAACTTTAAAGGTCATGGAGGTGTTGAGTACCCTTTCATCACATGCTACAAAATTGTCATTTTTTTACATGTATTACCTGTTGAACAACCAAGAAATGAAATCCATGCAAAACATATATCACCACGCAACACATTACATCACATTGAGGTTCTTTACTGTCACAGTACAAAGACAGCACATCACACAGTTCTGTATCATGCGTTTTTCCTAGTGTGTTGATGTGTAACACAAAAATGGAAATCACTGATCAGCCGAGCAATCAAACTAGCGCACGTGTCGATAATATTAAGGTGACATTGTATACCTGTTGCTAGGTATGGTATTACATTGTGTGTGAAAAAAATAATGCACTTGTTGATAACAGTAGCAATAAAATAGATAGCTGCGCACATTGATGTACATGACATGCTACACAAAATTACGGAGAGAGAGAGAGAGAGATGCTGTGTGGCTCACAGTACAATAACAAATGGTTAAACCAACTACCCTTCCATAAAAAAGTTCCAACGTGGTCATCATGTTTGCGAAGTTCTTGTGGCCAGTCGTGATGGGATATCCAACGCTAATCTGTGCAGTAGCAGTATTATTGTTACAAATTCAATAGACCAACATGATACATAAAGCCTTATGCTGTTTCTGCTGGTCTAGCTAAACATGTCGTTTGGGACAGCTCACCATTAGGGCCATCACTGCAGGGGGAGAGCCAGGATTGAGCTTTCTCGTGAACTTTGGGGGAACATCCTCTGAGTGATTAGAGCTTCCAGCCGTGACCAGCAGCACAGGTCGTCCTAGCAATTACTAAACTCCTAGCCCTACCCGATGATCCCCACCCTGGTGCACTTCTTGATGAGGTCCTGTCAGATTTCTATTTTCCCCTTGAGTTGGTGCAGTGGAATATGAAAGAACGGGAAATGAGAGAGAGAAAATCAATAAAGGGATTTAACACATAGTAAGACTGAGGCTTCGGCTCTTTTTAATATGTCTTTGTTAATCAAGAAATATTTCAACTGCAGTTTACTTCATACTCTGAGGTTTGTTGTTCTTAATAATACTATCATTTAGGACTTTATGCTCCGATCCTGGAAATATTTAATTCTGGCACATTGATAATGAGCTGGATTCGACTGCTGAGCTCTCACCCTATGACAAGCGTAAAGAAGTGAGATGTGATCTCAGAGAAATGGGAGTTAAGGGTGGCACAGTGTCATAAAAAGTGCCCTGTGCCTAGTGGAGGCTGCATTCTGGGGTTCAGTTACTATGGAAGGCCAGCACTGTAGGATGCCCCCAGAGTGTGACTCTGTAACTTAAGATCTGCTAATTGCACCTGCAGATGGATATTTTTGTGCACTTAAATTGAACTGGTGTGCGAAATAGTTTTGAGAATCCATGTCAGTGTTTCTATATAATACTCTTATTTTAAATATGCACTTGAAAAATATTATGGGTGTTTACAATACGTTTGATATCTATTTTGAAAAGATTTGTTTGGAAAATGTTAGCTTTCTAGATCATTACAGATTTCTAAAATGCACTTTCTAAACCAGAAACCCAGCATTATTCAAGTGGTGTGGCAAGACGCGTCCGCTAAAAAACATGTGATTATCACAGAGGTCCAAAGAAAAACCTATTTGGTCATGTGAATCCTACTGTAATTATTCACATTATAATTACTAGAATTGAGGCCATATGGGAGCTCTAAAATATTATGATGTATCGTTACCAAGGGATGTTTATGGTTTGAGAATATTCCTTTGCAGTCTAATTTTATTCTGGTGGCCGCAGGGCTAGCCATCTCTGAAAATGCGTTCCATTGTTCCAGAGTGAATGAGCAAACATCAAGCCTGTAGAAACGTCCTTCCTGTGCGGACTGAGCCAGTGCTTCCTGAAGCCTGTAGAGTTCTTGTTAGGAAAGAGTACGTACGAGGGACTGACGTTCAAAAGAGGTTGGCTGTGGCATAGTTCTTCTGTGTTTTGTTTTTTGCTCTGCACTGTAACCAGCTTCACCCTTTGCGGTGGGAGGAATGTTCCAAGCCTCACCCTGACAGCCTCTCTGCAAAATCTCACAATTCGCCCATTTTACGAATATTATTGAGACAGGAATCAGACTGTGAAAGTGGTGAAGTATCGCCTTTCACCCCAGCATTCCCAATTTAGCTGTATTGCTGCCCCTGCCCATTAGAAGACAGGGGGCACAATGCCATCAAAAGTGGCACATTGTGAATGCAACATTGAGCATTGCACGCAGTGGGCAATACCCTGATGTCTACAGCCTGTAGAACTAAGCTGGGCAGTAAGGCCCTGATTTATACTTTTTTTGCACCGCATCTGCAAAAGTGCCGCAAACTTAAAAAACTTTGGCCCATATTTATACTCTTCTTGCGCCAGATTTCTGTAATTTTCTTTTACGCAAATTCGGCGCACAACTAAGACCATATTTATACTTTGACGCTAGACCCGCTAACGTCAAAATATCTCAGTGTGAGTCATTTTCTGGATGCGTGAAACCGCCTTGCGTTAATGACATGCAAGGTAGGCGTTCCCGTACAAAAAATTACTTAAACACCCGAGCGCCATATTTATCTAACCAGGCAAAAATGGCGCATGGCTGGGAGACGGAGACAGAAAATGACGAAAATCCCGATTTGCATCAAAAATTAACGCCTGGGTCAGGGCAGGCATTAAGGGACCTGTGGGCTCTTTCCATGGTGGGAGACCATGGAAGCAGTCCACAGGTGCCCTTCCCTGCACCCCGGGACACCCCCTGCCACACTAGCCCACCCCTGGAGGACACCCATGGATGGGGGGACCCATCCATGGTGAGTGCAGGTAAGTGCAGGTAAGAATATATATTTTTTTATTTTAAGTGGCATAGGGGGAGCTAACTTGGGCCCCCCTACATGCCACTGTGCCCAATGGCCATTGGGCATGGCCATTGGGCAGGGGGGCATGACTCCTGTCTTTGCTAAGACAGGAGTCATTTCCATGGGTGTTGTGCGTCAAAAAATGGTGCAAGTCAGGTGAGAGACAATTTTTTTGACTCTAACGTGACGCACCATTCTTTGACGCACAACTCCCATTCTTCCCTACGCCTCCGCTGCCCGGTTAGAGTCCTTTATTTTGACGCTAACCAGGCCGCAGCGCTGGCTAACATCATTCCATTAATAAGGCGCCTGGCTGGCGCGTTGGAATGGCGTTAACCAGCGGTAAACTTTTTGACACAAATCTGCCCAAGCGCTGATTTGTGTCAAAAAGTATAAATATGGGCCTTTGTATTTTGTACGTTTATGCCGCTTTTGTGTCAAAAAATGATGCAAATGCTGCGCAAAAAAAGTATAAATCAGGGCCCAGGTGTGACCTGTCAAATTTTGCCAGCTTATAACTTTCAAATGGGTACCACCTGTCCCTGGCAGTTGCTGACTGATCTTTCATTTTCAACTGCAAAAACTGTCATAGAGCAGTTGTGCATATTATTGCGAACAAGGGAGAAGGAACGCCCATGAACTGCCGCTTTGCACCAATTTGCAATTCCTGCATTGCTATTTATAATGGCCATTACGAATCACAATGATCTTGTGTGCACTGTGAAGTGAAACTTGGAATTTGTAAAGTCGTTTGTTCCGACAATGACAAATCAGTCTTTTGTGCATCAGGGACAAGGACAACTGCCAATAGTAAATGATAAACCTGTTTTCAAACAAACTGTTTTTGTAAATTCAAATAAACTCTAATGAGAATGCAAACTGACTTTAGATTTTAAGGGCTGGAGTTAGAGTTTGGCGGAGGGGGTTACTCTGTCGCTAACGTGACAGATACGATCTCATTACAGCCTATGGAGATTGTAATATGGCGAAAGGGATAGCCGTCACTTTTCAGACGGAGTTATCCGTCCACTTTCTAAGTCAGGCCTCTAGTCTTTTCTTTTCTCTAGTATTTTCTTCAATTACTTGCTCATCTTACTTTGCTAATCTGAAAAGTACCTAAAACTTCTACTCAGCTTCATTCTTTGGCTCTCACAACCTTCACTCTCCCATTTGCTCAGGGCAATGCCTTCTATTTAAAAACTGCCTCTAATCCTTGTAAGCAGTGTTTCAGGTTCCTTCTTGTTCAGCTCTGACCCTCTCTGGTTCCTGTCTACTCTGCCCCTCTGACTGCCATTATTTCTTCAGTTATGCTTTCACAAGATTGGTGCTTAGACAGCTCTCCAGGTAATAAAAATGTCTTATGTTAATTTAATGTCATCTTTCTTGAAATACTTCTACAACTGCACCTCTGCCTACCTTTTCAACATCAGTTTCACTGTCTTCTCCTTCGCTGCACTTCAACTCTACAGAAACGTAGACTTTGATTTTTTTTGTTAGCCCCCTGCCTCTTTACCTTATCTTTCCACTTCAGCTCATTCACTGTGTTGTTCCTCTTTCTGATTCTGTATGAAATATAAGGAACATTTTTAATTACTCTCATTTCTCTCCTTCTTCTGCACTTGCCAATTTTAGTTGCACAGCTTTTGATTGCCAAGGAGAAATCAGGTTGTTGGTTGGATGGGTGTGAGCCCTGGTCAAGCACCAAACACAATCTATGTCAGGGCACGGCACAAGCCAACCCTAGATTAATCTGTGCTTAACTCTCTGGTAGCTTGGCACAGAGGCAATGTGTAAAGTATGTGTGCAACACTTCAAACAGTTTTTGAACAGTAATAAAGTGCAAATGCCACACAAAAAGGATCCCACACCGTTAGAAACATAGAACTCACTTTAATAAATAAAAGAAGACCAAAATGACAAAATTCACTCAGTAGAACTGGAGATACACAATTTTAAAGATTTTAGTGAAAATAGCACCAAAAAGTATAAAGCACAAACTGTGGCTATCTGGTCATGCCGGACGGGCACAAAGTCACAAGTTCAGGCTGACTGTGATGGAGCACAGGACAGCTACAGGGACCCATGAGCCCCACTGAATAAAGTACCTTAAATATTGGTTTGCCGTGAGTTGCGAGGATCCACGGCGAAGATGCGTCATGCAGCCGAAGCGATGCATCTGTTCCAAGATACGGCGAGGCTGTGATGTGAGGGCCTGCGCTTTCATCAAGGATCCCCTCAACAGGGCTTGCGATGCGAAGCCTGGCGTCAAGGATGCGGCACCCAGTCGGGGCAATGCGTCATTTCCAAGGTGCTGTGAGGCTGCGATGCGGAACCCGGCATCCCCGTTGAGGCTGACATTAATAAGGGATGTAAAGGCCTGTGCCAAGGATACATCGCGCAATCCCCAATGGGTCTGCCAAAGTGACATCGGTCTTTGCACGAAGCAGCGGCGATGCCTCAATTCTGCTCAAGTTTGAGCCCCACAGCAGAGGAGATGTATTGGTTCTGCTGGATCCACAGTGGCTGGCAAAGCACATCAATCTCACTTCCAAGGTTTTGAAAGCCCGTTGTGTCTCTGAGTCTTCAGATCAGGAGGCCAGCCAACTAGCCCGTGAATTCACTCTGGGTTCTAGGTTTGCGAGATGCAGGTCCAGTCCTTCACAGCCAGGCAAGAGGGAAGCAGGAAGCAGGTCAGCACAGTTGGGTAGTAATCCTTCTGAGCAGCAGTCCAGAAGAGTGGCAGTCTTTTCAGCAGCACAGCAGTCCTTCTTCATGGCCAAGTATCCACAAGTCCAGAAGAGTACTGAAGAATTGGTGTCTGAGTTTAGTATTTATACCAAATTGTGCCTTTGTGGTGAGGAGATGCTTCTAGGGGCATGACTTTGAACTTCCCTACTGGCCCTGGCTCCAGACTAACTACAGGGTTTATTCAGCCCTTCGTGTGGTGGCAGGACACAAGCTTTTCAAGGTCAAGTGGGGATAAACACATCTTCTCCCTCCTCTAAAAGTGGCATTTTAATATTGTGGTTTAAAATCCAACTTCACCACATGTAAGGATTTTTTATCCCAATTCCAGAGACAGAAAACATGAGCTGGTAACCTGTTCCCATTTTTAAATTGCAATATGTAATATGACACATAAAATGTAATATGATGACTCCAATCTTACCTATGAGAGAGGCAGGCCTTGCAGTAGTGAAAAAAATGTTGAGTTGTTCACTCTCGGGAAATGTAAAACTTAAAAGTGGATGTCCCACTCTTTAAATACACTGCACCCTGCCCTTTGGGCTGTCAGGGCCTATCCTTTGAGTGACTTGTTGTATTAAAAAGAAAGGTGTGGGCTTGGCAAAAGGTTTACTGGCAGTTGAAATGGCAGTTTAAACTGCACGCCCACAGGCTGCAATGGCAGACCTGAGATATGTTAAGAGTACTACTTAAGTAGGGGGCACAATCAGTGCTGCAGGGCCACTAGTAGCGATTTAATTTACAAGCCGTGGGCACAAGTACTGCCACAAGTAAATTAAAGATGCCAATTGGGTGTAAGCCAGTCTAACAGGTTTTAGGGATAAATTACAAATACTGTTTAGCAGTGGTAAAGTGTGCAGAATCCTAAGGCCAGCAAAAATGAAGTTAGTAAAAACACGAGGTCTGGAGGCCAAAAGTTAGGGCGAGAACCACGCCAAGGATGCCAGATCTAACACTCACCTTTTATGAAACCTGAAATCTGATCCTTGCCTTCTTACTTCCTACCCCATCATTTGGACTTTTCCCCTACTCAGCCTTAACTCCTATATTATTTTGTATCCTAAGCTACTATGGTAGTATTCGAAGATAACTGTCACGTTGCCTATGTATGACATCTTGGAAGTGTGATTGCCATCTTCAAAGAATACAAAATTACAATCCAAGTTGGACACCCACTGCTATTAGCTTTGCCAATGCTTGTGTTGCAATTCTACAAGCATTGGCAAAGCCAAGAGTGGTGGTGAACAAGCTTTAGTAAAGTGAGACCCATTTGATTTGCCATTGCTCCTTATGGACCGGAAATTATTTTTCATCATTAGACGTTGACCTACGACAAACAAGAGAAAGGCATAAAAGTGAGAAAGATGAAGAAAGGTACCAAAGCAGTGACAAAGGGATGAAACGGATGAAAAAGAACCTGTTAGATTGGGATAGGAAGTGTAGGTTGGTGGAGGAAATAGGCTTGAGGCTATGCAGACTCAAGGCTAGGCAGCCATCGATAGCACAAGTCACAGGCTACTAGGGAAAACTTTGGGATTATGTTTTTTAATCAATTAAGCAGTGTTTCTCAGTAGTGAATGTTTAATCTAAGGAGCTTCCTGAGTAGGCTGGTGACCGTGTGGTGGCTGTCAGGAGCCCTGTTGACTTCACGGATTATTGAGTATGTCTAGTGGTCCTTGCGGTGATTGGGGAGAAACGTGGCACACCGACAGCCCACTCGACAACCATGTGCAAAAAGAACAAGTGATGGACGGAATGCAGAACAATGTCAAACATTCACCCCCAGTACAGAGATCTGGGCCTAAATCCATAGTTTTTTTGATGCCCATGCCATTCCAGTTTGGACCCAGCCATATGCAAATCAGTCTTGACCCTGTTCCCCATGGGAACAGTCCGGCCTGCCAGGCCAGGTCTTCCCTGGACTGGAAACAAGCATCCTGGGACCGGTTTCGGAGTTTCACCCTTCCTCAGCCAGGCTATCTTCAATCCAGTGGATGGGAAGCACGGGACCCACGTCTGGGCATACCCTTCCCACTTAGGGCGACAAATGTAAAAAGAACAAGTGATGGACAGAATGCTAAACAATGTCAAACCTTCACCCCCAGTACAGAGATCTGGGCCTAAATCCATCGTTTTTTTTGTTGCCCACTGGGGTGGTGTGGTGAGCAAAAAAAAATGGATTAAACCCAGATCTTTGTGACTGGGGGTAATGTTTGATTTGCTCTGCATTCCGTCCATCATCGGTTCTTTTTTTGCATTTGTCGCCCCAAGTGGGAAGGGTATGCCCAGACGTGGGTCCCCTGCTCACTACGCCACTGGATTCAAGCTAGCCTAGCTGATGAAGGGTGATACCCTGAAACCGGTCCTAGGATGCTTGTTTCCGGTCCAGGGAGGACCTGGTTTGGCAATTCGGGCTGGACTGTTCCCATGAGGAACAGGGTCAAGACTGATTTGCATGTGGCTGGGTCCAAACTGGGGTGGCGTGGTGAGCAAAAAAAGGATGGATTAAACCCAGATCTTTGTGACTGGGGGTGAATGTTTGATTTGCTCTGCATTCCGTCCATCATCTGTTCTTTTTTGCATTTGTCGCCCCAAGTGGGAAGGGTATGCCCAGACGTAGGTCCCGTGCTCACTACGCCACTGGATTTAAGCTAGCCTAGCTGATGAAGGGTGCTACCCTGAAACCGGTCCTAGAATGCTTGTTTCCAGTCCACGGAGGACCTGGCTTGGCAGTTCGGGCTGGACTGTTCCCATGAGGAACAGGGTCAAGACTGATTTGTATATGGCTGGGTCCAAACTGGGGTGGCGTGGTGAGCAAAAAAACAATGGATTAAACCCAGATCTTTGTGAGTGGGGTGAATGTTTGATTTGCTCTGCATTCCATCCATCATCTGCTCTTTTTTGCATTTGTCACCCCAGGTGGGAAGGGTATGCCCAGATGTGGGTCCCGTGCTCACTACGCCACTGGATTCAAGCTAGCCTAGCTCATGAAGGGTGATACCCTGAAACCGGTCCTAGGATGCTTGTTTCCGGTCCAGGGAGGACCTGGCTTGGCAGTTCGGGCTGGACTGTTCCCATGAGGAACAGGGTCAAGACTGATTTGCATATGGCTGGGTCCAAACTGGGGTGGCGTGGTGAGAAAAAAAACAATGGATTAAACCCAGATCTTTGTGACTGGGGGTGAATGTTTGATTTGCTCTGCATTCTGTCCATCATCTGTTCTTTTTTCCATTTGTCGCCACAAGTGGGAAGGGTATGCCCAGACGTTGGTCCCGTGCTCACTACGCCACTGGATTCAAACTAGCCTAGCTGATGAAGGGTGCTACCCTGATACCGGACCTAGGATGCTTGTTTCCAGTCCAGGGAGGACCTGGCTTGGCAGTTTGGGCTGGACTGTTCCCATGAGGAACAGGGTCAAGACTGATTTGCATATGGCTGGGTCCAAACTGGGGTGGCGTGGTGAGCAAAAAAACAATGGATTAAACCCAGATCTTTGTGACTGGGGGTGAATGGTTGATTTGCTCTGCATTCCGTCCATCATCTGCTCTTTTTTGCATTTGTCACACCAAGTGGGAAGGGTATGCCCAGACGTTGGTCCCCTGCTCACTACGCCACTGGATTCAAGCTAGCCTACCTGATGAAGGGTGATACCCTGAGACCGGTCCTAGGATGCTTGTTTCCGGTCCAGGGAGGACCTCGTTTGGCAGTTCGGGCTGGACTGTTCCCATGAGGAGCAGGGTCAAGACTGATTTGCATGTGGCTGGGTCCAAACTGGGGTGGCGTGGTGATTAAAAAAAGGATGGATTAAACCCAGATCTTTGTGACTGGGGGTGAATGTTTGATTTGCTTTGCATTCCGTCCATCATCTGTTCTTTTTTGCATTTGTCGCCCCAAGTGGGAAGGGTATGCCCAGACGTGGGTCCCGTGCTCACTACGCCACTGGATTCAAGCTAGCCTAGCTGATGAAGGGTGCTACCCTGAAACCGGTCCTAGGATGCTTGTTTCCGGTCCAGGGAGGACCTGGCTTGGCAGTTCGGGCTGGACTGTTCCCATGAGGAACAAGGTCAAGACTGATTGGTGAGCAAAAAAACGATGGATTAAACCCAGATCTTTGTGACTGGGGGTGAATGTTTGATTTGCTCTGCATTCTGTCCATCATCTGTTCTTTTTTGCATTTGTCGCCACAAGTGGGAAGGGTATGCCGAGACGTTGGTCCAGTGCTCACTACGCCACTGGATTCAAGCTAGCCTAGCTGAGGAAGGGTGCTACCATGAAACCGGACCTAGGATGCTTGTTTCCAGTCCAGGGAGGACCAGGCTTGGCAGTTCGGGCTGGACTGTTCCCATGAGGAACAGGGTCAAGACTGATTTGTATATGGCTGGGTCCAAACTGGGGTGGCGTGGTGAGCAAAAAAACAATGGATTAAACCCAGATCTTTGTGACTGGGGGTGAATGTTTGATTTGCTCTGCATTCCGTCCATGATCTGTTCTTTTTTGCATTTGTCGCCCGAAGTGGGAAGGGTATGCCCAAACGTGGGTCCCGTGCTCACTACGCCACTGGATTCAAGCTAGCCTAGCTGATGAAGGGTGATACCCTGAAACCGGTCCTAGGATGCTTGTTTCCGGTCCAGGGAGGACCTGGCTTGGCAGTTAGGGCTTGACTGTTCCCATGAAGAACAGGGTCAAGACTGATTTGTGTATGGCTGGGTCCAAACTGGGGTGGCGTAGTGAGCAAAAAAACTATGGATTAAAAACAGATCTTTGTGACTGGGGGTGAATGTTTGATTTGCTCTGCATTCCGTCCATCATCTGTTTTTTTTGCATTTGTCGCCCCAAGTGGGAAGGGTATGCCCAGACGTGGGTCCCGTGCTCACTACGCCACTGGATTCAAGCTAGCCTAGCTGATGAAGGGTGCTACCCTGAAACCGGTCCTAGAATGCTTGTTTCCAGTCCAGGGAGGACCTGGCTTGGCAGTTCGGGCTGGACTGTTCCCATGAGGAACAGGGTCAAGACTGATTTGTATATGGCTGGGTCCAAACTGGGGTGGCGTGGTGAGCAAAAAAACGATGGATTAAACCCAGATCTTTGTGACTGGGGGTGAATGTTTGATTTGCTATGCATTCCGTCCATCATCTGCTCTTTTTTGCATTTGTCACCCCCGGTGGGAAGGGTATGCCCAGATGTGGGTCCCCTGCTCACTACGCCACTGGATTCAAGCTAGCCTAGCTGATGAAGGGTGATACCCTGAAACCGGTCCTAGGATGCTTGTTTCCAGTCCAGGGAGGACCTGGCTTGGCAGTTCGGGCTGGACTGTTCCCATGAGGAACAGGGTCAAGACTGATTTGCATATGGCTGGGTCCAAACTGGGGTGGCGTGGTGAGCAAAAAAACGATGGATTAAACCCAGATCTTTGTGACTGGGGGTGAATGTTTGATTTGCTCTGCATTCTGTCCATCATCTGTTCTTTTTTGCATTTGTCGCCACAAGTGGGAAGGGTATGCCCAGACGTTGGTCCCGTGCTCACTACGCCACTGGATTCAAGCTAGCCTAGCTGATGAAGGGTGCTACCCTGACACCGGACCTAGGATGCTTGTTTCCGGTCCAGGGAGGACCTGACTTGGCAGTTCGGGCTGGACTGTTCCCATGAGGAACAGGGTCAGGACTGATTTGCATTTGGCTGGGTCCAAACTGGGTTGGCGTGGTGAGCAAAAAAACAATGGATTAAACCCAGATCTTTGTGACTGGGGGTGAATGTTTGATTTGCTCTGCATTCCGTCCATCATCTGCTCTTTTTTGCATTTGTCACACCAAGTGGGAAGGGTATGCCCAGACGTTGGTCCCCTGCTCACTACGCCACTGGATTCAAGCTAGCCTACCTGATGAAGGGTGATACCCTGAGACCGGTCCTAGGATGCTTGTTTCCGGTCCAGGGAGGACCTGGTTTGGCAGTTCGGGCTGGACTGTTCCCATGAGGAACAGGGTCAAGACTGATTTGCATGTGGCTGGGTCCAAACTGGGGTGGCGTGGTGAGCAAAAAAAGGATGGATTAAACCCAGATCTTTGTGACTGGGGGTGAATGTTTGATTTGCTTTGCATTCCGTCCATCATCTGTTCTTTTTTGCATTTGTCGCCCCAAGTGGGAAGGGTATGCCCAGACTTGGGTCCCGTGCTCACTACGCCACTGGATTCAAGCTAGCCTAGCTGATGAAGGGTGCTACTCTGAAACCGGTCCTAGGATGCTTGTTTCCGGTCCAGGGAGGACCTGGCTTGGCAGTTCGGGCTGGACTGTTCCATTAGGAACAAGGTCAAGACTGATTTGTATATGGCTGGGTCCAAACTGGGGTGGCGTGGTGAGCAAAAAAACGATGGATTAAACCAATATCTTTGTGACTGGGGGTGAATGTTTGATTTGCTCTGTATTCTGTCCATCATCTGTTCTTTTTTGCATTTGTCGCCACAAGTGGGAAGGGTATGCCGAGACGTTGGTCCAGTGCTCACTACGCCACTGGATTCAAGCTAGCCTAGCTGATGAAGGATGCTACCCTGAAACCGGACCTAGGATGCTTGTTTCCAGTCCAGGGAGGACCAGGCTTGGCAGTTTGGGCTGGACTGTTCCCATGAGGAACAGGGTCAAGACTGATTTGTATATGGCTGGGTCCAAACTGGGGTGGCGTGGTGAGCAAAAAAACAATGGATTAAACCCAGATCTTTGTGACTGGGGGTGAATGTTTGATTTGCTCTGCATTCCGTCCATCATCTGTTCTTTTTTGCATTTGTCGCCCCAAGTGGGAAGGGTATGCCCAGACGGTGGTCCAGTGCTCACTACGCCACTGGATTCAAGCTAGCCTAGCTGATGAAGGGTGCTACCCTGAAACCGGACCTAGGATGCTTGTTTCCAGTCCAGGGAGGACCAGGCTTGGCAGTTCGGGCTGGACTGTTCCCATGAGGAACAAGGTCAAGACTGATTTGCATATGTCTGGGTCCAAACTGGGGTGGCGTGGTGACCAAAAAAACGATGGATTAAACCCAGATCTTTGTGACTGGGGGGGTGAATGTTTGATTTGGTCTGCATTCCGTCCATCATCTGTTCTTTTTTTCACTCGACAACCATAAGCATCCTTTGCCTCCTAGACCAATGCACCCTCCACCACAAACAGTGAGAGGGGAGGTGCTGAACTGCCAAACAGCACTAATGTAACCTGAAGGGGCATTTTTAGTACTGTGCAGCAGTGAAGCGTTTACAATACAAACTATTTGTTGTGCAGCGCAATGGTACAAAGTTTACCGTTTGAGTGTTTGTGCTATTTAATATTTCTGAAACACCGAAGCATTCACTCATTTGTAGTCATTCTTCAGCACTAACCCTTTGACTTTACAATGTTTTTCAAAGAAAGCAAAAATAGCAATAAATTACGGTCAATAAAACCCGGAGAAATGTGATAGGAGTTTTTGAAGCCTCATGTGCCCTTTGCCTTTCGAGCTGCTCATCGGAATGATGTTGTGTTTTTTCCAAGTGCTACAATGTTTGGCTGTTGTTGCTAATATACACTTAGCTAGGGTAGGCACGTGTTTTTGATTTGAACAAGCCATTAGTCTTCCTCTGGAATTGTTTAATAAACCATACGATAGAGGACACGCATTCTTCTTTTTTTATTTTTTCATCATTTTTACCTTAATGTGCTCTGTTCCCTTTGCTTGTGCGAGGCAAAAGGACCAGTGATTAAAATACCCCACTAGTATTTGTGTGTTATGCGTATAAATTCCACATTTTAAATTAGATTCTTATTTTCTTTAAACATTTCCTGTTTCTAGGTTTGCTATTCCATCTTCAGGAAGCAAACTTTGGTCTCACTGTTATATTGGCTTTGGTGATGTTTAGATTGAACCATGCAAATGCACTATATGCCGGGTTGCCTAAGTATCTGCTCAATAGACTTCAGATTGTTCAGAACGCTGCTGCAGGGATGGTTCTGGGTCTATCTAGAAGAGAGCATATTTCTTCCCATCTGCATAACTTGCATTGGCTTTCTATTGAAAAAATGATTTTACTTAAATTGTCTGTTTTAATGCACAGAGCCCTCTATTGATCTCTTCCTGCTTATTTGTCAGCTGGAATCTCTTTCGATGAACCTGGGAGAGCCTTACCATCTGCTACTAACTATTTAGCTAAGATGCCTCGGATACATCTGAATACTGCTGGCAGTCGTTGTGTTTCTTTTCTTGGCCTGCGTAGCTGGACACTTTATACTTTGACTTGCATTAAATGAAGATAGAGACTATCTTTAAGAAAAAGCCTAAGACCTGGCTTTTTGCTCTGTAACTGCATTTACTTGTTAGGCCCTAAGTGCCAGAACACTCTTGAGTAGCTGTGCGCTCTATAAATGTAGTCACTATCAGTCACTATCATTGGTTTCAGCGATCTGGAGTTAAAATAAAACGACTTATGTGGGGCTGGGATCTTCCTAGCCCCCACCCCTTCCAAGTGCACAGACGACAGGTCACAGTTCACAAACAGGACCTGTGGGTTTGGGGAGAAAAAGGCTGCGAGTGCAGGCGCTGCACTCAAAGATTTGTGGAAGCCCTATGAGGATTAGGGCAGCAAATGTATGCATGTCCTGCTCTAATATCTATTGGTTGTCCAACCCATGCTGTTGTATTGATGTGATGCTGCTGATACGTTTGGACTCTTGGCTTCACACCAGGGACATCTTAAGGATTTTTTTAGGGCCCTGGGCCAAATTTATTTTGGGGGCCAGTGTTCAGAACAGTTTTGAACTTATGATCAAATTTCAGCTCTTTCATGTCCTCTTTGGCAAGGTCGCTGATGAGTCCACATGCGCACTCGTCCAAATTCAAAATTTGATTACATCTAATATTCATAGACAGTGCCGTGTTTTCAATAGTGTAAATCAGCAGCAGCTCATTAATATTAGTGCATATATTCTCTATGACACCCTCCCATTTGACATATGTGAGGTCCTGTTTTGATCAAAAAGGAACTTTTTTTAATGGATGTTGCATGATACATAAGCATAACATTTCTCAGCAAAATTTCTGAAACCGACTCTTACACATCAATCACATTAAAATAAATTAAACTAAAACAGTATTTCAGACAGTCAGTTTAAGAAGACCCTCTGCATAACAGAACTGGCTCTACTAGGGGGGCCCTGAAAAGTTGGGGTCCTGAACTTGAGCCCAATTTTTACTCTCCTTAAATTATCTCTGCTTTACAACCACATCATGTAAGGAACACCACTGGCATGTACGGACCTTAAGGGAAAGTTCTGGGTCCCCCGGGATTTCCAGGTGCCATAGGTACAAATACTATCTGCATCATTTGTTTATTTATTTGGTAGTCTTCGTGTAACGTGTAAAAGACCCAAGGGTGACAGAGCGCTTCATATAGTCAATGACTATGTGCAACATTAGGAGGGTGAATTCATTACAGCTTCTATCGATAAAACAGGGCATTGAGTACATATTTAGCCATTTTTCCATATGATACACTCTGCATAAAGCCAAGAAAATGTAGAAATTCTCAGTTAATAAGAGAGCATAAAAAGACACTATTATCCTTCTCAAATGTAAGAGAATTCACAGAGTCTCTGAAACAGTGTCCAAAGAACAAATAAAGTGTTTATCACTCTGTAACGGTGTCTCCTTCTGCAACTGTATGGAGGAGGGAACAGCTCTTGAAGTACTGTGACTATTTTTCAAGTAGAAATGTCTACTGAAAAGTAAGGTTTTCAATTAATGATTTTAAAGGATTGAACTGCTGATATTTGTATTTTCTGTGGGACATAAGGGGGTGCTTGTGGGCAGTGCTTTGTGTGTGATGATAGTTTGAAGATATGTTTTGCCTCTGAGGAGAGCCACTTCAAGAAATCAGAATTTGTGATATGTGGGAACATTTTATAGAACCTTGATAGGTCTTTCTGGGGGGTTGTAAAGTGCAAGAGTGTAGTAGGCGAGACCTAACAATGTAAAGGTCCCTTATAAGGGCAAATTATTATTTAACATTTGATTATAAGTGTATTTTAAGTATTAATGAAATCGCAAACCTAGATTTAGGTTTTTAAGTTATCGTCTCCATTTAATTGCTGTTGGATTGTATTTTTATATGTGTGAAAGTTGCTGTTCCATTCGAGAGGGTGGGAAATTAGCTATTATTAAATTTTTAAAAGAAGTCTTAATGTAAAGCATGCGTCTCTTTTCTAGACCAGCCTGTCCTACTTAATGTTAAGATATTCTTAAGAATTTTTGGGGTTAGGCTGGGTTTGCCTTATGCAAGTCTATAATAAAATCTATAAAATTTAAGGTGCATAGGGGTATGATAGACAAGATGACTCTTCTCAAGAGGTTACTGTAATCGTGAATTGTTATGAATTAAGATTAATGATGAGGTTGTAAATTATATGATAGATACGTTTTAGGTAGTGTTATATTATTACGTAGTCTATGTTTTATGGTTTTGTGGCTTTTATGCCGAATAAAGACATTTTTCATCATCATCATCATCTAGAACCTGGTACAAATGTGGCTGCAGTATGTAATGCAGCTGTAGTAGGGACAGGGTGGATTATGGGGATTCCAACTAGAAGGGAGTTTCCATAATCCATCCTAGAGCATACCAAAGAATGAGCTACTTATTTCAACTTCAAATTTGGTATGAATTGTTTGATGCCTCATGCAGTCTGATTTGGATTCAGGCCCATTTGACTGTAGCGTTAATGTGTGTTTGCATAATCAAAGGTTGGTCTAAGGTAACACCCAGATGCAGTTTACAATGGTTGGATCGGTGTGCAACAGTGTATTCTCTTCAAGCCAATTTTGTATCAGACTAGAGCAGTTGGTAGATGCTAATAAAAGAATACTGTGTTAGTGGGTTCAGTTTCCCAAGGAGGTTTGGCATCCAGGTCTAGGTCCTTCCAAGGGACTGAAACAGTGCTTCAATATCTTTCAGGGAGGTGACTTTAAGGTATAGTTGGGCGTCATCAGTATACAAGTGTTTAGGTAAGATTGACTGATTTAAAATGGGTGCCAGGGATTCCACGGATATTTTGAGCCATACAGGACCAATGGTGAAAACGTGCCTGATTGGAAGTGACCATCGTTTTTTAGGAATAATGTGAATCACTTGAGCACTATTCTGTCCCATTCTTTCTTTGAGTGTGGATCGGAGTGAGTAGTGGTTCACCATGGTGAAAGATGCTGAAAAAATCCAAGAGGACGAGGAGGTAAGACTGTCCCTTATCCAGACACTCAACATGTAAACAAACTTTAGTCCTGTGATTTCAGAACTACATCCTTCTTTGAAGCATAACCATACCTCATCTAGAAGGTCATGTTCCTTTATGAGAAGTTTCAGCTGGGATCCCTCACAGCTCATTAGCACCCTTGAAGAAAAGGTAGGTTGATGACTGTCCTCCACTATACCTTCCTGTTTTTAGAACAGTGACTTGTCCTACATTTAGGTAGCCTGCAACCGTTCCCGCATCTAGTGTTGTGTTTATAAGCGGCAGCCAATATGGAATCACTGACAAACTTGTCTCTTTGATGATTGAGGATGGGTTGATACAGAGAAATAAGATGAGGGACTAGTCTTTTCTTTTATAAAACATGTTATTGAGTTTTGGTAATCCCATTAGATAAACTACTTTAACAAGCTTGTAGGATGCCACAGTCACTCTCTCAAGGTTCACAATTGCACCTACCACACAAACATTTAATCAGTGACACAGCATTTCCCCATACTGTTGTGCTAGATTCCTGCCCACCTCAGTTCAAAGGGTGGAGGAGAGATGGATACATCATCATTCCCTCCCCAGCCGTCTATAGCACCGTCAGCTCTGCCATATTTTTGTCCATTTTGTGGGACAACTTCTACTATCTCAGATTTATCTCTCGGCCATCATACACCAGCTTACATCTATCTTCCAGGTCTCCAGGCTCGGCACACCTCACTTACAGGCAATGATAAATCCCTGAGTGATAACGATTTTAGGTATATTTTTGGCATCATGTACCACAAATATTGAGAAAAACTATCTTAAGTGCTGCACTCATTGGTGTTCCTGTAGCCTGACTCAGACTTCTCTGCACTCTGCTCCGGTATCACCAGAGCCTAGGAAAATCCCAGATTATGTGCAGAAAAGTATCCCTCTAAGCACAACCTCTCATAAAGGTGGCAGAGGTCGCTTGTCCCACTGTAAACATTGTCACTCTAGTATAGTATGATTTATGCATTATGCACAGTTGTACTAATCTAAATCCTGTGCGGATTGCAATTTGTGAAAAGGAACTCTAAAGCCTCCTCTCACGCTCCTTCCTCCAGTTCACCCACATTTGATTCGCAATCAGTGAGTTATTTATAATTTTCTGATAAGTCAACCATATAGCATTTTTTAGTAATGGTTCTGATAACAATCTATCTTCTAGTGGTGAGGTTCTCTTATCAGGAACTAGTCTTGGTAATGGTACTGAGTAGTTTGGGTGATTTCCCTAAAAATCCACCCAGGTGTCAAGCGTTTCCACAACTCTCAGAGATTCATGAAATACAGCTGTGTTTCTTGTGAGCCTTTGAAGTCAATTACTTCACTTTTGAGGCAAAAACTTCCGGGTTCACTTGTGACATCACCACTCATGTACCTACTGGCTTCTCTGTTGGATGTATATAAATAGCTTGAGGGAGGCAGGTGTAATGTTTGCCTTTGTAGCGTTTACACTGTTTTTGTGGAGTGCTGTAAGGTTTTCTTTCTAACGAGTGTTCTGCTTTTGTTCCAGTCTGATTCGCTTGTAACCAGCAATTTTGGGAATTTCATTGCGCAGGCCTCCTGGTGAGGTGCCCTTCACCGGTGTCTCCAATCTTCACTGCCCGCGTATTTTCTAGATATGTGGAAAGGGTTTGACAAAATAATTTGGTTCGAATACTGGCAACTTTTGTAATTGATCTGGAGCGTCACTCAATGAGCCCATGTACTGTGATGTTTAAAGCTCTCTGGTCGGAGAGGTGAAACTGAAGAAGCTTCAGTTGATATCTGTCTGCTGTTGGTTAAATCCTTGTGAGGGTTTTCTGCAGAGTTGTGATTCACTTCTGGAAGAATACTCTGTTTTTGCTATTCTGTGTGAGGAAATCAGTTAGGAAAATATTGCACAGAGAAGTTGTTGGAAATCTTCTTCCTTTCTGTTGTGAGGCATATTTTTTAGTATGTGGCTTGTGAAAGGACTGTATGTTATTAGGAAATCTTTTGGAACAGCCCCACTAGTTGTGTAACTTTAGAAGTTCCTGTTGTATTTGGTCAGTTAATACGTTCTCTTCAGCACTGTGTGGATCAAATTGCAGTCAGATCGCGTTGTTTGTACTCCATTTTTTGAGTGTGTGTCCATATAAATCACATTACAATCTTCAAAAAAGATGAGAAACACCATATAGTAGGTCAGTGTGAGCTTTGGGACACACGTTTTACAGGAACAATGTGGTAGAAGGCATGCTTGAATTATTTTCAGACACTTATGTTCAATCTTGCCGCATTCCAGACAATTGTTTTTCACTAATGTGCCATTCTAGACATAAACCCACCTTATGCAAATCAGTCTTGGTCTTGCTCCAATAGGAACGGTCCAGCCCGAACTGCCAGGCCAGATCCCCTCAAGATGGAACTACAAGCAAACCCAGACTGGTTTTGCCCTATTTAGGTCTTGTCAATGAGGTATGGCTTGAGTCCTATGGCACAGTGGACACAGGATGCAGACCCACATATTGGCATACCAGTCAACTAAAAGACAATGGAAGGAATACTGGAGTTTTGACCCTTAGGTAAACTTTACTGTAGACTACTGTAGTGTCAGTAACATCTGTTAATTATGTCTTTCAGGAATGCCATTATCTGAGAAAAATAGAAGGGAACACCTTGACGCACACATTTTCTCTTATTCATGTCAGTGTACAGGACGTTTCTGCAATCTTGGACTCAAGAAAACTTGCAGGTTAGTGTCAAATTCCATGCTTGTTGCAGTGTGACACCAGGATGCTTCAGATTTCTTTGGTAAGGTGTTGTAGTTTCTTTCATTCATTGTTTGCATACAAGTGAGTTTGATATTTGTTACCTTCTTAATAAAGAAAATTCAAAAATTCTTCAGTTCGGGGAAAGGAGAGAAGAACATTGTGGGTTGCGACGTAGCAACGTGCTAGAGCGTGGTACCTGGGCTTCCAGGCCGACGTTGTAACAACACGCTCTGGCCCACACTGGGTGCTGTGTCGATGTGCTGGCACTCGTTGAGGGGTACAGCCATCCTTTCGGCAGTCCTTCCAGGAGGCATTAACGGCACTGGCGGCTCCTACAGGGCCACAGGCTAGAGCCGAGCCCCCCTGGAGTTGCGGCAAAGCCACAGAGCGGCAGCACATGTTCACCTCCAGGGGAGTGGAGGAAGAGTCAGAACAAGCCAGAAGACGCTGCTTGGAGAGGTTGGAGGAGTTGGGGAAGCTGTGGAGGCTACAGGAGGAGGAGTCAGACATCAAGAGGCTGGAAAGATAGCTATGGCTACCAGAGCAGAGGAAGGGAGATGTCGAGAAAAGGTAGGCTATCGAACTAACTTTGAGGTGGTGGAGAGGATTGGTTTAATGAGGGAACTCACCATGAGAAGCGATAAGGTGCAAATACGACACATGAGGCAATCGTTGGCTACAAGTGAAGTGGTGTTTGATAGTAAAATTAGCAAAATAAGTAAAAAATACAATACTGTGGCTAAACCTAAAATTACCCCCTCGTTGAGGGCATACTTTAAAGCATTACCGACGGTGATGGATGTTTGCGCCTCCAGTGTAATGGAGCAAGAATCAGGTGAGAAGGCCACTAATTCACAAAGTATGGAGGGCGATAAGGACATAGGGGGGAGCGAAGCAAGGGAGGGCTTGTGTATGGCCTCGGAGAGTCCGGGAGGTAATCCCGAGGTATTGACTGGGGGCAGTAGAGTGAATGCTCCCGTTCAGTCGAGCAGTGATGTGGTAGTTCCCCCTACAGGACCTGCTCTAGTGTTCTCTGAACCCTATCAAGGCACAGAACCGACAAACAGCATGCCGGACCAGACTCCTGTTTTAAGGAATCCTTTGGAGACTATGATTTTCCCTCTCTCGGATGACATTAAAAAGGGATTTGCAGTCTCTGAAGCAAATCAAGGGGAGACAAGGGAGGCTTGAGAGGTTTTGGAATAGAAATTCGACCTCTTGACGATTTAGAACTCAGGCTCTTGAAGAGTCAGTTGTTACTCTGAGAGAGGAATTAAGGAAGAATAAAGATGAAATTAATTTACTAAAAGGGAGTGAGCAGGACCTGCAGAATAAATTGGAACAATTGGAAAATAGCTCCAGAAGGAACAACCTGAGTGTTTTAAATGTACCTGAGGGGGTGGAAGGGGAAGATCTGAAAACATATATAGTCTCTCTCATCATGACAGCACTCTCGTTGGAGGAGAGTAAGGGAGAGATCGCAAAAGATATCCAGAGGGTTCACAGAGACCCGCTTAGGAGAAATCCTAATTGTAAAAAGCCCTGAAAAATGTTGCTTCGTTTCCAAACATATGTTTTAAAAGAGAAGATCTTGATGAAGGTGCTAAAAATGAAAACACCTAGAGGAGAAGACTTCTCTTTTTTTAAATGAGGTCAGATCTGTCCAGGGTACCCATAAATAAACAATGGGAGTTGGGGAGATGTTTGGAAGAATTTAAAAAATTTGGTCCGTTGACCCAATTTAAATTTCCTGCCTCCCTTTGAGTTATGTATAACAACAAGATGTATAGCGTTAGAGACCAGAGAGCAGCGGATGAGTTGCTGGAGGTTATTAGGAGTGGGGGTGTCGGTCAATGATGGGCTAGTTTATGTGAAAACAGATGTTCGGGAAATCCACTATAATTGGACTAACATCAGTCCACAATGAAGGGGGGGGGTTCTCCAAGGATTGTGGGGGCAAGGTTGTGGGGAGGAGGGGGACACTGGGTGGGGAGCATGTGGGAAAAATCAAGAAAAAAAACCTCAGACACCTCAGTTAATTCTTTGTTATATGCAACAAATGGATAATAGCGGTGGATGCAACGGAAACAGGAATAGAGTAATCCACATTATGTCGTGGCATGTCAATGGTCTGCAAACTGAAAGGAGAAGGGATAAGATTTTGCAGTTTTTGAGGGACTCTCCCACTCATATACTAATCTTGCTAGAAACTCATTTGGCTAAGGCGGAACGTACAGAATTGTTTAAAAGTCATAAATGTGTTCAATGTTTTGTTTGCATGGAACATAACGTTAATACGAAAGGGGTTGCGATGCTAATGAAACAACAGGTTAATGCCATGGTGCTGCAAGTAGTGTCAAATAAATTAGGAAGGTGGATTATAGAAAAGACTACAGCTATGTGGTAGGAGATTCACGCTGGTAGGATTTTGTGGCCCAAATTGTGATGATATAGAGCCACTTAGAACGTTTTTTTCTCATCTATTGGATTTTCCTGACCCACTCATTATGGCTGGTGACTTTAATGTTGTTTTGGATAATAAATTAGATAGGTCAACAAAATGTAGATAGGTACACCGAAATCACAGCAATGTCTGAAGGGGATGATGAGGGAACTCAGGCTGTGTATTCTGTGGAGGCAGAGAGCCGGTGTGAAACAGAGTTTCTCCTATAGTAACAGAAAATATGGGCATGCCTCCCGGATTGACTATTATCTAGTCGATCGGGTGATGTGTGATTTAATTGAAGATATAACTTATTCGGAAGATCACCTATCGGATTGAAGATATAACTTATTCGGAAGATCACCTATCGGACCATGCGGCGGTAGTACTAAGAATCGGCCTTTTGCAGGAAGCAGGAATTAGGAGATAGACTCTAGATCACTTGTTATTGTTGGACAGCACAGTTATCTCTCAACTTCTTATAGAGACAGAAGAGTTCTTCAAGGTTAACCTGGGGTTTGTCCCTAAGACTGTGGTATGGGACACTTTTAAGGCTACTAGCAGGGGGAATATTGTGAGTATCTCCAGCCATAGGAACAGACAGTATAGGATTGAAATAAGCATTTTAGAACAAGAACTGCTAAAATGTGAGAGCCAATCAATGAGGAAAATAGAGGGGGAGGACAAGTACGGTTCGGAGGATAGGGTAAGCCAGGTTAGACAGCAGCCTGAAGAAATATTACAGGCTAGAGTCGCAAAGTGGTGGGAAGTGAGC
Source organism: Pleurodeles waltl (assembly GCF_031143425.1). Classification (NCBI taxonomy): domain Eukaryota; kingdom Metazoa; phylum Chordata; class Amphibia; order Caudata; family Salamandridae; genus Pleurodeles; species Pleurodeles waltl. Next base: position 827,255,494 of record NC_090436.1, read on the forward strand.
AGAGTAGCTCATTTGGAGTACGGGGAGAGTGCAGGTAAATTGCTAGCCTGGAGGACTAAGAGGGACCAAGTGCGGAATCACATTAAAGAAATTGTGTCTGATCAATCAGGAGAAAGGGTCACTAGTGGTGAGGGTATAAAGGAAGCTTTTTCAGAGGTTCTTTACCCAACTTTACACTGAGGAGTTGAAAGTGGGGGAGGGAGAAGTAGGAGCCTGGCTGGAGATGAATACTCTTCCCAGTCTTACACAGGAGGAGCTGATCTCTTTGAATAAACCTATTACTCAGGGTGAGATAAGAGCAGCTCTGAAAGAAAGCAGGGGAGGGAAAGCCGCAGGACCAGACGGTATCCCTGGGAACTTTATAAAGTTCTAGGGGACTCTATAGTACATGTCCTCTCAGAACTGTTCTCAGAGATCTTTGAGGAAGGAGAGCCTTTACCATCTTCCTGGAATGAGGCAACTATTTCACTAATTTTGAAGCCTGGAAAGAGTCCGACTCGGTGTAAATCATATAGGCCAAAATCATTGCTAAATAGCGATTATAAGCTGTTTGCTAAAATATTGGCAGACAGGTTAAGTGGAATGGTGAATGGTTTGATACATCTAGACCAGAAAGGGTTTATCAGAGGTAGATTTCTACATGAATTAACTTTCAACTTGATCAGTGCAATAGATTTGGCCACAACTTTTGATACCTCTTTAGCTGTTATAGCTTTGGACGCAAAGAAGGTTTTCGACAGGATCAATTGGGAGTATTTAATTACAATTCTTAAGCGGAATAATTTGGGTGAGAAATTCCGCAGGACTATTGGTCGGATTTATCAGGTTCCTTCAGCTAGTGTTTTGGTGAATGGGAATCTTACCACACCCTTTAGGATAACCAGAGGTACCAGGCAGGGCTGTACCTTATCTCCTTTATTATTCAATTTGTATATTGAAACTTTTGACGGAAAGATCAGGCAGAATTCTGTAATATCCCCTTTTTGCTGTAAGGGATGGGAGACAAAGGTTGCTCTTTATGCGACGATCTCCGGGTGTACACCTCTGATTCATCAACAGCTCTCCACTCAGTATTGGATATTGAAGAGAAATTTGGTAAAATTTCTGGATATTATATGAATGTTGGGAAAACAGAGATAATGATATGGAATCAGATGAGGGATTACTGGCAGGGAAAAAGTGAAATGTGATATTTAGGTATACCAATTGTGCAGGATATAGAACAGATTTCTATGGTGAATTTTAAGAAACTTCTGGGAGAATGTGGCAAGTTAATGCAAGGATGAGTACACCTTCCCCTGACAAAATTGGGAAGAGTTAGTCTGGTAAAAATGGTAATCCTGCCAAAGCTGAATTTTATATATAATTCAATCCCATTGCAAATGAATAAAGTGTACCTAGATAAGCTCCAACAAGCCATAAATTATTTTGTATGAGCATATAAAGGGCCCAGGATTTCATGGAAAAAGCTGTGCAGACAGAGAGAAAGGGGGGCCTGGCCCTTCCGTATCTACAATGTTTTGCATGGGTATTCCAATTTAAAAATTCTAGGATGCTGTTTACCTCCCCAGACTTGTCATCGATTGAAGGTATGTTTCAGGCTATGGTAGGTACTGTAAAAGGGACAGGAAAGTATTTTTTTATACAAATTTGGAGATCCAAAAAAAAAAAAAAGCTTAGTCTGAAAGTACTGCAAGATTTGGCAAAGGTTTGGTATAAGTTAAGACAGGCAGTGAAGGGAGATTATTACAGTCAATGCGCCCCCATTTGGGAATCCGCAGGTAGGATGATGTATTAGGTGCACTGATTAGGAAGGCAGGCACAGAGTATTGGGGGGATCTTTTAGGGATGGATCCCTACTTTCTTGGGAACAGCTAACAGAAGTAACAGGGGGAATCAATCCAGACTGAAGTACAACCAGCTGGAAGGTTGGTCACAGGGTGTTTGTGCAAAGTTGGGATCAATCAATCATCTCAAAGATAAATTACTAAGAGCACCCTCCAGCTCTAAGAAGGTATCAGCCAGGTATTGGGAAATTTTAGAAGCACTTGACGGGGGGGATTTCAAGTTAGCAGAAGTTCTCTGGGGAGAAAGCATGTCTTGGGAGCAGCTACAAGAATGGTGGCAAGTATCAATGCGTTCCTTATTTGACACAGTGAAACCTACCTCATTAAGGAGAAATCATCTCTATACTATACATAGAGCTTATATATCCCCATACAAACTTTCAAAAATGATGAAAGGGGGAGTGGTTAAGTGTGCTAAATGTAGGACGCAGAGTGCAACAGACATTCATATGCTCAGGGAGTGTCCAGCAGTCTTTCCGTTCTGAGAAGAAATGTGTGAAACAGTTTCAGATACACTGAGACGAGATGTTAGGGTAAACCTTCCATTGATCATTTTTGGGCTACATGAAGAATGTATAGAGCGAAGCAGAGATGTGAAGAACCTACTGTTATACTCCATACTGCTGGCTAGAAGGGGAATTTGCCAGAAATGGGTGGCAGAGATGCCCCCACTGTACACTGATTGGCATAATACTCTTTTCCACACTTCAAAAATGGACATGTGGGTGGGAGTTTCTGAAAAGAAAAATGAAAATTGTGGTCACCATTGGTGGAGTGGAGGGGACACCTAGGGCGCCATTAGTAAAGTTTCGAGCATTACTTGCAGTCTAATGATTACGCACCTTTCTCTCTCCAGCAGTGGCGGCTGTCTAGCACCCCCCATCCAAGGGGACTAAATGAGAGAGACTCTGCCTCCCTGGCACCAGCCACCTCTGCATAAGAGAGCGTGTGAATGGTGAAGACGTGGAGATGGCTTTGAGTCTGAGGTGAATGAGGACAAAAAAAATCTTCAGTTCCATTTCTACAATTTCAAATAGCTGTTTTACGTTGTTTTTGGCAGTTTGGGATTTGAAAATCCTTTAGGATTTGGTCTTGTGTGAATCTGGCTGTGGTGTTAAGAGTTCAGTGTTCAAGTTATTTTTTATGTTCATCAACATTTGGAAGTGTGAGTCAAAAAGGCATAGATGAGAGTCTGATGTTTCATTCATAATTTTATCAATGTTGTAAATAGAGAATTTAACCTCTGCCTTTTGTGTGCTAGATGCTAATAGGTTATGTTGTTGCAATATGAGATTTTAGAGGTTTGGTAACATATAGGTTGTCAGACAGGACTCCATACCAGACCTCAGTGCCCTAAGAATGTAAGAGTAGGTTGGTTATATTAGTATTCCATCATTTTTAGGTTGAGATCTGTTGTATATACTTTAGTATATACTTCTTTGTGGGCTTAGAGCCCACCCACTGCTTTTCATTTGTGTTGTTTCAATGTCCTTTAAAAATGCTGGCTTGATAGTGGTCAGTCCTTTCTCTTTGTTCCTCCTTTTTGTCTTTTGTTTCCTTCCACAGAACAGGGACTAAGTACTGTATCTTTATACTTTGGTTGTTTATCTGTTTGTTTGTGAGATTTTTTAAAATTTGTTTCCTGTTCGTCTCTTCGGTGTGTGTTCAGCTTCAGAGCATGTTGCCACTCCCATTTCACTTACTCTCCCTGTGCCTTGCTATACCCCAAAATTGCTGCTTGTTATTTTCAGTGTTTCCATTTTTCTGTGATTGCTCCACCTCCTGTCCCTTGCTATTTGTTATTTTCTGTGTTGCCATTGATCTGTGGTCGCGCCACCTCCGCTTGTTGCTGCTTGTTATTTTCAGTGTTGTCATTGTTCTGTGATTGCGTCACCTCCGCTTGTTGCTGCTTGTTATTTTCAGTGTTGTCATTGCTCTGTGATTGCGCCACCCCCGTCTGTCACTGCTTGTTTTGGTTGCTTCTGCATAGCCAGGTTTTATAGCCTTTTCTGATGGCATCTTGGGTGTGCGTTCACAGTGCCCCAGTCCTTCGAAGGGGATCCAGATTTATGGCTCTTTGAACTAAGGGCAGAGAAAGGATTAGGATGCACGCTGGGAGCATCAGAATTATTTTTGTTTGTTAATTTATGTTTTTTACACATTAGAATGATTGATGTTCATGCCAACCTGTCCCCCTTAGATACTGCTTAATAGTATTTGTCTCAGTCACTGGAAAAGTTCAAGCACCCAACATGAGTCATATGCCTGAAAGCTGTCCAGGAACCATGGTGCTCCTTCGGGCCGGACCTGAGATTGGGACCTGGAGCCAGAAATCTGGAGTTCGGACTTTAAGCCCAAACCTGGAGTCAGGATCGGAGGCCCTGAACGGGAGCCAGGAATCTGTAGCTATCCCGATAAAATTGTGATTCACTTGTAGCCACTGAGCATATCACGCAGTCTCATGAAGATGGGGCGAACATTTAGTTTTCCTGGCTTGTGGTTCATGGATCGAGCATGGTCCTGTGTGGAGTCCCCCTCAAAGGCCCAGGTGTTAATCTCGCCCTCCCTGGCTCCAGCATCCATTTCCAACTTGTGGCTTGTTTCTCTTCAGCAGCAGTGTAAATAAACATGTCCTGGATGATGCCTTCCCAAGGAACAGAAGACAGCTTCACAGTGTGGCGTGGCATAACTGCATAAATCTGGTGGTGTTTTTTTTTTTTTTTTTTACATTTGATTGTACAAGCATTTTTTGCACGAACATGCATACTTTGCTCTTTCCTAATTTTTCCTTCAGAGTAGTCTGACAGATCCCCAGGCTCACTCTCCGAGAAGCACCACCAGAGCACATGAGTGGAAACATTAAAGGACAAAGATGAGCTGTCTGCACCTTTGAAGGCCCTGAGCTGCCTGGGTCTTTGGCTTCCTTTCTTCCAGGGTGTCAGCCATGAAGCCTGGGCTTCTGGATTGGCCACTGCTAGAGAGAAGCACAGTCTGTTCCTTAATCATCTGGAATATATACATAATGTCAAAAGATAGTGAGTATTCTTATGTAGTGCACACAATCTACTGAATGACCTCGAAGTGCTTTTCACACTGCTCACCAGTGCAAGCTTCTCACTCTGCTCCCCAGTGCTACCTGCTCATGCTTCATGCTTCTTTTAGTTGTGAGCATCTAATACTACCTCACACTCTGCCAATCTGCATGAGCTTCTCAAATTGATCGCTGAGCAAGTGTGACACACAGCGCCCCTGTGCAAGCTTCTCACACTGCTCACCAATTTAAGTTTCTCACACTGCTCATCAGAGCAAACTCCTCACGCTGCTCATCAAAGTAAGTTTCTCACACTGTTGCAAGCTTCTCACACTGCACACTAGTGCAAGCGTCTCACGCAACTCACCAGTGCTGACTTGTCACACTGTATCTAATACTGCTTATCGCTTTGCTCATCAGCATGAGCTTCTCACATTGTTTGCTGAGGGAGAGTGACACACAGTGCCCCCCTACAAGCCTCTTACACTGCCCACAAGTGCAAGCTTCTCATGCTGCTGGAGGTTTACCTAATATGCCTCTCACTCTGCTGATCAGTGTGAGCTTCTCACACTGTTCACTGAGCAAGAGTGACACACAGCACCCTAGTGCAAGCTTCTCACAGTGCCCTTCAGTGTATGTTTGTCATACTGTGGAAGAGTGCAAAAATCTGACACTACTCAAGAGTAAACGCTTCTAATATTGTGCAGTGGTCCCATATACTCACACTTGTAACCAGTGTAAGTGTCTGCCACAGACTACTCCTACTGCCCACAAGTGCAAACTTCATACACTGTTGAGTGTAAATTTCTCTTCTTACGCTGCCCACCAGCGTGAGTGTGTCAAACTGCACTCCAATGTAAACATCTCAAATTACCTACTAATGCTTACTTCTCAAACTACATGCCAGATTCTCACTCTTCCTACCAGTTTTGGTTTCTCACACCATCTACCAGTGCTAGCTTCTCACACTGCCCACCTGTGCCACATCATCACACTGTCCATGAGTGCATCAACACACAATCCAATCCACCCATTCCACCCCTACTCCAATCTAACCCGCCCCATTTCAAACCAATTCACCCCACTCCAGTCCAATTCACCCCACTCAATTCCAATCTACTCTACTCCAGTTCAATCCACCCCTCTCCAGTCCACTCCACTCATTCTAGTCCAATCCACCCCACTCTAGTTCAATCTACCCCACCCCAATCCACCCTACTCCAATCCAATCCTCCCCCTCCATGCCAATTAAATCCGCCCCACTTCAATCCACCCACTCAAATCTACCCCACTCAAGCCTCCCCACTCTGCCCCAACCCCATCCACCCCACTCTATTCAAATCTAATTCACCCCACTACCTCAATCCACTCCCACCCACTCCACCCTATTCCACCTCGCTCCACTCCACAACACTCTCTACCAATGAACTCCACTCTATGAAACTCTACTCCTCCTAATCTACAGCAACCATACTGGTGTACAATAAGTCAAAACACATTGCCAAAGCCAATAGCTGTTGTATAGGTGAGAGCTATTGGCGTTGCCAATGCTTGTTTCAGTTTCTGTTTGAGACTGAAATTGCATGGTGCAATGTTGGGCCAAACTGGTTCCTAACTCCACAATTAGTGGTGAAACTGGACAAAAACACAGTTTGTGCAGGAAAGTGTCAGGTATAGCTGAGGAAGTAATGTGTTGAACAGGCTCTCAAATGCAATAGAACTAAAATGCCAACAGCTGTTGGGAAGGTTCAAGTTCACTACATCAAAGGAGTTCCAAGCTCCCTGATCTCAGTTTTCATTTTTCAAAAATATTTGTATTCAGTTTTCCGTAAAAATATTTACTTTTACTTTGTTGACAGTCATTATATAGAGCGGACCGCAGTCAGATATATGTAACCGTTTTGCATTTGAAAACCAGGCAATTTGCAAAACCACAGGCTTTGCAGCTGCAAAATGGTTATTTGCCATGTACTAAACATATTTTGCAAATCTTTTTATGTGCAGAGTTCACCTCCCTGAATGTGGAGTCCCCACAGTCATAAATGTACTATTAAATCATATTTTTGTGAATAGCGGCAAAGAGTAAACTTACACAAGAATGTAAGTTTACCTTTTCAAATCAGGCTGAAGGGTCCAGGGAATCACTGCCTACCCCACCCCCAGTGTTTTCTAAACATGCTTTTAAAGAAGCATCAGCTCCATTAAAGAAAATGGGATGTTTTAAAAAAAGGTTCCAGTTGGAGAATGTGAAAACAGGGATGGTGGTCATCTGTCCATTGCCGGCTACCATCCCTGCCTGTGCGCCCAGTTAAAAGGAGGCGCAAACAGAGATTTTGTAACACAATCTATTTGTGGATAGGTTGCATCACAAAATTACAGACAGGTTGCTAAAAGTATGTACGCAATTTGCCTCCACTATTTGCAACCTGTTTGTTTGTACATCGGATCCTTAGCTCCAAAAACAGCCAAGCGTTGTACATAGCAATGGGATAAGCTTAAAATTACAGAGTTAAAGGTGATGGTGAGGATCCAAGATATTTACAATATCACAAATTACAGGGACATAGAAAAGTAGGAGATAAGGTGTGGGCCGTGTATAGGGGCCAGGGTATATGTTTGATGATTGAGAAATTAGTTTGGGAAAGTTTTTAGCATATTAGAGAGAGGGTCGTAGATAGGAGAGCTGGATTATGGTTGCATTTGAGTACGGATTGGTTGAAGAGGAAGGCTATCATTATTTTCCTAATGTGTCTTGGTATTTGCAAGCAGCATAATGTGTGGTATTTTCTCCCATGCTGCTCTCTCACTGTCTTTGGGGCTGTTGCTAGTCAGAGGGCTATTCTGCTGACAATGCTGAATGCCCAGCCCCGGAAGGAATTGGGCAGAGCATGAAAAATAGGAAAGATGTCAAACAAGTGGTTCTTCTTCTTTTTGTGCCTGGAAGATGCCATTCTCCTGAAATAGGTTTTCTATTCCCATTCCTACGTTGTCTAAAGTTCCTAATCCAAGATGGATGTTTCAGCAATGCCATTTCCTGCCTGTACCACATTTAAGGATACTTCACCATGAGATGAATAACTTGCAATGCGTTTGTTTCCAGTTCACAACCCATTTTGAAGCCTTTCAATGTCTGATTTATTGCAACAGGATTCCTTATTCAGATTCCTGGTTCTGAAGCTCTTATTCTAATACATAAGGTGTAGCACTTTAACCTCTAGAGACACCCCTTGTAGTAGTATTTCATTCCTTCCAGGAACATGACTAATAAAGGGATAACTTGGTGTTTCAAGGTGTTTTTATCTTTAGACCCCGGCAGGATAATATCCTAAGTGCTCCCTGGAACATGGTCAAGCCCATCCTGGTTTTTAGGGACAAGAACGAGACCCGATGATAAAGCACAACACCAATAGGGTGTGTGAGGGTCTACCTGACAGCATAAAAGATTTGTTCAATTGAATGAAGGTCTGGCTTCACTTTGGATGTGTTCTCCATCCCAGAGTCATTACTGGGTTAATGATTAATTATATAGGGTACCTTTTGTGAAGAGCCTTACTCTAGGGAGGTCATTTCCTTTATCTTTACCTCTCCAAAATCCCCTCATGACCCCAGAGTACCAGATTGATATCCGTTGCTATTGGTTGTGTGGATACATGTTCTTATAAAGCAACCCTCTTTAACCAGGGCACTTTTACTTGAATAATCTCCTGTAATAGCGCCTGCGAAACTCTTCTTTCCAGTCAGCCTGGCAAATACAAATATCAGGGAAAGCAGCAAAATAAACTAAATAAACTAGCCTTTGGTATAAACTACAACCATTATCTTAACAAAAGCCTTCTTCTCTTACCATTTGCACGGCGTTCACTAAGTTACAATGTTACATCACAAGGTTATTTATCAATCTTCTTTTTGTATAATACACGGAAGTCTGAAATTCCGTGTAAAAACATGTCTTTAAACTTCTTATCACAAGAGTATCTGCCATACCAATATATCATGGCTACTCCACAGTGAGAAGTGATTGCAGTGAGTTGCGATATTAACATAACCAAGACAGCGTGGAAAACAGATTACTTAGCAGCACATGAACCACAACTGCCACTTAACCAATGGAAAGCAGAAGTAGCTTTTCAGCTCGCTTTGTTTTCCCCCCTAAACATAAGTGCCTGAGGAACTAATATCTGTTGTCACAACATGTGCGATTTGCACAGTGATCTAGGGCCAGATGTATGAAAATATTTTGCACTCGCAAACGGTAAAATCGGCCGTTTGCGAGTGCAAAATAGTGGTCTGCAATGCATGAAAGGCATTCGCAGACCACAAAGTAGAAATCGCAGAAATTGAGATTTTTTGAGTTGCGACCTGGATTTTGCGAATCACAATTTGTGATTTGCAAAATCCAGGTCGCAAGGCAATGCTGCAAAAAATCGCAAATTGCGATTTTTCGCAGAATGGTATTTTGCACATGCAAAATACCATGATCTGCAACCAAGTGGTAACCTGGTGCAAAATTTAAAAATGCTGTAAAACTGCATTTTTAAATTTAACATGTAAAGCACACATGCCCTTTTGGCATGTGTGTACCTTACAAGTTAAAAAAAAAAATTGGGGTGCAGGAGAGGGGGCCTTAGGCCCCCAGCAGCCTGGCCTTTTGCATTTCCAAAATTGCGATTTCTGGTTCAGAAATCGCAATTTTGGAAATACAAAAAATTTGCAGCTATGGGCCAACAGGCCCATAGCTGCGAATGGGGCCAGTATCGCAATTTGCGATTCGGTAATAGCATTTGCGATTTTTAAGAAATCGCTATTACCGATTCGCAAATGTGATACATGGCCCTTTGCGAGACGGTAATAGCGATTTCTTAAAAATCGCTATTAGCGAATCGCAATGGGCCGTGTTCATACATCTGGCCCCTAGTTAGCAAACAGGTATGCAATTTCCGATGCCGCCTATGTACAAAAATTAATATAAAAATTGTCTGCTCATAAGAGGTCACAAAACGAACTGCTTAATGAATATTAATTATGCAGGCCACTGTTTCATTTATTTTTTTTTGTCCTCATTCCACCACCCTCGCTTTGGTAGAGAGAGAAAAGAAAGAGCCAAAAGGCCTTTGATGTATGCATCCAAGGGCGAGGCCCACAGTACCACTGGGCCACACCGCCTGTCTTACACGCACCAAATTTCCCCTTTCCCCTAAAGTTCCCTAATAGCCCTAATAAAAGAAATTCCCAGTCCACCTGATTCCATCACAACCTGCAAGAAGAGCCAATTAACACGATCGAAAGCTTTGGCTGAGTCGAAAGTCAAAACCGCCAAGGGAGCCTTTTCCTGTAACGCCAAATCTACTGCGGCAAGTAAATCATGGGTTAACTCATAAAGCTGTCTGCCTTTCATAAAACCCTTCTGATCTGGGTGAATCAAGTTACCTATAACTTTCCCTAATCTTCTGGAAAGGATCCCTGTATACAACTTGTAATCTGAATTTAGTAATGAGATAGGTCTATTCGATGAACATAACATTGAATCCTTGCCTGGTTTTAACAATAAACAAATTATAGCTTCATTCCATGATTTAGGTACCTGTGCCCCCTCTAGAAGCATATAATTAACTAATTCCAGTAAAATTGGTATAAGTTCCTCCCCCAGTACCTTATATAACTCATTTGGTAGACTATCAGGCCCAACTGCCTTCCCTTTCTTCAAAGCTTTTATAACTTCAACAAGCTCTCCCCCGCTTATCTCACTACCAAGTAACTGCCTTGCCGATTCATCCAAAACAGGGGGATGGGCTTCTTTAAAAAATGCTCTGATCATCTCCTCTGAATTTTCAAGATTCTCCGTATATATTTCTTGAAAAAATGACAAAAAGGCTCTCTCTCTATTTCTGACTGCTCCACACAAGGCTGACTTGCAGTATCCAATTTAATCGATGAAATATACCTATTTGAGTAATCTGACTTGACCTTCCAAGCTAACAGTTTGCTGCACCCTTCCCCATATTCATAATGCGCGTACCGACTATTTTCCCACTTTAATCTATTACGATTCTCCAGAAAGAAATCTAACTCCATCCTTGCTTTTTCCTCTTGACGCACCAATTCCACTAGTTGCCCTTCCTTCCCTTCTCTTCGTGCATTGTGCATTAATACCTGTAAGGCATTTATAGATGTTTCAATACTTCCCAACTTCTCTTTCTCTTCTCGACGCCTATAGGCCGCCAAAATAATAAGTCTCCCTCTAATATATGCCTTATAAGCATCCCATACACACCATAAACTTGCTTTTCCACGATTCATATCAAAATACTCTCTCGTATCTTTCTTTAGCACCTCCACTATTGAATCATCTAAAAATAAAGAGCGATTTATTGTGCACCTAGGACCCGGACTCTCCACCTTAATACTCAGATGTAACTTTAAAGCTGAGTGATCCGAAAAGTGTGCTGGGATGTGAGCTACTTTTATCACATCTGTACACAAGCTCTTATGTGTTAAGAAGAAATCTATTCTATATTTATGGCCATATTTTTTATTATAGAATGTATATCTAGATCCTTCACCCCCTTTCCAATGCCAGATATCTATCAATCCTAAATCCAGCATGGCCTGCTTCACCTGTGACCTAGTTTTAGGTGAGTTAACCGTACCCCGAGGGGTGGACTTATCTAGAGCAGGATCCAACAGTATATTGAAATCACCTCCTAACACCACCGGATACCTAGCTAAAAGTAGAATATTATATAATTCTTGAAATTGTGTTGGATCGTCTACATTTGGGCCATGATAACCTGCCACTGTGACCCAGTATCCATATACACACACTTCAACCACTACCTATCTACCCCTGGGATCTACTTGCACATTACTTACCTTAAACCTTATAGACTTTTTAAACAAAATTGCCACACCTTTGACTACACAAGATTGAGTAGAGCATGCACTATATAACACCCATTTCATTTGTTTAAGCCAATTTTCCCACTCTTCTCGTTGTAAATGAGTTTCCTGCAGTATAATTATCTCTTCCTCGGCCAGTCTTAGATATTCAAAAATCTTCCTCCTTCTATGCATCACCCTTAAACCATTAACATTCCATGAGAGAATCTTTAACTGTGATCTTCCGTACTTAGTCATTTTAAAAAAAAGAAATATGAACACTATCCTCCCCCCTCCTATCTAAGCAGATTATGAGGACTCTATTATTCTTATCTTTTTGTGCCCACATGCCCCTACACCCAGTGCAAAGCCACCCCTCCACCCACCAAACCACCACCCAACCAAAACCCCACCCCAGGGGAACCCTCCCTACTTCTTTTAGGATAACCATCATGCTACCCTTATTTGAGCTATCTGCCGGACATCATTTCCCATTTCCTACGGAGACGCCTTAATCTGCTCTATAAAAGCCTTGACCTCCCCCGGATCTCTCATATTGTGCATTTTGTTTCTCCACATAATGCGTAAAGCAGCCGGAAACCTTAACTGTACCGGGGCCCCAAGAGATCGAAGCTCTTGCATGAAGTTCCCCAATTCCCACTGCCTATCCAACGTTGCTCTAGACACATCTGATCTCACACGAAAAGACCAATCTCGTTTAGAGAAAGTTCCGATTTTAAGGGCTTCGGACAGGATTTTCTCCTTGATTGTATATGTAGCAAAGTTTATCAAAATCCTCTTGGGGTTTTTCCTTCCGGGGTTCTTTCTAAACGGATCCCGATGAACTCTTTGGATATCCTCCTCTAAATTCAAAGAAGCTAAGCTCAAAATAGCCTCCTTGATCAGTGAAATCACATACCCTTTAATATCCTCCCCTTCTAAGCCCTCAGGAACTCCCAGCAGCCTAATATTGTTTTTTCTCATACTGTTCTCCAACGACTCCAACTTATCCTGCAACATCTTTTCTCCACGTTTTAGCTGTGAGATATCCTTAGTATGTACCAACAACTGCTCCTCCTGGGCCACCACCACAGCTTCCAGCTTACCCAGCCTATCAGTTAACAAATTAAATTTGCTCTCCAAGACTTCACAGGCTTCCTGAATTTTGACTTGATTATTTTCTGAGATCTCAAACTTCTCCCTAATCTCTTTAGTGAGAGAAATTAGCAATTCCTGCACGTCTGAGCTATTAGTCGCTGAAGCGGCTGAGGGAGTAATTTCTGCCTCTGCCAAAATTGGTGTGGCAGAAGAGGCCTCCATTTGTCCTACTGGGTCCTCAGCTGGCTGGTCTAGCATATTACTATCAGAGCCCGCAAATTGTTGTGTTGACCCCAGACCACCTAAAGAAAATCGAACGTCAGCCGTGCCCTGCGGGGGAAGGGTGTTATTCCAAAAGTATCTAGTAATAAAAAACTCACTTTTCCCCGCAGGATCAGCCCGACCCTCCTTTGAGAAAAATTGTGAAACCTCCAGGGGTAGTTCTTTATGTTCAACCCCCCTCCTCTCACCACTTTTGCTGCAAGTCTTAAATCCACTTTCACCTCTGTTTTTGTTTATAGCCGTTACTGGTAAATGGGGAGTAATACTCGCCCCCAGGGGGCCAGGCTTACCTTTCTTTACACTCTCCAACTCACCGACCTCTGCCCGGGCGCCCCTGGGGTGACGCTTGACCGGCGACATACACTGTGACGCTCTTGTGCAGTCCCCAACTCCTCTCCTCCAACTTCCACCAAGGTTTTTCCTGAGAGAAAGCCCAGGAGTTTCTGGTAATGTTCCACGAAGAGAGCAGCGAGAGGTATAGCGTCTCCCACGGCTCACACCCCTCGCAGCCTCTGCCCATATGCTGGAGTCCGACGTGCGCTTCCAGCACCGCTCCTCGTCACCCTTCGCTGGAGCGCGCGTCTCCCATGGCGCGTCTTTCTTACCCGCCGTATTCTCGTTTTTTTTTTAACGACCCGTCCGTGGCCGAAAACAAACGCGGCTTGAAAACTCCTTGCGGCTCACAAGCTCCGTTTCCTCGATCCAGGCTCTAACTCTGACGCTGGCGCCGCAGCATAACGTCACAACGCCTCGCGTCCGATGGTGAGCTCGCGGACCAGCTCTCTAACTGGCCGCCATGTTCCCCCGGGCTATCCGTCTTCCAGGCCACTGTTTCTTGCCCCTGTGAATGGCTGTGAACACAGGGACTGTAGCCTGGAAGGGACAGCAGACCTCCATCCTAGTATTTCCATTCCTGAACCTAAACTTTAAAAGGAGAGGTGCTACTTTGATAATATACTTGTTTTCAATTTGGGGCGTCTGAGGCCTCGAGACCTGTCAACACACTTCACAAAGTGGGAGCTGACCCATAAGTACAGCTTCCCTCTTGTGAACCAGTTACTATCCCAACTTAGGTGGTGCTATTGAATCAATAGTTTTAGATTGCCCTTTCACACCAACTCTTAATTGTAATTTGTAATGAGTATCAGAACGCTTTTTGTGAATCAGAAAATCTTTTCCAACTGACAAAAGGAAATTTAGAACACAAAAAACATACATTCAAAGACACAGACCCTCTGATATTGTGAATTACAAAGTTTGCACCAAAAAAGGTGTTTCGTATAGGAGTCCCTAAGAAACACTGTGTCAACTGGATATATTTATAGAAACTATTTTATTTATTGTATTTGCAGTTCAGTACAATTGGCGTACAATAGGCTTGCAACAGTTTGCATAAAATATGTTTCCAATGAATTACAAGCTGCATATTGTTTTTATTTTTACAGTACCGATTCCATATTCATTATTTATTACCTTTAATCACCAGCGGGGCCAGACACAGGCATTAGGGGAAGGTGGAGTGATTCTCCATGCATATTAAACATAAAATCCCCCTTCCTTTACATTAAAAGGAGATTTCACATTACCTTGGTATTCTGTGGCCTTTTAAAGTACCTCAACCTTTTACCTCATTTCTTTATGCAGACACAAAGGCCCAGATTTACATATAACTATCTCAGAGCAGTGCAGCAAGTAAAGGTGTTGAGTCGTGTTGCAAGAAAGGGAGAGAGCAGAATAGCGACTTATCTGCTAGGATGTAGCACTATTCTGATCTCTCTCCCCGCACTGGTGCACTTTTGTCTGCCATGCGACAGTGCCAGGACCCTTGCGCCATAGTGCAAGGGTGTCTGTGTTGTGAGGAGCATATATTTTGTGCTGGAAGGGACATTCTGAGTACAAAACCTATGATTTAAGGTATTTCCCAGTTTCTCCGTGTGGTATGCAATGCGGTACACATGAAAGGTGGTAAAAAGCAGGAAGAAATAAAATTGTTTCTCTTACAACAAATGCTTAGAGGAGGCATATGATTTTGGTGTCAATCCCTGGCTACAATTGTGCGTAGATTCGGATTGGTTGAAAAGAAGGTACTCCCTATGTATACAATGTAAGGTCTAGGATAAGGGAGAAATAAACAAAGAATCAACATACAAAATCCCATCTGAATTTCTTCACGTTTGGCTTGAAAACAGCTCAAAACGGTCTGCCCAGAAGCAGTACTCATGCTACATTGTATATTTATATGAATGTATTTATTTTTTATCATTTAATTCACTTTATTATAATCCACATCATTTATTTCATAACGCTGTGCAGCTTTATACAATTATTGATTCTATACACTGTGGCCCTCATTATGAGATTGGCGGTAAGTGCTGCTTACCACCATGCTGACTGCTGCCAACATACCGCGACCGCGGCGGTATTCCGCTACGCGTATTATGACCCAGACATAGAAATCCACCACTACACACACACACACACAAGTCCACCAGCCCAAAGGTCAGTGATAAAATGGGCGTACCAAAATCCACACCGTCACGGCAACAGAAATACGCCAACAGCATCATGACCCACGAATCACCACGGCGAACATTCTAACTGCGGTAAACCATTGGCGGTACATACCGCCGTGCTCAAAATGCACACACACTAACAAAACAACACCACATTGGACAATTCAAACTACAACCCCTGACACACATACACACACCACACCCACACACCCACAACACAATAAAACACACACCCACACTACCCACAATCCTTTACCACTACAATTTACAACTGAGAGAGAGACACGCCAGGAGCACCCACTGAGTCACTGCCACAGAACACCATCACCCATGCACCATCCACGTACCTCACAGCACACACCCCAACACATCACCCCACGCCCCCTTACACACACCACACACACTACACACATGGCACCACAAAGACACCCCTGGTTCTCAGAGGAGGAGCTAAGGGTCATGGTGGAGGATATTATCCGGGTAGAGCCACAGCTATTCGGATCACAGGTGCAGCAGACGTCCATTGCTAGGAAGATGGAGCTATGGCGGAGAGTCGTGGACAGGGTCAACGCCATGGGACAGCACCCCAGAACAAGGGATGACATCAGGAAGAGGGGGAACGACCTACGGAGGAAGGTGCGTCCTGTGGTTGCAAGACCCCAGATAGCTGTACAGAGGACTGGCGGTGGACACCCACCTACCCCCCCACAACTAACAACATGGGAGGAGCAAGTCTTGTGGATCATGCATCCTGAGGGCCTGGCAGGAGTAGCAGGAGGACTGGAATCTGGTAAGTCAAATCTTTACTACTTTCATCCCCCCCACCTGCATGCCATCACAAACTCCTACCCCTACCCTCATCCCCATCACTCTACCACCTCACATATACCCCACCATCACAACCCACCCATCACAATACCAATTCCTGCATGCGTCACCAATGCATGGACCCCCCTCACCACAGCATGCACACTAGTGACAATCACTTAGCCAACCAAATCACAACTCACACAAGCCAAAGCTGCCTTGGTAATTACAACCATAGAGGGAAACATTCCCATGCACAAGATGTCACACAAAGAAACAATAACACTGCATTTACATCCCCACAGGACCCCCACACAACGTCACCGGAGAGGAGGTGCCAGCAACATCCAGTCCCCCCACAGAAGAGGCCCACAGTGATGGCAGCAGCTCTGCACGCCTGGATCAGGATGACTAACCTGGCCCATCAGGGATCTCTGGACAGTTGATTACCCAGGCACAGTCCCAAACCACCACAGACCCTCCCCCCTCAGGAAACACCACCACAGCACCCATACAGCAGGCCCATCCCTCTGTCCCCAGGACACGTCAATCAGCAGTGTGTCCACCACTACAGGGACCCCAGGCAACTCCACAAACACAGGACAATCAGGGACTTGGGGTCAGTGGCATTGGGCACACGGATCAGGGGACAGAGGCACAGGACAACATTGAAGCTGGGAGGACTGCTGTACGACAAGGGGAGGACAGGCCCAGGGAACCGACTCTCCATGAGGCACTCACCAACATCCTGGGAGCATACCACCATTCCCAGGAGACCATGGGCCAGATACTGGCCAAGTTGCAGGAGACCCAGCAGCTGCAGGAGGGACAATACCTGGGGATCAGGGAGGAACTGAGGGGCATCCACACCACCCTGGTCACCACTCCAGTGGTGCTGGCAGACATGGCCAACACCATGAGGGAGGCAGTGACACACCAACGGGCCCCTGATGCTAGCCACACCGATGAACAGCCCTCCACCTCCGCCGACGTTAGTGGGCAGGAAGCCCCGCCACAGGAACAACAGGCCACCAGCACACCTCTCCCTGCAGAAGGAGAACCACCACGCAAAAGGTCCCTGCGATCCAGGCAGAAGCCAGAGAACATTGCCAAAACACCCACCAGGAAATAAGACTCTCCTGAATGTCACCCTTGTGTCCCATTTTGTCACCCTGTCCACCGTGAACTGCCATTGCTCCACTCTCTATGCCCCATTGGACAATGCATCTGTGATACCAATAGACTGGACCCTATCCTGGACATTCCTCCATCATCAACCCAGCTCATTGCAATACACCCTACACTTATTATCACAGAAATAAACACCCTTGGAACTAATACAAGTATGGAGTCTGTCAATTGATTGAAAAATGTATTAGTTTAACAAGCTGTAACCATTGCAATTCAAATTTACAGGTATATACACATAGGTATGACCTGTAGTGGGCAGCAGTAAACACACCAGGAGCCAGAGTGGGGCACAGATATCTGAAAATAGAGATGCCAAAGGGTACAGTAAGTGGCCATAGATTTGGGAAAATCAGGCTGCCATGTAAAATGTCCAACACAAAACTGCAATGGAAAGTGAAGTTACAGTGTCTTACCTGTGTGTCACTGGAAGTACTGTTGAATTATAGTAGTTCTGTTGTCCACATCCTCTTCCTCTGGCTCCTCTTTGTCTCTGTCCACAGGCTCAACCGACCATCTCCAGCCTCATCCTCCTGCAGAAAAGGCACCTGGCGTCTCAAGGCCAGGTTGTGCAACATGCAACATGCAATGATGATCTGGCACACCTTCTTGGGTGAGTAGCACAGGGATCAACCTGTCAGATGAAGGCACCTGAATCTGGCCTTCAGGAGGCCAAAGGTGCACTAGATGATCCTCCTTGTTCGCCCATGTGCCTCATTCTAACGTTCCTCTGCCCTTGTCCTGGCATTCCTCACTGGGGTCAGTAGCCATGAGAGGTTGGGGTAACCAGAGTCACCTGTAAATATCGAGGGAAACCTGTTAGCCAGACACTCACCCTTCGGGCCAACCCCACCCCTTATACCAACATACACTAGGTGAGGACCATGGGCTCACCTATTAGCCACACTATGTGCCTCTGGAGTTAAGCCATCACATAAGGATGCTGCTATTCCTCAAGATAAAGCATCATGCACAGAGCCAGGATACTTTGCATTGACATGGGAGATGTACTGGTCCACCAGGCACACTATCTGCACATTCAGAGAGTGAAAGCTCTTTTGATTTCTGAACACCTGTTCATTTCTCCGGGGTGGGACAAATGCAATATGTGTACCATCAGTAGCACCAATGATGTTGGGGATATGTCCCAGTGCATAGAAGTCAGCCTTCACTGTGGCCAAATCCTCCACCTGGGGGAATACGATGTAGCAGCACATGTGTTTCATCAGGGAAGACAACACTCTGGTCAGCAGGTTTGAGAACATAGGCTGTGACATCCATGATGCCATGTCCACTGTCGCTTGGAAGAAACCACTTGCCAAGAAATGGAGCACTGACAGGACCTGTCCTAGAGGGGGGATACCTGTGGGGTGGCGGATAGCTGAAATCAGGCCTGGCTCCAATTGGGCACACAGCTCTTGGACTGTGGCCCTATCAGGTCTGTAGGTTCGGATAATGTGCCTCTCCTCCATTTTCGCCAGGTCCACCGGGGGTCTGTTCACGGGGGTATGTCTCCATCTCTTATTCATCCTCAGCGCTTAAACTCTAGGGTGAAAAACAGTGAGCAGATGGTCATATTCAAACATATACTCAGATTAGCATGCCTTGCATTTATTACAGAAACTTAATGTGAACGTGAAGGTCCGTTGATATGCCTATGTCTGCTGTGACGCAGTTAGGTGCCATGGCCTGTGCCCCCCTGAAATGGCAGGCCGCCTGACCTGTGAGGAGGGACAAGTGGAAATTAGGTAATGCCGCTGACGGTGTGTGCCGTTGCGGGAGGCGGTTGACGACTGCCATGCAACACATCATTGGTTATCATTGGGGCCTAAGGGTTCAAGGAGCCAATGGTGATGTACGCCGGCGGTGACGGTACGCACCGCCACAGACGTGACTGCCATTTTCTATCTGTGCACTCACTTGCTACCTGACCTTCAACAGGAGAGGACCTACACTGCAAGT
Organism: Pleurodeles waltl; assembly: GCF_031143425.1. Classification (NCBI taxonomy): domain Eukaryota; kingdom Metazoa; phylum Chordata; class Amphibia; order Caudata; family Salamandridae; genus Pleurodeles; species Pleurodeles waltl. The sequence continues at coordinate 827,275,098 of NC_090436.1, forward strand.
GCTGCTGTGACCTGTGTCTGGAAGCGACCATGGCTCGAGTGTCTGGGGAAGGGCCCCCTGCCTTCACTTCTGAGGAGTTGAAGAGACTAGTGGATGGGGTCCTACCCCAGTACCCTTTACTTTATGGTCCTCCAGACAAACAGGTGAGTACACTGTGAGCACGATTCATAGGGCATGAATGTATGAAGTGCTGGGTGTGTAAGCCTCATGTAAAGGGGGGTTTGCGGGTCCTAGGTAGAGTGCTGCATGTTTGGTGGGCAATGTCTGTGCGTAAGGGGATGGGAGGGATATGGTAGACCATGAGTGTAAAGGCCAGACAGTATGACTAATACCTTTTACTGTGTATCTCTTTCAGCAGGTCACCACTCATCAGAAAAAGGGTATTTGGCGTGCCATCGCCAAGGAGGTGTGGACCCAGGGGGCCTTTGACAGGAAGAGCACCCACTGTCGCAAAAGGTGGGAGGACCTGCCCCGCTGGGCAAGGATGACGGCGGAGGCCCATCTGGGGCTGGCCTCCCAACGAGGAAGGGGTGCCCGTCGTACCCTGACCCCCCTGATGTCCCGCATTCTGGAGGTGGCCTATCCAGAGTTGGATGGGCGCTTGAAGGCATCACAGCAGCCACAAGGGGGTGAGTACAGATTCAGAATAATGCATTTGCGTGGGTTAAGGTGGTACCTGGGTGGAGGATGTGGGTCTGTAGGTGCCCCTAGGCCAGGGCGAACATGGCAGGGTAGGTTCCATGATGGGCAAGCTCAGATGCACTCCAACCCCAATAATGCTAGTGAGCATCTACTACTGGGTAGGGTCCTGTGGGGTTCAGGTGTGCAGCAAATGGCGTTAGGCATTGTACCCCGTGGCCTGGTGACTAGCATTGTAACTGGTAGTGCATGGCCTAGTGCATAGGGCTGTTCCCTGTGAGTTGTGTACGTCAACGGTAGTGTTGTTGCTGGCATTGACCAAGTGTATCCTCTGTCTCTCCCCCCCTTTTTGTTATGTCACCCTGTCCTTGTGTGCATTAGCATCATCTGGCGGAGGAGCAGAGGCACCGGCGATGGAGGGAGCTGCGTCCCACATGGGCCTGGAGGCCGAATCTACCGACGGTGATGGCACCAGTGGCACGGAGGGCGAAGGGAGCACCACAACAGAGACAGGAGGGGACAGTTCTGAAAGCGACACCTCCTCCGTTGGAAGCTCCCTGGCTGTGGCGGACACCTCTGTTCCCACCCCAACTACAGGTACAGCCGCCACCCCGTACCAGCACCGCCCTCCTAGCAGTCCCTCAGCATGTTCCCGTGCCTGCTCACCCAGGAGGGTGGGCACCTCCTTCCCCCCAGGCACCTTAGGCCCTGCCTCAGTCAGCCCTGCTGCCCTCAGCGAGGAGGCTATTGACCTCCTGAGATCCCTCTCTGTTGGGCAGTCAACCATACGGAATGCCATCCAGGGTCTAGCAGGGCATTTGCAACAAACAAATGCATACCTGGAGGGCATTCACACTGGCGTGGCGGCCCAACAGAGAGCATTCAAGGCTCTAGCCAACTCACTGATGGCAGCCATTGTCCCTTTGTCCCTGTCTCTAGCCTCCCACTCGAACTTCCTCTACCCAGTCCCATTCCCCTCAACCCCAGCCTACTCCAAGCACACCTTCAAACCTGCATGCACCCAAATCAACACACAGACGTAGCTCAGGCAAACACAAGTACCACACTTCATCCCACAGGCACTCACACAAGCACCATCCAGATGCAGACACAACAACATCCACTGCCTCCACTGTGTCCCCCTCCTCGTCGTCCACCTCCTTCCCAGTTACGTCTCCACTCACACCTGCATGCACTACATCCTGATCCATTACCTATCACAACACACCCCTCACTGGCAGTCACCACCCCCACATCCATGCACACATCCCCTGTGTCCTCTCCCACTGTGTCTGTGCCCCCTCCTCCCAGAGTACACAAACACAAGCACTCAGACACCCAACAACCATCCGCCTCACAGCAGCCTCCATCCCATGCACCTGCACCCAAACACAGCAGACAGACATCTCCTACAACCACTCCCTCTTCCTCCACTCCCAAACCTTCACCCTCTTCCAGCCCTAGTGTCCCTAAAAAGCTTTTCCTCTCCACCCTTGACCTATTCCCCGCCCCTCCACCCCATCCTTCCCTTGAGGCGAGGGTGGGCAGAACCCAGCCCAGCACCTCAGCCACCCAGTCCACAGCCGTTGTAGTTTCGGCAGCTACTGCAGGTGTGAGAGGCTCCAAGGAGGCACCCGTCAGCACAGCCAGTGTGCCTGCACCACCTGCCAAGGGCAAGAAGGGGCCACCAGCTAGCAAGGGCAGGAAGGGGACACCAGCCAGCAAGGGGAAGAAGGCACCACCAGCCAGCAAGGGGAAAGAGGCACCACCAGCCAGCAAGGGGAAGGAGGCACCACAAGCCAGCAAGGGAAAGGAGGCACCACCAGCCAGCAAGGGGAAGGAGGCACCACCAGCAGGCAAGGGGAAGGAGGGAACACCAGCCAGCAAGGGCAGGAAGGGAACACCAGCTGGCAGAAGCTAGGAGGCACCACCATCTGCCAACGGCAGGAAGGGGAAAACAGCTGCAAAGGCCAATGTAACAGGAACAGATGCCGCAGGCAGAATGGATCTGGTGCCTGGGGCAGGAGCAGCATCTGGGCAAACAACACCAACCATGGCACTTCAGCCATCCAAGGCTGCAGGGGAAGGGCTGGAGCCTCCTCCCACCACTGACAGCACCGCCACCTGCACCGACGCCAGCACCGCCACCTGCACAGCCAGCAGCACCACTTCCAGCAGCAGCAGCCTCAGTTGACAGCCGTCCGAGGCTGCAGGGGAAGGGCTGGAGCCTCCCCCCACCACTGACAGCACCACCACCTGCACCGCTGCCAGCACCGCCACCTACACCGCCAACAGCACCATTGCCAGCAGCAGCAGCCACAGTGGGCAGCCCTCCGAGGCTGCAGGGGAAGGGCTGGAGCCTCCCCCCACCATTGACAACACCGCCGCCAGCCCCGAAACTGCCCTCCACTGAGCAGCCGTCACTGCCGGCGAGCAGTGTGTAGTCAGACCACCCACTTGAGAGACTGTGGCCTTGCACTCCCCAGGACCAAGCAGTGGATAAACCACCCACTTGAGAGACTGTGGCCTTGCACTCCCCAGGACCAAGCAGTGGGCAAACCACCCACTTGAGAGACTGTGGCTTTGTACTCCCCAGGACCAAGCAGTGGGCAAACCACCCACTTGAGAGACTGTGGCCCTGCACTTCCCAGGACATCACAGAGGGCATGTAGCCCCCTCCAGGAGCAGTGGCGTTGTACCATCTTCCGGCTGAGGTGCCCCCCCATTTTCCGTCCCCCTGAGGTGCCTGTGTGTTTTCGACCTGATGCCACTGCAGTGTCCTTTCCGTATTGAGGCAGGAGTCAAGTGTGGCCTTGGCCTATGTGTTATGGCCCTGTGGCCCACGGACATTTTGGAGTGGGAATTGTCCCTCCATTTGTATATATTGTACATACTGTTTAGTGCCTTCAGGACATATTTATCTAAATTTGTAATATTACACTCACTTTAATCAATTCCTTTTGTCCTTGCGTTATTCCTGAGGGTTACGAGGTGTATATGTGATGTTGTTGCATCTGTTTGTGTGTATGGTGTTGGGGGTGGGGGGTGTTGCATGTTGCGTGTGTGTGTCACTCTCTTTTTTCCTCCCCCCTCCCTTGTGTGCTAGGTGCAGTACTCACTGTGGTCGTCTTCGCCTCCATTCGTGTTCCTGGTGTAGGAGGAGGTAGACCAGCATTGGAAATATGTGCAGTTCGGGCTTCATGGCGTTGTGGCTCTTCCTTGAGTGTTGAGACGTTTCCCTTCTGTGGACTGTTTTCGCCGTGATTTTGATGGTGTTGGTACCGCCCCAGATTGGTGTGTCATAATACAGTGGGCGGTACATTGTCTTGCGCCTGGGTGTTGGCGGTTACCGCCGCGGTGTTTGTTGCTACCGCCATGGCGGTCAGAGTGTTAAAGTGGCTGTATGTGTTGGCGGTTTCCGCCGTGGTCATAATTCCATTTTTCTTACCGCCGGTCTGTTGGCGGTATTACCGCTGCTTTATCACCGACCGCCAGGGTTGTAATGAGGGCCTACATTCCTTCTTTTTTCTAAAACACACATTAATAAGCCAAATGATCACTGTGAACAGATTTTCTTACAACTAAACATGTATGATTCCATTACATATATCTGCTTTTACCACCCCCTCGATATCACACTCCCACTAACTCCTGCATTTGTATGCAAGCATTCGTATATTTGCATGCACCATAAATCCCCACCCCAGCCACTTGTCACATACACTGCATAGTGCAACAGGAAAACAGGTCTCCCATTTCAGCCCTTGTTGTGTTGCGGGCTAGGATGGTCACTCAAAATCAGTCAGCGCATGTTTCAGTGGAATAAAAGAAATGTCTGTCCATCTTCTTCAGGACTACCCTTAGAGAACTTTCACTACTGGTGGAGCTATGGGGTGCATTCTGCAAAGAAACATATGGAAATAAGCAACTAGTCAGACCGAAACATCTAGTAAATGCATAATACTTTGCTACAAAATTAGGTACAGTCCACTGTTTGAGCGACGCACCTGGAAATGTGCACCACCACCTAGATGTCAAAAGTGATACAACACTGTGGTCTGTTCAATGCCTGCTTACTTATAACCAGTGAGGCAAAATCAACTATTCATTAAACCCAAATGATCAAATGATCGAATCGCATGCTGCTAAATAGGAGGTCATATGCAAATATGCATGTGGCTAATACCTGGTGGTATCTCACAGGACTTCACCAGACCAGGATTCGATAGAGCGCAAAACCAGGGCAAAGCAATCTGCTGCTATGGGACACCAGGTCCTAATGTCTGTGCAAAACACGATGCACAAAAGGAAAACAAACCTAGTTTTAGCAATCTCTATTACCCTACTACTAGTACTAAGGCTGCACCAATAGACTAGCATACGGGCGGTACCTTTAAAATGTTGTCATTAGGTTCTGTCTTGCTGTGTACTCCCCAAAATTGTATGGGAGGGAAAAACTATGAGCCATGTTTGGATGTTCAAGACATGCCACATAACTTCATGGTGTCCTCCTGTAGATGCAAGATGCAATACCCTATAAGGATGACATCTCAAAAGTATCAAGTAAACATGAATAGGGGTTTTATTTTGTTCTTAAAAAGTTATATATGTTGGCCTTTTATATATTGCCTAGTGCATATATGCTGACACCACAACTTTGTAGGCCCCGGGGACTAGGATAGAAAACATGCTATGAGCAATATGAGCCGCAATGGGCTATTTATCTCTACCAAACTATGCACATGCATGCCTCTTCCTAAGGATTCACTTACCGAGTTTGTAAGTCCTCTGCCATGCCTCCACTGGAACACACAGCACGTTATAAAGGACCTCCCAGAATGGCACTATTCTCGCAATACTCTAATTTGAGCGCACGTAGGGCATTGCTGGAGGCACCATCTTTGAGTGGTCAAGTAGCCACCCAGGAATACAAGTCACTAGGTGATTACCTGAATATGGGAAGTCAGAACACCTCCCACCCATAACCAAAAATTATTTCCTAGCCCATATGTGTATGTTATAGAAGGGAGTTTGGTGAATATTCAAAAAGGATCAGTCCGATGCTGTACCGCGCAACACATTGTAAAGGGCATCCCAGAATAGCAACACTCTTGCGATGCTCACTATGAGCATACGTCAGGCCTCTCTAGAGGAGCCATCTTGAGTGGTCAAGGACCCACACAGAGATACAATAACGTGAATATGAGAAGTCAAAACAAAATATGAGAAAGCACAACTATTACTAACAATAATTACCTAGCCCATATGTTTAAGATATAGAAGGAAAATTTGTAATTTGCATGTTCCGGGGCGGGAACCACCGCCACGTAGAGCCAGGTGGAAAGAAACCAAATAAAAGGAAACACTCACCGGAGGCACACACAACACGCCGAAGCAGAAATGGATAGAGAGTTGCAGATCATGCCAGCCCTGCTCCTTGCCATAAACCTCCACGACCAAGCCCGCTGACGAAGACCACGACGGTAAGTACCACAACCTACTAAACAAGGGAAGAAAGGGCACAGTTACATACCCACCCACCACGCAACGCACCCACAACCCTTCACAACAGCACAAGCCATACACCCCACAGCAAGAGGTACTTACCCGACACAAGGCAAATCCAACCTGCCCAAAAGTACACACATGTGCCCAACACCCCCAACCAAAGAAACGATGAACCACAGATCCTGAGTGTGCCATAAACAACACTGGCCACACTTGAATTTTTATTCAGCTCAATGAGCAATATAAGTGCAACATAAGGCCAATGGCCAGTCCAGTGTACGAAGTCCGATGAGCCAAATTGGCCCCAACTTGACTCCCACAAGTGAAAAGGTACTCCACCTCATAGGAGCAACAATGGGGCATCCAGGCACCTCAGGGAACAGGGGAGAGGGTTGTGGGGTGGGGACTAACGACTGGGAGGGGGGGCTTTTCTTACGTTTGGATGGTGGAGGGGCTTGGATCTTGACCTTGAGGCAGGTGGAGCGGACTTGGCCTGGGGTGCAGCAGATGTTCCAGGGCCAGCATGGGGTCTCTTGCTCACAAGGGAGGTAGCACAAGAATGGGAATGGTGGACAGGGGTGGGCTGCGATGTGGGAGGAGTGGACAGGGCAAGGAGGTGGTCACGTTTACGGACGAGACGGGGTGGGCCAGTGGGTTTGAATAGGTCTACACGGGATAGGAAAAGTTTCTTAGGGGCAATTGGGGTGGACCTGGAGGAAGGCGTGGGAGTGGAGGTAGAGGGAGTGGTTGTGACAGGTGTAGGTGTGCGTGACGTGGGTGCAGGTGACTGGACAGTATGCTGAGGTGTGGTGGATGTGTGATGGGTGGGTGTTTTGGTGCGTTTGAGTGTCTTGGGAGGAAGGGGGTGGACCCCGTGGAACAAGACAGGCTGGCAGTGTAAATGTATGTTGTCTGGGTGTCTGGAAGTCTGGTGAGTGTGCTGCATATGTCAACTAAATTCGTTGTGGTGAGTGCAGGTGTGGTGTCTGGGGTGCATGAATGGATGTCTGATATTGTGGTGACTGCAAGAATAGGGTCAGCAACATAGAATGAGGGTGCAGTGCCTGTGGGTGTGCATGTAGAGGGGACAGACAGGGAGGCAGAAGATGCAGACACACTTGGGGAAGTGGATGTTGGTGTGTGTGCCTGTGTATGTTGGCTGTGTGTATGCCTGTGGTGGGAGATGTGGTGCTTGTGTTTTGAAGGGTGCTTCTTGTGTGTTGAGGTGTGTGCCTGCATGTCAGAATGTGTGTTTTGGATGAGTGAAGGGAGTGGGGTGCTGGAAGGGGTAGAGGTTGATGGAGGGGGACGGAATTACCAGAGACACTGGCTGCCGTCAAAGAGGAGGCAAGAGCCTGAAAAGATCTCTGTAGGCCAGACACGGCACCGTGAATGCCATCCAGATAGACATTAGTCTGCTGCACCTCTGATGCTAGCCCCTGGATGGCATTGACGATGGTTGTCTGCCCTACAGAGATGGTTCTCAGGAGGTCAATAGCCTCCTCCATGAGGGCAGCAGGGCTGACTGGGGCAGGGGATGAAGTGCCTGGGGCGAAGGAGAAGCCCACCTTTCTGGGTGAGAGGGCATGGGCAACTCGGTGAGGAGCAAATGGGACGGCGGTGATGGTATGGGGGATGGCAGAAGATGACACAGAATGGGTGGGCCCACTAGGGTCCGCCATCGCTAGGGAGCTCCCATCGGAGGAGGAATCAGAGTCACTACCTCCAGTGGTAACTGCCTCCCCCATGGTACTCCCCTCGCCCTCCAACCTACTGGTCCCCTTGGCGTCGGATGACTCTGCCTCCGTGGAACCGTGGGCTGCTGCATCCCCACTCGCCGGTGCCTCGGCTCCCTCGCCAGATGATCCTGATGTACGTAGACAACACAAGAGAACAGGGATGGGGAGACAAAACAGGAGAGACAATTGTAAATAGCTCAATGGAGGTACATAAGTGGTTCACACAAATACCCACCCTGCAACTTTCAGACCATGCAGCACCTGCCACTATACCCCTGGCTATGCCCCTTACTAGTGGCCACAACCCTGCTCTACAGCCATCCAGCACTGAAGGGCCTGAAGTCCTGCAGACCTGACCCGTATAACCCTACTCCCCACGGGGGCCATTATGTAGATGGACATCAGTCAGAGTCCCTGCCACTAGACAGCATACATACAACCGCACATATACACCCATCAAGGAACCAAAGTAAGGTTTTTGTACTCACCCCCTTGTGGCTGCTTATAAGCCTTCAAGTGCCCATTGAGGTCCGGGTACGCCACCGCCAGAATGTGTCGCATCAGGAGGGTCAGTGCCCGACAGGCACCCCTTCCTCGTTGGAAGGACTTCCCCAGCTGGGCCTCGCAGATCTTCCTCGCCCAGCGCCACTTCCTGCAAAGGGTGCTCTGCCGGTTGTAGACCCCCAGGGTCCGCACCTCCCTGACGTTAGCCTTCCAAAGTCCCCTCTTCTGATGGGCGCTGACCTATATGGGACACACAGAAAAAGGAACACAGAGGTCAGACAATGGCCATTACATACAGCTGGCTGTACGTTCACTATGGGACGGACATTTATAACAGCATAACAGCACAGTCACACGCAGCATGTCAGGAACCCTGGACTATACAGTGTCACACATGCACACATGTTTACAGCCATCTACCACCATTACACACATCCATGCCCCCCAATCCTCCTACTCACCTGTACCTCTGACCGACCGTAGAGCTTGGCGTACAGGGGCAGGACCCCGTCCACAAACTTCTCCAATTCCTCGCTAGTGAAGGCCAGGGCCCTTTCCCCTGCCACACGTGCCATTTCCATGACCAGAGGCAGGACACAGCAGCACACTCAGTGGAGTACCTGCATGCACGAGATCCGGGAGTCAAGTGAAGTTGGGGTGACGAGTTAGCGTATGCACCGCGGCGGTGTGCACCATCACCGCCGGAGGCGATTATGATATGCTAATAATCCCCATTGACAACCATGTTAACCAATGAATTTGCGCACTGTGGTAAACACCACCTTATGCTATTACGTCAACTGCTAGCGGTATGAGGTCACTTCCACCACAACACTTCTGGATTACAGGGGGCAGACATTTTGGCCTTAGCTATGCAGTTGTTAAATCCTCATCTGCCCCATGCAGGCCCTATTGTCCCCAAACACCCATAGGCATGAACCAATATACATTTGCTCACCTGACCAGTCCTGATGTATCATTGTGGACATGTTGCTACAGTGTCACAAATATTCTGCATATGTGTTGCCGACAATCATGTCAGCAGTGCTGAATAGGCAACATTGTGGGCAGATGTATGTGTGTTCCTCTCATGTGTTCTATACTCCTCCTAGGTACAGACCCTTGTGGCGAGAAAGGGCCCCATCAGTGTACATACCACTTGTTGATTTGCAGACCATGCAGGAGCGTCATATCATTATCAATTACAGACTCACTCATGCTACTGTTCATGAACTTTGTGCATTACTGGATCTAGCACTTAGACTGGCTAATTGTAATCAGCATGCCAACCCTACTAAAGTACAGGTGCTCTCTGCACTCCATTTCCTGTCCACAGACTCATTTCAAGTGACAGTGAGCATGGGTGCAGGTTTTTCACAGCCAATGTTTAGCATTATACTGTCAGATTCAGATTCCTGAATGCATTTGTACGACACCTGCAGTCCTATGTGAGGTTTCCCCAAAGTGCTGACCTCCTTGTCATCAAGTCAGACTTCTATGCCTTTGCCAACATACCCCATTTGATAGGTGCCATTAATGGAACCCACATTGCTCTCATCCCCCCAAGAGTCAGTGAACCGGTGTACAGAAACAGGCAGAACTTTCGTTCTATGAACATTCAATTGGTGTGTACTGCAGACCAGTACATCTCACATGTGAATGCCATGTTCCCTGGATCAGTCCATGATTCCTTTGTGCTAAGGAACAGTAGTGTGCCACACAGGATGGAACAACTACAAGGGGACAGATGGATGATGGATCATAGGTAGGTGTGTCTGCCACTTATTGCCCCATAGCAGACAGCCAGGCTGTGTGCCACTGAGGGTTGTCATTGGCAGTCCTGTTTTGCCCCACTTTTTTAGGTGATTCTGGCTACCCCAACATGCGTTGGCTCCTGACTCCAGTGAGGAATCCTAGGACAGATGCAGAGAGGAATTACAACACACAATAGGTCTCCTGAAGGCTAGATTTCGTTGCCTACATGTTTCTGGCAGATCCCTGGCCTATGAGGCTGGAAAGGTGTGTAGAATAGTGGTGGCCTGCTGCATGCTGCACAAAGTGGCTGTGAGGAATTCTATCCCCCTCTTGGAGGATGAGGTTGCTGTATATCCAGACCTGCTTCCTCAGAGAGGGGATGAGAATGATGGTGATGATGAGGAGGGGGAAGATGTACATTCCAGGAACCAACTGATACAACTCTACTTCCAGTAACTATTTGGGACTAATCGATGAGATTGCTGTCAATGCAGCATACTGTCAGTGTGCCTTTTCATCTAGGGGGCTGTTGGGTCAATATACATTGTCACTGTGACCAGGTCTGCATAGGTCATGTAACATTATGCTAAAATTGTTTGACAATTCTGTTGGCACAACCACATATTATGCGTGGCGTGCAATTCCTGCTACTCAGATAAGAATAAATGATTTCTAAGACAATTGCATCCATACTTCAATTTGTTTCGACATAATGACAGGGGACATTGTAATTGGTGAACTGGTGTTTTATTTGGTGCAGGGATTACATTGTGCAGTTTACAGTGATGGGAGTTGGCTACTGGTGGTTGTACAATATGGCAACATAGTCGCAGCATTTGTTGGCAGTAGCGGTATGTCCATCTATCATTTCCAGTGTTTGGTGTTGTTTTTACACGGTTTGGTCGGTGGTTCAGCGGGACACTTGGAGGACAGTTCTTGCCAGAGTCACTTCTTTGAGGTGGCTTTGGTCTTGGCAGATGTTCCTGTCCCATACCTTGGCCTGAGGGACCGTTTGGGTGCCTGGTGTTGTCCTGTATGGGTTGAGATGCAGGTCTCCTGTGTGTCCTGAGATGGTGGAACAAGTCCAGTTGCTGCTGCTGATGTTGTTGCCTGGTCTGTATTGTGGCCTGTAGTATGGGCTTCCTAGTCTGTGGGGGCCTCAGGCTGTGTTGGGACAAGGTGCAGCAGCACACCTGCTATGGAGGGCATTGTGGCATTGTGTTGTTTCCACTGCTCCATGGCCTCTTGGTGGTGTGCTACCTGCATCTTTTGACTCTGCTCCAGGGTGGACACTATCTGGGCCAATCTGTCCTGGTATGGTGGTATGCTCCCAGGACCTAAGAGATCAAGTCCTGGGCTGCAGCATCCATCCTGTGGCCTCCCCCATGGGCCACTGCTGCCCTCCCACTGGGCCCAACCCCCTGTGCCTGTGTCCCCTGGGTACCACTTGTGCTGGGGCCATCGTCTTCCTGCCTGTTGGTAGGGTGTGACTGTGGCCTCTGTCCATGTATTCGACCAGTCTGTGGCCAGGATACACAGGTGTGGGGACGGTTGCCCTGGGCTGGTGTTGTTGGCTGGGTGGTAGGGATGTCAGTGGTGTCCTGGGTGGGGCTGCTGGATGGTGACAGTCCAGAACTGTGTGAGGGGCCAGGGTGCTCATTAATGTCCAGGGTTCCCTCTCCAGTGTCCTGAGTGGTGTCTCTGTCTCCCTGTTGGTCACTGCCACTCCTTGTCCTGTCCATCAGGGTGGCATGGGTGGTGGTGCCTGTTGGGGGGAATGGATATGTCTGTTATAATTGCATGATTGGATGGGGTGCACAGGTCTGGGCTGTTTTGTGCAGGTTTTTACACTTTGTGGGCCATGCAGGGTGCCTTTGTGAGGTTTGCATTGCATTTTTCTTAGGATGTGGAGGTGCATTGTGGGTGGTGTAGTGCCTTTGTGATTCCTTGCAGGGGTAGGTGGCTGTGCACAGGGGGAGGGATGTGGGCCTGTTAGTGGGTTTGTGGGCATGCAGGGTGACTAGGTGTTGCGAATGTGGGCTGGGTGGGGTAGCGGTCCTGAGGGGTGGGGTGGTGCATGCATTACAGGTGTGATATGGGATAATTGTAGATGACTTACCCGAGTCCATTCCTCCAGTGAGTCCCTCAGGGTGCAGGATGGCCAATACCTTTTCCTCCCAATCAGTGTAGTCGGGTGGTGTTGGTAGAGGTCCTCTCCCAGTCTTCTGGACTGCAATGTTGTGCCGGGATGCCATGGACCTCACCTTCACATGCAGGTCATTCCATCTCTTGCGGATGTCGTCCCTCGTGCGTGGATGGTGTCCCACTGCATTGACCTTGTTCACTTTTGTCTGCTGTAGCTCCATCTTCCTGGCAATGGGTGTGTGCTGGAACTGTGCCCCGAATAATTGTGGCTCGACCTTCAGTATCTCATCCACCATGGTCCTTAGCTCCCTTTCTGTGAAGCGTGGGTGTTTGGGGGGGTGCCATGGTGTGTGTTGTGAATGGTGTCTTGTGTGGATCTAGGTCAGGGTGCTCTTGTGTGGTTGGGTGTATGTATCGTGTATTGTGGCGTTCAGTGTCCGTTTCTGGGGTTCTCTGTATCAGTTGTCCTAATTTTGTTGCAAAGGATTGTGGGGTGTGTCTGTGGGTGTTTTATAGTGTTGTGGATGTGTGTCAGGTGTGTGGGTTTCGAACTTGCCAATTTGTGCATTTCTTACTGTTGGGTACACTTGCCGGAGGTGGCGGTCTGTACCGCCAATGGTCGTTCGGCTTCCACTGACCACCGTGGTGATTTGTGCATTATTATTTGGAGGGCAGGAGTTTTTGTGCTCGGCGGTGGCGGGGTGGGAGGTCCAGCATTTCCGCCGATCAAGGTCCTGGTGGTGACTGGTGCCAGGGAGATTTTTGTCGGTTTCTGATTTTTGCGTCATGATATGGCGGGTTTCTGTTCACCGCCAATGGCGGTCTTCTGTTTGCAGTCGCCACGGCGATCAACGGTGTTCACCGCCGTGTTCATAATGAGGGCCTATGTTTGCAGTGCTAATTACAACAATTTGCATACAAGAATGGTAGTTGACTTGCATCCCAGGAAGCGTACACTGTCTATCTATGCCTCATGGACATGTGTTGTATAGGTTGAATGGGAATGAATTATGTTACTTGTCAAGTTATTTCTTCATTCAGACCCTCATTCACAGTATAGAGGCAAAATATCAAATAGGACTCTCTCTCCTTACATACGCCTGTCATGGTATGGCCCTGTCATTGCTTGATCTTCTCTAATAAGAGCCATTTTAAATCATTTTCCGTATGTCCCTTCTCCTGGCAATGTTAGACCATCGGCACCTGTAGTTTTTTTAGTCCTGATTGCTGATTTGTGCTCTACATACCAGGTCCTAAACTCTCTGCCTGTTTCTCCAATATAGCCAAGACCACAGGGGCAGATGATGAGATACACCACGTTGGGACTCCTGCATTTGGTCATATCCTTGAGGATGCCACAATGGCCCCTATACTCCCATTGTTTGCTATCCCATACTGTATTGCAGGCATGGAAGTCCCACATTCATGATTGCCCTTGATTGGGGTAGTGTCATCAATCGTTACTTGGTAGGCTCCTCTTGCTGTCTTCAATTTAATATGGATAAGCTTGTCACTTAAGTTAAAGCTCCCTCTTATGGAAAAATTGGTCTTTCGAATTTGGTTTCCCATTCATTGACTTTCAAGACTCTCCAATTGTTTTTGAAAATTCTCTCAACCTTATAGTTAAGGTTAGTGTGATAGATACTGCATACCAGGTTGTCATCTTGTTTTCAGTGCTGTCCCTACAAAAGGGCATCTTGATTGTGGTACTTGGCTCTTTTGAACGCATGCCTAACTAGGTGCTTGGGGTACCCTCGTTGGAGGAGTCTACCTTTAAGTTCTACTCCATGTTGCGTGTATTCATCCATAGTAGAGCAGTTTCTCCTAATTCTTAGAAATTCCCAGAATGGAATTGAATCTTTCTGGCAATTAGGGTAGAAGCTCACATGTTGTAATACAGTGTTTATTGCTGTTGGTTTCCTATGGATGCTGACCTGTAAATACCCTTGTTTACCTGAGGTCCAAATGTCCACAAATTCCACTTTTTCTTTATTGTAATTAGCAGTGAATTTCAGATTCTTATCACTGGAATTCAACCATAGAATGAACTCTTGGAGATCTTCTTCTTCCCATTCCCACCCAAACAAAATATCTATAAAACGGTGCCAGTGCTTGACATTCTCGAATAAAGGTGTAGTTTCATTATGGATATGTTTACGTTCATATTAACCCATATAGATGTTTGCTATGCTAGGGGCACAATATGCCCCCATACAGAAGCCCTTAATCTGCTGGTGTGTATTCCTGTTAAATTCAAAATAGTTATTAAAGAGCACTATTTTCAAGCAATCCAATATGAATTCCTCCGGTCGGTTCCCTTGTGTTCTTTCTAGATGGGCTACAACTGCTTCTATAGCTTATTTCTGAGGGATGTTCGTATGTAGCACCTATATATCCAGCATGACTAGACACTCTGGGGGTTATTCTAACTTTGGAGGAGGTGTTAATCCGTCCCAAAAGTGACGGAAAAGTGACGGATTTACCACCAGCCGTATTACGAGTCCATTATATCCTATGGAACTCGTAATACGGCTGGTGGTATATCCGTCACTTTACCGTCACTTTTGGGACGGATTAACACTCCTCCAAAGTTAGAATAACCCCCTCTGTTTGAATTGAGAAGCACATCTTCAATTTTGATGATCATGTCTCCAGTGTCGGTAATATAGGACTTATAGGTCTTCATCAGGGGGCAAAAATAGGCATTCACATATTTGGACAGAGGTTCTGTAACAGAGACTATGGAGGAAATGATCAGTCGCAATGGTGGGTCTTCGGTATTTTTGTGTATTTTGGGAACTCCATATAGAGCAGGTATCACCAGATTGACTTTGGCCAAGAATTAATATTCCTTCTTGCATGGATGTCCATCTTGTAGGGCTTTTGTTGCAAATTTGTCATCTTGTGTTTTCAGCTTTTTAAATGCTGTTGGGCTCACTTTTTTTTTGTTTTCCAGTACTGCTAACATAGTTTAAATTTGTTCAATATAGTTCTTGGTATTCATTACCACTATGCCCTTAACCTTATCGCTAAGTTTAACGGTAAGTCTAGAATTTGCTTGTAGTTTCCTCAAGGCAGCTGTTTCACCCTCTGTCAGATTCAATGTAACGGGGGGAATGTATTTAGTAATATTAGTGAGGTGTTTAAGTTCTGCTTTTTGAAATATGGAGACTTCTGGACCCACCATGTCCAACGTCGGTGTAAATTTGGACTTGGGTGTTCACCCTGAAAGATTGTTTTCTTGCTCATCTAGAATATTCTGCGTAAAGATTTTGTTTAACCTGATCTTCCTGAAAAATTAGAATATATATTGATAAAACTTGAAGATATTGTTCTTACTTGTGGGTACAAATGAGAGTCCTCTAGTTAGCAAAGTGCATTCTTCCTGGGTCAGTTCTTCAAAGGATAAATTAAAAATGGGAATGATGCCATCTATTTCAACCTTGCTGGTCCTTATGGTCTCCAATATTGTTGATTCCTGGTCGTCAGATAATGATGTTGAGGTTTGTGACTGTAGAACCTGCCCCTGTCATGTCTCTGACATCTGTTCCTTTCCCTCTTCTGGCCTCTGAGTAAAAAAGGAGATGCAGAATGGTGCCTGTAGCTCTCGCCTTGCCTTGCTCTAGTTGGTATTGGATTTGAGTTCAGACTGTCCGATGTTTCAGAGCTGCCACCTTCTGAGTCTGTGTAAAATGTGTCTGAGAAGATGGCCAGTTTCCTTCTGTTCCTTTGATCCTGGTCACGATGTCCTGTCTTCTTGGTTCCATTCCTGATAGTAATTTGTCATTAAATATGAATACGCTTTTTCTGTGTATACCATCTTATGTCCTTTTTCAAATTATCTGATATTTTCTTTATCAAGTACTCTTCAAAGTCATGTAACTCACTATTCATCTCTTTCAATTTGCTTTTGGTTTCTTCTAAGGAATTCATGCTCTTTAATTTTTCCTCTAGGTCCAAAATTTCCCGGTTGAGGATAACTTCCACCTCCCTCCCAGTCTCCACAGGGTCATCCAGTACCTGACACACCTATTCACTATGTGTGACCATTTTTCCAGGAGCTTTCATATCTCTGCAAATAATGCTAGAACATTCCTCACTCTTAGCCCTGAAGGAATCCCCCCTGCTCTCAGGTACACCAACATGTACTGTGCATGAGACTCCATTCTTTTTGCCTTTTTTTTAATTCAATAGTTGTGTCCATTCACTGTTATCTACATTAGCCATCACCACTCTTTTACTTGTGTTTGGGGCATGTCCTATAAGTGTACTGATTTCTTCATCTGAAAACCTGAACGTCTTGAGGGCCTCCATAATTATCTCCTTAATTTAGTGATTAGATGCAACCTTGCACAATTACAATATCTTGGTGAACCCTTGTGTTCTCTAGTGTGCATGTAATAATTTTTAGGCAAACCTCCTGGCTGGTGCGATGGTTCAAACAATGGAAATATGTTGTGAAAGGAACCTCAAAAATTAAGGAATATACCTATGGCTAAAAAACCTCCAAAACTTTACTTGCCTGGTCCCACTCAGGATTGAATCAGACATCACCCCGATGTCACTGTATCATTAGCCATTGACTTACCCTGCGTCTTTCATAGATCCCCAACTTTAGTTGACACATCCCCGAAGATCCTCACTTATGACTCCTGGATGGAGAAATGGACCCGTTCCCAAACCTACCACAAAACAGAACCAGGTATGCACCCAATGCCCCGACCTCTGGGACTTGAGTATAGTCATGTTTTCATTGTGCAGATTGGGGTCACATTGCGAGAAATTGTCCCCAGAAAATTCAGGCTTCAGAACCCATGGAGGTGGGTTATTCCAGAGGGAGGTTTTTGTGTGCAGGAGATGGCAAACACCGCTATATGAAAACCAAGAATGTCAACACACGTGTTACTTCCACTTTAGTTGATTCAGGGTGCAAACACTCTCCTACGTCCACAGAGATAACAAAATGTACCCAATAGCAGAGGTAGAAATCAATTGGTAAAGGCAGAACGAAAACCTGAGAGTAGGGGTTATTCCAAACTTGGTGGAAGAGATGATAATTGGCACAGATTATGCCCAGTTCCCTCAGCTTTTGGATAAAGCTAGTCCCCATGGACAGCCACCTAAAGAGGCACCCTGTCTTAAAAAAGCACCTTTCTACCAGAAATCCCTAAAAGGCGTAAGGAAAAGAGGCCACTGACTCTTAGAGAATAATGTGAGCATAACAGGAAATACGTTCAAGCAGGCACGACTAGCTCAACTCTGGTTTCTTCTCCAGCTGCTGACAAAGACCCAGCAGCCGGCAGTTTTTGGGCCACCCAAAGAGAGGACCCCACTCTGCAAAAGGGATGGGCCAATGTCATAACTGATGGAAAAGGACAGAAAGTAATATTCTTCAGTATAAAAAGGTATAGAAATGTGACAAAATGAGAGGATACACACACAACTTGCAGTACCACTTTCATTTAGACAACAGGTCCTCCATTTGGCACATAGTCAGGCTGGAGGAGGTCACTATGGGAGAGAGAAAACTCAAGAATACTTGTTATGGAGATTTTATTGGCTAGGGGTATTCTCTGAAATAAGCAAGTTCTGTGCTGTCTGCCAGCGTTGCTAATGGGTTAACCCCCCTCTCACACAGTTAACGCTCCTTTGAGACCATTGCCTATTATAGAAGTTTCCTTTTCTAGAGGGGGAATGGATCTGGTGGGACCCCTAATGGCATCAGCTCAAGGTTACCAATATGTATTAGTCCTGGCCGATTATGACACAAGATACCTCAAAGCAATCTCCCTGACCAGTATGACAACAAAAACAGTCATACATTCCATGATCAAATTGTTATCTAGGGTAGGATTCCTTAAGGAACTCCTTACAGACAAGGGCAATCCCATTATGCAATGCCTCATGGCCCAAATATGTCAACTGTTGTGGGTAAAACAGATCAGTACCTCTGTATACAATCCCCAGATGGATATCCTTGTAGAAAGGTATAACAAAACTATCAAGACAATTTTGAAAAAATTAATCTTTAAATCAGGTCGGAATTAGAGCAGGAAATTGCCCCTGGTATTGTACTCCATCCGCTCTCATACTCAGTCAACCACAGGACACAATCCTTTTGAGCTGGTGTTTGGAAAACAGTCACATACTCTCCTGGACATGGCAGATGACCAGTGGGAGGAAGAGGAGGATGAAGTAAGGTGGCTATTGGAGTATACCCGTACCCTCAAAGATCAAATGCATATCCTATGGGAGGACATTGGGGTTCACATGGAAAAAGCTCAGGAAAAGCAAAAGTCAGGATACAACCAAAACAGCAAACTAATGAAGCTGCAGGTTGGAGACAAGGCCCTGGCATTACTCCAGTTGTCAAACTGTTTGTACAATGGCAGGGACCCTTTTCCATAACAACATATGTTACCCAGGTTACCTATCATTTAGCCATTTAGCCATGCTCCAGAGAAGGGTCAGATATATCACATCAATATCTTAAAGAAGTGGGAGGAGGAAGAAGAAGGGGAATGGTATCCCACCCACCAGTCACTATTCACAACTGAGACCCAATTGATTGACATCACCTTTCCTATCCTTGAGGGAAGGGCACAGGGTACAGAAATGGTGATAGAACAGTTACTAATGGACTGGTAGAGAGAACAAATCTTAGACCTAATCAATCATAGCCAAGATGTTTTTTCACAAAAACCTGGGAGGGCACCAGTAGCTGAACAAATGTCTAAACAGAGACAGGTAATATAGTATGCCTCCATCCGCACAGAATACCGGAGGCCAGGCGACAAGCGGTAAAGGAGGAAGTAACCAAAATGTTAGAGGGAAACAGTATCAAACCCTCGAATAGCTCCTGGTTTTCTCCCATAGTGCTGGTGCCAAAGCCCAATGGAACTGGGCTTTTGCATAGACTTTTGTCAATTGAACAATATCTCCAAATTTGATACCTACCCCATGCCTTGTGTAGACTAACTCATTGAACGATTGGGAATGGCCAAATATCTATCCACCTTAGATCTTACGAGACGATATTGGCAAGTACCTCTATCCCCATTGGCAAGGGAAAAACCACTTTTTCGTCTCCCTCTGGTCTTTATCAGTTCAAGGTATTGCCATTCAGCCTCCATGATGCACCTGAGACCTTTCAAAAGTTGATGGACAACCTGCTGAGACCACACCAGCAACACGCAGCTACTTACTTAGACGACATTCTCATTGATAGCCCGACTTGAGACCAGCATCTAGAACACTTAAGAGCAGTTCTCTCGACCCTTAGAGAAGCTGGTCTCAATTGAATAATATCTCTAAATTCGATACCTACCCCATGCCGTGTGTAGACGAACTCATTCAAAGACTGGGAATGGCCAAATATCTATCCACCTTAGATCTTACGAGAGGATATTGGCAAATACCTTTGTCCCCATTGGCAAAGGAGAAAACACTTTTTCGTCTCCCTTTGGTCTTTATCAGTTCAAGGTATTGCCATTCGGCCTCCACGGAGCACCTGAGACCTTTCAAAGGTTGATGGACACCCTGCTGAGACCACACCAGCAACACGCAGCTGCATAGTTAGAGAACATTCTCATTGACTTGAGACCAGTATCTAGAACACTTAAGAGCAGTTCTCTCAACCCTTAGAGCAGCTGGTCTCACATCAAACCCTGAAAAATGTAACCTGGCCAAGACCTCTATCAAGTATCTAGGATACCACATCCAAGAAGGGGGAATAAGCCCCCAGGTAGACAAAGTGCTGGCCATTAGAGATCTGCCATATCCCACCAACAGTGAGGGGATCAGAGCCTTCTTGTGATTGGTGGCCTACTATCAATGATTTATATAAAATTTCTCAGAACGGGCTGCTCCCTTGACAGATCTACTAAAAAATACTCAACCTAAAAAAATAACCAGCTGGACTTCCCATCAGCAGGCCAGTTTAAACTGGCTTAAGAGTGCTCTATGTCAGTGGTTCCCAACCTGCGGTCCGGGGACCCCTGGGTGTCCGCTAAGAATGCCTGTCCATCAAGTGGCCCATTGAAATCCTGCAGTATTATCTTTTGGGACGGCCCTTTACTTTGCTCACTGGTCATGCCCCCCTCACATGGCTGGTTAGACATAAAGGCACTAATGCCAGAGTGTTGCGCTGGTTCTTAGCATTCCAGGTTGTTCATATCTTTCCACGGTGTACGACCGCAGTGGATTTCCTTCAGCATGTACCCCTGTTTACATGGCTCAATTGACCATGCCTGGTTGGGGGAGGCTCTGTAACAGAGAGACGGCAGGAGGGATGGACAACCTACAAGAAAGTGCCCCGGGGGCACGTCAGAAGGATTTGGAGATGAGTGAACTAGCACTCAGGCCATGCCTATCAGCGAAGGAACATCCACTCATAGGAAGAAAGAATGGAAGATGAGGTGGCTTAGCCCAGATGTCGAGGAGGCAATCGGAGTAGAACAGGAGGACAGCGTGTGAAGAGCTGGAGAGTAGGGAGATGCTGGACTGAGCAACCTGGAGGAACCAAAGGAAAGAAGCAAGTCCTGAGATGCCTGTATGCCTGGAGGTCACCAAGGGACCCAGATGCCCAGCCACGTTCCTGGAGGAACATGGCTTGAGAAGGTAAGGGCTCGCCTACATGGGCATTGTGGTTGGGGTTGGAGGGGGTGAGCGGAATGAACAAAGGAGAAGTCCCTAAGTAAAGAAGGCGGTTTGACGTCACGAGGGGCCTGGGCTATAGGGGAACTGACACTCAATCTAAACATGGTGATAGTAGCATGCGTGTTAAAGCACTCCCTTAGTCCTTTCCTTTAACACTCCCACACTTTTCCTGTAGTAGTCAGTCTCTATATAAAAGACTTAACTGCGGTCCTGTTTTTTCTCTCTTGCTCCAAAGCAACCCCGATAAGATGGCACCCTGAGGGAACTTGAATGGTAAACCTAAAAGATAGGAGAGAAAGAGAAAGAGACAAACAGAGGAAGTTTTGACTTTTGAACTAACTCATTCCCAAATAACATAACTCTACGACATAGACACAAAGCTGAGAATAAGACAACTACAAATACACTTTTAAAAAACCAAGACTTACCTGAGTTTGTCCTATATTAAAGTCCTAGATAGAGTTACCTAAATCCCTGACCCCGTCACATAGAGATATGAAAGTTCCTGGAAAAATGGTCATACATAGAGAATAGGTGTGCTAGGGACTGGATGATCCTGATTGTGGAGACAGGCAGGGAGGTGGTAGTTATCCTCAGCCAGGAAATTCTGGACCCAGAAAAAGAGCATGAATGCATTAGAAGAAGCCAAAAGCAATTTAGAAGAAATCAATGGTGAGTTACATGACTTTGAAGAGTACTTGATAAAGAAACAATCAGATAAATTGAAAAAAGACATAAGATGATATACACAGGAAAAAGCATATCCATATTTAATGACAAATTACTACCAGGAATCGAACCAGGCGACAGGACATCACGACCAGGCTTAAAAAAACATAGAAGGGCCCTGGTCACCTTCTCAGAAACATTTTCCACCGACTCAGAAGGCAGATCTGAAACATCGGATAGCCCAAACTGAAATTCCAATACCAACTACAGCAAAGTAAGACGAGAGCTGCAGGCACTGTTCTGCATCTATCTCCTTTTTTACTCAGAGGCCAGAATAGGGGAAGGAACAGATATCAGAGATAGGACAGGGGCAGGTTCTACAATCATGACCCTCAACATCATTATCTGAGGACCAGGAATCAACAATATTGGAGATCCTAAGGATCAGCAAGGTTGAAGTGGATAGAATAATTCCCATTTTTAATGTATACTTTGAAAAACTGACCCAGCAAGAATGCACTTTGCTAACTAAAGAACTCTTGTTTGTACCTACAACTAAGAACAATGAATTCAAGTTGAATCAAGATATCTTCTACTTTTTCAGGAAGAGCAGGTTTAAAAATTCTGTATGCCTAATATTTCAGATGACCAAGAAAACAATATTGTAGGGTGCACACCCAGGTCCAAATTCACCTCTACTTTGGACATGGTGGGTCCAGAAGTCTCCATATTTGAAAAAGCAGTATTTAAAGACCTCACTAATATCACTAAGTACATTCCCCCAGTTACACCGAATGTAACAAAGGGTGAAACACTAGCCTTGAAAAACGTACAAGCAAATTCTAGGCTTACCATCAAACCCATCAATAAGGGTTGGGGCATAGTGGTAATGACTACCAAGAACCACATTGAAAAAATGCAAACTGTGCTAGCAGTACTGAAATACTACAAAAAAGTGAGCCTGATAGCATTTGAAAAGCTGAAAACACAGGTTGAAAACTTGCAACAAAAGCCCTAAGAGATGGACATCTATGCAAGAAGGAATATGAAATCTTTGTCAAACTCATTCTGGTTATACCTGCTCTATTTTGAATTTAATGGGAATTTCTACCAGCAGATTAAGGATATCAGTATAGGGGCATCTTGCGCCCCTAGCATAGCAAACATCTATATAGGTGACCATGAACCTAAACATTTCCATAATGAAACAGCACCTTTCATTGAGAATGTCAAGCACTAGGACCATTTTATAGATGATATTTTCTTTGTGTAGAAAGGGGAAGAAGAAGATCTCCAAGCGTTTATTCTATGGTTGAAGTCCAGTGGCAAGAATCTGAAATTCACTGCCAATTACAATAAAGAAACAGTGACATTTTTGGACATTTGGATCTCAGGTATACAAGGGCATTTACAGGTCAGCTTCTATAAGAAACCAACAGTAAGAAACACCACATTACAACATTCGACCTTCCACCCAAATTGTCAGAAAGATTCAATTCCATTTTGGGAATTTCCAAGAATTAGGAGAAACTGCTCTACGATGGATGAATACACACAATATGGAGAATAACTTAAAGGTAGACTTCTTCAACAAAGGTACCCCGAGCACCTAGTTAGGCATGTGTTCAAAAGTGCCAAGTACTGCAATCAAGATGCCCTACTGCAAGGACAGCACCGAAAATAAGATGACAAAGTGGTATGCATCATCAATCACTCTAACCTAACTATAAGGTAAGAGGATTTTCACAAAAAAATTGAAAATCCTGAACATTAATGAAGAGGAAAGCAAATTGGAAAGAACTATGTTTGCATACAGATGGAACTCTAACTTAAGGGACAAGCTTTTCCATACTAGGTTGAAGACAGGAAGAGGAGCCTACCAGGAAACGATTGATGGCACTACCCCAATCAAGGGCAATCATAGGTGTTGTACTTGCCACATCTGCAATACAGCATGGGATACCAAGCAATGGAAGTATAGGGGCCATTGTGGCACCCTCAAGGATATGACCAATTGCAGGATTTGCAATGTGGTATATTTAATCGTCTACTCCTGTGGGTTGGGCTATACTGCAGAAACAGGCGGAGAGAGCACAAATCAGCAATCAGGACTAAAAAACTACAGGTACTGATAGCCCAACATTGCCTGGAGAAGGGTCATATAGAAGGTTATTTAAAATGGCTTATATTAGAGAAGATCAAGCAAGTACGTAAGAAGAGAGAGTCCTATGAGATATTTTGCCTCAATACTGTGAAGGAGAGTTTGAACGAAGAAACAACTTGGTAAGTAACATAATGTATTCCCCTTCAACCTATCCAATACATGTCCATGAGGCATACATAGACAGCGCACTCTTCCTGGGATGCAAGTCAAGTACCATTCTTGTATGCAAATTGTTGTAATTAGCCTTGCAAACATAGGTCGGTTTCTTTTACCCTTCATTTTGTTTCACTGCAATTCTTGCCACGCCACCCGCAAATGTAGCATAAGTGTTGTTCTCCTGGGCATGAGGCCTCACATTGAGGTCTTTTCAGACATAGTATTGCCATTTCAAAATGGCACCTACGTAAATATATTTTTTAGAGTTCGAGTTGTCTTTGCTTCCCAGGTCTGATTACATGTACATGGGAATGTACTAATTTCCCTTCTATAGCTTAAATATATGGACTAGGTAATTATTTTTAGTAATAGATGGGAGTTTTGACTTGTCATATTCAGGTTATTGTATTCCTGGGTCGGTCTTTGAACACTCAAAGATGGCGCCTTCAGCGAGATCTGACGTGCACTCATAGTGAGCATCGTGAGAATGATGCTGTTCTGGGTTGCCCTGTATAACGCACTGTGCGATCCAGTGATGGAATGATCCTTTATGAATATTCACCGAACTCCCTTCTATAGCATATACATATGGGCTAATAAACAATTTTTAGTTATACAGTGACTTCCCATATTCAGGTAATTGCCTAGTGACTTGTATTCCTATGTGACTCTATGACCACTCACAACTGGCAACCTCCGAGGCCCTACGGGCGCTCAAATTAGAGCATCACAACAATAGTGCCATTCTGAGAGGTCCTTTATAATGCTCTGTATAATGTTCCAGCATCGGATTGATCCTTTTTGATTTCTCACCGAACACCCCGACAGAGGCACAGAAAGAGGAGTTACAAACCCATTAAGTAAATCCTTTGGAAGAGGCATGCATGTGCACCGTTTGGTATAGACTTCATAAATAGCTCAGCAAAATAGCCCAGCATGGCCTTGTATCGTGCCTAGCCTGTTTTCCATCTTAGTCCCTGGGGCCTACGCCTAAGAAGTTATGGTGTCAGCGTATATGCAATAGGCAACATATATAACTTTTTAACAATGAAATAAAACTCCTATCCCTGTTTATTCAACACTTCTGAGATGTCAGCCTTACAGGGTATGTCATTTTGCATCTACAGGAGGACACTATGAAGTTATGTGGCATGCCTTAAGGATACAAACAAGGCCCATAGTTTTTATTCCCATACAACTTCAGGGAGAACACAGCAAGACAGAACCTAATGACAACCTTTTAAAGGTACTGCCCTTTTGTTAATCTATTAATGCAGTCTTAGTACTAGCCTCAGGGTAATAAAGATCGCTAAAACAAGGTTTGATGTCCTTTTTGTTCATTGTGTTCCACACAGACATTTGGACCTGGGGCCTCATAGCAGCAGATTGCTTTACCCTGGTTTTGCGCTCCATAGAATCCTGATCTGGCGAAGCACTGTGAGAATAGACCAGGTATTAGCCACATGCAAATTTGCATATGGCCGTCCATTTTGCAGCATGCGATTCAATCACTTGAGAATTTGGGTTCAGTGAATAGTAGATTTTACCTCACAGGTTATAAATAAGCAGGTATTGAACAGACCACAGTGTTGTATCACCTTTGACATCTAGGTGGTGGTGCACATTTCTAGGTGCATGGCTAAAACAGTGGATTACACTCAATGTTGTAGCAAAGTATTATGCATTACCCAGATGTTGCAGTCTGACTAGTTGCTTATCTGCATATGTTGCTTGCAGAATACCCCTCATTGATCCACCAGTACTGAAATCCCTCTAAATATGGTCCTGAAGAAGGTGGGCAGACATTTCTTTTATTCCACCGAAATGTGCATTGACTGATTTTGAGTGAACATCCTAGCCCACAACACAACAATGGATGAAATTCAGTTGCTCTATGCAGTGTATGTGATGAGTAGCTGAGGTGGAGATGTATGGTACACGCGAGTATATGAATGCTTGAGTACAAATGCAGGATTGAGTGGGAGTGTGATATTGAGGGGCTGGTAAAAGCAGATATATGTAATGAATCATACATGTTTAGTTTTAAGAAAATATGTTAAGAGTGATCTTTTTAACTTGTTTTTAGAAAACAAGAAGGGATGTAAAGTACAGAATCAATAATTGTATAAAATGCACAGTATTATGAAATAAATTATGTGAATTATATCAAAGTGAAACAATGATAAAAAATAAATTAATATAAATGTAGTAAAGTACTGCTTATGGTCAGACCTTTTGAGTTGTTTTCAAGCCACATGTGAAGAAATTCAGGTCGAGTGGGATTTTGTAGGTTGATTCATAGATTGTGATTTGCATTAAAACCCATGGGTGGCATTTCTGCACTCATGGCAGTATCTTCGCATGGCGCACTGCATATAGGGTGCCGTGTGAAGATTGCACCATGACTACGAGCCTCCAAAACGACTGCAGAGACTCTTTGTGAATTGGGCCCGCAGTATCTACATTTACATAGCACATTGTTATCCCTACACAAGGGTGCCAAAGCGCTTCATAAACAGGAGAAACATGTAAAAAGGGATGTGTAGAGTTCACATAAGACATGTTACAAAGCAGATAGTGGGAACTCCTACATCGTAATAACAATGAACCAAGTTAGGTTTGACATATAATTTAGCAGGTAGCCACTGATTACTTGAACATTATAATAACATTTTCTGTTGCCATACATACTTTTTATTAGGAGAGGGTTGAAAATTTCTGGCAGTTGCCTGGAACGGTGTGTTTCTTGGCTTAGCTTTTATTCCACTTCGGAAGGTGAGAAGTAAGGAAATCTATCTCTCAGAGTTTTGCTCCTTTGACACAAGTACAATGTAGCTATACCGAATAGGAACAAAACGAGTTAAATTTGTACCTATTTCATGCATGTCTGCAACCATTTCTCTATTTCAATTAAGAACATTCATTGCTGCCTTCACCCTCAACACAACATTGGGTAGAAACTTCCTGAAAGTAGTTTCATGTTCTGGTATTCCCACTTCTAACCATTTTTCAAATCTATGTAAATGTTTTACCTCTGATGGTAGTGGTCTGCTTCTCCGGGAATCAAATGCCCAATTCCTGTTTGAGCTATAATCACTTCTATTTCTGGTCCAGGTGCTATAATCTGTTTAGTGACAGATACGCCCAAGTGATTCTAAAACAGTAACACCTTGGCGATCAAACCAAATCCGCCTTGCTTACTACAACTAACTACTCCATCCCACAAGGGATCCATAATAACTCTTAACTGCTGCACAATGATATAGTCCCACAATCCGAAATCTGAAGCCCTTTTGCTTCTTTCGTTATAAGGAGTTGTCATAGAGTTGCTTCCCTCATACAGCTTAAACCTTGAGAACTTTTAATGACATCATAGAAAAAGTACTTGGGCATCATTAGAAGAAGTTTCCTTAAAACAAGAGAAGATTGATGTAGTTTATCTTAAACGAGTCTGATCCACAGCTAAATGTCCTTATTAGATTGTTCCAGCAATAGCTAGGCCGTTGGTGGTGGTGGTGGTTTTTAGTTACCAAATAGTGTGCTTATGTCTCCAAATCCAGATTCCCAAATGCATATGTTTTAATCGTGCAATCAGAATGTTTAAGTGCTCAAGGTTAAGTTGTAACAACTTCTTTTTTGATGCCACAGGAAAAATAACAAACATTGACGAAGTCAAAAGGTTTGGGTTTTATGTGACAACACATACAAGCACAAGCACGTACAAAGTATTTATTTTTATTTAATAGCACACTACAGTGAGATCTATTGACTAATGGTTGGCAGTGGTGTTGGTGGTGGTATTGGTAATATTGGCAGTGATGGTATTAGTGGTAGTGCTACTGTTGACATTAGCTGTTTTGTGGTATTGGTAGTGGTGGTGGCATTATGTTGGTATTAATGGTGTTGTTGGCATTATATGTTTGCAATGGTGATGGTAGTTGTGGTGGCATTAGCGCTATCAATGATGGTGTGATGTGGGTGGTGGTGCCCGCTACAGTAAACAAGCAAACTGATTGCTTTCTTTCTACATGTATTAGATAACAAATAGAATTGAATAAATGTGCTTTGGGTGACAGTTTTGATAGATATTCCTTTGGAGGTAGAAGGTTACGTCCAAACAACGACTAGCATTGGGTGAGAGAGAGGGATACTCTTCTGGTATGAGCCAAAATATGACTGATGGTGTCAGTGGAGGAAACTCGTGTCCCCAAAGCCCGTTCAATTAATACTGAAAGCAACAGGTCTGATAAAACAGCTGTACTGTCAAACCCAGACCTAAAATTACTTTGTGAAATTTTTACCTTGACTTTCGCTCTTCATTAGAGTGATTTAAAGTCTAAAACTACTTTATAGGCAAAAGGTGCATGCTTGTAGGGAGCACCTTCACACCATTGTGTGGATTAAAAAAAAAATGTTTAGTCTGCACAGTGCAATTTTAAACATTGTGTTACAGTGCAAGAATGTGTAGCCTAGCATGAAATGTGTACCCGCTATGCAGCCAAACATTCAACATGATAGCAAGTGGCAAAGTGTAGGCCTTGTAAAGATTGGAATTTCAATGAAATTACATTTTATGCCCGGTAATAGCATGTAATATTCCACCTAAGCTTTGTTTCCATCTGGTTTCAAATAGCGTATGTGATGTAAAGTTGGTGTCAAATCCAAGGGCTTATTGTCCATAATCACGGGGTTGTTTCCCCACAAGGCGAAACATTTTTAGGTCGAGTATTCAAGACATCTTGTATATACTTTAGTATAAACTTCTTTGTGGGCTCTCTGCTTTTTCATTTGAGTGTTTCAGTGTCCTCATAAAATACTTTCTTGCTAGTTGTCACTCCTTCCTCTTTGTCCTTCCTTTCCTCTCATTTTCCCTATTTTTCCGCAGTTGTACACTCCCCTGGAGTATGGTCCCAGTACTTGTACCCTTCCACTTGTGCCACTGTAACATCTGCTTACTGACTTCTTTTTTCTTAGAGCATTTAACTAGAGTGCTGGGTGTTTTCAGTGGCTCCAGTCCATTTTTGTAAACAGGACTGTAAATTATGTTATTCTCTTGTTGCATGTGCTGTAAATTCAAAGACCGAGGTCAAATGTTAGAGGCTGTTTTTTGAGGGTGTCTGTTTCCGCCCCCTGCTGCCGCTGCGCAAAGACAACCGTGCCCACAACTATGTTTACATTGATTTCCTTACGCACTGCAGATGAATAGAGAAAATCACTACCATTACAATGTTTTATGTATATTGGCCCAATTTAAGATGGCGGCCGCATGTCATGCGCAATGACGTCACTAACGTCATGATGAGACTATCTCTTTTCCTTCGCCATTGCTTGTTTTGTATAGCTGTGTAGACCTGAACTTTCCTTTTGCTTAGCTAAAGTGTGTGCGATGGCGATCCACGCTGAGACTGCTAAGCGGTGCTTTTATTTTGTGATCCGTCTCATTTCTTTTTCACCATAAATTGTGTTTGTTGATGGGCAGTGGTGATGCTAGGGCTCTCTTTAAGTGCCAGAATCAAGGTCTGTATTCCATACTTTACTTGGCCATCCCAGTCAAGCACATGGCGTCATGACCAATTTATGTGTCAAGAAAAGTCCAGTTAGGTATATACAACACCAAAAGCTCTAACTCTCGTGAATGCAAGACCTATTGCATTGCAAATACTTATTGGAGCTGCACTCGCATCAACTTCTGGCACAACAACACTTTCATGCCAGAAAGCTGTTTGATATTACCATGTGCACTGATTTGGGTCTTTATCACAGGTTTGCCATGTCAAGGGAAAACACCTACATTATATTATGTCCTTAACTCAACTATGATTATGGCACTGGTGCCCGGGCATGCCTGCAAGAAGCTGGTATGCTAAAGAGTATGCAAGGTGTACGAACATTTTTCTGCACATCAGAGATAAAAATAATCTCAGGAACTACTGGTTTCCAGGACTCTGCATTGTAATTAGGGGAATAATAATAAATCTGATGTGGAGTCCTTCTGGGGTCATAATTAAGGGAATCAGGATATCATATTGATCCAGATCAACTTTTATATGTTCATTGCTCAATCCTGGAAAGACGTGGAATGCACGACGTTGTGGTCGTATTTGGATGCTGGGCTCTCTGCAGGCTCTCTACGTGCTGCCTTTCGACAGTCAAAGTAAGGATATTTTTCTCTGTGAGGAAGAGAGTGGGTTTATATGGAAATAAAGGGGTAATAGAATTATGGGAGTTGCAGAAAGAACTGGATAAGGAGCAAAAAATTAATTCCACTTTATGCATAAATGATGCCGGAGATAATAACGAAGGTGAAATATTTGATTAGTATCGTGGAATAGCAATGATTTGAATAGGCTAACCATACACCAAACGGTCAGTGATGAATGATGAAACTTAAGAGACAGTTTTGTGAGTGAGCAGGAAATGCATTCTGTGTTTAAGGATCGTGCATTGATGAAACAATTTTGGTATGAAATCAGTTCAAGGGGAGTTTCAGATAGGTTAATATTGTCTTGCAAGAGTCAATGGCAGATCAAGTGACACTCTATGCCCCCTTGTCATCTGTTAATGCATTATGAAATCTTACAGTGTACTGTTACATGTCATGCCAATCCTACTCGAGAGGAGATGCATCAGCAGATAGCCCCAGTGAGTGCACATATTTCGAAAACATCGATAACGCCTCTAGGGCAGTGGTTCTTAACCTTTTGACTTCTGTGGTCCCACGGTGAATCATTACTGGGCTTGGGCCCCCCACCCCGCACTGCATCGCTGTTGGAAGCTGGAGACCTAAGCAATTTTTATTATTTGAACTTCAAAACAATGCACAAAAATACAAAGACAAGTATATAACAAACATGTTCAAATATAGAAATAGTGTCCCTCATTATGACTTTGGCGGTCTTTTTCCAAGACCGCCAAAGCCGCAGGCGCCAGAAGACCACCAGTGCAGGCGGTCTTTCACCCGCCATATTACGAGAACCTTGGATTTCCACCACACGTTTGGTGGAAATCCAGCAGTAGTCGAGCTGGCGTGTGGAGGTGCATGGGCAGTTCCACCACCGGCCCCGCCAAAAGGACTCCACCAGCCGTATTATGAGCAATAATATGGCCTGGCAGTCTCCTGATGGCGGGGCACTGCCGGTGGTGAAAGCGCCCTTTCCCGTTCCCTGCCCGACAACCTCCTCCCTGGACCAGGTAAGTTGATCGTCTGACAGGGGAGGGGGAGGGGATGGGGGCGTTGTGTGTGCGTGTGAGTGTGTTGTCTACGTGTGTGCATGAATGTGAGAATGCGTGGTTGTATGCGTGTCTGAATGTGGAAGTGAGTGCATGTACGTGTGTATATGCGTATGAGTGTTGTGGTGAATACGTGTTTGTGTGTGTGAATGCATGTACAAATGGGTGGGTGTATGCGTGTATGAATGGGTGTGAGTATTAGTATTTGGATGGGTGTGTGCATGCATGGTTGAATGAGTGTATGAATGCTGAGGTGAATGCGAGTATGGATGGGTGTGAGTGAATGCGTGTATGTAAGTAGGTGAATGAATGTATGCGTGGTGTGTGTGAGTTGAAGGGGTCACTCTACTTGGGGGGATGCTTGAGAGGGGGTGGGGGAGTCATCTACCGGTGACAGGGAAGAAATTCCCTGTCACCGTTACCATTTCCGCTAGGGTTTTTGTGGTGGTGCTACCGCTGCGGGAACCCTGGTGGAATGGCAGCTCATAATATCACTGTCAGTCTTCTGTGGACTGCCAGGTTGGAGATGCTCATTTCCGGCCAAGCGGCTCCGACTGCCCAGGCGGTATGATTGGAGATGTGGCAGGTTGGCAGAGGCCAACCCGCCACACTCATAATGTGGCGGTCTTCATAATGAGGCCCAGAGTGTTTAATTCACAATTGAATATAGAACAAGTTTTATCATTTTCATTATCACTCCTTTATTTTTTTATACTTTAATAATAGTAATGTATCACTTCTAGTATTTAATTTGGTAACACAGTCACTGACACACTGAGTAGGCCTTGCTGACCCCTAGGGGTCCTCGGACCACAGGTTAAGAACCTCTGCTCTAGGCCATAGCTCCTGCAGACAAATAAAGCACACAAATTTAGGGAGGCACGTGGCAAGATCCTTCAGCTGAAAACTAAAGAGATGTGGCTCAGAATTTATATATCAGCAACTGTTATTGATTCTGGTCACCTCTGATGTCAGGGACACTGAGGTGTAGTACCAGAGTATAACTGTCAAAATTTCAATTCATATAAATATTTCATCCCGAATGTTGGTTACAAAAATATTGCCCCATTGCAGTAAATAGTAGAAAAATCTACACCCCATTTGAGAATATTACATCTTTAGACGTGGCCATATCTTATGGAGAAACGTACCTTCTTGTGATCCATGTTTGGGGCATTCACCCATGTTATATTACGTTATGATGTGTTGATATGTATAGGGTACTAATCACCCGTGAGGGTATCCAAGTGCTTGAGCAGGTGCATAGGTGAGCGTCCTCTCAGAGTAATTTGAAGAGCCAGGTCATCAGCTTTTTGTGGAACCCAAGAAGTGAGGAGGCGGCTCCAATGTGTTGTGGGAGGCCGTTCCATGTTTTTGGTGTGATGTATAATAACTAACGACCTCCTGTACTGCTCTTGTGAGTGGGGTGGAATTATGTGTGGAGGAGTAGAATTCTGAGGGATGGAGTGTACTTGCATGACATGAAATGCAATTGTGTGATATGGAGTTCAATTATGTCTAGTAGAATGATGTAGTATGGAGTGGAATTATGTGATGTGGTATGGAATAATGTGTGTGGTGTGGTATGGAATTATGTGGCATGGCATGGAGTGGAATTATGTGGAGTGGAGTGAAATTATGTAGCATAGAGTGTAATGGTATTATGTGGTGCTCAGCGGAATTATGTTGTGTGGAGTGGATTTATGTGGAGTTGAATGATGTGTCATGGAGTGTAATTATGTGGCATGCAGTAGAATGATGTGTTGTGAAGTGGAATTGTGTGGCATGGAGTGGAAATTTTGTGGCATGGAATTGTGAGATGTGGATTGTGTGGCGTGGAATTGCGTGGCGTGGAATGGATTTGTATGCAGATCGAACAACAGAAAATTAGGATGGTTTTGATAAAACTGGGGATGCAAGGCAAGGAAAGCAAGGATGAAGGTCATAAATATGAGTAGCCAAATTAAACAGCACGTGGTCTCTGGTCAATCCTGTATAACATCGCTGTGGTAACATATGTATGGTGTATGTTATTGAGGTATATGTGATAGGGTTTATTCCAGTTCTGACCCAATACTTTGGTTTCACTGTCTATTTTCCATTTATATTTCAATGCCAGTATCTGCTTTCAAGTATTGGCCACCACCGCACTATCGCTAGTGATCTCTTCTTTTGGTAGCTATATGTTTATCATCTCCATCAACCTGTGTGGTATTTCTTGTATCTGTGGTAACTCGGAACGTGTTTTTAGCTGTAGTATCAACAGCACAAGCAATATACAATCTTGATAGTGTCCAGCCGAACAGCTAAAGAACCCAGTGGGTATAGCACTGATTTTACTCAGGGTTAATCCAGAGACCTGACATTTACCTGAACGGCATCAATGCTGCCATCAATATGCCCAGAGATATGCCAGGTCGTGAGTGTATATTAGCATGCCATCCGCATATAATGATGCCATTGTGTTGGGTATTGCAATGTTTCTGACTTTTTTGAAAAATACCTTGCCAGGTTGCATCACCACTGACTCAATAGCTAAGGCAAAAAGTAGTGGTGACAGAGGACATCGCTGTCAGGTCCCCTCTCAAACTTCGACTGCTCTGAAACCAGAGAACTGGTCTTCAATCTTGCATTGGTCTAGGGTATATAAATTTGTCCTATTCTAAAGAAATTCTGTTCAAAATTCATCCTGTCTAAATAAAAAATGTGAAGAAACTGTGTCAGACGTTATTTATGCATCTAAAGTGTCGACCAATGTTGGCTCTTCATTGCTTTCCTTGAGTATGGCTTCCCTGATTGTAGAAGGAGGACTACGCTCCACACAACCTTCTGTAATTACAGTTAGTTAGTAATCGCAGAGGACATTTTTATACTCTGAATAGAATGTTGCCAATGTCTTCAACATTATACCATGTTCTTGTCATCCCTATCAGAGTATGTCAGTTCTGGGGATTACTTATACTGTATAGTCAAATATTCTCGAAAAACATCATTTAACCTGTTGTGTGTTTATAGTTGCATGTTCCTTTGTTTTCCTTGCAGTAAAGCCTCATCTCCTGTGCAACTGCTTCATAGAATATAACGTTTTTCAAGCCCTCTGCCGCTAGTCTCCATGTGGGAATCCTGCACGAGCTGCCTAACAATGGTAAGTCATCTGAACAAGAGAACACCCCAATATTGTTCTATCTGATAGCGTATGTACAAAATGGACCAAGCCAATTCCCAGTTCACAAAAACATAGTGTAGGCTGGATTGTGTATTATGTACTGACATGTAACAAGAAAACTTGTTCATTTGCGTGCCATATACATTGCACGTCTATTAGTTCCCTCCTTGTCCTTTTCAGTGTACCTGTCAATCTCAGTCTATACTCCGAGTTATGCGGTGTTTATAAGACGTATACGTTATGAAATATAATGAAAATCTTCCTTCCTTATCAGTTCTCTGTCCAGTTGTGAACAATACATAATGATCATGAGCAGGTAGGCAGGGGCATAACAGAGCCCCGCTGCAGCCCCCGTGGTGCAGGGAAGCACCCAGGCCTACCCATACTGGAGGTGTCTCCCTCAGCCCCTATTGATGTGAGTTTGGGGGGAGGGGGCTTCGTCCTATCTTGGGGGGTGGTTCACATTTTGTTACACCACTGCAGATAGAATTCCAAGCCTTCCACATTGGGTCCATACAGGTTAACAATTCTGCATGGCTGGATCATAGAGAGTCTCCAGTAACAGCACATACCACCCTTGTATCTTTCTTGACTGATTTATAATGAAATGTTCCTCTGGGGGTAACCATGTCGCCACTCCTCTTGAGTATGATGAATATACAGAATAGTAGTATTGTCTTTTCCATTTTTACACCATCTTGCAATTCTGTCACTGTGTGTGGGGCGTTTCCTGGGGGCATGCTATCTCTATGTTAAATCTTTTTATATAGAAATATACTATCTTACGCCAGATGTATCCATTTAATGTCTCTTACATTCTATGATAATATCCTTGTTCCAGTTCCTACAAACACGAGGTGCAGAACCCTCCCCCCTGCAGTGCTTAATTTGAGCTAGTAGTTGCAGGTGGGTTACTGTTGACCCTGGGGTGGTCCACTCCTGACGCAGGCACTAGGCAGAGACACACAAGTGAGGTAGCATTTGTATCAGGACAAATGGGGAAACGCAGGGTGGTAGGAATTTTGTGGATCCCTGCATATTCCTGTAGTTTGCATGACAGAAATGTGCGGAGAAATAGAGATTTTATTCAATGTTTCACCTTTGCAGGATATTCTGTGTAAGAAAACTTAGGGGAATTCACACAAGCCAGACCTCCGTTGGCTTCCCCGGGTGAACTTGTTTTCAGCAATGTCTGGGTTTGGTATCCCTATATGGCAGCTGTGCCCAGGACCAAAATGCAGGTGCCCACCTTATAAAACTAGATTGTTTTGTGATAGATAATTTTGATGTCTCCACAATATGATTTGGCCTCCTTGTTGTAACAGCCCAGTGCGACTATGAGGATTACCCAAACCGTGCGAGTCGTCCAGCAGGACTGCAAGGTGGGTTTCTGCACTAACCCCATTTTGAGTGTAAGGCCCAAAACTATCTTCAACTCCACCAGCAAAGTAGGAGTCCACTGGCTTGCCCTACAACGGGGCCCTAAAGTGCCTCCGTGCTCCCTCAGACATTGTTCTGAACGCAAATTTGTTTGCAGCACAATTTGCTAAAGGAAGTCAACATCCAAAAAGAGATGGACATAGTCAATTAGCAGAAAGTAGGCTGTATCTATTTTACATCCAGCGTCACCAGTGAAAGGTCAAATTTGGGGCTGAACTAAATTGTGGGGCTGCCAAGAGAGCATTCTGTCTGTGCTTGCCACTGCACGCACCATCTTTCTGGTTTTGGCTAACCCGCTGTTGTCCCGATGCACAGACTGTGCTTGCGAAGGGACAGCACGACTGTCCTGATCGTCTCCCTCTCAATAACTGGAAGAGGTGTCGTCGGATGGGACTCTGCAAATTAAAAAATCACTCCTAAATCCTGCGCCATTGTCCTCCGCTCAGATGCTGTCTCAGTATCTTCTGTCTCAATCTCTGATCCTGCCTCAGAGATGTCAGCCATCACCCAAGATATGGCTTCAGCAGAGATGCAACCTCTGCTACTGGCTATACTGTCCCTCTAAAACACTAGCCTACGTAGGCGGCAGATATGGTGACAAAATTGGTAGCGGTGTGTGTGTGATGTGTGGAACAGTACATTTCAGCCACCTTACCCTCACTTCTTCTCTCCATCAGCAGGTTCTCGGAAGACAAGGAAAAAAAAAAAAAAAAAGGCACGCTATTACTTCACCTTCCCACATATCCATTATCACAGCCTTTATTGCTGGTGGTGCCCAGTGCGACAAGCATTTTTGCCGCTCCCCCTCCCATGACCTCCTCCTTGGATTCCCTCACTACCACCCAGCAAAACTGCCCTTCATCTCTCTATAGCCCTCCTTGTACATATATTTAATTTGTTTTAAAGTGCAGGTTAACGGCTGGCTATACTAATCCACCCAGCAATTCACATAAATAAACTACAGATCTGTTCTTTGCAGCAGGCATATAAACCTTCTGGTCTACTTTATGGTGTCAAAACTGCCACCAAACAAAAGTCCAATCTCGTTCTCTAGCAGGAACATATTTACAAGAATTATTTTTTTTTGCTACCTCTTGACCCCCAGGGAAACCACCAATCTATAAAAACAAAAACTGCCCCCCCCCCAACAACCAGGGGATCAGCCCTGCCCATTGGTGACCCCCTGTCAGTTTAATTTTTTTTTTTTATAATTTCATTTTTATTGTTTAACCCCTGTGGGACGTGATTGCCCCACCCGGGGTAAACACGCATTACTTTTTTTTTTTAATTGGCCCTGGTTTTTAGGGTTGGATGGCCCATTTTCTAAAGGGCTGACACCCCAATCAATATCCTTTTAAAAAAAAAAATATATATATATATATATATATATATATATATATATATATATATATATATATATATATATATGTATATATATATGGGGAGTGGCCAAGATGGCGACCGTGACGGATGCCTGATACGTAGGCTCCGTCTTGGTCCCACTTAAATATCCTGAGCGGAGCCTCCGGGGACGCCGTGGGGCGGAGGACGCTGCCTCTCTGGGCGGTGTGGCCCCGGCGGCGCATCGGAGGAAGGTCGGAGTGGGAGAGACGGCTCCCAGAGGCTCACGGACCGTGCGCGGCCTCCACACCGAGGGATCCTCGTCCGCCACGTTGCTGGGGGAGGCCCGCTCACCCGCCGGCATCCGGGCTGTTGGGCCTTTTGCGGCCTGGACACGGGGAGCAGTGAGTAGGAGAGGGGACCTGCGGGGGGCCGTTAACATTCTACCAGCCCCCCGCCAGTAGATCGCTCGTTCCCTCCTCTCCCCCCCCCTCTTATCAGCAATATAAAAGCCCCACGCGGTGGTGCATCGGAGGAACTTCGGAGTGGGAGAGACGGCTCCCGGAGGCTCGCGGACCGTGCAAGGCCTCCGCACCGAGGGATCCTCGGCCGTTGCGTTGCCGGGTGAGGCCCACCCACCCGCCGGCGACCGGGCTGTCGGGCCTTTTGCGGACTGGACAAGGGGAGAGGTGAGTGGGAGAGGGGACCTGCGGGAGGCCGTTAATATTCTACCGGCCCCCCGCCAGGGGATCGCTCGTTCCCTCCTCTCCCCCCCCTCATCAGCAATATAAAAGACACGCGGCTTCAGAAAGAGCCGCGCGCCTCCCCAAACGGGGGACGAGAGAGGAGAAGGGGAAAAGAAATAAGAGGAGAGAGTAAGGAAAGAACCAAAATCCACCTGGGAGGCCAAAGAAGAACCGTTTGTGGCGCTTGGGTTGGCTACGGAGGGCAGGAAGGCCTCCCAGTGCAAACAACTACATAAAAACTCATATTGATGGACCAGTGAACTATTTTTTTATTTTTTTCCTATTTGACCCATGCCAAACAAAGAATGCCCAGGCTGGAGATGTAAAGGCCCCCCTCTTCCACCCTCCCCCCCTGTTATTTCCTGAGGCCCAGAGGACAGCGAGACAAAACAGTGAAATAATGAGAATCAGCTAATGTACCCCAGGCGGAGTCGACCGTAGGACGCAGGAATAAGTACGGTGCGCAGACCTAGACTGGACTGTGATCGGAACATTAACGAATGTTACAATTGGCTATGCCATTGCACAATTTATTAGGGCGGTGGACTTCTACTCTGGCAGCCGATACTACCTGGAGTGAATAGGTAAAGGCAGCAAAGGTCAAAGAAAGTGCTGCAGCTACAGGATTTTCCTAGAACCCAAAGAGACTTTAGCCGCTGGCCACCTAACAAGTCTGTAGAGAGAGCATCTCCGAGCCAACCCAGTGAAATAAAACCCACGACCACAGTTATATATTTAATTAAACATAGAGGAGCACCGCAAAACAGTGACTATGTCAGGGAAATCGAAAGCTGCCAAAGCCCAAGAGAGATCCACCCTGGGCCCTATACTAGCTGACCAGCAAACAATGCCCAGCCTGTCCTCTTTAGAATCCACATTACAAGCCCACTCAACTCAATTTGAGAAAATTCTGCAGGCAATATTGGACACCAAATCTTCACTAGAAAATAGAATTGACACAGTGTCCCAAGACCTCAACTTACTAAGAGTAGATCATCGCAATCTGGCGGAAAGAGTGTAAACAGTGGAAGACACACTGAGCGGACTGACCCCACTAGTACAAGGAAATCAAAAACAGATTCTTCAATTGGAATCTGAAGTGAATTTCCTATGGCGCAGGGCGGAAGAGGCAGAAGGCAGATCTTGGCGCAATAATGTCTGCTTCTTGGGGTTTCCCGAAAGATCAGAGAGCCAAAACTCAGAACTATTTCTGGAACAATGGTTAATAAAGGAAGTTATGCTGGGCAACCCGTCAAAGTTTTTCTCGGTGGAGAGAGCACACAGGGTGCCCGGGAGACAATCGGTACCAGGAACGCAGCCCAGGCCTCTAATAGCCAGATTTCTGAATTACAGAGACCAAGACGCTATACTGCAACACTTCCGTAATAAGGGCCCCATCCAATATGAAGGGTCATCTATCACTGCCTATCCGGACTTTACCCAAGAAGTGCAGAAGCAACGTAACTCTTATTTGAGGATCAAACAACGGCTTAGAGAACATAACATTAAATATGCTCTAATGTTCCCTGCTAAATTGCGAGTGATATCAGAGGACAAAACGCATATCTTTCACTCCCCAGAAGATGCATGGACATGCCTACATGCCAAAGTGCTGGCACAACCCCTAGAAGGTACGGGGAAGGATGAAGAATGGATCACACCATCGGACCAAAGGAAAATCAGGAAACGCTCTAAATCACAACCCTCTGTGAAACAAGCGGCGGCTGAGAGGGCAAAGGTAGTGCAAGAGACATCCTTGCACACACAAAACTCTTTCAGCGCACTGCGGTCCAATGTAAGCGACCACACAGACTCCGACTCAGTAAGTTCCGACTCGACGTTACTAGAGGCATTAAGAAGCCCAAAGGTTACTCCCAGATCAGCAGATGCACTGTGATGGCGGCAAAAGAAAGGGTTAAAGAGATATCACCATTAATCGGATACAATGGGACTCTCAAGGAAAATTGTAGCGGAAGCTCAAGACAGGACAAATGGAATATGGCTTGTACGTAGTAGGTATGGGGAGCCACAGGCCTGGGGGGCGGGCTCGGAGGGGAGGATTTATTGCTCTGGCTCGCTACTGGGGCCGGCGTGCACAGGAGGGGCCGACGCTCGTAATTTTTTTTTTTTTTACTAGACATGCATATCTTGACCAAAGGTGGAGACCCCATATAAGGGTCATCTCCAATTGCTATTATGCCTCCCCAGAAAGTATCAATATGGATACGTTTTTTTGTTACTAGAAGTGTCATGCATGCGTTGCATATTGAAGTTAAGTATTGTGGTGGAGACTTAGTTAGGGGGGTGGGGAAAAGGGTTGGTAGGGAGTTATGTTTCACAGGTCTTTCTAATCAGCAAAATAATTTGATACAACTAGCAGCTGATGTTGTTAATGCAAAGCGGGTGGCAATGAGGGCGGATGGGCTGGGGGCACGGGCCGGGAAACACTGGTAAAAATGCTTTAGAAGTATACAAGACAAATTACAAATTGAATCATGCATGAATACAACATAATCACATGGAATGTGCGAGGAATGGCATCTCAGGGCAAAAGATATTGTGTGCACGCCTGTCTTAAGCGCCAGCGGGTACACATTGCCATACTTCAGGAGTCACACTTACTAGAGGTTGACCTGAAGGGATTACGGGGGCGCTGGGGAGGACAGATAATAGGCACATCATATTCGGCCTACACCAGTGGGGTACTTATATGGATAGCCCAGGGAGTACCATATGTGCAACACTCACACAAAATAGATCAAGGGGGCAGATACGTTGTGCTGGAGGGGCAATTAGATGGTAAACAACTTACACTGGTGGGGATATATGCCCCTAACAGTGCACTGCCTGAATTTTTACGCACCCTCACGCCGGCCCTATTAGTTAATACCGAGGCACCAGCGGTGTGGGGTGGGGATTTTAATAGCATACCAGATAAGATACTCGACCGTTCCAACCCACCTCAGAGTGGAATGACACATAGAAATGCATGGGGCCACTGGCGGTATGGGCTAGTGATTTGAGATTATATGATATCTGGCGCAAAAGCCACCCAGTACAACGGGAATATTCGTTTTATTCCATACCCCACAAAGTACATGCCAGGATAGATATTATATGGGGCACTCATGAAATATGTTCATTAGTCAAAGATGTGGAATACCTGGCCAAAACGCTATCTGATCACTCACCTTTGCTACTAACATTGCGATGGGGAAAGAGAAGATCCATGATACTTACGTGGCGTCTGCAAAGAGAGGCTCTTCTAGACCAGGCTTTCAGAGAAGAACTATACACAACTATAAAGAACTATTGGGAAATTAATAGGGGCACCACAGACACAAGAGCGACGGAGTGGGATGCTCACAAAGTTATTGTTCGGGGACACTGTCTGTCTGCCACTTGGGGGGTCAGGCGCTCACTACCCATCGAAGTCTCTACATTGGAGAAAGAATTGTGAAGGTTAGAAGTCGCAGGGGCACAAAATGAAGCAACACAGGAAGAATTAGGGAACACCCGATTAAAGTATAAAGAGGCGGATCTGAGACTCCGTCGACACGACTATAACTATTATTTAATGCGCCTGCAGATGGAAGGGGATAAATCGGGGAGATTATTGGCGTGGTTACTCTGTGAGGACCGCCAGCAAGCTCCGATAGGGGCTATAAGACAGGCAGATGGAACTATGGCTACTAGTCAAGAAGCAATTAATAAAGTGTTCGAAAATTATTATACAAGCCTATACAAGGGACGGGGATCATGCACTTTTGTCACAATTGTCACAATCGGATATTGAGGCACTAGAAACCCCATTGGCGATTGCGGAACTAGAGGCAGCCATAGCACAAATATCTAGGAACAAAGCACCTGGTATATATGGCTTACCAATAGAATATTATAGTATGTACTCCACACAGTTGAAAACACACTTACTGGGGGTGTTTGAAGAAGCATGGACACACAAATTACTCCCATGCTCACAGCGAGAAGCATTAATAGTGGTCCTGCCTAAACAAGGCCGCGAGCCCACAGATGTTAGGTCTTACAGACCACTTTCACTACTAAACCTAGATTGTAAGATACTAGGAAAAATCCTAGCAAACAGGTTAGCCCCCATAATACACACCCTGATACACGAGGATCAGAATGGGTTTATCCCAAAACGCAACACATTCTTAAACATTCGCAGACTGCTAAGCATATTAGGAGATACTTTACCAGAGGTACATGATAATGTGGCAATGTCACTAGACATTGAGAAAGCATTCAACACACTGGGATGCAATTATCTGTTCG
Organism: Pleurodeles waltl; assembly: GCF_031143425.1. NCBI lineage: Eukaryota > Metazoa > Chordata > Amphibia > Caudata > Salamandridae > Pleurodeles > Pleurodeles waltl. Next base: position 827,317,254 of record NC_090436.1, read on the forward strand.
AAACGATGCAAAATATGGGGTTTGGACCTATCTAAATAGGCTGGGTGCAGACATTATACCCACAACCCAGGGCCAGAGTAAAGACAGGAGACATTATCTCGGACAGTTTCCCTATCGAAAGGGGCACCAGGCAGGGGTGCCCACTATCTCTTTTATTGTTCGCCATAACGATGGAACCACTGGCGACCAGATTACGCATGGAAGGGGAACGATGGGGAGTGATTACTGCAGGGACATGCCATACAATTTCGTTATATGCAGATGATGGCCTGATATATGTAAGAGAATGTAATGAAACTATACCGCTAGTGATATCCCTATTAGAGGAATTTAGCGTAATATCGGGTCTAAAGGTAAACTGGGATAAATCATGTGTGTTCCCGCTGACTGTCTGGCCTACTGAGAATAGGGATTCAATACAAGAGGGGCGCTTGAGATGGTGCTTTGATACTTTCAAGTACCTGGGAGTTCGTATATACCATAAACCTGAGGACTTGAGAGATGGGAACCTGGGACGCGCACTGAATTCCATTAAGGGGTTTCTGCGGTTCTGGTGCGCATTACCACTATCGCCATTGGGTAGAGTGGCAATAGCAAATATGCTGCTACTTCCCCGACTCTTATACTTCTTTGCGGCATTACCCGTGTTAGTACCCTAAAGATGTTTTTGAGAATTAAATGCAGCTTTGTCGAGACTCATATGGGGGAGTGGCAGAACACGAGTGGCCCTCACCACATTACAACGGCCGTTAAGTGAGGGGGGACTGGGAGCCCCAAACTCTGAACTGTACTTTGCCTCGGCACAGCTACAGTGGATCCTGAACTGGATACATAGACCTGAATCTGCTGAAACCACATGGATCCTGAAGCAGCTACATGGCAAACCGTTGCTGGAGTGGTTGTTTAATGTCCATGCCAATAGGGCAACCGATAATCTATTAATGATAACCGCACATGAATGCTGGACAAAATACGTACAAAAGGGCCAAAAAGGAACCCCGTACTCCCCTCTTATCCCTTTAAGGTATATCCCAGGGAAGGGGAACATAGTGGGCTTGTACTCCACTGAGATTTGGTCAGAGGCAGGTATATTAACAGTGGGAGACTGTTTTGAGGACGGGAAGCTAATGACATTCGGAGCCATGAGAGAACTTACCTCAATAGGAGTGGGCCAATTTATGGCATATTATTCTATTTGCCTTTTATTTAAAACGGCATGGTCGGCAGGGGATCAGGAACCTAATACATCCCCTTTACTGCACCACATGCTAACATACGACAATCAGAACAAAATCATAACAAGCACGTATAAAGCCCTGCATACACTCCCCGTAAACAGATTAGAAAATGCTAAAACTAGATGGAATGCAGTACTACCGGACCAATTGACGGCAGACTTTGGGCTCAAGCAGTAAGTCATACTCGCAATGTGTCAAGAAACCCTCGGTTTCGATACACTCAATTTAATTACATACATCAAACATATCTTGCACCTGCACAGCTGAGGTTTCTGTTCCCCGGTGCGGACTCCCAGTGCCCCCGATGCAATTCCCCCTCAGCTAATTGTTATCATATGGTCTGGGAGTGTGGCTCTCTGGATTCAACATGGCAAGTAGTAGTGACTGATATATCAGCAATTACAGACCTTGTATTTACACTGGATCCTAGCTCCTGTCTGCTTGGAATTAGGAAAAGAGATAAGAAGCATAAACACATACATAGGTTTGCAGATCTAGCGTTTGTAATGTATAAAAGGTTAATCGCTATGAACTGGAAAGCCTCTAAACCACCAGATTTAAAAACATGGCGAGTCTTGACATTACGCTGGGCACGCACAGAGCATCAGGTTCTACGGAAAATGCTAGACGAAGGCCAGAAACCCACTGGGTCCGAAGCTTGGGAAACATTTGTGGCCAAACTGGAGGTAAAAAACGGTGAGCGTCCACCATGAAAATTGATAGAGATTTAGAAAAACATATAGGACATCAATTATATATAATCACACATGAAAGAAAACTCTCCACATGGCCATAATATATATAAGTGGAACATGCACAAACAAAATCAATAGATGTCCCCTGGCCCAGGCCCCCCCCGATGCAACTAAATAACACATGGGAAAATAAGATAATATGTCACCTGCTAAGAATTGATACTGAAGAGAGCGAGTGATTTAACTGCAAGATGTAAAATGTGCAAAGTAGATGGAGATAAGACCTGAGTTGTTATAGTTATTGCTATTTAATTAAGATATATGGTATATTTGATATCATGACAATTGTAGATGTTATTGTTTGATGTGCAGAAAAATAATAAAACAGATGAGTAAAAAAAAAAAAGTAAATATATTTAACTACATTTATTGTTACATTACTTTAATTCAATATGTTATTTGAAAACTGTTTTATAAATTAATAAAATGTAGAATGTTATATCTGTTGAACCAATAAAGCAACTTAGTTAACATAAATTAAAAAATATATTTGTAAATATATTTGTATATATATGTTTTTTGGGGGGGTCCACCCATTTTCCATGGGACCGACAACCCCCCAGATGACATCCCTGGTCTCTAGTGGGGGTTTCTTGGCATGGATCGCAGCACGGCTAAGATCCATGCCCAGGAAACGCTTTCAGGAAGGCCTCGTTTGAAAGGAGAGAAAGGGAAAAACAAACTGTGATGTCAGCGTGCCTCGCGGAGCGCTGACATCACAGATGAGTGGGTGGGGGAGTGGGGGTGACATGGAAGCTCTTCCGTGTCTCCCAAGAGGTATTAAATAAAAAAATTAATCCTCTTGTACGAACACCTCCCTAGTGTTGGGCACTGGTTGTGGCCCATACAAGGGAGGGTGTGCGTGTGGCACCAATGCGGTTAAGGGAAATCATTGTTAACAGAGCTTGATGTTGCCATGTTTATGAAGTGCGTCTGGCCAGATGACCTGAGCATTTCCATTTTTTTTCCAATAATTTTAATTAAGATTTTATGCTTTATATCCCTTTGCATGTACAAAGTTATTGAAAAATAAGCAAACATCAATTAACAGTCTCTTGGCAGATGTTTTTTCCCACATGTGTGAAACATTAAGGTTCAATTAAGGATCAGAGAAATCACAGACTGTGCAGCTAGTCAAAAATACAGCATTCATATACAAACGGAAGCTGCTGTGGCTTAATTCGAGCTGGATTAGAGTGAAAATATTGTTGTGCATCCTCAACAAATGTCCCAATTGAGTATGATTGGTTCAAGGGTCCTGCTAAGGCTGAATAAATCTATGAGAAGGGGAAGAAGTGAACCTCCTGTAGATTGTAGGGAAGAACAACAAACTAGGGAAAAGTTTGGGGTAAGAGAATAGCAGGGGAAGGGTACATAGCACAGGCAGGAGCATGTCCAGATGATGGAACTGAGATGAGCATAGGAGTGCATGAAGGGGGCGTGGGCAGGATGTAGGGGTGGTCATCAGTGCGCTTCATCTTTTGCATTGCCTCTCAGGGAATGTGTGGAGAAAGAAAAAAAACTGTCTCATAAATAGACCTCTGGGATGCCATTGGATCTATGTCAGAAATCCGCTAATGAACTGTGTGAGCAGGGTGTCCCAGGTGGTTCAGATGGGGCCTTAGTGAATAGCAGGCCTCTTCCCAATGTAGTGCAGAACTTTCTGCCTCTCCTTAATGGAGCATCACATTGTGCCACTGGGGCAGGGTTAGGGAATGCTATGCTCACCAGGTTAGGGTCAACAGGCATTTAGCCAGTAGAAGACTGAAGTTAGTGAAGCGTGTTCGGGTTTTGGGATTTTTTCCCCCTGGGAAAGATGCACAGAGCCGCCTCCTCCCAGGTGTTTAATGTTGTTAGTTTAGAGAGAGTGGCTAGTGTGTTGTGGATGGCTTGCCAGTAGTTAGCTATGGCGGGACAGAACCAGAGCATATGTTTTTAGTTAGGTGTCTGGGTCCGACATCTAGGGCATGTGAGGTTGGCCTCTGAAAACATCTGCTTCAGTGAGGAAGGCATAAGATATGCCCTGTGTAGTACCATGTGTTGAATGTTTCTGAAGCTAGCACATCTGGAAATGGACTGGGGGGACTCTAAGGTCTTGGATCATTCCTTGTCATGTAAGGTCCCAGTCTAAAGTATATTAGTGTGGGTGTGGCATGTTCCCTTATGGCTTTGTAGAGCCATGTTATTAAATGGTGCCCTCCCTGTGATGTATAATGTGTGTGTCACAATGTGAGTAGGTGGTTCATCATCTATCAGGCCCCATGGTGACCAAAGCGTTGCAAGTAGCTGTCTATGTAGGAGGAACTGTCCTGGGGGAATGTCATAGTCTTGATGTAATTGGTTGAATGTGAGAAGTTGGGCATTTTGGAAAAGACTACCCAACTTATCCAGGGAGTGGCCATGCCAGTCTGTCACTTGATCATCAGTAAAGGCCCTAAGGGCCCAGGAAGGCCATGAAGGGGGAATCACGGGTATGTGTGTTGTTAATTGGGAGATCCAGGCCAGGCGCTTCTTCCGGACCCATACTGTGAGAAAAGGCCTCTTTTGTCATGTTTAGCCCCCACTTTTTCCTTGGTATTTGATGTGGTCTCAAAGTTGTTAGTGCCCAGGGCCCCTGCTAACCAGGTACGCTGGGCCAGATCTCTATCCCTAAAACTGTTGTGATGCATTGGCACAATTGGCAACACCTTCAGCTGCCACTATAAGTCCCTAGTAAATGGTATTTAGGTACCCAGGGCATGGGGTACTAAGGGTAGACCCTTGAGAACAGCAGCACCGATTGTGCCACCGTCTAGGGCCATGCATCCAGAAGCCCCCAGCACTGCCATTGCAGGCTGAGAGTTCTGGTGCAATTCAAAAATGCAAACTCGGCATGACACAAAGCCTGTGTGTCGTGTCCGCTCAAAAATATAGTTAAATCACCCCCTGGCGGTCCTTCCAGCACTAAGGCTGGGTGCACTATACTATATGTGTACGTATAGATGCATGCACAATATGCCCCTACTGTGTCCTTGCCAAACCTGGGACATAGCAAGTGAATAGAGCAGTTATTTTAATGCATGTGGTGGGCACTGGTCAGTTCGAGTTTCACAGCTACACAATGGCCTATCTGAACCCTGAGTTGTTTGGAATCAAACAACTCAGAATGATTAATCCAAACTGATACCAGTATTGGATTTATTACAAAATGTACCCCGGGGTCATATTGGAGGTACTGCATGAAAAAGCTAACTACCCTGGCATGGTTGCTGGATGGTCACAACCAGCCTGCAGCCAACAAAAGGTTCTGGAACGCTGGGGTGAGAGATCCTGCTCTCTGAGTCCCAGAACAAAGCCCTTAGTTGGTGAAGGTGCAAACACCCCCTCTCTCAGGAATGTGAACTGCCCAGCTAGTGAGCTTCAAAGGGCCTACCACCCTTAAAACTCACCCCCAAGACTGCTGTGATGGCTGCCCCCATTGTAAACCCCCACTATTGGTGGGTACAATGACAGGAAAGCACACAAAAGACACGAAAAGTGGTCAGCCCGAGCTTGCACCACCCATAAGCTGTTGCATACAAGGTGATCCCTCTATTTCATTTTCCTCCATCGTGCATGGAAGGAAACTAGCCAATCAGGTTTATGGAAGTGAACTCTGCCCACCGGAAGTGGTCACTTAGTAGGTGTAACCACCATAAGGTAGATGACATATTGGTCACTACTAGGTACTCCCCTGAATGCCCACTAAATATAGTACTTAGTGGGCATGCCTAGACCAAGAAAATAAGATTCCAAGGGCAAAAGAAGACCATCAACAAATAACACTCAAGGCTCAAGAACTGAAGTCCTGTTGTACCAATAAAAGGCGCCAAACACTGCCTGCTGTACCCAGGATTCGACAATCGCCGCTGAGGTGTTTCTTGGACACTGGATGGACTCTACAATCCCCCAGAGGACCTCCAAACTTTGAAAATTTCTGAAAATCTCCCTCCAAGAGTGAAGGCACCACTCTCCTGCAATAAAGACCACAGACACAGTGAAGGCTAATCTACTGACCAGCTGCTGACCAAGGAACCGGATGCCACAGCCAGACCAAACTCTACCTGACCAACCCTGAGGACAAACCCTGCAAGTGTACCAGGTTTGGTGGCACTGCAACCTCTAGTGGCCACTTCCCATTGGACACCTGGAAGGACAGTCCATTCCTGACTGTAAAAGGACCACGAGGAAGCCTCAGTCAATGGACCTCAGAAAACACCAGGACCTCCCACCAAAGTGACCCTGCTGACCAGCAAGCGATCCTCAATGAGACCTACCTCCTGCTTCCAAGGGCATCTGTGCGCACAGCTCCTGGCTCACCATTCACTCTGCAACCTGCCGCCCCGTGCCCTGCATCAAAGAACCAGCTGTGCCCTAAGGGCCCCCATCCCATGCAATCTTGACACTCCAAGGGGACCCACCCAACATACATTTAAGTACAACTGTGCAGTGGTTTTCCAAGTGGTCCTTACAGTGGCCTGGCACTAGCTCCAATAGTTTTCAGCAGCTGCTCCTGCCAAAAGCAGGAGCCGTCTGACCTTCTGTAGCTGGTCCGTAGTGCCCACTGATGACCCCGACATACCTGAAAAAGAAGACATTGTTAAATGCAATGCCTGATTTTTTATGCATTTTTAAAGTATTTCTCCCATTGATTCCTAAGGTGCGTAATTATGCACAGAACAGACACATTTTCCAAAGCCTTAAAAATTTAGCGCAAGCCTCATACACATACATGGAGAGACCAGGATCGGCATTGATATTGAGATGGAAAAGCTGGCATAGTGTGTGTTGGTGAAAAAGAGCCATCCTCTGTGCTCGTCTCCTGTAGATTCTTGCCCCCCAGACATCAGGACTCCACCGGAGTTGTGCCGCCAGGTAGTAAGTTTCAAAGGATGGCGCTCCAAGGCCTCCCCATCCCCATCGGCAGGTGGAGTTTATTGAGGGCTACTCAACTCTTCCCATCCTCCCATGATGAGTCTCCCAGCATCTGGTCCAGGTCCTGAAAAAAAATGTGAGCCAGGAAAGAGCGGGGTATTGGTGAAGTAATTTGATAATCTGGGAAGGACTATCATTTTGAAAAGGACAAGAGGCAGCCACTGCCAAAATTGCATTTGGGACTTAAAAGCCTGTTGCAGATTGCTTTCAAACAGATCCCGTGAGTGGTTGAGCCTGATTCCCAGATAGGAGTCCGCAGCCGCCGTCTACCTGAGTGGAGATCTGCCGAGATGTATATGCTGTGGCGGTGCATTGCGGCAAAACGAAAAAATGCATGATTTCCCCCAGTTCACAAGGAGGCCTGCAACCTCTGTGAAATCCTGATGGAGGCCACTTCCTCTGACGCATTGCGAAGTATGGAAGGACATCATCTGCATAGAGTGACACAGCGTTTGAGGTCCCATCAAGGGGGATGCCCCATGTGGTGTTCCAGAGGTTGTACCCTTTCAAGGAGGTCCCAGGTAGTTCTCGCCTGGTCTACCAGTTGTGATTGGATGTCTGTGAAGTTGCAATCAGCTCCCATGACTCTGGAGGCCAGTTTCTTCAGATTTTTCTGCAGGAGGCCAAATTACACCTGAATCTCTTCTATTTGGAACTCAACAGATCTGTGAGACATTTTGATAGCTTGTAGTATTGCATTTAGCTTGGAGGTGGAGTCCTAAAGTTGTGCGGGTGGAGTGCCCCTCTCCTCGCAACGGGTGGGGAAGTGGGGTGCTGGTGAGGGCGGCTGGGAATGGTTTTTGGCCACCTTATGTCTGCCCATGGTAGTCGGCATTGTGGGTCCTCCGCCGCCGCTGTATAGACCACGTGCTGAGTGCCACTCATCTCGTCAGGCCGTGCACAGAAGGGATTTTAGGGAAAATTTGTTACAACCAGTAACCTGGATATATAGCAGGGGAAGAGCAGTTCAGCAGGTGGGAGTTTGCCTTCTTTATGGTATGTCATTATAAGGATCATCAGCCACTGGTCAGGGTGGGTCCCATGGGTATCCAGGAGCTGTAGATCCTGTATCTCAGGGCGCAGTGCCTTCCTGTCTGGGGGTGTCCTTGTGTGTTTACCGCAGATCACTCAGGGTCTTCCTTCAACTGTTCTTCTGCCTTTCAGCATGCTTACTGTGGTGGTGGCAGGTCAGGTGAGGGAAGTGAAACCCTGGGGATAGAGAGTGGGGGTAAGTGCTCTCTACTCATTACAATAGTTTCTTATGTGGCTTGGGCAGGAGCCGCTGTGTATTTAATGGTGTTCCACTGCAGACCCCTTGCTTGTATCAGTGGCCTGTCAGCAGGGCTGCTCAAGGTGGTCTGGGTGGCGGGCCTCTCTTAGCTGGAACTGCTGGTGGCCTGTGCAGGCTGTTGTGAGTTGCCCCTCCATGTTGTGCCATAAGCAATAGTGCTGGCCTTTTGTCATCCCTTAGTGATGGGAGCAATTTAGTGGGCACTGTCGGGTCCTCAGGGCTCCCTATTGGAGCATGTCTGTTGTAGGCAATGCGTGGATCTCACGGGGCATGTCAAAAACCTGAAGGAGGCCCTCGTTAATGCAGGGCCTGCATGTCGACTGCATGCCAGTGAGGGCCACAGCATGCTGTGTAGGTAGGACAGCAGGGCCTGCCCTCTATGAAGGTAGGTGTGATGGGTGGGTCAGTTGACCGATCGCAAGGCCTCACTGGAAGGATTGTGTTGCTTAGTCCCATTTTGTGCTTAGCTTAGCTTCAGGTGCCTGCTGTCACATCGGTGGTGCAGGGTTTTTCTACTCACAGCTTGTTTTGTACACAGAACGTGTTCATGCTCTTCTTCCTAGCACAAGGTCACACTGTGTTCGAACAAAACACGGGGGATGTGGAAGGTACATGATAAGAGAAGGTTTCTGCCTGGGAATGTTTCCATCAAGGAAAAGTACAGCTTCTCTGTCTCTGAAATGCGCATTGGGGCACAGCCCGTTCCCTTGCGTGTTTTTGACGCAGACCGAGCACAGCCGGCACTTGAATCTGATAACTTGCGCAAAGGAAAGGGGAGGTTGCCAGAACCTTCCTCTTGGGTTTGTTTGAGGTATATAACTTAGGGAGGCTTGGCACTGAGTTAGAAGGAGTTCTCCTGAACGTGGATGCATGGTTCAGGTTAAAATATCCCATGTTCGAAGAATCTCCTACTGCCTCAACCGTTCAGGGCTCCTCGGCTTGTTGTTGGCAAGGATGAAGAAATAAACCCCTGTGGTGATGCATTTTAATTCCTAATTATCTATCTTTACTATGGGGGTCATTATGAACGCGGCGGGACACCCCACCGTGTTCATGCTGGCGGTCTTTTCATTGACCGCCAGCCCCCTTGAGACCCCGCCAGCCGTATAATGTACATTCTGCTGGGCCAGCAGGCGGAAACAGTGTTTCTGCCCACTGGCCCAGCAGAATGCAGGGCCATGACATTGCCGACGGCTCCACATGGGGGCGCCGTCAATGCTGCTGTGCGGCAGGTGCAGCAGCACCCGTTGGGCTGACCTGGGCAAGGGGGCAATGCACGGGGGCCCCTACACTGCCCATGCCAAGTGCATGGGCAGTACAGGTGCCCCCAGGGGGGCCCTGGAGCACCCCTTCCACCAGTCTTTGTCTTGCAGGGGAACCCACCAGGGAAAGGCTGGCGGAACAAGGGTTAATTATCCGGAGCAACACAAAAGGATGATGGACGAAGTGCTGAACAATGCAAACACTCACCCCCAGTCACAGATCTGGGTTTAATCCATCGTTCTTCTGCTCACCATGCCACCTTGGCAGTTCGAGCTGGACTGTTCCAATGGGAAACCGAGTCAAGACTGATTTGCATATGGCTGGGTCCAAACTGGAATGGCATGGGTGGCAAAAAAATGATGGATTCAGCCCCAGATCTCTGTACCGTGGGTGAATGTTTGACATTTTTTAGCATTCCGTCCATCACTTGTTCTTTTTGCATTTGTTGCCCCAAGTGGGAAGGGTATGCCCAGACGTGGGTCCTTTGCTCCCCCCCCCCCCATGCCACTGGAGTCAAGCTAGCCTGCCTGACGGAGGGTGATACCCTGAAACCGGTCCTAGGATGCTTGTTTCCAGTCCAGGGAGGACCTGGCTTGACAGTTCGGGCTCGACTGTTCCCATAGGGAACAGGGTCAAGACTGATTTGCATATTGCTGGGTCCAAACTGGAATGGCATGGGTGGCAAAAAAAAAAGAATGGATTCAGCCCCAGATCTCTGTACTGGGGGTGAATGTTTGACATTGTTCAGCATTCCGTCCATCACTTGTTCTTTTTGCATTTGTTGCCCCAAGTGGGAAGGGTATGCCCAGACGTGGGTCCCTTGCTCCCCCCCATGCTACTGGAGTCAAGCTAGTCTGGCTGATGAAGGGTGGTACCATGAAACCGGTCCTAGGATGCTTGTTTCCAGTCCTGGGAGGACCTGGCTTGACAGTTAGGGCTGGACTGTTCCCATAGGGAACAGGGTCAAGACTGATTTGCATATGGCTGGGTCCAAACTGGAATGTCATGGGTGGCAAAAAAACAATGGATTCAGGCCCAGATCTCTGTACTGGGGGTGAATGTTTGACATTGTTTAGGATTCCGTCCATCACTTGTTCTTTTTGCATTTGTTGCCCTAAGTGGGAAGGGTATGCCCAGGCGTGGGTCCTTTGCTCCCCATGCCACTGGAGTCAAGCTAGCCTGCCTGACGGAGGGTGATACCCTGAAACCGGTCCTAGGATGCTTGTTTCCAGTCCAGGGAGGACCTGGCTTGACAGTTCGGGCTCGACTGTTCCCATAGGGAACAGGGTCAAGACAGATTTGCATATTGCTGGGTCCAAACTGGAATGGTATGCGTGGCAAAAAAATGATGGATTCAGCCCCAGATCTCTGTACTGGGGGTGAATGTTTGACATTGTTCAGCATTCCATCCATCACTTGTTCTTTTTGCATTTGTTGACCCAAGTGGGAAGGGTATACCCAGATGTGGGTCCTTTGCTCCCCATGCCACTGGAGTCAAGCTAGCCTGCCTGACGGAGGGTGATACCCTGAAACCGGTCCTAGGATGCTTGTTTCCAGTCCCGGGAGGACCTGGCTTGACAGTTAGGGCTGGACTGTTCCCATAGGGAACATGGTCAAGACTGATTTGCATATGGCTGGGTCCAAACTGGAAAGGCATGGGTGGCAAAAAAATGATGGATTCAGCCCCAGATCTCTGTACTGGTGGTGAATGTTTGACATTGTTCAGCATTCCGTCCATCACTTGTTATTTTTGCATTTGTTGCCCCAAGTGGGAAGGGTATGCCCGGACATAGGTCCCTTGCTCCCCCCATGCTACTGGAGTCAAGCTAGCCTGGCTGAGGAAGGGTGGTACCATGCAACCGGTCTTAGGATGCTTGTTTCCAGTCCAGGGGGGACATGGCTTGACAGTTTGGGCTGGATTGTTCCCATAGGGAACAGGGTCAAGACTGATTTGCATATGGCTGGGTCCAAACTGGAATGGCATGGGTGGCAAAAAAATGATGGATTCAGGCCCAGATCTCTGTACTGGGGGAGTGAATGTTTGACATTGTTCAGCATTCCGTCCATCACTTGTTCTTTTTGCATTTGTTGCCCCAAGTGGGAAGGGTTTGCCTAGACGTGGGTCCCTTGCTCCCCATGCCACTGGAGTCAAGCTAGCCTGGCTGATGAAGGGTGATACCCTGAAACCGGTCCTCGGATGCTTGTTTCCAGTTCAGCGAGGACATGGCTTGACAGTTCGGGCTGGACTGTTCCCATAGGGAACAATGTCAAGACTGATTTGCATATGGCTGGGTCCAAACTGGAATGGCATGGGTGGCAAAAAAATGATGGATTCAGGCCCAGCTCTCTGTATTGGGGGTGAATGTTTGACATTGTTCAGCATTCCGTCCATCACTTGTTCTTTTTGCATTTGTTGCCCCAAGTGGGAAGGCTATGCCCAGATGTGGGTCCCTTGCTCCCCATGCCACTGTAGTCAAGCTAGCCTGGCTAATGAAGGGTGATACCCTGAAACCGGTCCTAGGATGCTTGTTTCCAGTTCAGGGGGACCTGGCTTGACAGTTCGGGCTAGACTGTTCCCATGGGGAACAGGGTCAAGACTGATTTGCATATGGCTGGGTCCAAACTGAAATGCCATGGGTGGCAAAAAAATGATGGATTCAGGCCCAGATCTCTGTCCTGGGTGTGAATGTTTGACATTGTTCACCATTCCGTCCATCACTTGTTCTTGACGTGGATCCCTTGCTCCCCCCATGCCACTGTAGTCAAGCTAGCCTGGCTGATGAAGGGTGATGCCCTGAAACTGGTCCTAGGATGCTTGTTTCCAGTCCAGGGATGATCTGGCTTGGTAGTTCGCGCTAGACTGTTCCCATGGGGAACAGGGTCAAGACTGATTTCCATATGGCTGGGTCCAAACTGGAATGGCATGGGTGGCAAAAAACTGATGGATTCAGGCCCAGATCTCTGGACTTGGGGTGAATGTTTGGCATTGTTTAGCATTCCGTCCATCACTTGTTCTTTTTGCATTTGTTGCCCCAAGTGGGAAGGGTATGCCCAGACACGGGTCCCTTGCTCCCCATGCCACTGGAGTCAAGCTAGCCTGGCTGACGAAGGGTGATACCCTGAAACTGGTCCTAGGATGCTTGTTTCCAGTCCAGGGAGGACCTGGCTTGGCAGTTCGGGCTGGACTGTTCCCTGTACTGGGGGTGAATGTTTGACATTGTTCAGCATTCCTTCCATCATTTGTTCTTTTTGCATTCATTATTCGGAGGGCAGCGCTGCTTGCCGCGCTGCCCTGTCGGATAATGATATCCACCATCGTCAGGCTCCCTGTCGGCGGTAGCCTGGTGGTGGCGGAGGGCCTGTGGCGGACCTCCCTTGTTCAGTATATGGCAGTCCAGACCGCCATACCGTTGGTGGTAATTTCTGCTGCCGCTGGCATGGCGGTTTGGACCGCCATGTTCATGATGAGGGCCTATCTATATATACAGATACCCTGCACATATTCATTGTTGATGTAATGCACTTGTTCTGCCTATCATCATTCAACTGCTGTGATTATTTTGGTATCTGCACATGTTTTCCAGTTAAATGTTCCTGTTCATATTTTGTGGGCTTTCGTTTGAGTGCATTAATAAATTCATTACTCAGACTAAGAGTGCTGCATTCTTTGGCTTCTTTTCCTCTTAGTTTGAAGCTAAGCAGAATAGCGGTGCTAACGGTCAGGCCCGGGGGCCATTCTCTACTTTGCGCTGGGTGCTGATGTGACGTTGTGGCAGTCGGCAGGTTCCTGTCAGCTGTGCTGCTGCCTCGAAAGGGCGGGCCGACTATCTCCAGCCATCCCTTTGATCAGAAATGTCCTTTTTCTGCCTACTTCCAGCCTTAGGCCATTCCTTCTCTTCTTTCGGGTAAGTGAGAGTAGCCGATGACCCGTTTATAACAGGATAATGAGGGATTGTACTGCCTGACGTGTGGAGCTCTGTTAGTCGGCCATCTGAGCATTTTCAAAAGTATCTTCTTCTCAAAGCCTAAAAACCAGGCCAGGAATGCAAAGAAACTTCAATCCCACCTAAAATATCTGGCTTTGAGATAACTATTTAACAGCCTTTTTGCTCATTAAACATTCCTTAATTTTTCTAGATTGAGATTTTTTTTTTTGTGTGTTTTTCAGATCACTTTTGCTTGGTATTGCTTGCTTTCCTGGAAGAAATGTCTGCTCCTTGTGCAATATGGGGGTGAAAAAAAGATTTAATTGAACTGTGTTGTGAGGTAACTAGATTTCTTTATTGAGTTGGCAGGGGTACCCCTTGTCATATTTAGTAACAGCCCAATTTCTTGCAGTCTGATTATATCATATCTAATTCTGCTCACACACTATGATAATAAAATAGTCTCTCTCTCTCTCTCTCTCTCTCTCTCTCTCTCTCGCTCTGCCTCTCCCTCTCCCACTCCCTCTCTCAGCTTCACATTACAAGAGAACACACCCCATCCCCCACTCCAATTACTTTCAGTTTGAGTCACCAGAAACCGTCCAGGAATGGTTTTTTTTCATATTAAAAAAAACATGGGAACTGAAAAAGGTGGTCTGGGGCATCAAGATGGCAGTCGCACTCAAAGAGTGCTCCACACCCCTCTGTCATCCGCCGCCATCCTAGCCAATGCCTAGCCATGCAGGATACCAATTTCTCCCCATCTTTCCTCTGCTAAAATAAAACCCTGCTGATCGGAGCCCCAAAGCGGCTTTTGGTCGGCCTGGTCGGTGTCTGCTGCCCTCCCCAGCTCCTCTGGCTGCTGCTGCCTTCTGCCTTTCTCTTCTATCATTTGCCTTTTCTTTTCTTCTCCCTGTCAATCTTTCACTTTTGCATTTTCTGCCATTTTCTTCTATCACCCCTCATTTTTCCCTAGTGCTTTTTCCTTTCTCCCCTCTTCCTCTGCCCCCCTCTCTCCGCAAAGCACCTTTACCGCCCTCCCGCCTCCCAGCTGACTGCTCCCCCTGCCCTTCTTAATGGTGGCCACACCGCTGGCACGCAGAAGGCATGCAAAATGCAAGCCCGCCTGCACCCTTCCACACCTGGATGGCACCCAGCACCAGAAACCCTGGTGGCTTTAGTTGAGGTCCACTCCCCCACACACCCAAGCGCCGTGAGACCCTCACGGGTGAGTAGCCGCGCATTATAAGCATTGACTGACTGATTGATGGATTGATTGATTAGGATGGAAGGAGCCAACTGAATACAGAAGCTGTGGTGCCTCCTCAAAATGGCTGCGCGGGCCGCTGAGTGCCGACCTTGAGAAGGGACGTGATGGTGCTTGGGGGGCCATCCGTACCAGCTTGAGGATTGTGGCTGCCGCTGTCCCGGGGTGATTACCCCTCCACGACGAGTCAGTGAGGTGGGATTGACAGGCCGTAGCCCGTGGTGACACAGTGCGCTGAGAAAATGGCAGCAGCGGTCGGCTGCTGCCGCCGGAGGCCCTGAGGGTCCCGTAAAGCTGTGCTCTGTGTGTCTGGGCCTGAACTTAGTGGGGCTGGGTGTGGTGTACCTCTGCTACCCCTGGAGCGGCTTCCACTGCCTGGCCCCCAGCTTGCGTAGCAATGAGAAGCACAGATGCGCCCAGGCTAAATCTGTGAAGGGGACCCATTGGCTTTCCTGGGTGCCCCGAGCTACAACCTGCGCAACCAACTGCTCCCTGACCTGGGCCCTGAGCTGTGGTGCTGCGCGCCTGCCAGGTCAGTGGATTCCCCAGCTGGGGTGAGGTTTTCTCTGCGGCCTGGACAGGTGGCAGTGCCGGGGGTCCGGTCTGGAGGGTCCCGGGCCCCTGGGGCCTGACTGGCCTGAACTTTTGGAGCCGGAGGTGAGCGCCCTGATATGTGTGGCCGGAATGGCTTGGCCACCTGGTGGGTGGTGCTGAAGGAGGGGGGCCTATTCCCAACTGGGGTCCCTGGATGTGAAGTGGTGGTCACTGCGTGGAGGAGCAGGTGAACCCATCAAAGTGCTCCACCACGGGGAGTTAGTAAAACAGACCCTTAGGCTTGTGCTGCCACCTTGAGGAGCCCCCTCCTCATTGCCGGGGCAGACTGAAAGCTGGGCCCCCAATGCTAGAGGGAGGAGGTCAGCTGGAAAAATCAACATCACCTGCTGCATCCTGGCCTTCTCTGCAGATTAGCTCTGTACTCTCCACAATGGCTTGCTGCTAGACAAAGGTGCTTGGTGGAGGGTTCATCCAGATCTGTGTGCGGGATCTTCGGTACTTTGTCCTTAGTAGCATACAATCTGGTTTATTGGCTTTGCAGCACCCCGTGACAGCTGACCACAGTGGTCGGCCCTGGCATGCCGCCAAATTTGACTTGACATATTGTCCACAAGTCTTGGGGGTGATCGTTGTTGAGAGGAGGGCCAGAGCCCTGATGGGAGCAAATGGGGTGGGTGACCTCAGTGGTGCAGTTGGCCTCATGCCATCTGCACTTGTACCTGGTCATCCCCAGTAATATAATCATCAGTGGAAGCTGAACCTTGCAATACTCTAATCACATTCATCAACAGATAACCCAGGATGGGTAAAGACAAACAGCTGAGACCTCCATCCTCCACAGGCACAAATAGACAAATTTACGACTCCAAGTGCAACCCAAAGAGGAGACAGTATGCCTGATCCTACCCCGGCAGGTTGCGACATGAACAAAATTCTCCCAGTGATCCAGATCTCGGAGGCAGCAGTGGAGAATAAAATTAGGGAGTTAAGGGTGGATATGGCCCTCAGACAGGATCTCAAGAATGCCACAAACCAGATCTCAGAGGAAGAAACACGCATTTCCTCAGTGGATGACTGGTCGGTGGATTGAAAACTAAGGTGAACCACCTGATCATGCGCACTCATGAGCTCCAGCAAAGAGCGGAAGCTGCAGAGAAAAGATTGAGGCGAAACAACTTACGGTTTGTGGGCTTTCCAGAGGGAGAAGAGGGATCTCGGAATGCTGAATTTCTTGAGACCTGGTTGAAATCATGGATGCCATCAAGCATGCTGACCCCACGGTTTGCTATTGAGCAGGCCCACAGAGCTCTCACAGCTAAGCCTCTCCCCGGGGCCTCGCCTATGGTGGTGATCGCTTGCTTTTTTAATGTTCAAGACCGATATTCGATCCTGAAAGAAGCACACGGACAGGGTGACCTCCAATTTCAGAACTTAAAAATCCTAATAGTTCCAGACTACTCACAAGAGGTCCAAACATGTTGCCGTTCTTATGAGCAGGTGAAGCAGAAATTAAGATCAATGCAAATAACATAATTGCTACTGTTCCAGGCTTGCCTTAAAGTTATCTTTGACGAAAAAAAAATGTCTTCAATACGCCCGAAGTGGCGTGCGAATGGCTAACTGAGGAGTAGCACCTCTGGGGCGATGCTGGATTGCTGTCCTCCTCACACCTGGGCCCAATTTGGTCCCACCCAACTGAACAGGAAGAAACCCAGATGATCCAGATGCTCCCGACATGGATTCCATAGAAGATTTGAAAGAAACCGGAGGGCCTCGTTGTCGTTGAGCTCGGAGCCATCGCAGCTGCAGTCCCCGCATCAGAGGGAACCCTCCCCGGGTGCAGAGGCGGGGGGACAACTTTTGAAATGAACTGGGGACCAGTTAAGTTGAATACCTATGCTATGATTTACTACCCCCTAGGGGAGTAGGGTGATGGGTCTGAAATGGTGGGCAGGTTATTACTTTTATCCTATAACTTGGATGGGCCCACCACTCCACATCATAATGAAAGTTTTCAGTCTCACTTATGTTGGGATTGAGTGGGAGTGACAGATGCTTCTTCAGTTGGGGAGAGTGTGGGGTGGAGAGGGAGTTGAGTTGCTTTGAAGAAGTTTTCTATACCTTTATCCACTCAAGTACCATTTTTACATATTTTGTGCCTTGCCGGGGGAGCTGGCTTCCTCTTATTACCAATTCACACTCTGAACCGGCCCACTGTGTTGTGATGCCTGTTTCATGGCTTCATATTCAGCACTTTCATGGAATGTGAACAGGCTCCTAGACTGAATTAAAAGAGTGACAGTGCTGCGTTCCGCATTACAGTTCCGTGCTTCCATTCTTTTCTTGCAGGAAATGCATCTGATGGTGGTTGCCTGCCCATTCCTCGCACAATATGGGATTGATTAAGTGTATCACGTGGGCTTTGCACGGGGATCGTGGGTGGTGATTCTTCTGCGCCTTGGCTTATTGATGTTGGTGCTGCGGTCGTGGATGGATTCCGAGGGCCGATATGTTGCTCAGGCGGGAATGTTAGATGGTCATCCACTCAACTTGGCATATACCTATATTCCACCCACGGCACTTGAGCCGTTCTTAGGCGCACTTACAGACATAGTGGCCCAGATGCCACCTGGCCACACCATCATAGGCGGCAATATGAACTCGGTTCTGGACCCTGCCCTGGATGCTACGGGCCCTCATCTGAAGTGTGATGAAGTCTCTCCAAGTCTCTATATAATTGGCTAGCGTCTTAATCTCTGCAATGTATGGTGCACCTAGCATCCTAAGACCGGACAATACGCACATATATCTGCTGCGCACCATACCCACGCCCATATAGGTATGGTCTTTATGCCGGCCACGGACCTATCATCTGTATCCCTGGTCCGTGTGACGGCTCGTGGCATCACTGATCATGCCCGCTTCTCCATGGTATTCGTGTGGGGGACTCAGCCCGACATCCCATGTGACTCTTCAATGCATTGCTGTTACAAGACGGCCACTTTCTTGATAAGATTTGTGCTGAACTCAATTCTTACTTTGCGGTTAATGATGGCATGGTCCAATCGGCCGCAACGCTGTGGGCCGCATGTAAGGCCACCATCTGCAGCCATACAAAAGCCCTTCTTCAATGGCAGGTCCTTTCACTGCAGCTGGAAACCCTCCTTGTGAATGAGGAGAGTGAAGATGTTGATTGCGTGCTTACACTGGTCAGGGAGGATATTTGTGCCCACTCGCTGGAGGCAGCAAGGCAGATCTGGAATGCCTCCCAGGCGTAGATATATGAATGGAGAGATAATAATAGTAAACTACTCTATTGGCTCGCCAATGGGTTTTTGGTGAACCGAATCAAACCTGAAGTCAACGACTCTACAGGATCTCCCCAGAGTTCATCCGATAATATAGCGGCTATGTTTGTGCACCATTATGCCACTTTGTATAAAGCGGCATCAAAATTGGAAACACCACTTCTCACAGAGATCGCCATGCCTTGCCTCTCCAACACCTAGCTTTTAACATTAGAACAACCCACCTCTGTGGAGGAGAATGGTGACGCCATCTCGTCCCTCAAGACTTGAAAGACGCCTGCTCTGGACGGCTTCCCCGCTGAGTTTTACTCGAAATTTACAGATGTCCTAGCTGTCCATCTACACGAGGTTATATGAAGAGATGGTTTTGCTAGGCTCCTTCCTCCATAATCTCGCTCAAGCCACAGTAGTGGATCTGCCAAAAACTCAGCCCCCTTCAACCTTCTGCAAGGACTATCACCTGATTTCTCTACTCAGTGGGGAAATAAAAGTTTAATCAAGTGTCCTGATGAACTGGCTCTGGACGGTTTTGGGCTCCCTGATTCAGTCGGATCAGTGTGGCTTTATGCCAACCCGTAGCACCAGGCACTGTCTATGGCATTTGCATGACGAGTTGGCTCATTGCCATGGACTCTGCAAATCATTGGCCTTACTCCTGACAGACTTTGAAAAGGCCTTTGATACTGTGGACTTGGATTACTTGGGCCAAGTACTCAGTAAGACCGGCTTTGGTGGCAAATTCCAGTGCATGGTCCAATTACTATATGCACGACCAACCACTCGTGTCCTTGTTGATGGGACACTGTCAGAGGCCTTTAAAATCCATAGAGGAACGAGACAGGGCTGTGTCCTGTCTCCACTCCTCTTTGCCTTGGCCATAGAGACCGTTGTGCAGCTGCTACACAGCGACCCGCTATACTTCGACTGGAGATGGCCTACGGGTGACGAAGACCGCATTGCCCTTTTTGCCGATGACGTATTAGTACATATGTCAAACCCAGCTGAAAGCGGTCCCCATTGCCTCTACCTCCTAGGTTTGTTTGCTAAAGCTTCAGGCCTCAAAATGAATGTAAAAGAATCCCTTCTCATACCTCTGTCGAGGTCTCTGGACTTCATTGATTGGCAGCTGGCTATTCCCATCCAACACCTTAGCTTCACATATCTAGGCCTTAGGGTGGCAGTAGACCCATCTATAACTTGGGCCTTCAATATTACCCTGATTGTCCGCAGGATAGGGGCAGATCTCAAGAAGTGGCACTCCCTTCCTCTGAATGTTATGGGCCGAGTCTCACTATACAAAATGCTGGTGTTACCTAGATTTTTATATCTCTTCCAGAATCTTCCCAGCACAGTCAGTGGTTCAGGGAAATGGATGTGGCAGCTAACACATTCTTATGGTAGGGCAAAACACAGCGCCTTAATTGGGATATGTGCCAACACTGTCCCTATAGGGGTCCAATCTCTATTTTTATTACTTGTCGTCTCAAATTCTGATAATCAATGAATAGCTTACAGGTGGCTGGGATGATCCGGCCTATCGCTTAGAATTAACATTGATGGGGTTTCCACCAGTAGTGGACCTACTCTACAGCTGCCCTATCTCCAACAATATTCTGGAGATCACCAAGAAGATGTTAGTGGGGTGGAGTGCAGCACAGCACCACACGGGATGGTGGGGGAAAATTGCGCTGCACACCCCTATGTGGCTGGGGAAGTGGTTGCGAGAGGTGACAATCCTGTAAGGCTTTTCGCAATGGGACGCCATTGGTATAACACCAGTGAAAGATATCTGGTCGGGCTCCCATATGATGTCCTTCCAGACACTGCAACAAACCAATGCCCTAAGAAATACACAATTTTAATAAATTCCTACAATTACAACATGCACTGGGCAGGCAGATACCCCGGGACACCTTGGTGCCTGAGTTTAGCCCAATGGAAGTAAAAGTGCTTATGGGAAAGCTGGTGAGGGGGGGGTCCCAGATACATAAGTCCTTGATACTGAATTTCGCTGGCCCCCTTCAACTCCTGAGATCCTGTTGGGAGTCATGGCTCGGATCATTGGAAGATACGGACTGGAGGAACGCCCTTATGGAGCCTCGTGAGGTTACCATCTTCTCCAGGTTGCAACTAGTTCAACTACATTGTGCTTACCTCACACCTGAACGACTGCATTGTGCTGGACATCAGTCATCCCCTTGATGTAACCGCTGTACATACTCCCCTGGTGATATTTCCATGTGGTGTGAGTTGCCCAGTATGTGCACGATACTGGAGGCAGGTGTTGAATGAGCTTTCCACTGTGCTGGGTCACACAATCGAACCTTCCCCCTTAGTGGTTATCCAGGAGGTCATGGAAGGATTTGGGAGATCGCAGGCAGAGAGAACCTTACTGGGCACAGCCCCACTCTTAAGGTGGAGACAAGCAGTGGACTGATGCGCCCAAATGGAACACTCAGTATATAGGGCTTGTGGACGCCCACAGAAAGATGCTAAAGTTTGGGCCCGATGGCTGGGGAATATCCAGGCTGGTCTAGACTTGCCGTAACCGTAGAGGGTGCCAAACAATACAGTGGACAATTTAATCTCAGCTTTATTGACTGTCTTGAAGTTGTAGGCTGTAAGTCTGGGCTCAAATGGATGTACTGGGTATAGGCATCTTATGTCTGACTTCCGCAACTATGCAAATGTGACACATTATTATTGCTGTTTATTCAAAATAATAAAAATGTGATTATCAGAAAAAAGCATGGGAACTATTTTTGTACAATTAAAAAAGTATGAAAACGTAATTCTACACAGATCCTACTCACTTTGACCTATGGTTATATCAGAATCAGGAGTAGGGACACAAATGCATGTAACCGTTCATAGCAAGAATAATAAATTGAAGCATGCCAAAGAAATTGCTTCATATTTCTGAATGAAGGTTTGAACGATTGCTGAAAAGAAACTCAAGAGAACTGAATCACCCACAATTATTTTGAGCTGATCCCTCGTGGAGGACAGCTAGAAGGTCCGTGCTTGGCATTTCGTATGGGAAGCTAACCATGAGCCCTCACATGAAAAGATGGTGTGGAAACGTGTCAGGCTTTTCATGCAGTCTGTCGTGAATGTACATTGAAAATGTAATGAAAGAGTGTGACATTTTACTACTAATAAAGTTGTGCATCTCCTGAAAGCATTACAACCACCCACTAAAGGACAGAGCAAACGAAAACCCACATTTCTTTAGTCTTGATAGCTCTGCAGGGGCTCCCAATAACAAGTTTGTCTTTCGGACTACTTTGCATCACACTCAGAGGTAATAACAGCAAAAGACCAACATTCATTCAAGCAAAAATCACTACCTACTTACAAATCAGGAAATAGGTTCCAGACTGACACCAAGCTTAATGATTGCTTCTTATAGTCTGAAAACAATTGGTGGCCTGATTTTCTCTGTCCAAATGGCAAGCTTATGGAATTCCCTACCTGCAAGATCAGAGCTACAGAAAATAATTTAGAGTTCAGAAGGATGGTTAAGGACTGAGGGGGTTATTACAACTTTGGAGGAGGTGTTAATCCGTCCCAAATGTGACGGATATACCACCAGCCGTATTACGAGTGCCATAGGATATAATGGACTCGTAATACGGCTGGTGGTATATCCGTCACTTTACCGTCACTTTTGGGACGGATTAACACCTCCTCCAAAGTTGTGATAACCCCCTGAGTATTCCCAACACAATTTAACTAAGAATCCACAAATTTTCATTTTCTGCCTCCAGACAGATCCCTTCCAGGACTCTCCACAACCAAGGAAATTCTAAATCAGCAAAAACCCTTTACAAACTACCTTAATATTAGGGTGAACCGCATCCCTGAAGGAACCTTCCACCCATGCATCTGTCTCAAACAAGCCAGTGCCTAATTTAGAAAATAAAAGAGTGCTGTTGCCCCAAGCTCTGCTCAGAATCCACTGCTGGCACAAGTGCGCCGAATACCAAGGCTGGTAGACTTAAACCACCTCATGCCTCTCTAATTTGCTATCAGACACTTCCTGCCCCCTTTTTCTATCTCGCAGGCTCCTGCTTTTTCCTTTTGTGGTGGTTTTTACGTCTTTTTGTTCCTCAGTTTTTCTGATTTGTGTGTTTTCCCTCTCTTGCTCTCTGTAAATATGTGATGCAGAAAAATAACTGTTGGTTCCCAAAATAACTGTGGCACTGGAACAGGGGCATAAAGGAATGATCAGTGTAACTCCAAGGATTGTTCATGTTTCAAAATCTCATCAGATAAGCTAAATGGCCCATTATTTAGAAATACCACATCACTCAATACCCTATATTTAAACAAAGGGTACAAAGTCAAACAATTTCAATAATGTTCAACATCTATGTAAAAACAGACTATATCAACAACAAAATTGAACAATCTAAGACGCAAGAATTTATATCTCCTGCCCAGAGGTGATCAGCTTTCATCCTTTCTTTTCTACTCTTTATTCATCCCCAGATTGCAACATATCTCAAAAGTCCAAAAAGACCTGCATGAAATTGTATCTAATTTATTGCTAGGGATCATTCACTCTCCTACCACTCTATTTGAATGATAATCTCCTTACACTTCTCCATCTGCCTGCCTTAGTAACTCTGAGCACACTCTACTCTATCACATGCCTGCTGCCTTGTTAGTACAGCTCAGTAAACTAACCATAGCCTTCCTTACAAATCATAACCTCTCCTGCTGAGTAGCCTTCCCTGCAATGCCTATTTTCTAACCTACCCACTTATACCACACTTTCTCTTTCATGTAACCGCTCTATGCTATCTGTCAATATAGAAACTCCTTCACCCTATTAACGTATCCCTTTTTTTTTTCACTTGCATGAACTCACTCTAATATTTATATCTAATTTAGGCCTGGGTGGAATAATAATTCCACTTGTGGAATTGTCAAAATGGGATAACTGAATTACATTTGTAACGTAGAGTTCCTGCCAAATTCCACGAATCGGCACATGGTGGAATTATTCTGCCATTGAAGCCTCGCGATGTTCACAGCAACAACGTAAGGATCCACGTTGCCACTTGTGATTGAGATTTATATGTCCCTAGCGCGATTTCCAGGCACCATGTAGCGTTTTGGTGCCATTTTATGAGACCAGTGGATGTGAGCAGGTGCGGTCAGAGAGGGCTGCCATTTGAGCAGATTTGCTCCTGTTCGAGTAGATTTTCTGCCTGAGAAGCAGTAAAATCAATTTGAATGGCCCTGCGCTCTTGTGCAACGCACAATGCCGTTCACGCTGATTTCCAGCACTGCTCGCACTACTGGCGCTAAATTGAAGCACAAGCTGCATATTTTCAGCCTGTTGGCAGAATTCCACAGAATCTTGTGGAGTTTTTCTGACACTCCACATATTCCATGGAGTAAAACTCCACGAGCTCCGCCCACTCTTAATCCAACTTCTATTAATTTAATTCAACACTAGAAACCAGAGGACATGCTTCTGTTTCCTTAGAGCACAAAACTAACCCAATAAACAATGAATTTACATCAATAATAAATAATCACAGGATTAACTACTAACTTTGGGTTTTGGAGTAGGGTGCTACCCACGATAAATCGCTTCACGCTCTCCTTAGGTGTAGTAAGCGCTATATAAATGTAATGGAGCGACCTCTGACCTGTTTTAGGTCCTGAGCTCGCCCCCCACGTCCGCAGCACCAACCTGCTGTCTCCTGCCTCTGACCCCCGCCCACGCTGCTGCTAGCGTGTTTGAGGCTTCACTTGACCCGTGTGCCGTTTTTCCGCCGTTCTGTAAGTGTTTTTGTATTTTCAGCGCCTTGCCTCTTGCGCTTCTGCCCCCGCCGTGCCCCTTCTGATTGTGCCACTTTGCGCAGTCCTGTAAGTGCGTTTTTACTGTTTTCAAGCGCCTCGCCTTCTGCGCATCTGCCCCCGTTGTGCCCCTCTGATTGCTGTCTCCCCGATTGTATACTGTGCCATTAGTGTATTTCTGTGACTGTTTTTCAAATTGTAACTGTTTTAAAAATTGTGCCCGACTTTTTCTGCCTTGTTTTTTGTGTTTTCGCCCCTTGTGCGCTCCCCCTTGCTCTCCGCTCCCTGCTGCTGCCTCCCTGCGGCTCCGCCCCCCTCGCGCCCCCATTCGCACCTCCCTCCCGCCTCCCGCCTCCCAGCTGCTCCTCCCTCCCCCCTCCCTTCTTAATGGCTGGCGCTGCGCGTCGCGAGTGAGCGACCTCTGACCTGTTTTAGGTCCTGAGCTCGCCCCCCACGTCTGCAGCACCAACCTGCTGTCTCCTGCCTCTGACCCCGCCCACGCTGCTGCTAGCGTGTTCGAGGCTTCACTTGACCCGTGTGCCGTTTTTCCGCCGTCCTGTAAGTGGTTTTCTATTTTCAGCGCCTTGCCTCTTGCGCTTCTGCCCCCGCCGTGCCCCTTCTGATTGTGCCACTTTGCGCCGTCCTGTAAGTGCGTTTTTACTGTTTTCAAGCGCCTCGCCTTCTGCGCATCTGCCCCCGTTGTGCCCCTCTGATTGCTGTCTCCCCGATTGTATACTGTGCCATTAGTGTATTTCTGTGACTGTTTTTCAAATTGTAACTGTTTTTAAAATTGTGCCCGACTTTTTCTGCCTTGTTTTTTGTGTTTTCGCCCCTTGTGCGCTCCCCCTTGCTCTCCGCTCCCTGCCGCTGCCTCCCTGCGGCCCCGCCCCCCTCGCGCCCCCATTCGCCGCTCCCTCCCGCCTCGCGCCTCCCAGCTGCTCCTCCCTCCCCCCTCCCTTCTTAATGGCTGGCGCTGCGCGTCGCGAGTGAGCGACCTCTGACCTGTTTTAGGTCCTGAGCTCGCCCCCCACGTCCGCAGCACCAACCTGCTGTCTCCTGCCTCTGACCCCCGCCCACGCTGCTGCTAGCGTGTTCGAGGCTTCACTTGACCCGTGTGCCGTTTTTCCGCCGTCCTGTAAGTGGTTTTCTATTTTCAGCGCCTTGCCTCTTGCGCTTCTGCCCCCGCCGTGCCCCTTCTGATTGTGCCACTTTGCGCCGTCCTGTAAGTGCGTTTTTACTGTTTTCAAGCGCCTCACCTTCTGCGCATCTGCCCCCGTTGTGCCCCTCTGATTGCTGTCTCCCCGATTGTATACTGTGCCATTAGTGTATTTCTGTGACTGTTTTTCAAATTGTAACTGTTTTTAAAATTGTGCCCGACTTTTTCTGCCTTGTTTTTTGTGCTTTCGCCCCTTGTGCGCTCCCCCTTGCTCTCCGCTCCCTGCCGCTGCCTCCCTGCGGCCCGCCCCCCTCGCGCCCCCATTCGCCGCTCCCTCCCGCCTCCCAGCTGCTCCTCCCTCCCCCCTCCCTTCTTAATGGCTGGCGCTGCGCGTCGCGAGTGAGCGACCTCTGACCTGTTTTAGGTCCTGAGCTCGCCCCCCACGTCCGCAGCACCAACCTGCTGTCTCCTACCTCTGGCCCCCGCCCACGCTGCTGCTAGTGTGTTCGAGGCTTCACTTGACCCGTGTGCTGTTTTTCCGCCGTCCTGTAAGTGGTTTTCTACTTTCAGCGCCTTGCCTCTTGCGCTTCTGCCCCCGCCGTGCCCCTTCTGATTGTGCCACTTTGCGCCGTCCTGTAAGTGCGTTTTTACTGTTTTCAAGCGCCTCGCCTTCTGCGCATCTGCCCCCGTTGTGCCCCTCTGATTGCTGTCTCCCCGATTGTATACTGTGCCATTAGTGTATTTCTGTGACTGTTTTTCAAATTGTAACTGTTTTTAAAATTGTGCCCGACTTTTTCTGCCTTGTTTTTTGTGTTTTCGCCCCTTGTGTGCTCCCCCTTGCTCTCCGCTCCCTGCCGCTGCCTCCCTGCGGCCCCGCCCCCCTCGTGCCCCCATTCGCCGCTCCCTCCCGCCTCCCGCCTCCCAGCTGCTCCCCCCTCCCTTCTTAATGGCTGGCGCTGCGCATCCGCGCCGCTGGCGCGCCTCGCCCGTCTGTGCCCGTCCGCGTCTGGACCGCGCCCAGCGCCACCCCCCTGGTCCTCACGTCCCCCGCAACTCCTGCCTCCGGTACTCGGCCCGCGAACTCCTCGCCCTCAACCCTGGACCCTCCACAGAGTGCTTCCTGGCCACCCCGAAGCACCCCAAAGGACCTTTTTCCTGCCGCACCTGCAACTTCTCCTGCAACAGAACAACGAAGCCAGCAACAAGTGGCCTTCCTGACCGAAACCTGGTGGAACGACTCTTCGGCCCCTGACATCGCCATCGCCATACCTGACGGATACAAGATCACCAGAAGAGATCGCACCAACGGAATCGGCAGAGGGATAGCCATCGCCCACAAATCTACCCTCAAGATCCACACCCACACGGACGACACCGTCAAGACAGCCGAACACCTCCACTTCCAGATTCACACGGACCCCAACACTACCCTCAGAGGAACCCTCATATACCGCCCTCCAGGACCAAGAGCCCCCTTCAGCGACACCGTCTCCGACCTCGCAAGCACCCACGCCCTCGCCTCTCCAGACTACATCCTCCTGGGAGATCTTAACTTCCACCTGGAAAACAACAACGACGCCAACACCGCATCACTGACCACCAACCTCCTCAACCTCGGACTCCGTCAACTGGTCAACACCCCCACCCACATCGCCGGACACACACTTGACCCACTCTTCACCTCAAGCAACCACATCTCTTTCAGCCACATCTCCGAACTCCACTGGACCGACCATCACTGCGTCCACTTCACCTTCAAGAAAAACACCGAACACCACCGCATCCCTCTACCCCCTCACCGCCGCTGGGGAAAAGTCACCGAAGACCAACTGACCAGCACACTCGCCAAATACCCACCACCCGAACCCACCGACCCGAACACCGCCGCCATCAACCTCCATCAATGGATCCTCAACTGCGCCAACACCTTAGCACCACTCAAGAAACCCACCGCCAACCAAGAAAAGAAAATAACAGCCTGGTTCACAGACGAACTGACCACCTCCAAACGCACCTGCCAGAAACTCAAGAAGAAAAGGATCCTCGAGCGCACACCCGACAACCTTGCTACCCTCAAGGACGCCAACCGTGAACACCACCAACGGATCCGACTCGCCAAGCGCGCCCACTTCACAGAACGCCTCAACAACAACGCCCACGACTGCAAAGAACTCTTCTGCATCGTGAAGGAACTCTCCAACCCCAACGCCAACGTCAATGACGTCCCTCCCTCCCAGAAACTCTGCGACGATCTCTCCACCTTCTTCCACCAGAAAATCGCAGCCATCCGCAACAGCTTCAACACCGCACCTCCGCCAGACCCCACCCCCGGCGACTCCTCCCACGCCTGCCGCCTCACCACCTGGACCCAAGTTGACGACGCCGAAACCCTAACAACCATGAATTCCATCCACTCAGGCTCTCCCACGGACCCGTGCCCACATCACGTATTCAACAAAGCCGACGCCACCATCGCCCCCAAACTCCGCAAGATCATCAACCTCTCCTTCAACACCGCCACCTTCCCGGACAGCTGGAAGCACGCAGAAATCCAACCCCTCCTCAAGAAACCCAAGGCTGACCCCAACGATCTCAAAAACTTCCGACCGATCTCTCTCCTCCCTTTTCCAGCGAAGGTCATCGAGAAGATCGTCAACGCACAGCTCGCCCACTTCCTAGAAGACAACTCCATCCTAGACCCCTCACAATCTGGATTCAGACGAAACCACAGCACTGAGACCGCACTCCTCGCCGCCACAGATGACATCAGACAACAAATGGACAACGGCGAAACCTCAGCCCTCATCCTCCTCAACCTATCAGCCACCTTCGACACAGTCTGTCACCGCACCCTGTTAACCCGTCTCCACGAAGCCGGCATCCAAGACAAAGCCCTCAACTGGATCGCATCCTTCCTCTCCGACAGAACCCAGAGAGTCCGACTCTCACCCTTCCGCTCCAAAGCCACCAACCTCATCTGCGGTGTCCCCCAAGGCTCCTCTCTTAGCCCAACGTTGTTCAACATCTACATGGCCCCCCTCGCACAACTGGCCCGTCATCACAACCTCAGCATCATCTCCTACGCCGACGACACCCAGCTCGTCCTCTCCCTGACCAAAGATCCGCTCACCGCCAAAACCAACCTCCACGAGGGACTAAAATCCATCGCCGAGTGGATGAACAACAGCCGCCTGAAGCTCAACTCCGACAAAACGGAAGTCCTCATCCTCGGACGCACCCCCTCGGCCTGGAACAACTCCTGGTGGCCCACCGCCCTCGGACCACCACCCACCCCAGCTAGCCACGCACGAAACCTCGGCTTCGTCCTCGACTCTGCTCTCACCATGTCCAAACAGGTCAACGCCGTCTCCTCTTCTTGTTTCAACACCCTCCGCATGCTCCGCAGGATCTTCAAGTGGATTCCTACAGGAACCAGGAAGACGGTGACTCAAGCCCTCGTCAGTAGCAGACTTGACTACGGCAACGCACTCTACACAGGCATCCCAACGAAAGACATCAAACGACTCCAACGCATACAGAACGCATCCGCCCGCCTGATCCTCGACATACCCCGCCGATGTCACATCTCCCCCCACCTGAAGGACCCCCACTGGCTCCCTGTGGATAAAAGGATCACCTTCAAACTCCTCACCCACGCACACAAGGCATTACACAACACCAGACCCACCTACCTGAACACCAGACTCAACTTCTACGTCCCCACACGTCAACTCCGCTCTGCCAACCTCGCCCTCGCTATCGTCCCCCGAATCCAGCGCAAGACCTCTGGCGGCAGATCCTTCTCCTTCCTCGCCGCCAAGACCTGGAACTCTCCCCACCTCACTACGCCAGTCCCAGGACCTCCTCACCTTCAGGAGACTCCTCAAGACATGGCTCTTCGAACGCTAGCAGCACCCCCTCCCCCCCCCCCCCCCCCCGCCCCCAGCGCCTCGAAACCCTGTCGGGTACATAGCACGCTCTATAAATTCACTGATTGATTGATTGATTAATTACAACTATTAGAGTTAGAAAAACAGGTCTCGGGGGTAGTCCAGCCTCCAGGCATACTAACCAAAGAAGAGGATCGGTAGTATAGGGTCTTCAGGCATGCACGACTCCAGATTTTGGCTTCACTTCGTGAAGTAATTGTGTGACCCCCATACGCTTGTGGATGGTACGGGGCATTAGCGATGGGAGTTAAAAGGATGCTGTGTGAAGTTTCTTTCCGCGTATCTGCAGTGTGTCAAAGAAGCAGGGGGCACCCCCTCACCCCCTAGCCTCCCACCCCACTCATCCCATCCCTCCAGCACTCTCCATCGTCCTCCTCCTTTTCCTCCCTCCTCCCATGCTTGGAGACACGGCTTCTCTGCCTCAGCCTATCCCAGCCAACCCCGGCTCTCCATCCCTGACAGAGTGGAGAAAGGAGGCCAGGCACCCGGCCAGGCCGCCAAGCGCACACAGCCAGCGCAGATCTGTCAGCAGCAGCAGCAACTTCCCCAGTCCTGGCAGGGTCTTCTCGCCGGAGACTCCCCGCCCGGGCTTGCTACCCTCTCCCAGCCTTCTCCGGCTGAAGGGCCCTCGGCGGGTAACTCTCCGCAGAGCTCCTCACACTGTGCAGCCTTCCAGGCAGGCGGGATTATGCTGCTGCCATGTCTTCTCCTACTGCAGCAAGGTAGGGGCTGCGGGCGCCGGGCTGCATGGATGCTGTTTGGAGTTTGCATGTCACAGGTTAGGGCTCGTGCCATGATTTGTCTGGTGCTGAGGGAAAGGCTTTGTCCCGCATCTTCACCTCACTGTTAGTGCACGTGATCGCAGGTTAGGCACCCCTTTGTTAAACTTTTGCAAACACGGGAAAAGGTTATAAATCTGGCACTTCTTCGCCTCATGTGTATGTTATGCGGGAAATAGGTGTGCACACCTTTACCTTCCGGTGAAAATTAGTTTGTGCGCCATCAGCAGCAAGCGCAAAATGCGTGCACTACCGAAATAAGGGTTTGGAAGAGCGCACAGTTTTCCTGTGGGTGCGTGTGAGGACGTGCCTACTTATGGACAAAAGGTGAAAGCAGGCATGCATGCTTTGCACAAGCCGTCCAGCATTTGCAGCGCGCGCGTGCAAGGACAGTCAATGGAGTGCTGTGCGATTGACCCTGAATTCGGAGGAAGAATGGGCTCGCGCGCATGCACCTCTTGTTCTACTGCTTGCAGCCGCCGAAAGTGTGTATCGCCTGCTGGTGCGTCTGCAGGGTACAATGCACTGAGACAGTTACACTGGCCAGCGTTTGAAAGGGGACAACATGAGCTATGGGTGTCAGACGTCTTATTGGTTTGGAATGAAATGTGTTCATTCGCCCCCTCACGCCCACAGCTCTGCAGTTCGCTGGTGCAGCTGACCTCGCGCCTGGCTCCTGCGCCTTTGAAGACGACACATGCGCCTACACCCCGGACTTCTCCTCCCTGCCCTGGATGCTAAATGAAGAAGGTCAGTCTGGGTCGTGCGTCGCACAGTTGTTGCCAGTCTCATGTATTACTGCTTGCCTTTAGAGCTCTTCTCCTTCCAATTGGTTGTAGCTAATAGTAAGTGAGGAATTTGGATGCTATATTTAACAGTTGATGAGGGAGGAGTTACCCGCTTCAAGTGTACAGTGGTCATTTGTTCTTTTTTTTTTTAAGTCAGCTCACTGTTAAAATGTAGTGTCCTACGGATTTACTAAACCACTAGGGTGACTTGGATTAACAGTGAAAGACTACTGCACTTATTTCACGTTTGTACGTATTCAAACTTGAGTGAACTACTGCTACACTAAGGTGATGGTAAAATGCACAATTAGAGCTTGATTTATTAAAAGAAGGGCTCAAATGTCGCTCATTCCTGTGGTTTATGCAGCAGTTACACCTAGGTCTCTTACGATGACCACTTCCCCCAAAGTAATGAAAGGCATGCTTGAGTTAATCTCAGCCACTGTTGATGGCTCGGGGCCACATCCCACATATTATTTTCACCTACCATTCCACTTTAGACAGAGACCAGCCAAATGCACATCAGCCTTTGTCATGCTTCAGTAGGAAAAGTTCAAGTGATCTGCGAGGTCAGCGTGAGGCCTGTGGCCCAGGTATAGAATTGCATCTTGCACTTATTTTCAATGAGCTTTGCACAAGTTAGTGTAGCAAGTGCAGTAACCAAATTAGTGGCTATGCTGTCTGGCACACATGCACTAAGTATTTAACACTGTGAGTTAGTGCACAAGCTGCATACAGCACAGATCGGAAACATTGAATGTCAACCAGTGCTTCATGAGTCGAACTTTGGTTGCTGCACATCATGTAATAAAGATGCACAAGGTGTAACAACATATGCAAAATCAGACACAAAAAGCAAAACTGAACATATTCCTCTTTGTTCAGCTGACAAGTAACAATGAGGTGCAAAAACAAATTTGATCACAGTTGCTAAGGTTATTTGTATAATAGTGTTTCGGCACCCATTATGACTATGACTACCTAGCACAGAATAGGGACTTACGTGTGACACTTAAGTGATGTGGTAAAACATTTTGCCATAATTCACTGAAGTAGTTGGACAGAAAAAATGCAGAAAACATGCTGGCTGTGTCACCAGGCAGTATAGGCAAACCTTAGATCCAAAAGCTAAGTATGGAAGAGCCTTCATTTCCACTATTACCTCATGAATTACCTCACAAATGGAAAGAAGACCCGTTACTCAGAGTAGACATGCCTTATACACTCACTTGTCTTTCATGAGGACTTCAATGACCCCCTAAGCTTACAGTTAAATCCAGTCGCAGCTTGCGGTGGTTATGGGGGCGCCACACGTGGGGGTGGGAATATCAATAAAATGAAAAAATAAAAAAATCCTGCCTGGACGCCGCACCTCTGCTCCTTCCTTGTTTCAGCAGCAGGCAGGCACAGGCTCCCATCCTGCCCTGCAGCCAATCCTGACACTGCTCAGAGCAGCATTAGGATTGGCTGGGATTGCCCAGCCAGGGCGCTCCCAGGCAGACTGGGAGCCTGAGTCTGCTCTCTCCAGCCGTGCAACACAGTGCTGGGATGGAGAGAGCACATGTGTGTTTGGCCAGCCTGAGACAGCCGACCAAACACACACGCACACTGAGGGGAAGTGCTCGTCATCCCCAGTGCCCCACCCCTTTAACAACAAAAGGATAATAAACATAGTTTATTATCCTTTCATTGTTAAAGGATTTGCAACAGTTGCTGCTGTGGGGGTGGGGGGGGGGAATGAGAGGGGGTAAGGGCGATGCTCCTCCGCCATAGCCAAGGAGCTGCCACTGATTAACTAATTTTTATGCTTCATACAAAAAGTGATAGGTGGAATGCGTGAATTAATCTCAGCAGCTGGGAACTAATTACTCAGAGCAGCATCCCAGTCCATTGTTATATGCACACCATGCCACCTCATTTTAGACCCAGATATATGTAAATCCGTCTTGACACTGCTCCAATAGGAACAGTCCAGACCGAAGTGCCAGGGTTCCCTGCAGTTGACGAACGCTGCCAATGTGTTCTGATAACAGCGCCAGGACACATGCACATAAACACATGCCCTCTAGATGTAAATAATTTATTTCAGTTAGCAATTACCTCAGAAGAAAGTACCACGTTCTCTACCTTATGCCTGCTAGTTGGCACCATCATTAATTAGCAGGGGATTTCCCGCCTAACTTGACTGAAGTCGGATTTTCACTTTGAAGGTGCCTTCAGTTGTTTTCCTTGCTTTATCTCACAAGCAGAATACTTGAAACGCGCTTTGTTCGCACGAACAACGCCCCATTGAACGTTCGAATGCAGGGTGCACTCCCACCTATGCCTGTGTGTTTATTTTACATGTATGTACAGGCGCTTACTTTCCCGGTTTACTGGTTCATGAAGTCTGAGCACGTGTTTTCAACCCTGGACAAAGCATTGTTTCGCTCGTGCAGACTCGCAGCTCGCAGAGGTATCTTAATTAGGATGACGAATGTTCCGCGGAGACAGGGGGTTATCACATGATTCATGGGCTCTCGGGGGCGGCCCAGACGACCTCTGAGTGTTTGCAGAGTAACCGCTGCCCACATGTTTCCTGCTGTGTCAGACTTGTCATATTTGCCGATATGCATTTTCTAGACCCAGCTCCCTCAGCTAACAGGCTCACGTCACTGCTAATTCGACTGATGTCTGTGTCAGACACATCCAGAGAGCGACCAGTAAACGCCAGGTAATGGTACTGTAGTGATGGCAACAAGAGCATACATGTGCTCGTGCCTTTTTACGTGTGTATGCTGGTTCAGGTTGCAGACCAGTCATTGACAAACACGAGTCACCCTTTTACTAAAAGTTAAACACTCCAAGCTAAAAAGGATTTACAGGGTCATTTATTGCCTTCATTGGGCAATGTAGCTATACAGTGGCATGTTATAGCCTAATTTAAAGGGGTACACCATCCGTCATAAATATATGTCCGCCACATCTTGGTTGTATGCTTTCCCACTTTACTGAATCATTTATGTCACGTGCTGTCCCCCTTGGGGATATGTTTGGAAATGCTCCAAAATCACCAGGGTCTCCCAAAAGAAATCTCTGACGTCATGCTTCACACAACCCTTAATCTTTCGTGCCCCAGGTAACTTCACATATCTGGTGTCCTGCTTGCCCAAATAAAATAATTAGAGCTTTTTTTTACTGATGTTAATTAAAATAAATATAATAATATAAGCTACTACGTCCTTATGCAACGACCATTTGGCCATTTTATACGTTGAAGAGTCAAGGACTAAAAAATACCACTCAGTAATCATTCAAGGTACAAAATAGACGGCTCCAAACTAATTCTTCTAACATCTCATTTTTGCACAAAAACAAGCGCCATATCTCAGAAACCAAATCCTAACCAAACACCATTAATCTTTTCTACACAAAATGTACGTGCAATACAAAATGTCACATTTTCGTCCGTGGTGCGTGGGTTCATGCTTTTTACACTACTTCCCTTTCACCACCCTTTCACTGTTTAAGGCTGCGCAACATCTCCTTTCCTTCTGCACCTCTCCAACCTGGCACTGGACTTCACTGTTGGCCGATGCTCCACCAAGCACTTTCTTCTTGAGGCCCACGCTTTGCCAAAAATGGCCTGTCATACACAACAAACATCTTCCCTTTTTGCATGCCAGAGAAGGGTCTGCAGCCAATACACTCCCTGAAATCTATAGCACTGCACATAGTTCAAAGCACAGGGACTTAGGAGAATGTCTGGAAGTGGGATTGGGCAGGCAGCCCACATTTTGTCCCTGTTGACCTCCTTGAACAGATTGCGCTTTGTTGTCTGGTGCTAACCATAAAGTCATCCAAACTTCACCACATATGGCATACAAGGCTTTGAGAAGGAGAGGATGTTTTCATAATTCCCAAAACCAAATGGTTCACAAGTTTGGATGGAGTTGATGGGCCAACCACTCTTCTGTCTCGCGTAAGCACCTCACACTTCCACAATGAATGGCAAAGTGAATGAGCCTTCTCAAGATTAGTAGCACATGGCATACCATAAGTCCTTCTGTTCCGCTAGGAATAGTCTTGCCAGATTCGTCAGAGGCTTCCTCCTTTAAACTCTGATCGCTGAATTCAGTGCATCACGCTTGAATGAGAGTCAGTGTCTCACCTGTGCTGATGTTTACTTTTGCCTTCACACATTGCACCATAATCTCACAGTATATTATTTCAAGAACCTAATCAGTGGCGTGAGGAATTATAAATAACAGAGGGCGTATTACCCAAAAAAGGACAAGAGCCAGAACGTTTTACCCTCTCCGAGTCTTACAGATTGGCAAATAGCCTGATATATGCTCTAGCTCCTTCACCAGTTCTGCTCTGAAAGCTGCACCCACTTGTGTTACACCCTGGCACAACTACCTCATGACACTGCCTGACACGGCCAAGAAGGGATAGATACAGTGAAAGGAATATACATTCCTTGGGACAGAGATGCTCATCTACTACATGGCAAGGATAAACAACCATTGGGACAGAGAGAAACACACATGGGCACTGGGGCAGGGAACTACAAGCACTGCCCAGAGGACACAAAAGACATTGAGACATGGCTTGAAGGGGCAACCCTGGTTGGTAAGGGTTATACAAGAAAACTAAGGGCCCGATTATGAGTCTGGCAGTCGGAAAACCCGACCGCCAGTCTCACGGTGAGGAGACTGCTATGGAGCTGGCGGACTCCCCACCAGAGCTATTACAAGTTTTCCTCTGGGCTGACCCGTCAGCCCAGTGGAAATTGTGCAACAGCATTGGACTCCAATGCTGTCGCAAAGGGGAACCACCCAGCACCCTCAGAATGTGCACTCTCTGCAAAGCAGACACTGGGCATTCAGACGGTGCTGGGGAGGGGTGCCCGTGCACTCTCCATGCCATGGGCAATGCAGGGACCTTCACCGTGGCCCCCGGCACTGGCTTCTCGCAAGCCTTTTCATGACGGGGTCTCCGCCATGGAAATGCTAGCAGAAAATGGCGGTTGTAATCAGCCAGGCGGCGCTGAGTTCAGCGCCACCATGGCTGGCTACAAGCCTGACCACCGCCACCCTGCTAGGATCCATGATCCTGGTGGTGGTGGTGCAGGTCCAGCCGCCAGGTTGTAATCTTATGGTCAGACCGCCAGGTGTGTGGTGGCTAGACCTCCACCACGGGTTTAGCGGTCCTCGTTCCGCTAAACTGGTAATAGGGCCCTAAGTACTTTCTTGGTCGTGTGGAGGGTTAGTCTATGTAACAACAGACGGGCTCTTTTGTTTCTTGATTTAGACCATAAAACAGAACGGCAAGCAGCCAAAAAACTGGCCCATACATTGACCAGTCAGACCAGCCAATGGGGCACTTCTTGATTGCCCTACAGACCATTTGACCCTGGAACAGACGAAACTTTGGCGAGTTTCACGTTCTTGTTTGTTTTACAAATAGTGCTATACTTTTTGTTATACCATGTTTTTAATGGAGGGCTTCATTGTAATATACTTATGCATGTAAAACTCAAGTCAAATTCATGTTAATTAGAGTACATTCTAGCTATAGACCTTAAGTACATATGCAAGACATGGTATATGAATTTAATAATAACAAGGCATTCAGTTCACACAACACTCTCATTTTATATTTGAAGCAATTGGAGAGAAGTTGTGAGTCTTAGAATGTAATTATCAGGAAGGATGGGTGTACAAAAAGTAACCAGGGGAAGATGGACTGAGGAGGAAATTGGGAGCCTGAGAAAGTGTTTTTTACCCCAGTTAGTAGAAGGCGGTTGATAATAGTTTGTGGGAAACACAAGTAGCATTTCAAATTTCACAGAAACGTGCCACTATCAAAGAGCTAGAGTAATTACGAGGGCAGTGTGCTTTGCTCGAACAGAGAAAGATTCAGAAAAAATGTGAAGTACAAATTTAACAGCAAATGATATATTTCAACAAAGAAAGTTCCTAAAATAAGGCTATTTTAGAGCCTCCATTGCATACTAGGATGCCCAAGAGAAGATGTGATAGTTGTTATTGATACCATGCCCCTCACTATTGTTAGGAAGGTGCATGCTTCCAACCCTTCCTCTAGATAGAGGGGGCGAGCCTGTTGCATGCCATGGCAGACAGTACATTAAATAAAGAAGAAAATTATGGAGGTCAATCTGCACAATTCGCTATGTGTAAATGCATTTTATATTTTAATCCCCATGGCCATTGCTAGACAGAGGATACATTGTTGTCACATGCAACCCCGAGTTAAATAAGAGCTGGAACGTACTCAAGTTTGTGCAGCTTTCGGAGAAGAAGTCTTGGAAAAGCTCCTGTTTTGCATGTTGCTGTTTGCAGTGCCATGTTTAGGGGGGAGCCTTGTGTTTGCCAGAGTTGCTTTGGACCCTCTCTACCTATGGAAGCCAGCGGGGGTTCTTTGTGGGTAGCTGATAGCAAATAGTGTGGGCAGCGGGTATGACATCTAGATTACTTCATTGTATGCAGAATGTCAAACAGAGGCTTCTTCTTCTTTATGGGGTCATGGATGCCATTATTCCTGATAGAAGGCAAAGCTCCAACACTTAGGCGCTCATTATGACTTCGGCGGCCGGAGTGCCCTTCCGCCGCAGCCATGTGGTCAGAAAACCGCCAGTGCAGTGTTCTGACCGCAAGGGTCATTACAAGTTTCCCGCTGGGTCGGCGGGCAAAAACAGAGTTTCCGCCCACCGGCCCATTGGGAAATAAGCCACAACATTAACGCCAGCTCGTAATCGAGCCAGCGGCAATGTTGCAGTGTGTTGGGTGCAGTAGCACCCATCACGCTTTTCACTGTCTGCCAGCACGATGGGGCTGCCCATTGTGGCCTCTGTACTGCCCATACCAAGTGCATGGGCAGTGCAGTGGCCCCCATGGGGCCTCCGGCACCCCGTCTCTGCCAGCTTATACATGGTGGCGCAACTGCCATGTAAAAGCTGGAGGAGAGGAGACTTGTAATCCCAAGGGCAGCTCTGCTTGCAGCGCTGCCCTAGTGGATTACGACCGCCAGCACCGACAGGCTGTTTGCCGGCGAAGAAGTGGCGGTGCCGGCGGTCCGACCGTGGTGCTTTTGCTACGATCGTAATGTGGAGGCCGGACCACTGCATTGGCGTTGGTCCGACCACCACCGCGACCCTGGCAGTCTCTAGACCACCATGGTCATAATGACAGCCTAATGTGTCTAATGGAAGATGGTGGTCTCTTCGGTGGAAGTCGCATGAACTACTTAGTCCAAGATTTTGCAGAGGCTCTTCCTCTGAGGTCAGTTCCTGTTGTTTACATATAAAGGCAGCACCTGGAAATGGTGGATGCATTTGAAATGGCTGTGCTATACATTTTTGTCCTTTTTCAGCAGATTTGGATAATTCCTTGAGAAGTTTCTGTTTTGTTTCCTGATGTAGCTTTTGTAGTTTTGTTCTTATTTTCTTCAAAGCAATTTTGGATCAACATCCTTGTGGATCACCTCATCTGACTGTGGACCTGGTATCCTGCAGGGTTCTTTCCTCCATCCAGCTTTTAGGGGTAGTTTGGTGCCTTGCTGATTATCACGAACACCATCTACATCATCACTGAAGCTCAACACTGATTTCCAAAGGAGTTATTTCCCCATGTGGGTTTTTCTTCCTAGTAGTGACCGTTTAAAGAAGACTCATATCACTGTTCACATATATTATTCTGCTCATGGTTATTTATGGTTGCTCTTTCCTAGCAATATAAAGAAAGTTGAACATAAGCTCCTGTAATTTTCATTACTCTGTGGTCTTGGTCAGAAAGAAGGACAGTAGCTATATTTTTGGGCTGTTTGATTAGAAATATAGCAAATGTTGTGTTTAAGGTACTCTTTATTTGCCCACAGAGAAAGTACTGGACTGAAAATCGAGAACTGTTTCGCTTTGTTTTGGGTCAAAGGGGTGTGTCAATGACTCAACACAAACACACTTTTTCCTTTTGAGATTGTCTTGTAGGGACAGGGAATTCATTTTTACTTGCATTAAAAGAGATGTCTGCTATCCCTGTTGGTAGGCATTTGTACATCAAGCTGGAGATTAAAAGACACCTCAAATAAACCAGGCCAGGGGTTTAATCTTAGAGTTTGGAAATTTTACTTAAGTGCTTTTTTACTCTTTATAACTGTATTGATTTCCTATCCAGTTGACTCCATGCTTTTCTCATGTAAAACGTTATAGAACTGAAAACCCTTGAATTTTATTGAGAGTTTGCTCAATGAGATTTAGATGATAGGAATGTTGGTCTTTTTGGAATCGTCATCATATTTTGCCAGCAGATGTCTATGCTTCTTTGTTATTGGTTTTCATGTTTTCTATCCATATAAGATTGCTGATTGTCATGCCTTTTTTGTTAATGTCTTGCCTTTTGGCTTTAACAGTCTGTAAGAGTGAGGATGCTGTGCAATTGGGAAGACGAAGAATGTGTATTCAGAATTACTTTTGCATGGCACCCATCTTCGTGATTTGATCCGAATTTGTCTGGCTTCCTCACAGTAACAGGCA
Source organism: Pleurodeles waltl (assembly GCF_031143425.1). Lineage (NCBI taxonomy): Eukaryota > Metazoa > Chordata > Amphibia > Caudata > Salamandridae > Pleurodeles > Pleurodeles waltl. The sequence goes on from NC_090436.1 coordinate 827,356,836, forward strand.
AGGACGCCCATTTAGCTCAGATTATTTTCTCTGATTAGGGGGCGGGGAAAATCTTATGATTGTGGTTGCTGCAGGATCTGATTTTGTAAATTTGCCTCACGATGGGCTTCACATTTCAGGCTCTGTAGGATGCGATTGCCAAGATATTTGCTAATTTCTTCTGTCTCTTGACCACCCTTGAAAATGAATATTGACGTTTGTGTTTGACTTTTTAACCACCACAGATGACATGTTATTTTTTTATTATTTATCTTGAGATTGTATTCTTTGAGATATTGGGATAATCAAGTTAATTTTCTTAATGCCGTTTCCTGTTGCTGCCAGCAAAAACGAATCACTACTTATTCTGGGTAGGGGAACTTTGGCCCGCTAGATATATGGCACAATGACATCAGACAAGCCATTTTATATAAGTCAAATAATGTTGGCTGGAATGGGAACACATCTTTAGTGGACATATTGATCCAAGGTAATTGATACTGAGAGCTCCCTTGTACTTGTAGAGTGAAGCTTCCATGAAGAATCATGATGTGCATAGAATACTTGGTCAGTAGACGCTCTGCTCAATTTCTTAAACAGCTTTCCTCCATCAACCTGGTCAAAAAACGATTAAAAAAATCCCAAACACCTTCATAGGTGACTTCACCTACAAGGAGCTGGTCGATGAAGGATAGCTTTCACTGTATTCTTCCTGGGTAGAAAGAAAGGTGTTTTGAGGTTTCAACCCACTGCTGCAATCACTCATGGAGCAGTATCATACAAATTCTGCCATTGCTATCGGGTCTCTCTGTCTATGGATCCGAGCTGGATTCTTTTTTGTAGAGTGGCACCATCGTACTAGTTTTCCATGATTCTGTCAAATGGAAAGTTTTTGAAGCAAGGCAGCAATCCTGTTCCTCATCAGTGCAGGTGAAGTTTGTAGAGCTCTGATAGGAACATATATGGGCTTGTAGTTTTACTATTCATCAGTCTCAATTTAGTTGTCTTTACTTTTAGATCACTTCCTTAATTGGTACTAGTGAGCACTAAGGAGATGCACTGTTAATGGAAGAGTCAAAGCCTGAATTGGATGGATCTAAACAGACGTTTTCATAGTGGTTAATACATGTCCTTTCTGGGATTTGTGTGTCATTGTTTGATTGGTGGAAGACTTTGTCCTTTGCAACATATGCCAAACTCTTTGTACCTCTCCAGCAGAGACTCAGTGCATCTTTACTATTGTTACTTCTTCAGTTTCAGAAATATTTAATTAGCCATATTGCTAATTCCATTTCATTTGCAAACTCCCACGTTGGGTGGTGTTTGCCATGTGCTAATTGCACATGCACTCTTTGCACATATGCAAATTGCCTATCCCATGATATATACCTGCAGACTTTTTGAAGAATCTTTTGACAAATAGTGTGAACTTCCAATTTGTGCAACACATGGGTGTTCTGATTTGTGCACCATGGGGTGCCAGGACTTATCCACGAGTGGCAAATTCCAATTTTGCACTATTTTCCAATAAGATTCCCAACCGGTTTTACCTCCAAAAAACCTTTAGACAAACAGCTAGACAGGGCAATTTGCACATGGGCAGAAAACCCTTGTGCAAGTAGAACACAAGCAAATACTGCACGACTTGGGAATTTGCACTGGAAAGGGAATTAGCACCAAGGTTTTAATCAGGGAACACGTGGTGAACTAGGCAACCATATTTCGTATCCACAAAGCGCGGTGCTAATTAGAGATGTTTGCATTTTATCAGCTTACCCGGAATCGTCCTGTTATAGTGGTTACATACTGGAAAGCACATCACGTTAGTTATTCGAATAACTGATCGGGCACTCGTTCTCACAACAAACAGAACACACTGTTGGCTCCAAACCTAAAAAGGAAGGACATGGAGTAGAGAAAAGTCTTGACACGAAGCAGAACCTGTGCCATCTTGGTATTGGTATGACGTTTGAGCCGGGCTGTCCCAAACCAAAGCTCTTTGGAGTTGGTGCTGCGCTGTTGTTTCAGTAAAGAACAAGCACAGTAAAGGTGGATATTGGCCAGCTAGAAGAAAGGCAGACCTTCCGCCATGGTACCTCGAAAACTGTGCCAATAGGATCTCCCAAGTTGGGCCACCTGATCCTCTTAGCGGTTTTGCTTCAAAATGGATTTCCGAATTCCAATAATCAAAAAGTACAGAAGGTGTGTTCTCCTTTGCGCCAGGTTTCTGCTAGACTGAACGTGTCCACAGGAGCTGGGTTGATCAGTTTTATCCTCTACTCGCATGCGAAGTGCAGGACTCCGTCCATTTATAGCTGTACATGCTGTACGAGGCGGAATCTCGAATATTAAGACACCTTATGTGCTATTAGCTATGCAGTACAGGCAGAACAGATGATCCGGAGATGACCCAGAGAACTGCAGAGACAGTTCTCAAAACTAAGAATGCCTAATCTTAGCTAAGTGTATGATTGAACACAGGAGGAGTGAGCAAGACATTGGTACCTACCAGATCGGTGGTGCTCTGCGACTGGGCATACCCTGACAAGCCAGATGAGTCTTGCAAGATCTGTTTTTGTCCGACTCACAAAGATATTTTTTGTCATAAAAGTACTTTTCCATTTGAGAACAGATGGGCTTATGACTTTTAGGTAGTCACTATATGTGACTTTGCAGTCATAAATCCATATTGTCTCCTGTGATATTACTCTACATGACTGTAATATTACACATGAGGTAATTCCACACGACCACGCAATGAGCGGGGAGTGTGTCTCTCAAGGTGTGGTATGCCTTGGAATTTTGGGAATGCCCACAAACACTAGGAGTGACCATTCACAAATGCTAAATAGCTACTCTTTGGTCGTTTCACTCCCAGAAATTAGCGCCATTGAAGGTCTGGAGTCCGTTTCTAGGGTGGTAATGGCAACAGAACAGCCCTAAACCTCACGACAGTTTTAGGGCATGTGTCCTCTACGGAGGATTTTTTTTTTTTTTCCATGGGAAAAAAGAAAATAAAGTGTTGTTGCACAGAAACACTGTATTTCTACGCTGTGGAATTGTATTGTGTACACAAATCTACACTAGAGAAATGCAAATACTTTTCTAAGTGTAACTTCCTAAAAAGTGTTAACTTACATTAAAGCGGGAGAGAAATGTCCAAACTCTCTTTTACACGTATTTTTGTGACTTTATCCTCCAAAAAGGTAAATCATTGTTTGCATGATTCATGTAAGTGATACCATAAGACCACCCAACACTACCCAAGCACTTTGTGAAACCCACTAAAGGGCCATGATAAAGCTACATCACCTGTCTGGACAATATATGATCTCCCTGCTTTTTCAAGCACTTTACCACAATCAGATCCCTTTCGTTTTAGTGAAGTCTCTCTCTATTACATGCTTTCACTTTGTCCAACTGATGCTGTGGAGTTCTAACCACTGTTAGAAATTAGCTCTGTAAAAATATCTCGATATGGAGATAATTGCTGGTTGGTGCTAACCTGAAGCCCTAGTTGAATGCTTGAACTCATCTTTGCTCTGGTCCTTGAAAAAGAACGCTAGTGGCACTTAGATATTTTTCTGGCTTCGTAATCATTTCTCACATGTGTGCAAAATTTCCATTTTAATTTGTGCTTCCAATGACTTTCAGTTAAAGGGGTAAAGCTATTTATCTCCATTTTACCTTCATCAATTTTCTTCAAATTCCCTATAGTGTTTTGCAAATAAGTATTCGTGCTTCGTTTAAACCCTGGATTCTTTAAAGCAGGGGAAAAGCATACACAAACTGTGCATGTCTTCGCCAATAAGGACATCTCATTCAGGCTGTTATGAACAGTTTGTGTTTCCTTTTTCAATGAAATTCTGATAGTCTGAAGCTGTGATGCACCGTTTCCGGTTAGTGATATGGGTAAGTGTGCACAGATGGGCACTGCCTGAATACCCAAGTGGGTGAGCTGCCACTGCAGTAACAGGGTAAAAATCACACGGGTGGCAATGCCCATGCGTCCCAATGGGGCTTCTGCCACGCATAATTTCTCACGTTTTATCCCTCTTTCTTCAATCCTTACACATCACTTCTCATCCCTTGTTCCTATACTACATTTGTTGCTCCTATTCTTTGACTTATCATTTCTCACTCCTCAGTTCCCATCCCTCAGTCCTTCTACCCGGCCCTCATTTGTCATTCTTCACTTTTCGTCCCTTGTTTCTCATACCTAAAGTTCTCATCACTGAGTTCAGATCCCTCAGTTTCCATCCCTCATTACTCATTTATCATTCCACAACCTTCACGCCTCTTCCTCAGTCAATAGTAAGGAAAGAGGGATAAAGAGTGACAAATGACGAGTGACTGATGTGGAATGGCAGATACCAAATGAGGGAAATGTATTAGGAATGAGGAGTGATTTTGTCTTCGAACAGAGGTTGTATCAACAACACACTTGCAGAAAGCCCTTAGGGAACACAAGGTTTACCCACAGGAGCTAATATAATTGTACCTGAACCATACATTAATTTCATTGGATAAACATATAGTGGTCTTATGGTGTAAGCACTGGCAGCTGGGGGGCTCAAATGCTAGCCACATTCTCTTTCAGTAGCTGCAACAAATTCCATTTCAACCACCAAGACCTGGCTGTCATTCAATTAATGACAGTCACAGCACTCGTAATATTACTTCATGGCCAAGCTTCGAGTTTAGGTAGAGTTCGCTAGGCCGCACCGCACTGACACCAACATAAAAAACACTTCCACAGAAAGCTCCTATACCTCAACGCAGCTTCTTGGTGCTGATTGCAGATATGCGTATTATTACTCAACTCACCAGCATTCATTTTATTGACCTTGGAAAAAGGAAAATCTAAGCAGATCCAGCAAGATTAGAACTTGCGCTAACGGTTCCGTGTAGAGTTTTATAGAGGCTGCTATCTCACAGGAATGCCATTGCTTATTACTGTCTCCTTTATTGCCTGCTCGCCAGGCACTGCACTCCTTTGTACCCTCAGGGTATACAATAAATCATGAAGTGGCACGTGCGAAAGAGTGAACATTCTGTAGGCCTGAGAGTGAAATAGTCAAAGTCCTCTTCCTCCCTTTTTGTATTAACAAAAGGTCCTGGGAGTCAGATGGCTACAACGTTCATTAAGTGGCATAACAATGGGAAGCTTTGTTTGTGTACCGTAGTACATTTTCTTTATGGTGCCACCAAAAAGTGCAGAATCATTTCAGCTGTAGAATGTCTGTGATAGAACCAGCCGCAGAGCTGAAAGAAGCAATTCACTGCGACGTACTGTCTAGCAATTTAGGAAACATTCTCCGTGATAAACTTATATGTTTGCAATTCACCTACTGTACTGAAAGGCTCAGTTAGTATGGGATTAAAGGTCCTTTTAATGACAACTTTTTAAAGTCTTATTTAAACACGAAGACTGGGTCATTTTTATTAGGCCTGCGTTTTATTTTAAAGTCATTTCTTAGTGTATTAATTAATTAAAAGATGTACTCCACTAATAAGTCTCTTCCTCTCTTGTGTCTTCTCAGATTCTGCCATAACCTTGAAGTAATAACAGGGTTGAGGCTCTAAAGGGCTCGGGGAGGCTTACAGTATTTGTCGTGCCTACATAGCCTAATTTTTATATTTCATGTAAACTTAATTCCGAATTTAAGGTACACAAAAATCGACTAATAAAATAGAAATTATGACATGCCACCAACAGAATGGTTCTAAAAGTGTTTTAGGCAAATCATAAAATAAAGTCCCTTTTTTAACGCACAGTTTAGGTAAAAGGTTGTTCCAGATCAACCTTCAAAACAGCTAGTTATAACCTTGACTGCTGGAAGTATGAAACATTGTAACAGTGGTATTTTCTGCATAGTTATGGACTTGCCGCATTTGCCACATCATCTATCATATACTGAATAATCTACGGATTGTTTATTTCTTTATTTAGGTATTAAACTGTTGCTAATGAGGGGAAATCGTTGTCCATACAGTGTTAACTTGTGTACAAATGACGAAAGTAAGGACGTAGTACCATTACAAAATGTGCCCCATTATGCCTCCTAATTTGGTATTTCTTACCACATAATGTAGTGAATTCTGCCACATAATTTGGTCGGCCCTTCCACATTATTACAGTGGCCCTGTTTATAACCCACTGCAGAACTTTTGGTGCAGGGCAAGGTAAGCAGATATCCTGTTGAAGAATGAAGTAAGCATGACGGGTAGTAGTTTGATTGTTGTCTTGATGAAGTAGTATCTTATATTGTTGATGTCCAAAACTATGAATGAATTTGTGTTTTGAATTTTCATTTTGTTGTAAGAGATAGTTAGGGAAGACACTCAAGGAGATGGGTCGTGTGAAAAAGCGTGTTTCCCTTTAGGCATTTTTAGCTGTGGTGTGCTACCGATTTTGATAGAAATGGGCTCTTAAAATGCTTATAAGATGAGAAAAATCAACTCTTGATATCTGCATGTCTTTATTGAACGTATTTTAAGATTAGAAATCATATCGGAGATGAGTGTTTTTATTTCATAAGTAGAAACTTCAGCCCCTTCATGTTTTGCTCGTCATATAGTGCTATGTGCTTCTTCAGGGCTTAAATGGCCAACTCGACTGGACACTTTTCTAAATGATCTGACTTATGACTACCCTTGGAACTGAATGTATATTATACATTCATATCAGGAAGTGATGAAGACTCTATTGTGCAAAGTTGTCCATTAAGAAGTGGGTGGGTGGGTACCCCCAGGCAGGAGCAAAGAACGGGTGGCCATTGTTCGATATTACAAAGGCAAGCAGTTCCTTTTTCAAAGTTGTTTAAAGACTAATTTCTATGTGTAACCATACTCAGGATTCATCCTGTTGTAACCCTTGTCGATGTATGAGACAACGATGAACCAACTCAAAGTACCATGGTGCCATAACAATGGCAATTACACATTACAACAATAACTGGTTAACATAGCACACTAAATATCAGCTTCGAGTGCCATGCACTGCTAGGTGAGGCAGGAAAAAAACAGTCTTCACAGATTGCTATGAACACTCTACATACTGCTAATGTACATTTTCTAGAATTCCATTATTGCCTTTTTGCGTCAGTAGATGCTTATAGTGCCCTAAAGAGCATAGAAACAGTTAGAAGTCAATATTGTATTACTATACCAAAAGCTCAAACAAATAATGAAATATTTTGAAGAAATAAATGGAAAGCTTTATTTCCCAGTGGCTTCAATGAACTTAGTGGGATGAAGTCTGCTTTAAAGGTGCAGATTCAGAATGGGTTGGAGTCACAGTTAAAGTCCACCTGAAATGAGGGCCTCCATAGATTTCCTTTTACCCGCTCTCTATGAAACGTGAATAGGAAGAGTAGCCAGAGTTAGAGCGGGACCTTGACTGAATACCTCAAGAGCAATTTGAGGTTTGTAAATTCTTGTCAATTGAAATTATGCATTAACGCAAACTGAGGCAAGCAAGATGATGCTGTCAGAGGGATTACATGCCTGCCTGCTATAGTCCAACTGGTTACCGTGGTCCTAGTTTGGTAGTACGTTTGGTATTTAGACCTCAGATTACCTGTGGTGGAAGGTTTGTCTGTAGTGGTGTACATGTGGTTACAGTGGTATACAACACTACATCATTGGATACACAGACCTCAAGGTGCATGTTTGGAGTAGGTATGATGACTCTGGTATTGCAGAAGTCATTTATCATATACTGATCGGAGTATGCACTAAGGGGCTTGGCTTTTATTGTATAAAACATTACATCATTAGAAATGCAGATATTGAAGTGCACGTGGAGGGAGGCTTGAATGTTTCGTCATCACCACTTTTATGATTGTGCCACTATCTGTATCCAGGTCTGCCTTCCTTTCACAGTTATAAGCGTGTTTTAAAGTTTACTAATTCATATGGTCTCACTTTTCATGTTCACCGTCCTTTGCCAAACTGTACCTTTCTAGCCCAAGCCCTCAGAAGCTGTCGGTCATTGGTAAATTAGTGCAGTGTAAGTGAAAGAAGTAAACTGATTGCTAAGAACACTACATATTGGTAACAGCACTACCTGCTGTACAAAAGGAACCCACTCTGCCTTACGTTACTTAGAATTAAGGGGGTGTTCCATGGATGGTGCCTGGGCAATTCTGTGCATCTACCCATGGATTTTGATACAAATCTATATCTACAAAGAAGTATGGCAAACCCTGCACCTCCCGGAGGCTGGTATAACAAAGAGAAATATTTTTAATTCTCTTCGTTTTTTCCTCTTTGCATGTGCGATGCATTGTGCAGTGCACATTCAGAGGGAAAATTGCCTTAAAGCATAATTTTATTTTCAGAATGGATTATTTCCTGCACCGAAACTATCCTGGCCACAACACAGACATCATTGTACTTTGGTGAAAGAGTGCTTGCTTTGACACATGGTGGCTGAAAATAAGACAGCGCAGGGAAAGAGACGAATTTTGAATCTTCTATGTAGACTAGGCGCAGTTCTGCTCTCTCCAGTACATGCAACGCGGTGCAACAACTTCACTTTCTGCAGCTCTGTTTCAAAACGTATTTGTAAACCTGGGCCTAAGTGACCTCTAAATTGGTGTTTGAGTTCTCTGGTGCATGAAGGTGACCAGCGGGCTTGCAGATACTAAAATTAACAAAACAATAACGGGCACAGATACCTACCATGCAAATCGTAAAACGTGCTGATATCTTTGCTAATCGAATGACTGGAAGTGATATAATTTGGGGATATGTTAACCACTAAATATCAGTCGGATCTCTTTGAGAGTATTAATACCTCTTGAAACAAGGCATACCATGCAAACATGGATGAACGTCTGACAGATTTATATGAGATACATATAGGTGTCAGCCTTTGTATTCGGATGATTTATATAGAACTAACAGGTTGACAGTCTTTTTATAGCACCTGGCCATCACTGAATTCATGCTCTCTGTTACTCTCTCTGTACCATGGCTGCAGTACTGGTGGAGCTGTTGGGGTCTTCTCAAAAAGATAATGGATGAGCAAGAGCCAAGAGAATAAAGGTGAGCCCATCACTGTCATGCCCCACCAGTCAAACAAAGTGCATAATCTGGTGTCAGTATACATTACTGGCGAAATAATTTGCTGTGATAAAGAGAACAAACACTGGTATGATGCACACGGAATTGGTTAGTGTCTCTTGCAAGATTCACAAACTGTCCGTTAACTGAAAACCGAATCCAGGATCAGTAAACTAGAAGATTTAATACTTCACAGATGATACATACTGCAAGAACGATGACAAGGTTCTGCACTGGAACTGGATTTTACTGGCTTGGCAACAAATATAGATGGCGGAATTACTGGTCCTGAAGAAAGCAAAGACAATGGCAACACGCAGAGGCATGGATACCACATGTGCTGAAAAATTGAATTCAGCGGAGGATCTGCCACAGTAAGAGTACACAGAATTCTGACTCAAGACGTAGAGCAAGAAATACCACAAAGCAATGATCTCCAGACTGTGGGGCTTCCAACATGCTGTTCAGATGTTACATGTGGTGAGGAAGTTGCCAAACCTGGTGGAGGAACATACTGCAGAACTTTGAGAAAGAGAACGTCAGATTTGTGAAAGTCCTTTTGGTGCTGTGAAAAAAAATTCTTGAACATCAGATTTGGTTTTGTAAGCACATTCAAGGTGAAAATCACCGTTAGAGGAAAAGTGTTTTGTCTTCAGCAATCCTAGAGTCCTGGAACAATTGTCGTCAAATCACGCAGAGTAAGAGATGGTAAAATAAGTGCTTGAATACTTGCTCTGGTGCCTCAGTGGACTAACACATTCACATCAGCAATCTGAATTTCACCCCATAGTTACAGGTTTGAATCCTTGCAGTTCTACTCAGCTTTCCATCCTTCCGAGGTAGATAAAAAGATTCCTTTTGGTTTGAGTAACAAGAAACATCTGTTATTTATCCATAAGCACGAAAAGAACAATCTTATGGCTAAAAAATGCACTTTCAAATACTCATTATTTAATAGTATACTTCAGAGGTTGCAAATTGTTGTAAAAAAGGAGAACAGGGTGGTAAGGTCTAATCTTAGCGCCTCGTAACCTGGGAACTAGAAGACACTTACAGGGAAATCAGTGAAGAGTGCAAAAGAGCATAAAGTGCAAGCACTTTATTACTGCAGCTGGTCACAAGGGCAGGTAGAAAGTTGAAGAAACCAGGTACTCTGGGATGGAAAAGTTAGCAAAAAGTGCAAGGTATATTATCTAAAGTGGGTAAGTTAAAACCTTGGCTGTGTGTTCAATATTGTTAGAAATGGGGTCTTTGGTTGACATTCAGGTTACCCCCTGTTCAAGCAAGGACCCTCACTCTAGTCAGGGTAAAAGTGAATCACCCTCAGCTAACCCCTGCTTACCCCCTTGGTAGCTTGGCAGAGCAGTAGGCTTAACTTCAGAGTGCTAGGTGTAAGGTATTTGTACCAACACACACAGTAACTTAATGAAAACACTACAAAATGACACAACACCAGTTTAGAAAAATAGGAAATATTTATCTAAACAAAACAAGACCAAAATGACAAACCATACACCATACACAAGTCAAGTTATCAATTAAAAATCAAAAAGAGTCTTTAAGTAGTTTTAAAAACACACTCGCGCTGCTAGAGTGAAAATGTACCTGGTGTGCGTCAAAAATAACTCCGCACGGCGGTACTTGAGTCAAAAATGCAGCCGCACGATGATCCGAAAATCCCGCAGCGCAGGTTGTGATCTCCCAGCCTCCATCAGCGATGCTGCGCATCGTTTCTCCTGCTCCGTGCGTCGATTTTTCAGTCGCGTTTCCTGCGAGCGTCGTTTTTTCAGCCGCAGATCGGATTCGCGTCAATCTTTTCCCCGCACGGCGCTCTGTGCGTCGATTTTCTTGTCTTTAGGCTGCCAGCTTCTCCTTTCAGGGTCCCAGGAACTTGATGGGCACCACAGGGCAGAGTAGGAGTCTCTCCAGAGACCTCAGGTGCTGGCAGAGAGAAGTCTTTGCTGTCCCTGAGACTTCAAACAACAGGAGGCAAGCTCTAGATCAAGCCCTTGGAGATTTCTTCTCAAGATGGAAGGCACACAAAGTCCAGTCTTTGCCCTCTTACTCTGGAAGAAGCAGCAACTGCAGGATAGCTCCACAAAGCACAGTCACAGGCAGGGCAGCTCTTCTTCCTCGGCTATTCAGCTCTTCTCCAGGCAGAGGTTCCTCTTGGTTCCAGAAGTGTTTCTCAAGTCTGTAGATTTGGGTGCCCTTCTTATACCCATTTTAGTCTTTGAAGTCACCTTTCTTCAAAGGGGACTCACACCTACTTGTGAAATCCTGCCTTGCCCAGGCAAGGCCACAGACACACACCAGGGGGTTGGAGTCTGCATTGTCAGAGGCAGGCACAGTGTTTTCAGATGAGAGTGACCACTCCACCCCTCCCTCCTAGCAGAGATGACTAATTAGGAAATGCAGGCTACACCCCAGCTCCCTTTGTGTCACTGACTAGTGTGAGGTGAAAAACAACCCCACTGTCAAACTGACCCAGACAGGGAATCCACAAACAAGGCAGAGACACAGAATGGTTTAAGCAAGAAAATGCTCACTTTCTAAAAGTGTCATTTTCAAACACACAATCTCAAAACCAACTTTACTAAAAGATGTATTTTTAAATTGTGAGTTCAGGGACCCCAAACTCCACATCTCCATCTACTCTCTAGGGGAATCTACACTTTAATCATATTTAAAGGTAGCCCCCGTATTATCCTATGAGAGAGACAGGCCTTGCAACAGTGGAAAACGAAATTGGCAGTATTTCACTGTCAGGACATACAGGGAGTGCAGAATTATTAGGCAAGTTGTATTTTTGAGGATTAATTTTATTATTGAACAACAACCATGTTCTCAATGAACCCAAAAAACTCATTAATATCAAAGCTGAATATTTTTGGAAGTAGTTTTTAGTTTGTTTTTAGTTTTAGCTATGTTAGGGGGATATCTGTGTGTGCAGGTGACTATTACTGTGCATAATTATTAGGCAACTTAACAAAAAAAAATATATACCCATTTCAATTATTTATTATTACCAGTGAAACCAATATAACATCTCAACATTCACAAATATACATTTCTGACATTCAAAAACAAAACAAAAACAAATCAGTGACCAATATAGCCACCTTTCTTTGCAAGGACACTCAAAAGCCTGCCATCCATGGATTCTGTCAGTGTTTTGATCTGTTCACCATCAACATTGCGTGCAGCAGCAACCACAGCCTCCCAGACACTGTTCAGAGAGGTGTACTGTTTTCCCTCCTTGTAAATCTCACATTTGATGATGGACCACAGGTTCTCAATGGGGTTCAGATCAGGTGAACAAGGAGGCCATGTCATTAGATTTCCTTCTTTTATACCCTTTCTTGCCAGCCACGCTGTGGAGTACTTGGACGCGTGTGATGAAGCATTGTCCTGCATGAGAATCATGTTTTTCTTGAAGGATGCAGACTTCTTCCTGTACCACTGCTTGAAGAAGGTGTCTTCCAGGAACTGGCAGTAGGACTGGGAGTTGAGCTTGACTCCATCCTCAACCCGAAAAGGCCCCACAAGCTCATCTTTGATGATACCAGCCCAAACCAGTACTCCACCTCCACCTTGCTGGCGTCTGAGTCGGACTGGAGCTCTCTGCCCTTTACCAATCCAGCCACGGGCCCATCCATCTGGCCCATCAAGACTCACTCTCATTTCATCAGTCCATAAAACCTTAGAAAAATCAGTCTTGAGATATTTCTTGGCCCAGTCTTGACGTTTCAGCTTGTGTGTCTTGTTCAGTGGTGGTCGTCTTTCAGCCTTTCTTACCTTGGCCATGTCTCTGAGTATTGCACACCTTGTGCTTTTGGGCACTCCAGTGATGTTGCAGCTCTGAAATATGGCCAAACTGGTGGCAAGTGGCATCGTGGCAGCTGCACGCTTGACTTTTCTCAGTTCATGGGCAGTTATTTTGCGCCTTGGTTTTTCCACACGCTTCTTGCGACCCTGTTGACTATTTTGAATGAAACGCTTGATTGTTCGATGATCACGCTTCAGAAGCTTTGCAATTTTAAGAGTGCTGCATCCCTCTGCAAGATATCTCACTATTTTTGACTTTTCTGAGCCTGTCAAGTCCTTCTTTTGACCCATTTTGCCAAAGGAAAGGAAGTTGCCTAATAATTATGCACACCTGATATAGGGTGTTGATGTCATTAGACCACACCCCTTCTCATTACAGAGATGCACATCACCTAATATGCTTAATTGGTAGTAGGCTTTCGAGCCTATACAGCTTGGAGTAAGACAACATGCATAAAGAGGATGATGTGGTCAAAATACTCATTTGCCTAATAATTCTGCACTCCCTGTATAAACCACATTACTATATGTCCTACCTTATCCATACACTGCACCCTGCCTTTGGGGCTACCTAGGGCCTACCTTAGGGGTGCCTTACATGTAAGAAAAGGGAAGGTTTAGGCCTGGCAAGTGGGTACACTTGCCAAGTCGAATTTACAGTGTAAAAATACACACACAGACACTGCAGTGGCAGGTCTGAGACATGATTACAGAGCTACTTTTGTGGGTGGCACAACCAGTGCTGCAGGCCCACTAGTAGAACTTGATTTACAGGCCCTGGGCACCTCTAGTGCACTGTACTAGGGACTTACTAATAAATCAAATATGCCAATCATGGATAAACCAATCACATACACATTTTGTAAAGAAGCACTTGCACTTTAGCACTGGTTAGCAGTGGTAAAGTCCCCAGAGTAACAAAAACAGTAACATCAGAGTCCAGCACACATCAACAACCTGGGGAATAGAGGCAAAATCTTCTGTGTTTTAACCTTAATGTTTGAAGGACTGGATATCATGGTAAAAGATTAGAACCTACTAACATTCATGGCCAGATCATTCATAAAAAGCACAAAGGTGTCCAATAGGGTTTGTATACCATTAGCTGTTCTTGCACTGAGTACAGCATTGTACGCGTACAAGAGAACTGGAATTTGCAGCATATCTTTTCCATTAAGGGCTAAAAAGCTAAAAAGGACTCTAAACCATTGATGTAAAGTCAACAAAGGAAAAGGGCCCAAAATACACCCGACAAACACTCCTTGACGAATTAGTATGGGAGGTACAATCCCCTATCTTGGCTGAATTGGATTTTAACAAAGGTATCCCAAAGAAAGCGACAAAGATGATCTACGAAGGCTTGCCCAACCCCCAAACTCCTCAGCATGCGCCACATTTTTATGGTATTGACTGCATGAAAGGCACAGGGGAGGTCCAAAAAAGCAGTATTGATTGCACCTCTCCTGGTGTATACTTCCCTATAATGAGGGAAAGGTTGAGACAATGCTCTGCCTTCCCACACCACAGTAAAAAACAAATGAAACTTCTGATAGGTTACTGTTTTCCTTGGCCCAGGCCTCAACCTTGACAATAAAACTCGCCCCAAAACCTTTGATGTTGAGTCAAGTAATGAAATGGAATAATAACAAGAAGGCTGCCGTTTTTCTTTCTTTTTAAAAATTGGGACAATAATTGCCTTTTTCAAAGATTCCAGCAATGGCCACCTAATAGCCACCCATGGTACATTGGTTACTAGAGGCCCCCAGAACTCATTAGAAGGTTTAAAAATATCAATGAGCACCCCGTTGTGTCCCGAGGCCTTACCTGCAGCGCTGTTGTTAATAGCTAAAAGAACCTCATCAATAGTAATAAAGTTGCTCATAAGAAGTGCAACTCTAGTATTTAGAGCAAACACCCCTCCCTCATGCCCTCCCCAGTTCACTCACCATGGTCAGAACCCTTTATGAACTGGACCTCCCACCTATCCCCAGTGCTGTGTGACACAAGTTTCTGCACCTCATAGTTGGACCAAACAGGCTTCTAACGATAATTTAGTTTATGAGCAGGACAGACGGCCTTCCTTTCAGAGCCTTTTTGAGAGAAGTGTGAGCGGTGTTGTTGAACAATCTACACTGATGGCCAAGCCCCGGCTGTGAGAGCTAAAAAGAGAAAAAGGAGATACAGGGCGATAAGGAAAGAAAGGGTGAGAGCGAACGACAGAAAAAAAGAAATAAAGAGGGAAAGAGAGGGACTGGTAACCGGAAACAAACTTAATTGGAAAAGACGGGCAGAAAGGACTATATGTGAAATCGGGCAGGAGAGCTGAAGAAAAAGAGTGGAGGAAACGAGTGCAATGACAGATCGAACAACTGCAAGGTAGTGGAGAGACAATACAGAGAGACACAGAGCAGCGGATAGAGTCAAACATCATCGCAATGACAAGGAAGAGCGTAGAAACAAGAAGTGAAACAGAGGTGTGTTAGGAGGCCTGTTCTCTTGAAAAGCTATTTTAACAGACTGACACAATATAACATGCATGCATGTTTCCTTACACTAATGTAATGGATATATTTGAATGTGACATATTATTGGCATGTACTACGTGCTGAGAGCAGCCTAAATGGTGTAACACAGGCTCCTGAGGCGCATGGTGACTTTTAACCCTCCAGGAGGCCCCAGCCCCTTCAACGGGGCACGATTACACCAAGGTCAATGAATATCTGAGACATGGAGGACCCTCGTCACATTGCGAAGGGGACACCCTAATTTTGCATTACACCACTGGGGTGGCGGGAGCATGATTGGACTGTCTCTCCATGTTTGCTTTCTTAGATGGGAAGGTGGATAAGAGTTTTGCAGAAGGGTAGATGGGTAGAAGATGTTTACTCTTGAACTTGGACTTAGCATCCAGTTCCATGTAAATGCTTAAAACACTTACCTATGCAAAAGATAAATAAGAACTTATGTTTGGGCCATCCCTGTTAATTCAACCATAATATCAAAGTGGACAAGGACTTTGCTAAAAGAACGAGTTACTTACCTTCGGTAAATACTTTTCTGGTGGATACATTAGCTACCTGTGGATTCCTCACCTACTGAATACTCCCCTTGCGCCAGCATCCGACGGAAATCTTCTTCCTAGCTTCTGCACGTCGACGAGGACGTCACAATTGCCCATGCGACGCCGTCTGACGTCATACAGGCAATAAGAGGTCCTCGCCGACGTCAGTACCAACATTTTTTACATGCCTGAGACTAATAGGCCATTGAGACAATCAATCAAATAACAACATTTAATAACATTCAAGATAAAAACATCATTCCAAAAACTCAAGATTTAAAAAAAAAAAAAATAATAATAAATATATACAGTATATATGTACAAGCCCTCAAATACCAAGAGGCGCACAACCAAGAATAACTTGGTTAGACTAGACGGGCAACGGGGAGGCAGGTGGGACCGTGAGGAATCCACATGTAGCTAATGTATCCACCAGAAAAGTCGTTACCGAAGGTAAGTAACTCGTTCTTCTGATGGATACAACTACCTGTGGATTCCTCGCCTATTGAATAGAGTCCCAAAGCAGTACCGCACTCGGTGGAGGGTGCCCAAATGGGCAAACCAAGAAATCCTGCAGCAGTGACCGTGCAAAATGGCCATCCCTCCTAACCTCAGAATCCAAGCAATAATGCTTCGCAAAAGTGTGGAGGGATGACCAAGTTGCGGCCTTGCAGATGTCGACCACAGGAACACCCCTAGCCAAGGCCGAAGAGGCCGACTTAGCTCTGGTGGAATGAGCTCTTATTCCATCAGGGGGTTCCTTCTTTGCTAGAGAGTAACACAGTTTAATGCAAAGAATGACCCACCTGGAGAGTGTTCTCATGTGGACTGCCCTTCCTCTCCTCTTTCCCACGTACCCAATGAAGAGTTGATCCTCCAACCTGAAATCCTTCGTTCTGTTCACATAGAAGCTCAGCGCTCTCCTCGGGACTAAGCGATGTAGTCTTTCTTCTTCCTTCGAAGGATGAGGCAGAGGATAAAACGAGGAAAGAGTAATTGTTTGGGCCATATGAAAGGGTGAAACAACCTTCGGTAGGAAAGCAGCCTTGGTCCTCAACACCACCTTATCCCCATAAAAAGATGTGAAAGGGGGTTTAACAGATAGAGCCTGCAGCTCACTCACTCTTCTTGTGGAAGTAATTGCAACAAGGAAAACAGTCTTTAGAACCAATAACCTTAAAGGGCAAGAATGCATAGGCTCAAACGGTGAACCCATAAGGAAAGTCAAGACTAGGTTTAGATCCCACTGAGGCATAATGAAAGGAGTGGGAGGACATTTGTTAATGAGACTTTATAAAAACCATAGCACTATAGGGGATTTAAATAGAGAAGGCTGGTCCGGAAGACATAGAAAGGCTGACAGGGCAGATAAATATCCCTTGACTGTAGCCACTGCACAACCCCTCTGTGCCAGGGACAATGCAAAAGACAAGATATCCGATAAGTGGGCACGTAGGGGGTCAATTTGCTTCTCTCCACACCAATTCACGAATTTAGCCCACCTATTAGCGTAGATAGATTAAGTGGAGTGTTGCCTGGCCAATAAAATAACTTCCACTACGTCAGGCGGGAGAGAAAAGGAACTCAGGTTGCCCCGTTCAATCTCCGGGCATGAAGGTGCAGGCTCTGGAGGTGGGGGTGTGAAACCTGCCCCTGCGACTGCGAGAGGAGGTCTGCCCTGAGAGGGAGTCGGAGCGGGGGGCACAGAGAGAGTTGAAGAAGATCCGAATACCATACCCTCCTTGGCCAATCCGGAGCTATTAAGATGACTTGAGCCCGGTCTTGGCGAATTTTCCTCAAAACTCGAGGAATCAAAGGTATGGAGAGAAACGCGTAAAGCAACTGGCCGCACCAGGACATCTGAAACGCGTCCCCCAACGCTCCTTGCACCGGATACTGGAGGCTGCAGAATAACGGGCAGTGCGAGTTCTCCCAAGTGGCAAACAGATCTATCCGAGGGATCCCCCACATCTGGAAGATTTGACGGACTTGATCCGGATGGAGACGCCACTCGTGATCGGTCGAGAAATGCCGACTGAGACTGTCCGCACGCACGTTCAAGACTCCGGCCAGATGATTTGCTACCAAGCAAATCTGATGGACCCTTGCCCAGGACCAAAGCCCTAGAGCTTCTCTGCAGAGAAGGTACAACCCTACTCCTCCGTGTTTGTTTATATACCACAATGCGGTAGTATTGTCCGTCAGGACCTGAACCGACTGACCGCGAAGGGATGGGAGGAAGGCCTTGAGTGCAAGACGTATAGCCCGCAACTCCAACAGATTTATATGAAACATCTGTTCCACTGGAGACCAAAGACCTTTGATCTCCAGGTCCCCCAGAAGAGCTCCCCACCCTAGAGTGGAAGCATCTGTTATTACTGTGGCCACCGGCGGAGTTTGCGAGAACGGCCTTCCTCTGGAAAGATTGCCGTCCGCAATCCACCATTTTAAATCCGCAGCAGCATCTCTGGAGATCTTCACCGAACCCTCGAGATCCCCTTTGTGTTGAGACCACTGCTTCCGGAGGCACCACTGAGGAGCCCTCATGTGCCAGCGAGCGTGAGTGACCAGCAGAATGCAAGAAGCAAACAGACCGAGCAGACGTAGGACCTTGACGACTGGAACGACCGCTCCACTTTGAAACATT
Source organism: Pleurodeles waltl (assembly GCF_031143425.1). Taxonomy (NCBI): domain Eukaryota; kingdom Metazoa; phylum Chordata; class Amphibia; order Caudata; family Salamandridae; genus Pleurodeles; species Pleurodeles waltl. The sequence continues at coordinate 827,375,423 of NC_090436.1, forward strand.
GGAACCAACGCCTGAATGTCCTGAATCCGCTGAGGCGGAGGAAAGGCGCGATTCAGTGTTGTATCCAATACTGCCCCTATGAACAGGAGGCGCTGAGAGGGCTCTAGGTGAGATTTGGGCACATTCACTGAAAAACCCAGGTCGAACAACAACTGGGTTGTCGACTGAAGGTGATGCAACACCAGCTCCGGAGACTTGGCTTTGATCAACCAGTCGTCTAGGTAAGAAAATACTGCTATCCCCTTCCTTCAGAGCTCTGCCGCAACCACCGACATCACCTTTGTGAAGACTCGGGGTGCTGAAGTAAGACCAAACGGAAGGACCGCAAACTGATAGTGCTGCGACCCCACCACAAACCGGAGATACTTCCTGTGTGACTTGAGTATCGGGATATGAAGATAAGCATCCTGTAAGTCGACAGACACCATCCAATCTCCATCGTTCAGCGCCAAAAGCACCTGAGCTAGGGTCAGCATCTTGAACTTCTCCTGTTTGAGGAACCAATTCAAGATCCTCAGGTCCAGGATTGGCCTCAACCGACCATCCTTCTTGGGGATCAGGAAGTATCTTGAGTAACAACCCTGACCCCTCTCCTGCTCTGGAACCAACTCCACCTCACCTTTTGAAAGGAGGACTTGAACCTCCTGTTCTAGTAACAGGAGATGCTCTTCTGAACAGTAGGATGGGTGGGGCGGGATGGGGGGAGGAAACTCCCGAAAGGGAAGGGCATAGCCTTTCCCCACAATGCTGGTGACCCAGGAGTCTGATGTTATAACCTCCCACTTGTGGAGAAAGTTCAATAACCTCCCACCCTACAGGAGTGGTGTGAGAAGGAATTGGTGGAAGGCTAAGGCTGCTTCCCATGCTGCACCCCTCCAGAGGAAGAGGAAGAGGCAGAGTGCTGCTGGGCGGCTCCCCTGGTTCGGACCCTCCCCCTCCCCCTGTAAGATCTATAGGAGAGAGCAGAGGTGGGTTGTTGCTGGAATCTCCCTCGAAAGGAGGAGGAGGAACCATGACCAAATCCTCGAAACCTCCTAAAAAGTCTGGAGGAAACAGAAGAGGAGGCCTGCAAGCCTAAGGACTTCGCCGTGGCCCTACTCTCTTTAAACCTCTCTAGTGCAGAGTCCGCTTTGGAGCCAAAAAGTTTTTTGCCTTCGAAGGGAAGGTCCAAGAGGGTTGACTGTACATCAGACGAAAAACCAGAGCTACGAAGTCAGGCTTGCCTCCTTGTAGCAACAGCAGTACCCATAGCCCTGGCTACAGAGCCAGTCGTATCTAGTCCAGATTGAATAACTTCGGTTGCCGCTGCTTGAGCATCAGAAACTAGGCTCATAACCTCTTGGGGCACCTCAGTATGAGATGACTTTATTTTGTCCATCAGAGCGTAAATGTATCTCCCTAAAATACAGGTAGCATTAGTGGATTTTAAAGCCATGCAACATGACGAAAAAAGCCTTTTTTGATGAAATGTCCATTTTCTTAGAGTCTCTGTCCGAGGGCACAGCTGGAAATGATCCTGGGGCAGACCGGGCTGAACATGAAGCCTGAACCACTAGGCTTTCAGGAGTTGGGTGTCTGGAGAGGAAGCCTGGGTCAGCAGGAGCCACTCGATATCTTCGAGCCACAGATCTGTTCACTGCTGAAGATGACACCGGCTTCTTCCAAATTTCCATGATTGGATCCAACAGAGCCTCATTAAAAGGCAGAAGTGGCTCTGCAGTAGTTGAGGCAGGATGCAACACTTCCGTTAAAATGTCCGGCTTCGGCTCAGACACCGGCAAAGGGAGGTCTAAAAAGTCAGCTGCTTTCTTTATGACTGAATGAAATGTTGCAGCCTCCTCCGTATACTCTCCATGTGATGACAAGTCCCATTTTGGAGAGGTGTCCAGACCACTAGCCGTGTCTAACCCATGGAGATCTTCTCGAGATTCCTCAATCTCTCCTTCCTCTAATGCCTGTCTCCGATATTCTTGTTCCTCAAGGAGACGAAGAGCAAGCCTCCTCGAATGTAATCTTTCCTCAATCCTCGGCATCGACATGGCTTCAGCAGACGTCGAAGCTTGACGCCGCTCCTCAGCACCGAACGAGGAGAAGGGCGGACAGAAGACTGTTCCGGCGCCGGAACCACAGGTCTACTCGGCGTCACCGGCTGAGATGTTGACGCCATAGGTGCCGACACTGGCACCGAGCCCACATTTCCCATGGGAAGGAAGGGCATAAAAGGTGCCGGTCGTAACGGAGCCGGAGCACCCATATTGAAGGTCAAAGGGCCCGAAGGACCAGCCGGTCTACCACCTGGAGCCATCTGCTGAAAAACGAGAACATCGTATTCAAGAATGCGGAACTGTCAGCTCCAGGGGCCGGGAAAGCCGGGTACTGAGGAGCCTGGGTTGGAGGCGACATCGACGCCGGTCCTGACGTCTGCAAAGCTGGAGAAAACTCCTGACGCCGAGGAACCTCGAATACAGAAGGAGGATTCACAGGCGACGTCGGCGAAGTCGGAGATGTCGGAGATGCCAACGACGTCTGTGGTTGGGGATAGATGGTGGGACTCACTTCACATGTCTTCCGGCGTCGAGTTGAAGGCGACCTCGATCGCGATCTCTCCCTACTCGACCGGCGTCGAGATTCTCGACGGCGCCGGGAGTCACGATGATGCCGATGCGACTTCGGAGAAGATGACTTGCGATGATGTCTTTTCTCCTTTTTCTTCGACTTTCCCAAAAAGAGCTTTGCCTCACGTTCCTTTAAGGCCTTGGGATTCATTCGTTGACAAGAGTCACATTTGTCAACGTCGTGGTCGGAGCTAAGACACCACAAACAGTCAGAATGTGGGTCCGTAACCGACATTTTGCCACCGCACTCATTGCAGGGCTTGAATCCAGATTTTCTTTGCAACATTTTATCTTGTCTCAAAGAGAAAACAGCAAAAATAACTGTAACTACGTCGAGTAGTAACAGTAGCTCCCTCGAAGAATAACCGTCGTTCGAATGGCACGGAAAAAAGGGAACTGACGTCGGCGAGGACATCTTATTGTCTGTATGACGTCAGACGGCGTCGCGTGGGCAATTGTGACATCCTTGTCGACGTGCAGAAGCTAGGAAGAAGATTTCCGTTGGATGCTGGCGCAAGGGGAGTATTCAATAGGTGAGGAATCCACAGGTAGTTGTATCCATCAGAAATGCTACCTCTTTGACACCTAGTTTGCACGTATCTGGGCAAGAGAATTTATTTTGCTTAGAAAATGGTAATAGAATGTATAAAACACGTGCCTCTTTGATCTCCTTTTGCACCTACACAAACTACATTTTTTCAGCATATTCAGGGCTATACGTTGGTGCATACGCTGCACCAATAACTAATTGCAGCCAGAATAAAGAATGAAAAATGTGGAGATGATTTCATTTTTTTAACAAATGTACTTAATAGTCTTCGTGCTTCTCAAATAGACACACATACATCCTGGAACGTTAGCAAAGAAAGTGTTGCCTTCAATGTCTGGAGTCCAGCAATACCAAATACCTGTGGGTTTTCCTAGGGAATGCAGTCAGTACAGTTAATTATGTAATATTAGTGTAGATTACTACATTGTGTCAGACTCACAGCATTCCTTTCAGCTCTTATCATTAATATGCATGTGAAGTCACACAAAAATGAATAAGGCAACCTGAAAGTAAGCACCATGAGGTTCATTCGAGAGGTTTGCTGGAGCCCAGAAGAGATTGTGTCTCAAATGAGACATCTTCCAGTCACTGTGAAAGCGTCCAATAGGCTTTGTGAACTTTAAGGTAATTCAACAAGCTATGCCTGTCTTCAATTTTCTATCGTCAATGAAGTGATAAAGGACAAAACCTTGGACCATATGCTGGACTCATAGCGTATCTGTCAAGTCACCCACAGTTGGTGATGTTATCCTGTTTTTACTGATATTCATGCACCTAACAAAAAAATGCCTCTATAACTCAACCATGCCGCAGGTAGTCAAGCACCGCTAAGAAAATTCGCAGTGGGGGGACGGTGAGTCCAATACCCCTGCAGGTGTCCTGTCCTACACCAAAAAAAGGGGGGAAGTATCTCAAAAGTGCAATTAGCCGCAATAATTTCCATAGTAACGTTTGCGCTCTGATACAGAAAATATGACCAAACCGAATTACACCAAAAATTTAGAACTTTACTCAAACTGTTCACTATTTGTGACTTAGTCTAAATCAATTCAGCAATTTGTTGAGAAATTAGCTTATAAATAGGGGCTTGGGTTGGGCATGATGGGGTTCAAAAGTTAGATATAGAGCCAAAGCCAGCACCATGGTGAAAGAAACATGACTCTTCACAGCTTCCTACCTCGCTGCATTAATCCTTAGCCATCAGACCCGCCTGGAGCAGTCTGTCTGTCTGAAAGTGATACAATAAAAGTAGTGAACTCAAGGGACATTTTGTTTGGAGCCAGTAACAATAGGAAAAGTGCTAGCAGAGTTGTGAATTAATATCAAATAAATTAGCCAAGCAACAAGATGGTTGCCACTCCATGGGCTGATGGAAAGGAAACGAGATTAGGAAAGCTGAAGCTAATAGGAGAGTCTCCGTATAGAGGCGTGCATGACACCAGGCAAAGAGAACAACTGCCAGCGAGCCTAGAGGTTGCTGAGCGGTGGAACCTTCCTGATCTGGGTCTTGCAGGTAGGGAACCCCTGACTGGTGGCCACGATGGGCGGTGAGAATGCCCATAAATTTTATTAATTAGGCTGGAACGCATGGCCAAAATCCAACTCCAGTATGGGGATCCTCGCTTTCCCCCTGTAACAAGATACAAGAGCAAAGAAGCTTACATGGCTGCTATGTTGCAATTCCTTCCAAAAGTCAACCTGAAAAGATAAAATGCAGTGAGATTGAAAAAGAACACAACTCGAGGGGAAGGGAAAAGAAGATAGAGGCAAAAAGAAGACTTATTTTCCTCCTCCGGGTATAAACCAGGAAGAGGAGATAGACAAGAGTGTAGAGGAGGCAGAATCATCTGAGATTGTGCTGTGCTGGGTAGCCAAGAGCCTGAAGAAGTGGACCCAATCCCTGTAAGAGAGGGATCCTGAAAACCAGAAGAGGGAGAAGGAAGTTCCCTCAAGCAAGTGGAGGCCCTTCTCACAGCCGCAGTCCCATCCTACTGTTGTCCAGAGAGGGCATGCTCCTGCCACATTCCCAGAGGGGTGTGGCTGACCAGGTGTGTGCTTGTTTGTGCATCTGGAGGTTGCAGGAATGGTGGAGGAGGGAAAACGACTGTAACAGAGCTTTGAGTGTTTTTAAAAGTAAATAAAGGAGGAAATTTGTTTCCTGTGAGGAAAGAAGAAAATGACAGAGCACACATGGGTAGCAAAAAATTCCTTTAATTCCCTCGACAATTATATTCCTTTAAGTATTTTCCTTTTGTTTTTCATAATAACCTTGAAATGTAACTAAGCAAAACACTCAGAAGGAATCACCCAGAAGTGAGAGAGGGAGGCATAGTAGCGAAATAAGGGAAAGAGAAAAACAGACAGTTGAAAATGAGAATAATATATATATTTTTTTAAAGTACCAATAGGAAAACAGTAAGAAATGCAGTTTGAGTAAAACAGAGAAGAAGAATAGTGAATAAAGAGAAAGTAAGCAGAGAAGGAATGTAAATTTAAATTTCCGCCTGAATAGAAAGGAACACGTATAGCGAGAAACCAAGAGGATTAAAAATAGTTCTCTGACCTCTAAATTGGTTTCATTCCTTTGAGGGACTCAGGTCTAGACTAGGCTTACCTGTAGAAAAAGAGAGAGAAAGAGTGGATGACTGTTTAAGCCCAACATGCGGAAAATCTTAGAAGACGGAGAGTGTCATATTAATAAGAAGAAGAACCTTGAATAATAAAATAGAAAAACTCTGAAATCGAGCCAAAAGACCGAGTTGTGATTCTTTCAGCCCCACAACTCATGCATATCTAACATACCTCCAGCATTAGACAAAGGGAGAATACTTGAAAATCAAAGGTGTGCAATGGATATATGGAGTTTCCGAAAGTGCTGATAGAGTCAAAATGGCCAACTGAGAGGGCAGCAACAAGAGGAAAACTTGTAATCCAACTGGGGGGGCAAGTGCACCCCAAAAAGCACTTCTTCTTCAAGGCCGCAGCCACATGAACCATCGGCACCTCCTACTCTGAGCGTTGCCCATGTAACCCCACTCCTGAAAGGGGGGGCAACAGTCCTTGATAGGCTGTAGGAAACAAGGCTGCCAAAAGTTGGCTACCACATACACTACATTACTGAGTGTGTATGCCACCAGAAGCAAAAACACTAAAGAAAAGTGCCTGCTGCTATTCCTCCAAGTCTAGACAAGCAAACAAAGTGAAGAAACCACTTAAACTCATCAGCTTGATTTAGGCAATCAGAACACTGCTGCTTCAATCATGACACTCACATAGTCAGACCTCTTGCACTTCCTGCACATCTTCAAATAAAGAACTGAGAAAATAACTTTAAAATTACATGGAAAAAGCCCCCAGTCACTAAGCAAAACCTGGGAGAAGTTTGGAAAATTGAAACAAGATATCAATGCCGTTGGGAGTTGAACGGTGAAGGAGGAATCAAAGTTAAAGGTAGTTGAAGGTGGAAAAGGGGTACCAAACTGACAAAATGCAAAAGATGAAGATTACACTGGACACGGCTCTGATGAGAGGGTAAGAACTGGAGAATAAAGATAGATCAGAAAATGTTTGCATTCAGGGCCCAAAGGAGGTGGTGGAAGGCTCAGAACATGATGGTGGATGCCATATTCATTAGGAAGCATTTCTGGCTTGAAATACAATAGGTGGTTAAGGACAATTATCTCCTAACACTTAGGGGGATATTAGGCAGTAGAAAAGTTACTATTGCAACGCTCTGTGTGCCAAATATGTAACAGGATGCAGTCCTAAAGGAATTGAAAGACAGACTGGCTGAGTTTGCATGGGAATATCTAATTTTCACTAAGGATTTCAATGCACTACGGGGTCCAGAAAAGGATAAATTGAACCAAAGAAGTAAGACACATGGGCTGCTTTTCCAAAGGCTTCAAGAAGAGCATCCAGAACCTGAGTATCTGAGATGTAGGGAGAAAAATGGCACATAGATGATGAAGAGTACACATACTACTCCCTTGTACATCACACTAGGTCACACATTGATTGCATACTGTTGAGCAACCTTCTAGCACCAATGGTATTGCTAGGGCACATAGGAACAATCTTGACTTCAGACCATGCTCCCATCTAGGTTGATATCTCTATAGGACAATTGTGAAGGAGGGGACTGTGGAAGGTGCACCCCTCCATTGTGAGGGATCCCTTATTTCAGGAGGAACTGGGACAGTACATAGAGAATTGCTTTAAAGACTATGATGATGGAGAGGGTCGGAAATGGGGAGGATGAATTGCTTTTAAAGCCTTGATACGTGAGAAGTGCATTGCTTTTTACACCTACCAGAAAAAACTTAAGGCAATAGAAATTCAAAAACTAGAGGGAAAGCTGAAAGATTCAGAGACTTAGATCATATCCACATGCAGGAAAATGCTCACAATTAGAAGGCAGTTGACAGCAGAATATACTAATAAAGTAGAAACTACCCTTTTGCGGCTGTAGCAACAAGCCTTTATTTCAAGTGATATGACTGCAATGCCTCCAGCAAGAGTTCTAAGGTAGGAACAGGATAAAGACTATGGGCCAGATGTAGCAAACTTTTGCGAGTCGCAAATGGCCCGAATCGCAATTTGCGACCCCGCAAAATCGGAAATGGAATGCAAAAATCCCATTTCGGACTCGCGAAATGCGACGCGAGCCATTACAGACTCGCAAAAATAGCGACCCCATTTTGCGACCCGCAAATAGGAAGTTGCTATTTGCGAGTCGCAAACCATATGCAATAGCCACTTGCAAATTGCGACTAGTCGCAAAAAGGCCATTTTGCACTTCCAATTTACCACTAACTCAGAGCAGGTGGCAACCAGAACCAAAGTATAAAAGGAGACCCAGAAGGCACCTGGGTTACTCAAGATGGCGGAGATATATGTGATAGCAAGGAGGAGGAGAGCCCACGCCGCACAGCAGATGAGGAGGAGGAGCCAGAGACAGGAGAAGATACACAGAACCAGGCAGGCACTTTTCCAACAAACTGAGGAGGAGATATATGATAAATACAGACTTAGCAGTGCAGCAATCCTAGATTTAATAGATCTACTCAATCCGCAGATCAAACGCCAGATTGTGCTTGGCTGCGCCATCCCCACACATGTGCAAGTGCTATGCTCACTGCACCTCTTGGCCTTGGGTAGCTATCAGGGGGTCATTGCCGTGGCAGGTGGGGTATCCCAAAGTGCACTCTCACGGTTCTTCAGAGCATTCCTAGATGCCATACTCACACACATGTCCAGATACATATACCTACCCAGGAATGAGGCAGAAATCAACAGCACCAAGTTGGAATTCTACAGGATTGCCAACTTCCCCCATGTAATAGGGTGTGTAGACGGGACACATATACAAATATGCCCTCCTGCAAATCTGGAATATCTGTTCCGCAACCGGAAGTGTACCCACTCACTGAACATCCAGGTGGTATGTGACGCCCATTCTGTTATCACTGACATGGTTGCCAAATTTCCAGGGAGTACACATGACTCCTACATTTTCAGGCACAGTGGGATACACCAACGCCTAGAACGTGGGGAGTTTGGAGACGGATACCTCCTAGGTATAGCTGAATACACCTTGAAGACATACACACAGGTCAATGTGGAACCCATCTATGCCAAGCTAACATTGTACATTTTGTGCCAAACAGGTGACAGTGCATATGCACTACGACCATAAATACTTACCCCGTACTTAACACCCATCAATGAGACAGAGAGGCGATACAACAGCGCACATAGGAGGACCCAAAATATTATAGAAAGGACCTTTGGAATGCTGAAGGCAAGATTCAGATGCCTCCACAGAAGTGGAGGTGCCCTCCAGTATGCCCCAATAACAGCTTTCAAGATCGTTGGCGCATGCGCTATACTGCACAACATTGCCACCAGACGTGGGCTACCTCTCACCCCAGAAGACCCAGATTCGGAGGATGACGAGCAAGAGCTACCACATCGCCATCATGGGGATAGAAGCATTGCAAATCAAGGCAGACAGAGATGGGACCACATGGCAAACCAATACATTGGAATGTACGTGGCAAATGACACCACACTCACTAATGTCACACACAAAGAGTCCAGGTGTGAAGTGGAACAAACAAGGAATTTAATAATGTGCACCAAAAAACTATTTACATAAACTACAGTTTAGAGGCTGTAAAAGTCCACCTGGCATGAGGACACATTAACCTCATGTGCCTCCAGTCAAGGACAGTGCGTAGCTCACACTCTACGCCGTGCTTGCCCAGCATGGCTGGTTCCTGGTGCGTCTGCAGTGCCCTGCCTTGCACTACCACTGCGCAACACCCTGGTGTCTGTGGCTGAGACACTGCTAACGGTGGAGCCCTCCTCACTGTCCTGCGGCGTGTCTGCCGCGCACCTAGCCACCTGTTGTGCCTCCATAAGATCTACTGCGTGGCTGATACGTCCCAGCCCACGTGCTACATCACTGGCAAAGTGGCCCATGTCCACCTGGAGGCTGACTGTGCGCCGTAACAGCCCAGTGGTGTTAACCGCCAGCCGGATGATGGAGGCAGACATGCGGTCCAGCCGGTGGATGAGCTGCCGGTCACGGCGCCTTGCACCCTCTCTCTCAGTGATTAGTTCTGACACCAGTTGTCTCATTGAGAGCGCAAGGTCACCAACATGGGTATTTAGCTGTTGCAGCTCAGTGTGTACCAGTTGCAGCCCTGTGTTCTGGTTCCGTTCCATGCGCCGCATGGCCCCTGATATGTTTCTTATCTCTCGTGTCTGCAGGCGCTGACCACGTAGGAGTGCAGCCTCGGCGGTGGACATGGAGGCGTCCCCTGCCTCACCCTGTGGCACTGGAGGGACATTGAGACGTCGCCTGCGACGCAGTGGAGGTTCCGTGTCCTGTACACCGGCCCTGTGGCTGGGACCGGGTGCTGGCTCACTCTCCAGTATGGCCACTGGTGCATCAGGAGGGGACTCGCTAATTTTTTCCTACCTACATCTGGCCCTATGTGCTCGCAATTAAAACACTGCAGGGAGTGGAAGTTAGGTCTGAGTCTGAGAAATTATAAGACACCTGTTCATTTGTATACCACAGTCTGTGAAAAGAAAATGGGGCACTCTGAAACGTTAATATATAACTTGAGTCAACCGACCTCCCACATCTTTCAAGCCCCTAAAAGAAAGAGCTGGGAATGAAGAAGAAGAAGGAAAGCCCATCAAACCACTTAAGCATAACAACAGGATGGGTTCAGTGGCAAATTCTGTAAATGTTACACTAACAAACTCACTCCAAAATCAACTAACTTATTCTATAATGGCAGAGAAGTGGGCAAAATATCCCCCTCAATGGAAGAAGAAATTGGGAAGTATCTATTAAAGTATTGGCAATGAGGTTGGAGCAGGTCCTTCCAAGTCTAATACAGCTGAACCAAAGCAGTTTTGTGGGCATTTATCAAACACATGACAATTTGTGAACCACTGTCTACCTGGTTGAATAGAGGCTTTTGGAGAAAGAGCCAACTTTAATATTTGTATTAGACACGGATAAAGCACTGATGAATTGGTCCTATCATAGAGAGTTGATGATGATTTATGAGGAATGATTGTAACATTCATTTATCAAAATGGTAATGGCTAATTAACAGCACTGGCAAGTCCAGCTCTCCTGTAATGGTGGACTATCACAACAGCCAAAGTTGGGAACAGTGACACTCTGTCTTTGCTATGTTTTGCAAAGAGCACAGAGCCCTTGTATGCAAGATCCATGCGGCACAACAAATAAAAGACATTGGGTTTGGGAACGATGAGCATAAAGTAATGCAATATACCAATGATGTCCTTCTGAAAATGAGGGCCCCGTGGAGAATTCCTTGCGGGCAGTTGTGGAAGAGTTAAAAAGCTATGAAGCACTGTCAGCATACAGAATCAATCTAGACAAATCCGAAAAATTGAATTCCCCCCTTCACTGCGACATAAGGGGTAAAAATAAAACGGAATTGTCCATTCAGATTGAAACAGGAAAGCCTCAAATATTTGTGGGGGTAGGCACTACATTTTAATTTTAAAGATCTATTCAAGATGAATTATCTCCCATTGGCCAACTCACTTAAAGAAGTTCAAATAATTGGTCCCATCAATTTGTTTGTTGTTGATAAGCTTAATAAGCCGAATAAACATTAACAAAATTAATTTTTCTTGGATCTTGGATTGGTTTCAGGCTCTGCCTATGGAGGGAGCTGTTCTGGATTAGCTACAATCCCATTTTGTTAGATTTGTATTTTAGGGGGTAGGCCAAAATTAGTCAAAAGGTTAAGATCACAGAGGGGACTAGTGCTGCTAAATCTATGTTCATATTAGGCGGTCTTTCTGCTCAGAATTATTAGAGACTGATCCAAGAGAAGTCAGAAAAATGATGGATCCATACCGACCATGCAATCACTTCAGTGGCCATGACATTGAACACATGGGCAAGGAGGGTGAAAAAATACAAACTGGCAATATTACCCTCACCATACTCCCCAATACATTTCAATCCAGCTTTTACCCTTGAGACTTGAAAAATGGAGGGCTGGAGGCTGTATTAATATGTCAGATATGTTCACAGGTGAGAGCATAAGAGGAGTAGATAACTTGTACTAATGGGCTCATCTCTGCTGAGATTTAACTGGGAGAGGAAGCTAAGACAGAGCTACGACAAGGAGAACATGAATGTGCAATATTGTTCTTGTTTTCTGTTTCAAATTGTACAAGCTATTAAGAAATGGAGTAAAAAGATATCTACAAAAAATTTAGGTATATCTGAACTGCCAATGCCTAGATATGCTGTGCTCTGATTAGCCAATTTTAGGGGAACTAGTCAAACCTGATTGGTTTACCACAATATGAACAATATGTTGCGGTAGTCATTACAGGTCTCAGTGCCGTTTCCCCTGAGTCCTGAAAATGGATTAACAAGAAAGCAGAGGGGGCAAGGGAGCATGCCCTGACACCCGGGGCATGTGGTGGAGTCAGAAGGGGGCCCGTTTGTTTGACTGGCCACAACATGAACAATATGATGTGGCAGTGATTACAGTATTCAAGGTCATAGTTCCTTAGTAATTAACTGCGGAGTCACCACAGAGTTCTAATTAACAGCTAGAATGCTAACATTGTGTGTTCAAGTCAAAAGTGTGGAACTCTAGAACGTCATTTTGTTGGAATAGATGCTGTTGAATTTAACGTTTTTCCTGAGGAACAGGCTGAAGTAATTGAGCATTGAGATATTAATGCAGACATGGAACCGGGGGGTTGAAATGTGAGGAGAGGTATGGAATTTTAGTAATTTGAAGCATAATGTATTTTACAGGGACTAAAAAGTGAGACAGATGCATAAGTACAGTATTTGTGTCTGTTTTCACAGCTTACCTTTCTTCTCAGTCGATTAACAGCTCCCTAATTTTAAAATAGTAACATTCTGGTAGACAATATATATACTGGTAGACAGTGTATATATATATATATATATATATATATATATATATATATATATATATATATATATATATATACTGACGGTCACCAGTAGGTAGGTATAGTTGGGACCTAGTTTCAATAGGAAAAGTGTTTTTGTTTTTCCAATAAATTTGGCACAATTTGCCGAATGTTCACAAGAGTTTCAAAATTCATACACCACTCATTTTAGCTTCTGTCTTGAAAGTTTCGAGGTGATTCATCTAGCAAGGGCAAAGAAAAAGGGAGTGGTCCAAAAAACGCATTTCCCCCATGCATTTTCTCATAGGGTCTTTAGACACGGCTACAGCCCGATCTGCTGAAGGGAATTACACCTAATTTGGCAGGAAGATAGATCTTGGTGTGTAGATTGTGCTTTTTGTTATTTGGTGTAAATCTGTTCAGGAGTTATTAAAGGTTAAAAAATATACACAGAGGCTCCAGAGATCCCAGAGATCTCATAGTGAAATCTAATTGGTTGCTAACACTTCAACCAGGAGAAAATGTTAAAAAAAGGGGCAGGGTAGGAATATCCTGGCCCCCGTGCCTTGGTCCTGGGTTCTCCCTTGGACCCTGCCAGTGCAAAAAAGCTTTTTTTAAACCATTTTCGGCAAAATTTGAGGAGGATCCACGAATCTGGCAAAAAAAGCACAGTCTCCCATGCTTGTTCAGTATAGCCCCTGAGTGGCCAGGTCAGGGAGGGTGCACGGACCCCCTCCTAGGGCTCTTTGGAGCCCCAGAAACCACCGCCTCCCAGGGGCTTTCTTAAAAAATTTGATGGGGAGGCCGCGTCCCCCCCTTCATTGGGCGCTTATGAGCCACCACCTCCCCGGGCTTTATATTAAAAATGAAAGGGGCCACAAGGACCCCCCTCCTGGGGCTTTAACATGCCTCTGGGACCACCACCTACATGGGTCTAAATTTAAAATTGGGTAGGAGGGTCACATGGAACTTCGGGCCCTGGGGACCACCAAAGGTTACAGGGACATTATAGTTAGGTTCACATGTTACTCGCATGTAACCATACAAACTCTACATTTATTGTTATGGTTATCTCAAATACCTATAACTCACGCCATAGGATAACTACATCTCATGCCCTCGCCATTCACTGCTAATCACCCCAAATATTACATCACTGATGACAATTTCTATGACATCATTGATAATATCACTGTAACATTTGCAGTCAAATTTATTGCAGAGAAAACTGTGAATGGTGAGGGCGCGAGTTATAGTTATTTGAGTTAACCGTAACTATAACTGCTGAATGGAGGAGATCATGGCATCGATTATATGCCAAAACACAGCAAAAAAAACAGGCAGTGATGACTTCCCCATGGAGTTCTGTCACAAATATGTAGACATCATGGTGAAAAAGCTACTGGGCATCTATAAAGAAGCACTACAACTCGGCACTTTACCGTCCTCCATCTGTGAGGCTGTGGTGGTCATGATTCTAAATATGTACTTAGTAGTGCCTTGACGGCTTGTCTGCTCCCCTGGATGCCCACTCTGATACAACCAGACCAGTCAGGTTTATCTCGAGACAGAGTATATTGCATAATCCGAGACGGTTGGCTCATGTCTACCATCCCCCGCAACTACTAACTGGTGACGGTGTCCTGGTGCTCCTAGATATTGAGCAGGCATTTGATTCCCTGAATTGGGCATACCTGTGGCACGTGTTTCAGGAGATCAGTCTAGGACCTGGATTAATCGGATGGGTCTACTTATTTTATTAGCACCCGAATGCCCGGATACGTTCAGGGAAAGTGGTCTCCGTAGTTTTTCAACTGAGCAGGGACACCAGGCAGGGTTGCCCTCTCTTGCCGCTCCTTTTTGCCCTAGCCATGGTGCCGTGAGTGGTGACCCTAAGACAAGCACAGGACTCATGGGGCATTTTGTTGGGGGAAGACCACCTACATGGCTTCCCTCTATGCAGATAATGTTCTAGTATACCTAAGGCAGCCGACATACTCCGCACCTATACTACTTAACATCTGCACAAATTTGGAAAGATCTTTGGACTGAGAGTAAGCCCCCAAAAATCTAGATTTTCCCCACTGGGCAGACTAGCAGGAGTTACTTCTGAGGATCTCCCATGGGATATGCTACCTCTGGGTTCAATTGACACACACAGCTTCAGCCTATGACCAAAACATTGGCCGGGTGGTTGAAGTGATACGAAACTCCACTCACTTCTGGAGTGCCTTACCACTATCTCTAATGGGTAAAAATGCCATAGTAAAAATGATAATACTTCCTTGTTGTCTCTATGCTCTGCAGAGCACACTATATGAGATCACGCGATACTTTTTTCGGACTCTTGTCTGTCTGGTAGTAAACCTGCTCTGGGGTCCCTGGCGTAAACGCATCAGACTGGTTACCTTAAAAAGAACGTGAGAGCAGGGGGGATACGCTTGAGGTTCTCCATCTGGAACTTTATACCATGACATTCCAACTACAGCATGAGGTTCACTGGCTTGGCTCGGAGGACACCTGGGAGAAGAGACTATTGCATGGTACACACTGAGAAGAATTGATGCTGCTGATGATGTGGCGTCGGGTCCCCCCTGTGATCCCCCACATTATTCGTCTGGTGGCAGGGGTGTGGAAGGGAGTAGTTGGGTGGATTCTCAATTGCACTCCATATGCCCCGGAGATGCCACTCTGGGTGGTACAACCATTTCTGAAAATAGCAGACTCCATGTCGGTGCAGAGATGGGAAGATGGAGGATGAGAAACTATGGGGGATCTTTACACAGAACAACGCTTCATCACTAGAGAAGAGGCTGTGGCCTTGTTCTCCTTAGGAGGAGGGCGGTACCTTCAATATATGAAAATCTGAAGCACAGCGTGCAAGGTGTAGCCCTTCTTCCCTGATGAACTGACTAGTTTCAATGGTTTGTCAGTCACGCTAAACTTGGCAGGGGGCCCAAGCTATTCTCCCACTTACATTGGGCACTACATACTGATCTCCCTCTGATGGTGCTTCCTATACAGACCAAATGGGAAATGATAATTGGGGAACCACTGTGAGCCAGAGACTGGGAAAAGATACATAAGAAAGTACGTAGACTTAGCTCCCATGCCTGCTCGATACTCCTACAATATAATATCATTCACCAGACATATCTCACCCCACAAACACTCCAAGCGATTTATCCCAATCGGTCAGCTGGTTGTCCCCGATGTAGAGCACCGATAGCAGATTTCCTTCATGTGTTATGGTCCTGACCCTCCTTATCCTCATACTGGAACACCGTGGTACATACTATTAATAAGGCCTTGGGGTGGGAGACAGAACTAGAAAATTGACCAATAGTGTTGGGCCGTCACCTGCCAAGAAGCATCTGAGTAGGACGTTTGTCCTTATTGGACTTGTTCTAGCAAAAAGACGCATAGCCATGGCATCGCTGCGATTGGAGCCCCTACCCACACTGCCAGGATAAAAGATGTAGTTGCATAGGTGAGTGCTGAGGATGTACGAATGTGCCATGTTTGCAAAGGCGAGTGCTTAGAAGATGATCTGCGAGCTTGGTCGGCTATGATATCTGAATTACAGAAATCATGAGATCCCCCTGCTTCCAGGGACGAAGATGCATGACTGTGTGAGAACTATGAGAGGAAACTCCAATGGGGTACACAACTCTTATTTTACCTGTAGTAGCCAGACAGTGGATATCCTTTCTTTCCACGGGTCCTCCGGAACAAAGAGAATCTGATGGCCATTATATACACTAACCAAAGAGGGGGTGAAAGTTATATGTTAGGTTTTGGATTTGTTTAGTAACATGTCTATAGCCACAGACTATCCCGAGTGTTGATCCTAATGCCCTGTGCCTAAGAATGGACATGGAAAATGCTCCATGATGTTAAAACTCTGTCATATATTCTGTGGGGTGTATGCAGAAGTCATCCCAGACTCACTCTAATGACCTGTCTTTCTCTGCGCATTATTGTGATGATTTTATCCACTCTCTGGTTGATGTTTAATGATGCATGCTTTCTTTTGGGACACAATGCTCTTTGTATGCTACAACCAGTGATGTTATGAATATACAATATGCAGAAAATTCAATAAAGTTAAAAGAAAAACTATAACTACTGGATTTCTATGGGTTTGTGTGATTAAAATATGAATCTAATTAGAACATCCCTGTAACCTTTGGTTTTATTAAGTGAATTTCTATGTTTTTTTGTTATCCTATTTCCTAATTATAACAGCTATTTAACCTTTGTTTTTCCAGTGCATATGAATATATAGATATATATATATTCATAATAATAATATTTATATATAAGGATGGCACTGTGCTAATCCTATGCTTAAAGACTTTGCTGTATAAATGGCAAATTATGTTGTCCCTTTCTAGCTCTGTCTGGATGGCACTGTACTAATCTTATGCTTAAAAACGTTGCTAGAAAAGACCTTTGAGGTGAGCAAATTTAGAGTGCCGCTGGTGTTGCAGGGTAAGCTATAGTGTAGTTGCCCTCCACATAAACTTGGGAACTATTAGGTATATATAGTTCTCAAGTTTAGGTGGAGAGCAGCTATGTTTTGCCGGCTGTCTCAGGCAGGCCAAACACACATGTGCACTGTGCTCTCTCCAGCCTGGCACTGTGTTGCCGGGCTGGAGAGAGCAGGCACAGGCTCCCAGGCTGCCTGGGAGCGCACTGGGTTTGCAGCTTCAGGATTGGCCACAGGGCAGGCTGGGAGCCTCTGCCTGCCTGCTGAGGAGACAGAGGAGCAGCGGAGCAGAGGTAAGTTTTTTAAATGCCCCGGCCCCTGTAATCCCGACAAGCCGCGACTGCTCAACTCTAATATCAGCTCTTCCACCTTAATTCCTTTGTAAGAGTGATGCACTATCGTCTTCTTACAGACATAGACAAATAAAAACAAACAGAGCTCTTGTCTCCTCCCGGATGTGCCAATTAGATCTCTTTTGAAACTGAAGTAGTGTCCAGTTTTAACGAGAGGCCATTCTGGTCCCTAGGCATTACAAATGTGATTCAATAGCAGGAAGCCATTCATAGTATATTCTGTCCAATAGGAGGCTCTAGTCTAGATCCTCAGTGGGCCTGAGCACTGTGCAGTTAAAGGGTCACTGTATGAAGTTTTATTCCTCCTAACCCATGCCCATGCCTTCTCTACCGCTTTCCATCAATCCACAACAGAATAACATGCAAGAAATGTGACAGTGTATGTGTATGTGGGTTGTCTTAGACATGTTCTGCGGGCAAAAAAGTACAAAAGTATCATTTTTGTTAAGAGTCTTTCAGTGAATTAAGAAAACATTACAAATGATTTTTGGTCAAAAATAGTTAAAAGGTTGTATAAATTAAAAGGAAATATTGACTGATGAAACATCGTGTGTATTTGAGGTCAACAAATTATATGCCCTTGGCATACCTAAAGTGCTGAATGGCACGCAGCATACATTATTTTCACTGAGAAGAACTGCCTCTCATTGCCATAAAAAGACCTCCTGTTCCAGAAAGGAATGTGGATGCTTAATAATTTTCATGCAGTTAGAACATAGTGCTGCTATCCAAGCCATAAAGCCATAAAAGAATTTAATGAGCGGAGATGTTGCCTAGTCTGACTTTCAGGAAACTGACCGATCCTTTCCCTTTAAAGAGTAGATGGCAGAGCAATATGGACATTATAGTTAATTTAAAGTGATTATCGAATGAATGATTGAATGGAATTGTACTGCAAACTCAATAGACCTAATTGCAGATAACATATGCTTATTTGTAAGATGTGTTAAAGTCATTAATATTAAAAGTATAAACCTATTTTTTCAATTTACAGTACAAAATACAGTAAATGTGTTTTCCTTCTAAATGCTATTTGTGCAAGAAACTAGACTACAAATAATGAATCACACGTGCTGCAAAGAAAATACATTTGTGTTTGGATTGGTTGCATTGTTCCCTGAGCTCCTGAGACAGATTAAATGAAATCTCATGTACGAGATGTGGCATAATGGCATAATCTTGGGCATTTTGCATACCATTTATACAACAGCGGCTCCTCCGCTAGGGCGGAAGAGCGGCGCCCCCACACGAGCAGCAGCAGCAGCTGCAATCCTTTAACAATGAAACAATAATAAACTGCGTTTATTGTTGTTTCGTTGTTAAAGGGGCCGGGCCATGGGGCATGAGGAGGATGGGGGGGGGCGTGCACTCCTCTCAATGCGCACGTGTGTTTGGCCAGCCGTCTCGGGCCGCCGAAACACCCATGCGCACTGTGCTCTCTCCAAACCGGCACTGTGTTGCCGGGCTTGAGGGAGCAGGCACAGGTTCCCAGTGTGTCTGGGAGTCACCTGGCTGGGCGCTCCAACCAATCCTAACACTGCTCTGAGCAGCGTCAGGATCGGCCGCAGAGCAGGCTGGGAGACTGTGCCTGCCGGCAGTGACCAGGAAAGAGGAGAAGCGCGGCGGCGGAGCAGGTAAGTTTTAATTTTTTAAAAAATTTTTTAATTAAATGTTTTTGTTTCTCCCCCCTTCACCCCCTCTTTACCGATCAGTGAGCCACGACTGCATTTGAAGTGTGAAATGCTGAAAATTTTGTGAGTTCAGCTAGTGTACACCAAATTTCACCCAGGTTTATAGAATGGCTGTGCTTCTAACATGTTCCTCTGTCCATTCAATATTTACAGTATAATCAGAAGTCCGTCAACATAAGCAGCAATTGGTTTTATGCACTATTAATTGTTGGAGTGCCCAAACCCTGTCCCTTGAATCTTAGACCATTTTCTGCAAGTCACACTACTCATCCTTCCATTAACGATTGTTATCAGCTAGTATTTTTGAGGCACGACAACTGCACTGTTTCTGTGAAATAATCTGTGAAGGATTAATGAAATGTCATTCTCTTCTTCTTGTTATATTCTGCCTTGGCCCTCACTCTCATAGCACTAAAATTGAGTACTTCAACAACAAAGAAGCAGGTGGGGCAATCATCCTTTCCCAGATCAGTTCCTGCACAGGCAGTCATTTAAAATGTATTAAATTAGTAATCGTTAATTGATTTGTGTTTGTTGAGTTGCGAATGCTGTGCATCGGGTCTTTTTTTCTTACAGGAAAAGAAAGCCAATATTACTTGTATGTTATGTCAAAGATTATGCTAAAAATATTTTTAGAACCATGCACATCAAATACTGTGGTATGGGATATGACTAGTGCTCAAATTGTAAAAGAATGACAGTCACTCAGAAGCCCGCAGCCACCACAATTATACATGAGTGCGTTAAATACCAAGGCTGTGTAGTCCTAAATGCACTTAGTACCTCATTAATCCACTACAAGACACCTGTCCGTTTACCCCACTCCTGCAGGTTCCTGCTTTGTCATCTGACAGTTTTTCTGTCTTCTTTTTCCTCTGTCTTTCTGTTTTTTTATTTTTCTCTATCTCGCAGAAAAATAAGCTCCAGTCTTCAAAAATTAGTGTTGATGGCCCCACCAGCAACCTTCAGCTCAAATTAAACACTGGTTAATACATGTCCAAAAGTGATTGATGTAGTGTCTTGTGAGTTAGTAATGACGGGACCTTTTTGTTCCTCCTGGTCTCCATGGGACTGTGACGTAAGTGTCATGCAGAGCCATGAAGGTTTGCAAGACCAAACTCCATGTGTGGTGTAGTAATTTACGACTACCTTGGCTAGGGGAGGACACTACAGCTAGTGACGAGGATGGGATACGTAACACACAGATCGACAGTGCTCTTCCAGAGAGTTTGCTGTGGTCCAGCAAACCACTTGTGCGTGCCACACATTCCTCAGCTGAAGTGAAGATCGACGTTTGGCTTATATGGAGTCAAAACGCCCCTCCAGCCAGTGTGATGCGTTTGAAGATAATGAAATCCTCATTGAGATGTTTACGCATTGTTGGCCAGAAACTTGCTAGGTAGTCCATGAAAGAGGTACTGCGCCACTATGTGACACTGAGCTATAAATCATACAGTACGACAATGCTAATGGCAGAAGGAAACAA
Organism: Pleurodeles waltl; assembly: GCF_031143425.1. Lineage (NCBI taxonomy): Eukaryota > Metazoa > Chordata > Amphibia > Caudata > Salamandridae > Pleurodeles > Pleurodeles waltl. Next base: position 827,396,075 of record NC_090436.1, read on the forward strand.
ATTCAATGCAGAGAGGTGAGAAAGATGAAGAAACTGTGCAAGAAACAAAGTTGCTACTCACCTCTACAGAAGAAGAGAGCACTTCAGACAGAGAGTGGGCGTGACGACCCAGGTGGTAGCACTTAGCTAGTGCTTGATGAAGGTGCCAGTACAAGCGGATAACAGGCGCTGCCGGAGCAAACTCTGCTCTCGACAGCAGAAAGTTCTATGGGTTATGATGATTTAATCAATGTACTGGAAAAAACAGACAACAAAAAATGATCAAAAACCTCAAAAATCTTGCTAGTGAAGGAGTAAAAGAGGTAATAAAGAAACTGTTGTGAAGAAGTCACATACCATCAAATCAAAAAAAAGTATTAAATCATAAGTTCAATACAATGCTGAATGTTGATTACTAAAGATATATTTTCAGTCAGGAATGACTGAAAGTTAGTGAACCAATCGACAAATTTGTTGAGAGACTTGATATGCTCGTCAAACACTGTAAGTTCAATGAATTCAATGATGAAGAAGCCTTATGTCTCTGAATTATTGACAGATGTTTGTCAGATTCAATCAGACGATGAATGCTGAGAGAAGTGAGAGAAGCCCTTAGTCTGAAGTGAGTTCTCATGGCTGCCAGAACTGAGGATCATGCTGATTGACAGGCTGCTGACATAGAGGCTGACGTGCCTAGCAAGAATCAGTCATGAACATGAAAATTAAGCAGAAAAACATAGCTGAAGGAAACAAAGTGATCTCTCTAAAGAAAAAGAAACTGTGCTTTAGGTGTGGATTTTTGTTTCCACATGAAAGTAAATACCCCGCCATTGGACAAGTATGCAAAGGCTGTGGGAAGGAGAACCATTTTGTAATGGTTTGCATGGCAAAGAAAAAGTGAAGCGCATCATGACAAGAAAGCAAAATGGATGCCCGAATGTTCCAAAAGCGACGTTTTACGCATGCTCATAAGGCCAAGTGGCAAAATCAGCTGAGGTAAATCAACATTAAATGGAGTAGATCCCCATCTAAATTTTCATCTAAGAGTTCTTCAGTTTAATGTTAAGTGACAATGAGGAAGATGGATGTGCCATGTCAATGTTTACCTCAGAAAATGTATGCATGTCAGACTGGCCTCATGCAAAGTAGAGTTCGAGAAAAACTGTCAAATGAAATCATAAAAGTCATTCAAAAATTGACCAAAGATTACACTAAAGGTAAATGGTTGCTCCATACCTTTTATTGTTAGCAGTGATGTATTGATAAATATTGTGTCTGAAGAGAAATACTTTGAACAGTCTCACTTTCCCCGTCTCACACCATCGAAGACTAAAGTGTATGCAAAACCTGCATCAGCATCATTAAAGAGTCAAGGTTCATTCGTAGCAACCATGAGACACAAAAAGACAAAAGTCCATTCACATACTTCAAGGTATTGCTTCAAGTGCTGTTTGCTCAGTTTCAGTACTGCTTCCGATATTGGACTGTTATCTGTAAACTACAACATGAAGGCTCATCAGAAAATAGTCAGTTCCCATTGTTTTTTCATTGACTGGGAAAACTTAAGACCATGAAAGTGAAACTGTATATCAATGAGGACGTTCGACTTGTTTCTCAAAGACATAGACAAATTGCATTTAATCTACAAGAAGCTGGGTTTCATGCTGTAAGCATCTATGGTGATATGCATCAAGCTAACTAGGCAATTGAAAGAGAAGGACACCCCGGTCCTCACATTGCCAACATCATCACACAGCTAAATGGTGCCAAAGTCTTCTTTTGCCTTGCTCTGAACAAAGGATATCATCAATTGGAACTCCAGGAAATTTGCAGGTGCATTTCCACCTTTTTTTACCCTTACTGGTTTGTTCAGATATAAACACTTACGTTTTGGTGAGTCATCAGCTGCAGAACTTTTTCAGGATGTCAATCAACGTATCATACAACCTGTCATGAATTCTTTCAATTACAGGGATGACATATTGGTTTTTCTGAGCTAGCCAAAAGGAACATGATAAAGCTCTTACAAAAGTGTGTGGTTTACTTGCTGATGCAGGTCTAACTCTAAATGCTGAGATTTCACAAAGCAAAACTCAAAATCTTTGGCCATATCTTTTCTGATGGGGGTATGACGCCAGATCCAGCTAAAGTACAAGTTTTGTCAGTCACAAATCCACACAAGATGTTACCAGGTTACATTCATTCCTTGGCATGACCAGTTAATTCTTCAGATACATATGTGACTTTGCCACAGTAAGTGCTCCCTTAAGAGACATAACAGAAAGAAATGCTGCATTTTTCTGGTCACGTGAATGTGAACAAAGTTTTAGGAAAATCAAGCATGACAATCAAGCATGAAATTGTGAATGCCACTAAAGTGGCCTACTTTTATCTAAAGCTTGATACAGAAGTTGTTCTTGATGCACGTCCTGTTGGGTTGGGCATAATCCTTGCCCAACACAATGGACACCCAAATACTCAAAGGCATATTGTGGCATATGCAAGCAGAAGTTTGTCACAAACTGAACCTGTCTATTCACAACTTGAGAAAAAAAGTTTAGCAGTGGTATAGGCTTCTGAACATTTCCTTGTATTCTTATATGGAAAACCTTTCACTCTTTTAACCTAACATCAAACATTTCCTACCATCTCTGGCAATCCAATAGCCAAGATGCCTCCTAGAATTGAACATTGAGGTTTGCTACTACAGGAATATGCCTACTGATGCTAAAAGACATTGCTCATCAATCCTGGAAACTGTAAACTTAACTTCTCATACATGACAGTGAATATCAGAAGGTCAAAAAAGTGAGAGATGAACTATCCATTACTGAAGAAGGTATTGACTTACAGGGTTTGAGAATTGCCATACTAGAGAGTCTGCAACAAAAAGTTATTGAAGTGGCCCCTGAAGAACATTGTGGAATTGTTGACACTAAGCAAGCTCTCTGAGACCGAGTTTGTTCTTCTCATCTTGATGAGAGAGTTGAAAGAGAGTTGAAGGCATGTAATTTGTGCAATTTCTTATCTCCCAAAATGACTCAGCATACCTTGAACATGTCAGATTTACCAAAACATATGTAGGAGAGAATCACTGTTGATTTCTTTGGCCGTCTTGATAATGCACATCACCTGATGGTGATTATCGATGAATACTCCCATTTTCCACTAGTAGAAAAACTCTCATCCATTACCCAAGAAAGAGTCATTGAGAGTTTAGATGTCATTTTTGCAATATGGAGTGTTGCTTCATTTCTGAAGTCTGACAATGGCCCGCATTTCAACAGTCAAGAATTCAGAGACTTTCTTCAGCGTCTCAAAGTGAAGCATCAGAATAGCACACCTCTTTGGCCACGAGCAAATGGCGTTGTCAAACACTTAATGAGAACACGCAAAATTGGAGAAGCTTGATCTGAAGTCAGCTCTCCATCATACTCTTTGAGCTTATCTGTCGCCTCCTCATTCAACAACAGGTGAAAGTCCTGCCACCCTGATGTTCGGGAGAGCCATGATGATCAAGTCACCACAATGGACCAGCAGAAGATCTACAACAGATGGTGAACGTCATCAAACAGACTTGTGTCATAAACAAAAGATGAAGGTATATACCGACTAGCGTTGATGTGCCAAGAACATTGGTTTCAGTGATGGAGACTGAGTATTGGTGCGACGGCAGAGAAAATGCAAACCTGATGCTGAGCCTTTCCAAGTTGAAACGAGAAAGGTACACATGATGAGTACTCACTGTCCTGGAAAGTACATTACGTGAGATTCTTTGTACTTCAGGGATCGGCCTCATCCTTTGCCTGTTCCTGATGTCAGAGATAAGACTGGTTTGATTGAGGCTGTAGAGAGACCCATAACGGCATCTGTCCCTATATCTAGAGTGCCAGACATGGAGGCTTCTCTTCTCTCTTTACATCCTCAGAGGACACAATCTAGCCATTTGGTCAGGGCTCAATGGCAACTTATATTGGGGTTTCAATATATTTTTTTACAAGATTTGTATTTTTGATTTAGTAAGGGGGATATAGAGTTTCGTGAGTTAGCGATGACAGGACCATTTTGGTTCCTGATGGACTCTGTAGAACTGTAATATACATGCAGAACAATAAAGATGTGTAAGACCAATAAGACCAAGCTCAGTGTGTTACGTAGTCAGCTGTGAGTACCCCAGCTGAAAAAGATGCCACTATTAGTAAGTTTGGCTGCACATTGTTTCTGTGCACTGAAACATACTAGTTAGAGAGAGAAGGTAATTTATTGAAGGGTTTTAACAAGTACGGTTCTAGAATTCCCGCTATGTTATTACATTGGTTGAAAAAAGGACAAACATATTTTAGTAGCGTTTCTAAGTGGGCCTTAATGGCAAACTTTGCTTTTAGTGTACCAAGGTAACAATGTATAATCATAAACTTAACATCACAGAATCGAGATTTGTAAAATGGTACTGTATCATTCATTTACAGTGATAGACAATATGCCAGTATAGAATATTTTCCCCCACTGAAAATGTAGAGTTTGGGTGATAGTAGAATTTTTAGTGTGAGCCAAAACAAACAATGTTGCATGCTTTACTCCTAGTATATTTTACAAAATAAACTCTTCCTTGAACTATTAGACTGCCAAAGATTCCCTGCTATTGCTGGGATTCTTTGTGAATACTATACAAGTAAGAAATTCACTCCAAACATGCAAGTGCCAGTTTTAGAACAGCTGGTAATTGAAGATTTCCGGTGCATGTTGGAATAGATACGGTTTTTCCATTTAGCCTGGAAACAAATTCTGCCCGGTTGCAAGTTCATATTCTGTGGTGCATTTCTGCAAAGCAAAGAGGAACTATCATAATCTAAGAGTGTGGCCAAGCAGGGATTGTGAAAGTTAACACTCCAAGGACGCCTTATCTATCACTAACTTCCCTATATCAGATGGAATTATGGATATTGTCTCTTGAATATTTGTTAGTTGATTATAAGATGGCAATTGCAGTGATTTCACGATGTGTAAGGGTCAGTTTAACAGATTCAGTTAACTTCCCGAAAATCTAGTCCTAAATGACTTGCAGGCCTGTGTTAGGTCAATAGATGACTAAATAACTGTTACGATAGATTGCTGTAAATCATAATTACTGTGAGTGAGAATGAAGAAGCCTTGCATTTGGATGCAGACACCTTCTGAATGTTCTACAGCAATGCTAGCTTGGTAGATAAAGGATTTGGAGTACCACCAGCCAGAGGAGAGTCCAGTAATATGGCAATTTAAACGCCTTGGAATATTAAAATTATGTGGCTCTATGTATCAAATAAGTGTTACATACTCCCTTCACTTTGGTAGGGCTTATTGTGAAAGCTGAAACCTAACTACAAGCTGCCACCTTGTGATACTTTTCATCCTATTCTCATGCCTGGGTCAGAATAGTATTTGGTATTTAGTTATGCCACAACGGTTGCGGTAACATGACCATCAATCAAGTGGGGAATACTAAATTTGAATGGCCAATCCCAACATGAGAGATTTAAGGGGAAGAGTGATATAACTGTAAGTATTGGTGATCCCTGGATAGAACGGCACACACTGCTCTCAAAAAGGTGATCTGTAGATTCTGATATTTATATATTACATGACAAAACGGTGCTGAAGAATCGCTTTGAACTTACCACTCAAAATGAAAGCAAGGCGAGGCAAATCGAGATATGTAACTGAATGAGCTCTAGTCTTTGCAGCAGTTGATTGGATCGTAGGTCCTGTTGACACAGGACGAGATCTTATTTTTGTTTCTCTATTTATTATTTACCGATTGAATGTGATATTTAGGAGGTGATGGTAGTGAACCATCATGACTTCTCCTTATCGATAAAGGTGGATGTTTCCTAACGAAATTACACAAATCAACTCGATTCCTTCATCAAATCTAGCGGTATTGAAGCGGTGTCCATGATATGCCTAAAAGCCCTTCATGAGAATTGTTACTGTATTTTGCTGGCACCACAATAGGTTGGAACAGCTGAATCACATTAGTTAATTTCATTTTGATGTGTAAGAAACAAATTGCACACACGATGTTTGGCTTAATCCCCAGAAAAATGTTCCGTCTCATTTAAACATAATTTAGGCAGAGATATTTCAGTTTACACCAATTACACATTCTCTGAAGTGCATTGCAATTCAATCCACATAATTAATCGTGTGATTTTTCTAGGTCTCTCACACTGCAACTCCATGGACACTAGTTTCCTTGTATTGAACATTTAATAGTGCCACTTCCATGTTTATTACCTTTGCATTGTGATGTTTTGTTGTTGCAATGTAAATAACAGTTTATCACGTTGGTGATATAATTGAGGTATCCATTATTTCTAGATTAGGCCTATTAATAATCCATGTGTCCAATTTAATTAGGAGTAATTAAGTAACACATCGTCGGTTTTTATTTGCACTCAGTGATCGTGTAATATTTTATTGTGTTTAGCAGTATATTTGTGACACTTAAAGCTCGGGTGCATTCAGTTGATTGTGTTTTGCAGAGTGATCTATTTATGTATGTGTGGTTAAAAATACCTAAAAATAGAAATTGTTTTTTTATTTCTGTATTCATTCAAATGTGTGCTTTGCAACATCCTCTGGGGGCAGAATCAGCGGAAGTGGACAGGTGAGATAGAAAGAGCGAAATACTCCATTAGAGGGCAGGGCAGTTAGAGAAATGGGCAACACTCACTGGTAGAGGTGGTTGAATTAGATCACGCCCCCTTTTGAACTTGTAAAATAGAAACCATCCTCTTTTTTTGGCTTTTCCCTCGTGGGTGGATCACTGCCAGCTGCAAGGCAGAGCTTTATAGCACAAGTGTGGGACGATTCACCCCAACCATAATACACACTGACTGAAGAAGTAAAGTGATGAGGAAATAAAGACAAACGATCATACGAAGTATCATTAAACCAGCCACTTCTTGTATGTGTCAGATTTATTTACAAAAGCAAAAGAGATGAGCGTTCTGAAAATCCTAGCTTCACTGGAAAGTAGTTGCATACTCCATCTCAAAGCTAATTTAAATACCTTTGGTTAATAAACAGTTACAAACTCAAGTAACCTTAAATTTACTCATCTGGTAAGCAGTGTGAAGCTGGAAGTCATGTAAGTTGCCTTCAAGACATAAACTCTGATCAGTCAATCCAGCCTCTGTCAACAATAACAAGGGGAAGCCACCTCCTTCCAGAAACATTCATAGCAATAGCTGTAGAGATAGACTGCTTAAGTGGGCAAACTAATCCAGCAGTGGTGCTAAAACCACTTTTGGAGTGAGGCTGCTGGCCATCGCCACCCTTTACTTAAGTGCCTGTATTGTTCTTTCCGTGCTGTTGACATACACATATTGAGATATTTGTACCTTAATTTGTAAAATTAACCACTCTTTATTTATGTATGAGTAAGGAAATCAATGGAATGTTGTGGTGTTTGCCTTTTCCTGTATACCAGCAAGAGTGCCATATCCGTAAAGTTATCCTAAAGTTATTTATTAATCTCTATGAGGGGGAGTTTTTGACATATAACACATGCACTACTTAAACTGAATGAAGTTTTTAATGTGCCAGTGGTGGATGTGAAGGCTTTTAATAGGATGAGGTTGTATTTTCTTTACACGACTCCAGAGGAATTTCCCTTTCTGGAATTATTCGTTGTACCGATTGCTTAACTGTATTCGCATGCTAAGGCCAGAGTTCTGACACCGGGTGTAATTTCAGATAGCTTGGCTCTTTAAATGGTGAATATTCAGGGGTGTTTTTTCTCCCCACTTCGTTTTGACCTAGATCTTGATCTCCAAAGTGTGTGTTTGAGGAAGAATGAGGAACTGATAGTGGCTAGTCATGGAAGTACTGGTTTCAAAAACAGAGACACAAAATGCATACTTTGTTGACAAGGTTTGGACATTGGTGAAGCAATTTGCAACGTATAACATAAACATGTTTACACATAGGTGGTCTTTAGAAATAATAATAACAAATGCTATACTATGTATTGTTCACTGCAATGACAGCGTTCTTCTTGCCGTGATTGAGTGTACAATATAGTTCTGTATGTTTCTCCATTTTCATGCTACTATTAAATTATGGAACAAAAGACGTCACAACATTACAAACTAGCTGGAATGTTCATTGCCATGTCAAAACACTATGTACAGACCTTCCGTGTTCCTTTCCTGTTTATTCTCTGGCAATATCCTGAGACATAGATGCATCCTCCGTTTCTATTCATTGTTCTTAAGACATGTTAAGCACGCTTTTTCATATGGAACCAATATCAAAGGAATGATATGTTGATAAAAGTATAAAATACAAAATTCAAGTCAACACTGATAAATTTCCACAAATGTATCACTCCCCTTATGCAGAATAATTAATAGTGATATACACAGTCCCACTAAGGATAAAACACCCACCCTGCACAAGGGGATGTTCAAATGAGGGTGATTGCAATATTTTTGCTTAAATGGGACTCGTCCTTTTACGGAAGTCTTTCCAACTGCGTGTGCTGCAGTTGTTAGGAGGCTTTTGTCCAGTTTTCTTGCCCTTTGGAGGTGTGTGACAGTATAAAGATCACAAGTTCAATCCTAAACTGAGACTGCATAAAAATCGGATATCATTGCAAAAATTAGGGTGTCATAAATACTTGCCACATGAAGCGGAAAATTGAGTCCCTCTGCCCCCATCAGACTCTTAATTCAACTGATCGCCGTGAGCACTCGGACCATCTCACGTTTGAATCGGCAAGTAAAACCCACCAATGCTTATTCAATAAATGGGCTGCCTGTGCCCTCATTGTGTGTCAGTGACAATAGTTACTGAATACCTAAGCAGGACACAGTTAAAGCATGTCGGAAAGGTGCACAATGTCAATTTAGCATCTCAGATTTGTTGAAATAATGATACTACACCTAAAACATTACTTTCTTCAACCTATCATCAGCCTCTGCTCTGTCTGTTCTTGGTTTCTTCTGTGTGAACTACGCATAGTTGATTTCACGGTATTGTCAGACTCCAAGTGTTGATGCCTGCCATCAGTGATAAATGAGCCAGGTGGATACCAGAGAAACATCTGCTTTCTAGCTAACTTAGGCAGAAGGTATTGCTGATTTGCTTCATAAGCATCTGGATAAACACTTTTCATCAACTCTGTCATAGGCTTCCGAGCACGGAACTTCGGCTTTCCACAGTGTAAGACCCACTAACTATCTACCGTCTGTGTATCCCACACCTTCAATCTTCTAGTGGGCTTATCTCTAAAGCAAGTAGGCAAGGATTATGATGGTCATTCACACATTTTTGACCACAGTAAAAAACATCCATATTTGCAGGATGGACTATGACTGCCAATCAGTCTAAATAAAAATAAGGCTCAATACTCTGGACAGTTCAGGAATCTCTGTTATCCACAGATAATCAAGTGATGAAAATCCCGGAACTATTAAAAAATGGTGCCCAGAAGGACACACGCTTGTGTGCAAGTATGAGTGGGAGATAGGTCCTGATAATGTAACACAACATAGTGTCATATTGTAATATATGGGAGCCTGCATTCCCTGTATAAAAACCCGTCTCTAACTTCCTTATTTCCTAACATATCACAAAATATCAGAACACTGACGATCATAACATAACATTATTCTGAAGAAAATTCAGTTAATACGGCCAAGTCACTATCCATTCCTTCATGTTTATGAAAACCTATGTTTAAGGGTTTGTTCCGCTACCAGCAGTCTATCTGATAGTGTCTCCGTAAAATATGGTGTGACTGTGAAAATTACTTTTCTAGGTTCAACTGCCTGCTCCTACCTGGTGCAGACGACCCGCCCGGCAGTTGCCGTTATTTAATACCAGAAAATCCTTGGAAAGCTGAGGCACAATGAAATCCATTGAGCCGCACGCATTTCCAACATTGAGAAGGGGCTTAACTGATCGTTTATTTCAGTTTGCAGTGCTCAAGTAGAAATGCTACACTGTACTACTCAGAAAGGCCAAAGAAAGGAGATTTTGGCTACAGCTACAGCTTCCGACTTTGGAACTGGGCAACAGGCTCGAACACTGGCCCTGGCTCACCACCTTGTGATGTTGTACAAATAACTTAACCCTCCTTTGCCAAAAATAAAACTTGTGACGCCTGGCTCGCTCGTAAAATGTGTGATTCTCATGTAAAGCCGCCATACGCCCTTGGGCCGACTTCGCGCTAAATAAAACTGTAAAATTAAATATTCAGCATCGTTTAAAAATACAACTCTCTGCGAGTGCTATTGTCGTTTAACGTTACGTGTTTGAAAAACACCACACAATAAATGTACATCAGGTTTAAACTATTAAAAAATGTGTCTTTGTTGTTAAAGAAACTGTATCAAGACTAGACTATCACGTTTTATCAGCTATGGTTGAGCAGAATAAGCATATAAACCCAGTGGTCTAAGCTGAGCAGAACTGAAGGGGCTCCATTTCATGCAAGCGCCTAGCACACATCATACCTCCACAGACAAGATCACGTGAGCTACGACGCGAGCGTGAACTCTTACTCTGAGCGGAGCAACGCTTTGACGTCTGACTGAGTTCGGCTCAGTTTTCAAGCCTTCCCACGTGAAAGACAGAAGGCAGCGCGCAATCATTGATGAATCTGGATGAAAGGATGCCACCGAGACAGATGGAATAATCTGTTGCACAAGGAAACATCTGGCAATTGTGAGGGAGGACTCATGGGAATGCTCACAATATGCTTTCAATTTTGAAAACTCGGGCTTTTGTTGCCAGACAGATTTAAACCAGAAATTATAGCGATTCACACAATCTATAAACCCGGCGAAGGCTGACATTACGTTCCTTTTGTTAACCCACGTAGGAGTAGTCCTTGTTTTCATACATTTATAGCTTTATACTGCGCACCCACCATAAACTGTCTGCAAGGTGATTGGTTATAAAGTGCGATCAAACAGCATGCAGAACATGTGTCCAGCGGGAGTGCAAAGCAAAAGAATACTTTGTCTATAGGATCATTTAGAAAATGACATTTGTTTCGGAAAGCATTTCTCACAATGACTTCTGAACTTTTTGCTAAACAGGAGTATGTGGCTATACGGCGCTTAATTTAATTGAAAAAAGTGTATTGGGCCCCAAAGTTGTTCGTTTTTATGTTGTGACCCAGATAGGAAAGACTGTGTATAATCAGACTCTGATAGCATCACAGAACGTGGATAAAAGGATTGAATATGGAAAGCTGTGGCAGAGCAGGGAATGTGTGTCAGCGTGTGTGTTGTACCTCGCACTCTCCCATCGGAGTCAGGGTTTCTTGCAATAAAGCTTGGCTTTCTATGTTTGGTATACAGCAGTTTTCTTACAGTGTAGAGTGTGAATGGCGGTGTGTCAAAACATGATGACAGTATAGAGTCTAAAATGTAGGAGTCAGATTCAATGTGTTATGGTGCTCATGTTGGATGAGGTGTGGTTTTAGGATCTTTAGAGGAAATTGAGGGTGGTGATGGAGCTGATCCTCAGACCAGAGAAAACGTGTTCTAATGGAGAGTAGCCAAGACAGGCAAGGACCGCATTCAGGATGTGGTGCAGGGCAGTTTATGGGTAGGGAGGCAGAGACTGTAAGGATTTGAGATATGAGCTGGAGTGTGGGGTTTTAAACTAGGGCAATTTGAGATAAGTATGGGGGAAGTCCTTTGATGAATTTGAGCAACTTATGCAGTAATGTGTGATTGATAATGACCTAGCTGGCTTTGGACAATTGGGGTACGTGGCAGTGAAGCCTGAAAAATGTATTGGAGTATGCAGGGTTTATGATTTTATCAAGGGGCCAGGAAGCCGAAGACCTCAGAGGAATCTGTAGAAGTAGCCACTTTCGCATTGTGTGGGTAGTTATGATGGCTTACATTTTGAGGAAGGTGACAGAGATCCAGTCTACATGTTGTTAAGTAAGTGGTATCAACAAGCATTTGCAATGCAATGGGTCTCACATTTGCTCGAGTTAGAGCTGTTAGCGTTGTAAACTCTTAACCAGACTTTTCTTGCCACATAACTTTAAAAAAAAAAAATGAGCGTGACCGTACTATGTAAAACCCAGCACGATTGCACTAAAATTGAAATATAAAAAAAAGAGTGCAATCGTGCAATGTAAAACCCAGCGCGATCGCGCTGTGTGGAAAATAAAAAGGTAAAGTAGTGCAGAAACCTGGCTGAAAACATTTAGCCTTGTATGTTTTCAGTAGTTAACCAGTGCGCTCGAGGAGGGCTAAACACTGGAAAAGGCATGACATATGCATGCCTTTCATTAAACAAATCAAGCAGATTTTAAAAGGTAAGTCCACGAACCAATGAAAGTGACAGACTTGACATAGGTGTGGCTAAAAGCCCAAAGAGAGATTATAACAGGGACGGAGAGCTTGTGTGCTTGACCCTAAAAACAAATGGCTGTTGTGACATTTTCAAGGTAGAGTCTTAGCTCACTATCAGTGTGAACCCATATATTGTTGTGGGCTGATAAGGGAGGTGGGGATGGGGCGGTTCTGGGACTTTTGACATAGGAACATGGATAAACTTTTGTCTTTTTTAGGGTTAAAATTAGGCTGTGAGAAACCGTCGAGATGGATAGTTCTATCTTTGGATTTGGAGTGAGCAAGAGGAGGATGATAAGACCAAGAGTTGGGTGTTATTGCAAAAGGTTGTATATTTTGCGAAGAGGATGCATTGAAAATAGATCCTTTGTTTTCTCAGTCTATTTATTTGTTTCTACAATTTTTGTAAAGTGCAGATAACCACTAACCAGTGGTCTCAGAGTGCTTCAGGGTGTGAGGACATATGAGTTCAGTGAGTTGCAAGATAGTACCTAAATGCTTTATACAGACTCAGTGTTCAGGAAATATAATCTATCTGCTAAGGGTGGGTTGTGAAAAAGTGATCAGCCAAGTAATATGTGCCAAGGCCAAAAAAGTGGATCTTATTGTTTTCTAGGAAAGGTTGCGAATGTACAAGACGAGCAATGAATGTACTGTTTACTTAATTCCCATATGCGTTTTCATTGCTAGAGTCACTAAAATATAGGTAGTGGGCAACTGTAGAATCAATACCTTCAAATTAGTATTTGAGGTCTTATTGAATCTGGACAATTTTGTCAGGATGTGCAAGGCCCGTGTTGCCGTTCACTGTGCCCCTTAGGGAACTGTAGTAAATTGCCTGGTCATGCTTAATCAGTGAAAGCATCACATAGCAGAGCTCCCATTGTATGTTTAAAATGTGATTTTTTTTATATGGCATACAAATCCCCTTACTTCCTGAAGTTGTCCACATGGAACTATTTTATGACTGACGTCATGTGCTTCAGGTTTTGGATCTCAGCCCAGACGTACTGTGCATTTATCATTGTTGTGGTAGTTCTTGGCAATACCCCTACGTTTCTTATGTTTTACCTTTAATATACTGGTTACAGGGAGTGTTCACCACATCGTACACCTTACTTGTTTGAGAGCAGCTGACACTCTCTTCTGCACAATATTGTTTTTCATACTCTTTTGGAAGAGCAGTGAGGATTCTTAGATAACCACATGGATTAAGAATGTAGACTCTTTTAGTCAGTCCCTACAGATAAGCAATATGGTTAATACAACAATATAATAATAATGTTCCTATTAAAGACATGGATTATTGATAGGCAAACTTTAAAAAACAGTAGTGATGGTCTGCCATATAGAATGAGGAGCAGGCGTGGAAAATGTCACTCCTTATTTAGGCATCAAATGTGCTGATCTTTTGCATTCTGCTTTTATTTGTCACATTTTCTACTATTTAGAGACTTTGACGACATGTGTAATGATAGATTGAAGAGTTAGGCTTATGAATTAGTAGCTTTAACCAAAGCATGTTCCAAACAAAACATGTATGTAAGTCAAATGCAGGGATAGATCTGCTTGTCTTGTGAATCGCCAGGTCAGGTATTCGAGTGTACCGTACTAGTCTACCACACATATTGGATTCTCAAGCTATTGGGAATTACAGAAATACACCTTTAGCTTCAAACCATTCTTTTGTTCACTTCAGAAAAACGTTCTCTTGCAATGTACTTAAAAACATTACCTTAGGCCCGCTACACGAATGGCCAACGTAAGCACAAAGTTTACAGAAGAAATGCTTTTAAAAGGTTCGTCCAAAATCAATTACTCGTGCCTCATTCAATTGCATTATAATTTTTGTCCACTGTGCCACTCCAGATAGAGACCAACTGTATGCAAATCAGACATAGTGCTGTTCTAATTAGAATAATCCAGCCAGAATTGCCAGGCAAGGTCCCCTCTAAACGTGAACACAAGCAAGCCCAGACAGTTTTAGCTTTGTTGGACTTGATCAGCAAGGTAAAGGGATGCATAAGTCCTTCTTGGCAGCACACTGGATAATGAAGTTGATGCATATGCTGCTTGCAAACGTTTTAGCCACTCAAAATTGTTCTGAGCCACATTCCAGCCCATCATTTTTTTCCACTATGTTACTCCAGACAGGGACCAGCTATATGCAATTACGTGCACAAATCAAACTTAGTCCTGTTCCAAAAGGGGCAATCCAATCTGAACTTCAAAGCCAGTTCCCCTCTGAGCAACCCCAGATGGGGTTTGGCCTAGTTGAGTCTCATTAGTGAGGTTCTGCTTGCAGCCTATCACACAGAGAGGGTACAACACACATTTGGACATAATATAACACTTATAACACCTAGGGCTTCAGACTGAAGCACAAAGGCAATGAGTGGACAAATTCCTATTTACCAAAGATTTTGCAAGGGAAGGATTATTATCGTTGACTGTAAAAGAAATGTAGAGTTTATTTGACACTTATGTATAAGCTATGTACACAAAAAGGGGGAGGGGGGACAAAACCAGAAAAAGTAGTTCAGTTAAGTATTCTCAATTTGATACACTACAAATGAGGGTCAGAGCTCCTACTATCAAAGGTTGAAAACAAGTTTTCAAAAAAGCCCCCCCTACTGAGGAGAACTCACTGATTCTTTATGAAATCCCTATGTGCATGGGAAAGACAAGGGAAAGTTTCCTTAATGGAAGCAGTGGTCTCACACACTTAGGCCCTTATTATGATATTGGCAGTAAATACTGAATACCGGTGCGCTGACTGCCGCCAGCAAACAGCGGTAGAGGCGGACATCTGTCCGCTACAATATGACACATACATACAAAACCGACAGAAAACAGCCACAAACACAAATCCGCCAGACCCAAGGTACATGATAAACTGTCGGTACTACCACCCTTACCGTTACGCCACCAATACTACGCCCTCCAAGTAATGACCCACAAATCACCACAGCAGACATTCAACAGAGGTAAACCATTGGCGGTGAATACCGCTGCAGCAGACATAGCCACCCAAATACAAAACAAGACAACATTGGCCAGAACAAAAAACCCACACCTGACACAAATACACACACCCCACACACCCACCAACAGCACTATAAAACACACACCCACAGCACCCTCAGTCCTTTGCTAACACAAGAAGACAGCTACACTTTGCAATGCTAATCCAAAGAGAACTGCACACACATATCACAATTACCAATTCATCCGACACGCACCACACACCACACACCCCACCACACAACACCCTCTGCGAAATGTAGACACACTACACAACACCCATGTCCCCACAAAGGCACCCCCGTTTCACTGATAAGGAGTTGCGGGTCATGGTTGAGGAAATAGTCAGGGTAGTGCCACAGCTGATCGGATCACAGGTCTAGCAGATATCCACTGCCAGGAAGATGGAGCTATGACGGAGGATCGTGAACAGGGTGAACACAGTGGGACTACATCCATGCACAATGGACGACATAAGGAAGAGGTGGAATGACCTACGGGGGAAGGTGTGTTCCATTGCTGCAAGGTACCAGCTTGCCATCCAGAGGACTGGCGGTGTACCCCCACCTCCTCCCCCACAGCTGACAGCATGGGAGGAGTAAGTCTTGGCAATCCTGAGGAACTCACTGGAGTAGCCAGAGTACTGGACACTGGTGAGTCAACATTTACTACCTATCACCCCCCCATTCCTGCATTCCACCACAACCCCTCACCCTGACACCCATCACCCCACCACTCCATCCCACAGAGTGCACCACCACAATTAAATCAAATCAAATCATTAACATTTATAAAGCGCGCTACTCACCCGTGCGGGTCTCAAGGCGCTAGGGGGGAAAGGGGGGGTTATCGCTGCTCGAACAGCCAAGTCTTTAGGAGTCTCCGGAAAGCGGAGTGGTCCTGGGTGGTCCTGAGGCTGGTGGGGAGGGAGTTCCAGGTCTTGGCCGCCAGGAAGGAGAAAGATCTCCCACCCGCCGTGGAGCGGCGGGTGCGAGGGACGGCAGCAAGTGCGAGGCCAGCGGAGCGGAGGGGGCGGGTGGGGACGTAGAAGCTGAGGCGTCTGTTGAGGTATTCCGGTCCCTTGTTGTGGAGGGCTTTGTGTGCGTGGGTGAGAAGACGGAAGGTGATCCTTTTGCTGACTGGGAGCCAATGCAGGTGTCTCAGGTGTGCGGAGATGTGGCTGTTGCGGGGTACGTCGAGGATGAGGCGGGCCGAGGCGTTTTGGATGCGTTGCAGGCGGTTTTGGAGTTTGGCGGTGGTCCCGGCGTAGAGGGTGTTGCCGTAGTCCAGGCGACTCGTGACAAGGGCGTGGGTCACGGTTTTTCTGGTGTCGGCGGGGATCCAGCGGAAGATCTTGCGGAGCATGCGGAGAGTGAGGAAGCAGGCGGAGGACACGGCGTTGACTTGCTTGGTCATGGTGAGAAGAGGGTCCAAGATGAAGCCGAGGTTGCGGGCGTGGTCTGCGGGGGTCGGTGCGGTGCCGAGGGCCGTGGGCCACCAGGAGTCGTCCCAGGCGGACGGGGTGTTGCCGAGGATGAGGACTTCCGTTTTTTCAGAGTTCAGCTTTAGGCGGCTGAGCCTCATCCAATCTGCGACGTCCTTCATACCCTCTTGTAGGTTGGTCTTGGCGCTGGCGGGGTCCTTGGTGAGGGAGAGTACAAGTTGGGTGTCGTCGGCGTAGGAGGTGATGATGATGTCGTGCTTGCGTACGATGTCGGCGAGGGGGCTCATGTAGACATTGAAGAGTGTCGGGCTGAGCGATGAGCCTTGAGGTACGCCGCAGATGATCTTGGTGGGTTCTGAGCGAAACGGAGGGAGGTAAACTCTTTGGGAGCGGTTAGCGAGGAAGGAGGCGATCCAGTCCAGGGCCTGGCCTTGGATCCCGGTGGAGCGTAGGCGGGTGATTAGGGTGCGGTGACAGACGGTGTCAAAGGCAGCCGAGAGGTCGAGGAGAATGAGGGCGACTGTTTCACCGTTGTCCATCAGGGTTCTGATGTCGTCTGTGACTGAGATGAGGGCGGTTTCCGTGCTGTGGTTGGTTCGGAATCCGGTTTGTGAAGGGTCGAGCAGGTTGTTGTCTTCCAGGAAGGTGGTCAGCTGTTTGTTGACGGTCTTTTCTATTACCTTGGCTGGGAAAGGTAGAAGAGAGATGGGGCGGAAGTTTTTCAGGTCGCTTGGGTCATCCGTAGGTTTCTTTAGTAGGGCGTTGACTTCAGCGTGCTTCCAGCATTCGGGGAAGGTAGCAGAAGAAAAAGAAGAGTTGATGACGGTCTGGAGGTGCGGGGCGATGATGTCGTCGGCTTTGTTAAAGATGAAGTGCGGGCAGGGGTCCGAAGGGGCGCCGGAGTGGATAGAGTTCATGATGGATTTGGTTTCTTCCGTGTTGATGTGGGTCCAGTTGTTGAGGGTGATGTCCGGGGAAGCGGGTTCAGTGGTGTATGGTTGGGTCTGGTGTCCGAAGCTGTCGTGGAGGTCGCTGATCTTGCGATGGAAGAAAGTGGCGAGGGATTCGCACAAATCCTGTGAGGGCGTGACGGCGTTGGCGCTGGCGCTGGGGTTGGAGAACTCTTTGACGATGCTGAAGAGTTCTCTGCTGTTGTGGCTGTTTTTGTCTAGTCTGTCGGTGAAAAAGTTCCTTTTGGCAGTGCGGATCAGGTGGTGGTGTTCGCGTGTAGCGTTCTTGAGGGCGGTCATGTTGTCAGCGGTGTGGTCCTTGCGCCAGGCCTTCTCAAGGGCACGACAAGTTTTCTTTGATTCTTTGAGGGTGTCAGAGAACCAGAGAGGTTTTTTGGTGTTGGTCTGTCGATGCGTGCGTTTGAGGGGAGCAAGGTTGTCAGCGCAGTTGGAGATCCAGTTTGTGAGGTTGAGAGCTGCGTCGTTGGGGTCGGTGGTGAGGGTGGGTTGGTTGGCAGTGAGAGCGGAGAAGAGTTGCCTAAGAATTACCAAAATTAAATCTCAAGCCCTGCATGCTATACCCACTGCATGCACATCCCTTCCAGCCCTGCATGTACACCCACCACCAATACATGCACAGCATGGAGAACTCACAATTCCACAATCCATCACCATACACAAACAAAGGTGGCAGGGCAACAGCAATAATATAGGGGAAGCTAGTGATGCATAATATGTCACAGACAAGTAGCACAATACACCACTTACATCCCCACAGGTGCCCCAGACAATCTCAATAGCGAGGAGGTGCCACTGCTATCCAGTCCCCCACCAGATGATGCCCCCAGTGATGACAGCATCTCTGGAGCTCTGGATCTGGATGAGCACCCTGGCCCTTCAGGGACCACTGGTCAGTCGGCTACCCCAGCCCACACCCAGTCCACTACAGAGCCACCCCCCTCAGAATCCAACACCACAGCAGCCAATCAACGTCCCCAGACCTCTGTTCCCAGGACACGTCAATCAGTAGTGTATTGACCTGTGCAAGGACCTCAGTCCACACCTCACAGGCAAGCAATGAGGCTCCTGGGGTCAGTGGGAGTGGGCACACCATTCAGGGGACACAGGCACAGGGGGCCAGGGATGGTTGGAGGACAGCTGTGCACCATGGGGAGGTCAGGCCCAGGGAACCGACTGGCCAGGAGGCACTCACTAATATCTTGGGGGCTTACCAAGGATCCCAGGACCAGATGGGTCAGGTGATAAACATCATGCAGGAGAACCAGCGGCTGCAGGGGGAACACCACCAGGACACTAAGCAAGAATTGCAGGCTCTGAACACCACCATGGTCTCCATTGCAGGGGTGCTGGGTGACATGACCAACATCATGAGGGACTACACACCACACCAGTGGGCCCCTTCCACTAGCCAGTGTACTGACCAGCCCTCCACATCTGCTGCAGCTGGTGGACAGGAGGCCCTGCCACAGGACCCACAGGCCACCAGCACCCCTGCCCCTGCGGAAGGTGAACCACTCCGCAAACGTTCCCTGCGACCCAGACAGACACCAGAGACAGCTGCCAAGACCAAGACCACCACCAGGAAATGAGCCCCTCCTGAATGTTCCCCTTGTGTCACACTGTGTCACCATGTCCACATTGAACTGTCATTGCCCCCCCTTCCTATGGCCCCTTGGACACTGGACACGTGAACTGTGCTACAAACAGACTGGCCCACTACACTGGACTATTCCCAACCATCACCCCACTATATTTCACTTTGCATTGTATACACATTTTCAGTAAACACCCTTGACACAACTTGAGTAATAGTGCTTTATCAGAAGGCATAGGTGACAGTCAGGTGGGATGAAAGGGTAACGACTGGCATTATGCTACAGCCATATAGCACAACACTGAAATGGAGAAATGTTTAATTCAACAGTCTTACCTGAGTGTCATTGGAAGTACTGCTGTATCATATGTGTCCTGTTGTCCACATCCTCCTCCTCTTCTTCCTTCTCACTGTCCTCAGTGTCCACAGATGCATTGTCACCACCTCCTCCTGCAGATAGGGCACATGGCGTCTGATGGCCACATTGTGCAGCATGTAGCACACAATCCTGCAGACCTTCTCAGGGAAGTAGCATAGGGTTCCACCTGTCAGATGGAGTGACCTGAACCTGGCCTTCAGGAGACTGAAGGTCCTTTCAACAATCCTCCTGGTACGCCCATGAGCATCATTGTATCTATTCCCAGCCCCTGTTCTCTAATTCCTAACAGGGGTCAGGAGCCAGGACAGGTTTGGGTAGCCAGAATCACCTTCAAGAAGTGAGGGACACACATTAGCTCTGCACAATGGCATGGGGTATGACTCCTGAAGGCATACACTGACATGCTTTGGGTGGGGACTCAGGCTCACCTATAAGCCACACTCTGTGCCTCTGTAGCTGTGCCATCAGCTGTGGGACACTGCTATTCCTCAGGACAAAGGCATCATGCACCAACCCAGGATACTTGGCAGTGACGTGGGAGATGTACTGGTCAGCAAGACACACCATCTGGACATTGAGTGAGTGGAAACTCTTCCTATTCCTGTACTCCTGTTCATTGGCCCTATGGGGGGACTGAGGCAATAGGGTCCTGTCAATGGCCCCAATAACATGTGGTATGTGCCCCATTGCATAGAATCCAGTCTTCACTGTGGGTAAATCGATGTAGCTGCACATGTGTTTGAGCAAGGCTACCAAAACAATAGAGAACATTGGCTGTGACATTCCTGCAGTCAAACCCACTGTCACCTGGAAAGAGCTAGTTGCCAGGAAAAGGAGCACTGGGAGTACCTGCACAAGAGGGGGTATTACTGTGGTGCAACGGATATCAGGTAGCAGATCAAGCTCCAATTGTGCACACAGCTCTGTGATTGTGGCCCTGTCCAGACAATAGGTGAGTATGATGCGCCTGTCCTCCAGTGTAGCCAAGTCCACAAGGGGTCTGTACACGGGCGCTTGCCTCCTCCTTCTATTCCTCCGCAGTGGTTGGTACCTCAGAGACCCAATAGTAAGAAGGGAGTGATTACAGGAACCATAAACACACTACAGCAGTGTACACAGAGCATGCTTGTATGTTGGGCACTGGAATTGTCTAGGTGTGTACATTCGACTACAATGACGCACTTATTATTCTGTACATGTGTACTAGCATTAGAAAATGGCAACCGCCTGTATGCAGGGACAGGTGAAAGTGGCCTCACTCCACTGGCGTTCACGTCATGGCGGGAGGCGGTCTGCACCGCCGTGCAATTCTTCATTGGCTAACATGGCCCTCTATGGAGTATTGGAACCAATGATGATCAACGCCGGCCGTGATGGTGTTCACCGCCACGGATGTGACCGCCATTTTATTTCTACCACTTCATTTGATTCACAACATCTCCACTGCGTGTTCTGCTGTGACCTGTGTCTGGAACCTGCCATGGCACGTGCAACAGGGGAAAGGGCCCCAGCCTTCACGTCAGAGGAGTTGGAGAGGCTTGTGGATGGAGTCCTACCCCTGTATGGGCAGTTGTAAGGGCCTCCAGACCAACAGGTGAGTACACCATGGGTACGTTGTATGCGACATGGCTGCATGGAGATGTATGTGTGTTGGCAGTGTGTCATTTGGGGGGGTATGGCTGGTGTCAGTGTTAATGCAGAGGTATGGGTCATGTGTGTGCCTGATGAGAGGTAAATGCAGTTTGCAGGCCATATGTGTGACAGGCTGGATTGTCTGGTTCATGATGTCCCACTGTTTGTGTTTCCTCTGCAGGTCAGCACCAATCAGAAGAAGGGGTTGTGGCATGCAATCGCCAAGAACATGTGGACCCTGGGGGTCTATAGCAGGCGGAGCACCCACTGCAGGAAACGGTGGGAGAACCTGAGACGCTGGGCCTGGAAGACTGGGAGGCCCAGCTGGGGACGGCCTCCCAATGAGGGAGGAGTGCCCGTTGGAACCTGACCCCCCTGGTGGCCCACATAGTGGCAGTGGCCTACCCAGAGCTGGATGGGTACTTGAGGGCATCACAGCAGCCACAAAGGGGTGAGTACAGTGTATTTGAAAACCATCTCTGTTGCCTGGCATGGGATTTGGGTGCAGGGTACTAGTCTGTGGATGCCCCAATCTGCCTGTTTATACATTGCTGTGTGGTCCAGCTTAGGTTAATTGGGTGAAATGCATGTTTTGGATAACTCAGTAGCTGGCTTTCCATCGTAGACAGGGCTTAGTTGGTCCCAGTTGGTGTGCAGATGGCAGTGTTTGGCTCCTTCCTTCTGTGGTACTTAGCCAATGGTATGCCAGTGTGATCCATACTGCCCATTCTCTGCATCAGTGTGTGACAGTGATGTGTATGCCATCTGTGCTGTTGGTGCTGTGATTAACCCTCTGCTCCCTTTCTTTCTCCCACCCCTATCATTTTGTCATCCTGTCCATGTGTGCATTCACATCATCTGGTGAAGGAGCAGGGGCACCGGCAAGTGAGGGAGCTGAAGCCCACGGGACCCAGGAGGCAGAGTCCACCGACACCGAGGGGACAAGTGGGATGGAGGGCGAGGGGAGTACCACGGCAGGGACAGGAGGTAATACCACTGACTCTGATTCCTCCTCCGATGGGAGCTCCCTGGTTGAGGCGGACCCCTCTGGAACTACCCCAGGTACAGGTTCTACCACCACCCCGTACCAGCATCGCCCTCCCAGTAGCCCCCCACTGAGTTGCCCGTGCCCGCTCACCCAGGAGGATGGACATCTCCTTCGCCCCAGGCACCTCAGGCCCTGACCCAGTCAGCCCTGCTGTCCTCAGTGAGGAGGCTATTGACCTCCTGAGATCCATCTCTGTAGGGCAATCAACCATAGTGAATGCCATCCAGAGGCTGGCATCCCAGAGGCAGAAATGCACTGCCTTCCTGGAGGGCATTCACAGTGGCTTGGTGGCCCTACAGAGATCGTTTCAGGCTCTGGCCTCTTCATTGACGGCAGCCAGTGTCCCTGTTTCTTCCGCCCCCCCTCCAACTACCACTTCCCAGTCCCAGTCTCCTCACCCCTAACCCATTCCACGCACACATTCAGACAGGCATGCACACAAAACACCACACAAGACTCGCACAGATAAACACAGGCAGCACACTTCAGTCCGCAAGCACTCACACAGCCAACACACAGATGCACTCACAACATCATCCACTGCCTTCACTGTATCCCCCTCTACCTCCCTCACAGTCACAGCCACACTCATACCTGCTTGCACTGCACCAACAGTTCCTGAACCTGCCACCTGCACAGCCTTGCCCACTGTCACCACAACAGCAGACCCGCAGACATGCACCCCAAACACCACATGCGCAGTCACCACCACCACCTCATGCAGCACGCCCACCTCACTTGCAGGCACCACCACAACATCCGTCCACGAGTCCTGTTTGACCTCCCCCACCCTGTCTGCCCCCCTTCCAAAGAACCACAAAAGTTGGGGCTTGGGCTTTGCCCTGTGGACATTAGAGACTTTGAACTGGCCTTTGGACTGGAATGTAAATATGCAGTTGTGTATGTTTTTGGATTTGGGATTTTCATCCAACATGATTACATTGGTTGGAACAGAGGTATGTGTCCTGGCTTTCTTTGCTCCTGGGTACTGTTACCGTCAATTTACTCTGCAGCTGATTCTGGGTGTGTGGTGTGTGTTGTGCATGTGTGTGTCACTCTCGCACACAAAACGTCACACAAGACTCGCACAGATAAACACAGGCAGCACACTTTAGTCCACAAGCACTCACACAGCCAACACACAGATGCACACACAGCACCATCCACTGCCTTCACTGTCTCCCCCTCTTCCTCCCTCACAGTCACATCCACACTCTTACCTGCATGCACTGCATCAACAGTCCCTGAACCTGCCACCTGCACAGCCTTGCCCACAGTCACCACAACAGCAGTCTCACAGACATGCACCCCAAACACCACATGCGCAGTCACCAGCACAACCACCACCACTTCATCCAGCACACCCACCTCACTTGCAGGCACCACCACAACATCCATCCACACGTCCTGTTTGACCTCCCCCACCCTGTCTGCCCCCCACTTCCAAAGACACACAAAAGTTGGGGCTTGGACTTTGCCCTGTGGGCATTAGAGACTTCGAACTGGCCTTTGGACTGGAATGTAAATATGCAGTAGTGTATGTTTTTGGATTTGGGATTTTCATCCAACATGATTACATTGGTTGGAACAGAGGTATGTGTCCTGGGTTTCTTTGCTCCTGGGTACTGTTACCGTCGATTTACTCTGCAGCTGATTCTGGGTGTGTGGTGTGTGTTGTGCATGTGTGTGTCACTCTCCCCTCCCTCTCTCCTTTGTGTGCTAGGTGGCTGTACTCAACGTCGTTGTCTTCATCGGAATTGGTGCTCCAGGACGGCCATGGCATGGTTCAGTATTGGGAAGACTTGCAGTTCAGGTTCCATGGCGGCCGCGGACTCCTCTGTGTCTCCTTTTATATGATGTGTTTCTGCCAGGCTTTTGGTGGCGTTTCCACCACCCCAGAAATCCTGGTGGTGTGCTATGTCATAATATGGTGGGCGGATCCTCGTCTTCCACCTGCCTGTAGGTGGCTACCGCCGTGTTCAGTGGTTGTACCGTGCTGGCGGTTGGTGTGGTACATTGGCTGTCTATGGGAGGGATCACCGCTATGGTCATTATTTGGCGGTCATTACCACTGGCCTGGCGACGGTACTGCCGCCATCGCTGGCGTGGCAGTCACCTGACCGCCAAGGTCATGAAGACCACCTTAGTAGTGTCATGCTTCATCATAGACCACCCCTACTCACCCTTGTAGAACAATGTCACAAGGCCATCTGGTTCAGACCAAAAGAGGGAGCTCAATTGAAGTTTGCTGGACAGTAAAGGGATCCAGATGCTTAAAAATACCAAAACGATTACCGGTATTTAACCTTTACTTTGGTATTCGCTGGTATGATTAAAAACCCAAAAAGATGGCATTAGCTTGAGTATAATAACTCCGCTCATCTATGGATAAGCCAACCTGTTTCTGCCCATTTTTAAGCCTATGCAGGTCAAGGGCATTCATCAGGGCTGTGGATCCTTGTAAAACCCAATATTAAAAAGTGTGTAGTATATGATATAGTGTAATCACGCAGGGCCTACCTGAAGATCTGTCAATTATAAAGGACCTAGATGGGATAAAACAAAAAGAGAGAGATTTCAAGTTCAACCATTCCTTGAGTCAACAATTATTTTATGAACCATATAGTGAACATGCAGTGCGAAAGCGTGTTCTTTAGACCCCCGCAAACCCTTTTTAATAAACAAGTGTTCACAGCCTAACATGCATCCTAAAAGTCTTATGAGCATGTTCATCATACACCGCTATGTAATATTACTGAGTGTGGGTAATCAGTCGAATACCATTACATTCATGGCATAGTGGGACAAGTGAAGGCACACTGGACAGTCGCTTCCCCATAATTAAAGGATCTCAGACCTCATGTCTGTGAGCAGGGCGATGCCCCTTGTAGTCACACACTAAATACAGAGGGAAAGGTTATAGTATTAAACTCACCTCTATTGTGATTACAGGTTGCTAATCATAGTTGATATCTTATGTCTCTATCGTAGGTACAATTCATATTCAGGCTGTAGGTGACCATAAAAATTCATGTAGGTATCTTAAATGAATGTCAGGTTTAGTTGGTTGTTTAAATTCTAATACCACTGTGTTACTCTGCATAATTCTGTCAACGCCTATTAAGGGAGTTGTCGCAAGATACATCCATGGTCCGATAATACATTGCGTATCCAGGTGGCA
The DNA here is from genome assembly GCF_031143425.1 of Pleurodeles waltl. Lineage (NCBI taxonomy): Eukaryota > Metazoa > Chordata > Amphibia > Caudata > Salamandridae > Pleurodeles > Pleurodeles waltl. Next base: position 827,421,698 of record NC_090436.1, read on the forward strand.
GCGGTAGGAGTATATCCTTGTGTAAGAGATCCGTGCAGTCAGTTATATACGTGCAGGGAAACCGTAATCACCCCATATAAGCATGAAGACTCTCCGGGCACCCTGGGGATGTGTGCTTATCCCATCGGTACCTATCAGGCTCCTCCCCTAGAATGTTATTAGCGAGAGATCTTGTTATAACCCACAACTGCAGCATTTTCACATAGTCCCATTGGATCTAAGCGTAGAGAAATTAAGTAAGTGGAGGATTACAGATAAGACTCACTGTTGAAAATGCTCGGAGGAGGAGGTTAATGCAAACTGCATGCATATTTATACAGATATACTGGAATTATGTCTCTAAAATTGGGGTACCTCTGCTATCTTAGTATTTGAAATTGATCGTAACCAGAATACTACACGCAGTATGTTTGTGTTGCTCAGCATTGCCATAGCTAGGCTAACGATTGTCAGAATTTGGGCAGAGGGTTGTTTCCTCACAGAGTCTGGGTGGTTTCAAGACCCTCTCACGTGTTTTTGGTTTGAACGTTTTCTAAGTCTTTTAAGAAATAGTCAACAGGGGTGTAAGGGAAGCCTGAGGAAGAATGCCTTTGGTCCAAGATGCCATAGGTAAGTGAGGATAAGACAGGACTTCTGGATTTTCAAGCTTAATTTGAGATCCACTTAAAAGGAGTTTGTTTAGTTTTATTGAATGTATAATTTAATATGCATTCATCCCTTTTCTTTTCTCTCTATAAGCAAGCTTCCGCAAATGCCGTTTCTTTATTTTTTTGCTTTCCAACTGCACGTTTACTGTCTTTACCACTGTTTTATGTTTTCTTTTCCTGAAAAGACACCCAAAATACTGTCACTTTGTAGATACTTTCAAACATATCCACACCCTGACTGCACTTCTAAACTCTTAACAAAAACTCAGGAAGTATCACAAAACTTGATTTCAGAACGCAAGAATTGCTCCACTATTGACTCTATGTTCACTCATTAAGTCTTGAACAGGTGGAACTTCCTCCTCCTCTGTCAAGACACCCAGGCTTTGGAACTGAGTGCCTGTTCAGATAGGAAGCATTGAAAAGAACCTCCAGTTCTGGAAAGGATTAAAGACATGTGCCTTCACATCATTATAAACTCAGATTCAGGCTATGATCTTCACAAGCTGTTAAGGAGGTATGCCCGGCTGTACCTATTCTCTCACTTAATGCAGCTGTGCTTATTCTCCACAGCATGTCATGTTTATGCACTGTAGCACATGCTGTACCGTGTTTGGAGCACGGCTTCAAACCTCATACACGTCAACCTACATTTTCCATGCAAGACATACTATTTACAATACCTTTACTTCCACACACCTCGAAAAGGGTACCAAGAAACCACTGAAGAATCGGAGGTGTCCTTCGTCTGACTAGTGGTGTGAAGCACTGGACAAATGCTCCAAATATGCACTACAATATAAAAGTTGTTGTAAGAGGCTAAGTTAGCATGAAACAATGGCACAGTTACCTCAATTTCTTTCTGAACTGGGAAAGAGATTTCTTTACAGGGAGTTTTTATGGAGTGAAAATGTGTGAAAGGTAAATTGTGCAACTACACATTTCTACTAATCCTTTGTATGCATATAAATGGTATTTGAATATTGTGAGCCCGGCCAAAAGGCAGCGGAGCACTGTACAGAGTCAAAGGCAAGGATACAGTCAGTGAGTGATGGAAGACGTAACTGACTTCTGGGAGCAGAAGTGTATGGTTACTGCATTGTGATGTGGCAATTTTATGTGCACCACCTTCTGTTTGTTCCATGGGCTTTGTGGGTTGGCAAATTACACATTTCCCTAGAAATCTATGAAAAACATAGATTTCCGTAAAGTAAACTTGAAGGCATTTTGAATTCCAGAACAATTGGAAATCCTTTCAAATCCTAAATGTATGCCATTCCTGTCGAGATTTCTAATTACTGAGTAAATGTCCTGTGTATGCAGTGATTGTGTATGTAGCTCTATGTTAGAGTTTGTAAATTTTTTCAAATGCATGCACGGGTATATGTGCTAATGATTTTACAAATATGAACGCAAACATAATTTGCCTAACTTCCACAATGACCCACTAGTTTGTACTCATTTTAGAATCTAAACACAGAATTAAGAAAATGTTATCTATTCGCTCCTTGCTCTCATATAACGTTGTTGAGAGTCAATGCATAATGTGGATATAAGCCACCAGGATGGTTCAGTAGATTAAACGATTGCTTCTGAAAGCAAATTGAATCCTTGTAGGGCTCTCTGAGGAGGATAAATTGAGTGCCAATTCATTAGAATAGTGACACCTTTTATTTAAGGTGCTTAGAAACAGCGGAGTATGGCTCGAATCTCTATAGAAAACAACGTTATTATATAAGAAAACCACAGCACTAGTCACTTCATGTCAGGCTCAAAGTATGGCTTAACAACTCGCTCTTAGTATCTATTTTCAATAAGGGAAGCATATTGACAATAATTTATACTGTGATACTTTAATAAATATGTATGCCTTTTTCAGTTAAAGATAGGTGATACAGAAATAACTAGTCCAGATCTTTAGCGCCAAGACACCCGTGGGTATTCGTGCGCTCTATAAGTCCTGCTTCATTCATTTCTTTTTCTCTCTGCAAACAGAAAATTTCAATGTAGCACTTTTTGGCATAAATAGACTAAACTGTCACTCAATGTTGCTGATACTGTGCTGCGTTCCGTGACAGGGAGCTTTTTATGAATAGAAGGAGATAACTTGGAATTTCGGATTCGGTTAAGTTCGGTGCATGAACGAACATAATGGCCGCGCTGTTAATGTACTTTTGTACTGAAAGTCACATAGAACATTTTCTGTTTTAATGAGAGTATAACACAGCTCAGTGTGCCGCACGCCCACACAGTTTTTTTAGGGTAGGAGTAACTACATTTCTAGAGGGGACAGGGACCGGCCTAGTGACACTCCTATACAAAGTGCCTGTGGTCTGCGATGCCTCAAGTGCTGATAAACGTACAATAATGCAAGGGAGGTCAAGTGATGTCCGGCATAGATATTGGAGTGGAAGGGTACCCTTTACCACTTTGTGTATATGCTACAAAGTGCAGTACGTATGCAAAGTTCTAAAAGTAGAAAGAAAAGAAAACCTTTCTCAAACTGTATAACTGCCTCAAGAAAGCAGAAATTTTGGCACAAAGTCCTGTCCACTTTTTTAATAGATACTGCTTTGCATCAAAAACCATGGGTGGTAGCATGGAAAAGCCCATCTACAACCCATGGAACACCCCCCGTCGCAAAGTAGCACGTAGCTCTACTTTGCATTACGATAGGCAATTTTCAAATGCAAATCAGAATTTGTGTAGGAAAATAAATCACAACAAAACATTGTGTATGGGTTTGCGTTATTTTGTGATGCAAACCTAGTGAAAAGTGTTAGTATAATTCCCCCTATGGCTTTTTGCACATTTTGTGGCAGCATGTACAGCCTATCATATTTTTTTTTAACTGACCTACATATTCACAATACTTTCTCTATCAGGCTAGGACCTCATAGGTCTATGTACACACAAGTCCCTATTTCCCACTGCACCAACCAGTTATGCACACATATATCTGAAGTCATTGTGTTAAACAACTAAGCTTTCCTACCAGGACAATACATTTTCTACATATAAGTTTGTCTTGCAATTATTTTTCACGCCGGGTGTCTGCATTATATTTTAGATGCAGTAATCACCCACAGTCAGAACCGCTGGTATGTAGTGGAGAAGACAACATTTTGTGGCATGGTTCTCAATCTAGCAGCAATAAACAGCAAACTATGAGACATTATGCTGCACATTTTGTAATGGTATTACTTCATTGTTTTGACATTTTTACAAATCTTAACAAAGGTTTCACATCATTAGTTCCAGTTTAACAGCTCAATACGGGAATAATGAACTGGAAGGTCGACAGTTCATCTTGTGAATGGCTCTCCATTGCCCAGCTATTTCTGTGGCTTTTATTTTAGTAACTTTTAATCTGTTTGAGCTAGAAACAATTTTTTGTTAAACTCAGAAGGTTATGGGGCAAAAGACAGATTATGCTACAAATGCAGCAAGTCCATAATTATGCAGAAAATGTAGCAGACGCAGAATTGCATTAATACATTGGCCCTGCTCATGGTGCACTGTTCGACAGGGTATTAATAAAAGTCACACGCTGGTCCACACACACGTTACAAAAGATTAGCTCAGCACAGTATGATACTACTTGTCCAGACTGGCTGCGCTCAGTTTGATGTGAAATGCATTCACCATCAAGTGACCCATTGTGAATTATAAAAGCAGTAAATGACAATTTTGAACAAAGAACGTAAGAAAATGGAGTTAAAATGGTTGGTGAAAGGTAACAAATTGGTAAAACTTCAACACAGTAGCCTTGAAGATCCTATTACCAGCCATTGAAACATGTGTTTCAGGAAGTGAAAGAATTTACAGAAGCACTTCAACCTCCTGCTCTGCCCTCATGGCATGTGATTGAGTACTAAAGAGATCAAGGATCTAGGTTAGGTGGCTGCTCCTTGAAAAGAGAAAAGGCGAATTTAGCGCTGTGAAGCCTTTGGCAGCCATGCGCTTTATAAAATCCTAAATAGGAATAGAAATAGAATTTAAGTCGCAACTAAACATGATTCATTTAAGGATTTAAAATGTGTTTTTTTTTGGTTTAGATTTCTCAATTTTTAAATCAGAATATATTTAATAAATATTTTACACAAAAGAAAACAATAGAACATTGACATTGGGGTATCGGGTATGGGTATGGGGGCTGGGTCTATGAATAAAACTGTATTCACAAATTATCTATAGGTCAAACACCAGCAAAATGATTACATAATATGATTTTTTCCCTCATCTCTATCCCCATCTCTGTTGTAGTCAGGATCACAGTTCCCTTGCTTTTATTCACTGAAAAACAAAAATTTAAACAGGACTGCATTGCTGTCTCTTACTTGGCAGTGGTAGTCTACAGGCATTGGGCTGGGCAACACAATGATAGTCCTCTTTTTCAGCATGAAACTTGGCTTCAAAGCATCATGCAGTTTAAGGCTACATAGCTGCCAACTTTCCCAGGTGAATGCATAATGAGTTGCTCCATTCAGCATTTTTTCTTTGAACTCTGTGAGTTGTAGTGTTAGTTTTATAAATCATGAAACAAGACTACAAGTCCCAGAATTCAAAGAAAAAAATCTAGACTGGAGCAGCTTATAACACATGCATGTTGAAAACGTGGTGGGGCTGTTTCTGAGGTGTGCCTGAGGCACTAGATGACACAGAGCATGGTTCTGTCAGCAAGTGGGTGGTATGAGGGGTCCTAGTTCTTGTCCCTGGCAGGCTGCATGCAGTAAAGAGTAGACAGCAAACAGCTTCCTCCTCTTTTGTCCTCAGTGGCACAGGACAGTTTGAATCAGTGGGTGACCAGGCACACAAAGAATGGGCAAAGCCTTGGAGTTTAAATAAAAAAGGCAGAGGCATTAAGGCTAGAGTGATCTTCATGACAGTCTGTCACATTACTAGGACCTGGCCAGACCGTCCAAAGCAGGGTCATTATAGGTATAAGTGACCACATTTTGAAAAACCAGACCCAAGACATTTGACAAACATAGAAGTAGGAATATAATTGTGCATTGACTAATGGGCGCCATGGACAAAAAGGAGATTTGGTGAACTAAAGTAGTTGCCTAGGATCACACAATTTATAGAAGCTGGGTTTTCTAATTTTACACTGAGCAATTCAGAAACTAGATGCATATCTGTTTGCCATAGGTATCTCTTTCTGACATCAAAGGGTAATGCTTTGTCAGTAATTCCTAGAGGATGCGATTAAAGAGCAGGTGGCAGACAGACTCCATATTTTATTTTGGAGATAGTGCAAACCTTGCCCAAGGACAGAAACGTTCTTCACAAGAGACAGACAGTGAAACATGTTTTATGTTTTTTCAGCACAGAAATATTTGCCAGCGTTCACAGGATGCAGAGCTGAGGCCAATATTTAAACATGTTACATGGTCAGCAGCTGTAACAATGAGGTCATTTCATCTTATGTGAAAGCTTGGCTCATTCTGAGCTCGAGGTTCCAAGTGGACCTCGAGCTGCTTCACAATCAGGCATCTCGCTGAAGCCTGGCTCAAGCTGTTAGTGGCTTGTCCACCATGACATTCACTTGGGTTGAATTCTGGTACTTGTAGTTTTGCCTCTAGAACAGTAAAAACAGAACTGCAATATCCTGAAAGAAAAATTATGTATTATATGTACCTACAAGACAGAAGGGAAGGTAGTGAAGAGAGCCACAAGAATCTATAAGACAAACTGCCATTTCTACAGCCTGGAACCAAAAAAGCAAACATACACTGCTTTGTTTAAAAAAACTTGATATAACATCAAAGGTTTTCCAATTTTGTTACACTTTAAATGAAAACAGTGCAAACGTTTTTTCATTGTCTAGCCCCTCCCCTTTCCCAAGAATATTTGTAAACTAAGAGGAAATCTAAGGAATTCGGGCGTCAGCTGAGGGTCTTCTCAGATGCTGATTTGCCTCTTTATGTCCTGTTGCGCTGCTTCAACTGAGACACAACAGCACAGCAGGGGAGTCTTTAAAACTACTTTAAATCAATTAGCACATGTCCTTGTGGTGATAGGTGAGGGACTGAGCAAGTGTCTCTGTTAACGGTGGAGGTTCCCTGGAATTTTTTATTATTACCCTCAGCCCTCCCCCACCTTGTTCCCCATGTCCCCTTCACTCCAAAATCTGGGGGGACATATCCCCCACACCTCCCACACTTCCTACACCCTTGGCTCTTCACATAAGTTACCATGTGAGGAACGAAGAAACTGTGTGTCACTCAGCAGCATTGTGTGAGGCCCGATGGAGGTCCAGGGTTTGCTTTTTTAGGGTCGCAGCGAGACGCTTTAGTTATTAGAAAAGGGCTCGGAGCCCTGTCGACGTCACGTCAGTGTGTTTGATTGGTTCGTGGGCTTGCCTAGTAAAATCTGCTTGCTTTCATTAGTGGAAGGCATGCACACGTCATGCCTTTTCCGGTGGTTAGCCCTCCTCGAGTGCAGCGACCAAGTACACAAAACATGCGAGGCTCGCTGTTTTCTGTCGGATCGTGGGCTACTTTTTCTCTGTTTTCTTAGCGCGATTTCGCTTGGCAGAAGTCGAGCGCTTTACACAGTTAATTTAACTTTTTCGGGTTACGTACATAAAAGCACTTTTGCCGATAGATGAAAAGTCGGTTCAGGAGTTTACAACGCGATCAGCTCTAACATGAGCAAACGCGAGACCCGTTGCATTGCATATGCTTGTTTCTTATGCCTTTTGGACACGTAGGTGTTTCAAGCAGTGCTTTAATAGATAATCCATTTGGTCCCAAAAACTTTCTTAGAAGCACAACTCCAGTGCTGTCGTATGCCGGGGTAGCTGAGTACCAGGGCTGCCCGTTTTATGTCTCTTTATCTTTCTTTTGGAGGTTATTTTTCATCCTTTCTTCCTCTTTTTGTCATAGTTTTCCTTTCTTTATCATCCTCCTTCTTTCTGTCTCTTGCTCTTGAGCAAAGGTGCATGATGAAAAATAAGTTGCTGCCCTATAAATGCGTCTGTGCCAACCACTTCTAACCACAAGCACAAAGTAAGCATTAGCTTCGCATTTTCACAAATGGTTGACAATGATCTGCACAAAGCCATACATAAACTCACTTTTGTTTGAAAAAGTGCCTTAAGTTGGTGATGTTGGAATACGGTACACATTAAACGTGAAAAAAATGTCTGCCATACGCATTAAGGGTTATGAGTATACTGAATACCAGAAAAAGTCTGTTCAACTTAACAGTCCTTCCGGTTCAAGAGATTTTCATGAAGCATTAGTGACCCATCCCTGATTTATGAACTGTAGCACTCCCTCGAATGAGATAGATGGGTAATACATAATGCTGAAATTGTGTAGTGAGTTATATGAACCCAACGGGCTATTTAATACATAGTTCCCTTCTGGCACAATCAGCATTTGTGCCTGTCCCCCCCCCCCCCCCCCCCAGGGGAACTTTGGGATTTCAGAAGGACAGCTTGGATGGCTCCTTCTGGAATTTGAAATGTGCTGGCACTAAATCTTTGTCGGAGCGATCCCAAGGAGGTGTTTCTTCATTTGCATAGGGGTGTGGTGTTTGACAGATGCTCTCCTTTTCCTGTAGAGTTGGGGTGATGGTTATGCTCCACGATTTCAAGTTTTTTGTTATAATTGACTTTGTGTGTATATGTATACATATATATATATATATATATATATATATATATATATATATCACCTAATCACCTACTAGCGGATGCCAGTAGGTAGTTATAGTTGGGACCTAGTTTCTAGAGAAAGAGGGTTTTTTGTTTTGCCTATAACTTTGGCGTTGCTTGGCGAATCTTCACAAACTTTTCAGAACTTATACTTTGCTAAGTTCAACTTCTGTCTTAAAAGTTTCAGGGTGACTTGTCAAGCGGGGCCGAAAAAAGGGGGGTTCCCAAAACAAATTTTCCCATTAATTTTTCCATAGGACATTTAGATAGACCTAACCACTGAACAGAATTACACCAAATCCCGAAGCTAGATTCTGTTCTGCAGATCAGGCTTTTTGTGATTTGGTGCAAATCGGTTCAGTAGTTTTAAAGAAATTTAAGGCCAAAAAATATAGATATATATGGACACGGATCCTCTGCAGATCCAGCTGTCCCGTGCCAATATCTGATTGGCTCAGAACACTTCAGAAAGTAAGTGTTGGTAGCCATCTTGGGACTCGGCTTCAGCCGAGACCCAGAAAAAAAGACAAAAAAAGAAAAGGAGCTAGGATAGAGTCACCCTGACCCCTTAGCCTTGGAGCTGGGGTCTCTGAGGGACCCCACCAGGGCTAAAATGCATTGTTTAAAAAAACTAAACATTGGAAAATCCACTGATCCGTCCGCAGATTTTTTTGTTGTTTAAAAAAAAACACAGTTTCCCACGCCTCTTTTCTATTTGCCCCCAGGTGGGTCAGGTCCCGGGGGCATCATAGAAGAGGGGGTGCATGGGGCCCCCTCTTGGGCTTTAATAGGCCCCGGGGACCGCCACCTCCCCGGGGGGAATGTCCAAATGAGAGCAGGGGGGCCATGGCCCTACTTCAAGTAAGTGGGTGAGGCCTGATGGTCTCACCCACAGCCCCAGGGACCACTTCCCCTGGGCTATACTTTATTTCGAGCGGCCCCCGAGAACTACCAACCCCGGGGCAAAAAGCAATTTTTAAAAAAAAAATCTGTTTATTAGTTTAACAACATTTACATTTTGCTGGATATGTCTCCGGTTTTTTCGACATTTTATCTTTACATTTAACGGTTCATTGTCATTTACATATCATGTCTACATAGCGTTCAGTATACCTGTCGCTACCAAATGAGGTAGCAGCATTTAAAGAATATTAAAGACTAAGAAAACAAAAAGAAATTAAACTAGCAAATGAGACCCACTAAAAAAACTTAGTAGCCGGTGATGCCTTATATTAATTGTTATGTTTGTGTTTGTTACCTGTTTGTGTGCCATGTTACTTGTGGGAGCAGTCTTTCTGGGAGGGGGGAGGGGAGGAGTGGTGTTTAGAGAGGGAAGGAGTAGGTGTATAGTCCAAAGTAGCTATATTCTGAGGCTATTATTTGCGTGTTGATTAGCCTCCACTGGTAGGTGATGTGTAAGCATTTTTATTTCTGGGCTTGTCATTTATTCAGTTCAGGGAGGTCGGATGCCGTTTTTTTGTTCCAACTGTTCTATTACAGTATCCCATATATCTGTGCCTTTGATTTCCACCCCATATTCACGTAGTGTCTGTAGCACTTCCTTTTCCGCTTTGGACCAGTGTAGCATCTCTTGGGTCCAGCGATGTATGCTAGGTGTACTAGGTGATTTCCATTGTATTGCAATTAGGCGCTTATATAGAATAAACGCGAGGTCTGCACTTCGATGTTTTTGTTTATCTGTTCCTATTCGTGTGTGTATTCCCAACAGGCAAGACTCTGGAGTGGGGATAAGGGGTAGTCTCGACCATGTAGCTGTTTGTGTTGTTACTTCTTTCCATATTTGTTGCAACGGTGAGCAGATCCATGTCATGTGTAAAAAATCCGCTTCCGGTGTCCCACATCTTGGGCACTCCGGGTTGGTTTGTGGAAACATGCGTTTGATTCTTGCTGGGGTAAGGTAGGTCTGGTGTAGGTAGTTGAGTTGTGTGTATCGGAAGTGGGCATTGCGTGATATGTCTTTTGTAGCTAATAGTGCCATGTTCCATTGTTTTGTTTGTATGGGTATGTTTAATGCTGTCTCCCATTTATGTTTTGCTTGTGTTTGGGGCACTTCCGGTTGACCCTGTAGGGTGCTGTATATCCAGGATACGTCCGCTTGTGTGCCTAGCCCTGTTAATACTTTGTGTAAAATTGGAGCTGTAATAGGTTCACTGCTGCCATTTCCCCATGTATTGCTCACCACATGTTGCAGTGTCTTATATGTTAGAAGTTCACCTTTACCCAGGTTGTGTCTGTTCGTTAATTCTTCATATGTCAAGAAATTACCTTCTTCGAATATGTTGCCTAGTGTGTTAATCCCTTTTTCTACCCATTTGGTTAATTTAAATCGTCGTATTATGTTATTCAGTCCCGGGGTTGCTAGTAGCGGGATTTTGGGTGAATATGGTGGCTTACGTCCTGTTGTCATTACATATTGTTGCCATATTCATTCTGCTATCTCCAATAATAAATTATCAGCCTTCGTCAGTTTGTCATGGTTAATGAGCCAATGCATTATATCTGTGTGTCCTGTTAGTGTGTTTACCATCTGGCTTTCTGGGCCATTTGGATTATATGTCCAATCCATAATCCAGTGTATTTGTGCTGCTGCATAGTACAGTTCAAATTGGGGTGCTCCCATCCCTCCTTTTTCTAATGGAAAGTATGCCTTAGCTAGGGCTATGCAGCGGCGGCCTGTACCCCTTATCAAGTCTGTTAATAAGTTCGTTAGAGGCACGAAGTAGCTCTTGGGGAGTTTAAGTGGAAGTGCTGTAAAAAAATATAGGATACGTGGTAGTATAATAATTTTGGCTATGGCTACTCTCCCCATGGGTGAAAGTGGGAGCGAACACCAGAAGGGCATTGAGTTTCTTGTCGCCTTGATCATTCGATCTAGGTTACCTTCTCTTAGGTCTTGTTCACTGTGGTAAATGTGTACCCCTAAGTACTTGAAGGTGGTGTGGCACCATTGCAGTTTATGTGTTGGGAATGTTTCCCTGTGTAGGTCCGGTATTGATTGCATCGGAAACAGGCATGACTTTGCCCAGTTTACTCACAATCCCGATATGTCCCCGAATGTATCTAACAGGAGTAGTATATCTGCTAGGGATTCCGTGCTATTACACAGGTATATCAGTCAATCGTCTGCATATAGTGAGATGATCTTGTAGTCCCCCCTATCCGGTATGCCCCATCTTGGGGCCTCTTGTCGTAGGCGCGCTGCTAATGGTTCTATTGCTATTGCAAACAGTAAAGGTGACATTGGGCATCCTTGTCTGGTGCCTCTGCCTATTTCTAATTTTTCCGATATAGTTTTACCTGTTTTAACTCTCGCTTTCGGGTCTGTATACAGTATTGTTATCCATTTCATAAATGTGTTACCAAAGCCCATGTTTTTTAGGGAACTCAACAGGTGTGGCCAACTTAGTGTGTCAAATGCCTTTTCTATATCCAGTGATACTGCCGTCTTTGAGTAATCTAGCTCTGGTGTTTCGGCTATTAGTCGCAACAGGCATCTGATGTTTGTGTGTGTGCTACGTCCTGGTATAAACCCAGATTGATCCGGGTGGATCAAGGTGGTCATTAATGGGAGTAATCGGTTTGCCAGTACTTTCCCGAGCAGTTTATGGTCAGAATTTAGCAGTGATAACGGCCTATATGACCGGACATCTAGTGGTTCGCGCCCTTTCTTGAGAAGGACCACTATAGTTGCTTCGCGCTGTGATTCTGGGAGGTGCCCCCTATCAAATGCCTCTTTTAACATTTCTAGATATGGTGCCATTGTTTGTTTTGCGAAGGTCTGGTAGTATTCTGCTGGGAGCAAATCCCCTCCTGGTGTTTTATTATGTGCCATTTGTTTTAGCGCCTGATGAATCTCATTTAAATCAATGGGTTTTTCCAGCTCTATCAGTTGTTCTGTTGTCAATTTAGTTAGTTGGAGCGTCCGATAAAATTCACATGCTTGGTGCTCGGTCGGGGGAGGGTTTGCTTTGTATAGTGTTGCATAGTACTTTTTAAAGGTCTCATTGATTTCTATCTGTGTGTTGACTATATTGCCCTCCTCTGTGCGAATGGCATTTATAGTAGAATGCTGTTGTTTGCCTTTTAGTAGCCACGACAACAGTCTACTAGATCGATCGCCTTCGGCGTGCATGCGTGCTGTATAGTGGCGGTAATCGTATTTCCGTAACCGCTCGTCCGTTTCGACCCATTGTTTTTTTAGTTCAATCATGTTATCTGTTCCCTCCCTGTTTTGCTCTATTGTATTTTCTGCCTCCCTCATATTCCTTTCTATTTCACATAATTCTTTATGTAGTGTCTTGCGGACTCCCCCTGATGTGGACATACATATGCCCCTTATCAGCACCTTGCGGCTGTCCCATTCTGTGGCTCGTGACGATGTAGTTTTTGTGTTCGTTCTAAAGTATGAGTTTATACTCTCTTCTAGTTCCTCTTGGAAGGGGGGGGCACGTAATAGAGGTAGCTGCAGTCGCCAGGTAGGCGCATTCGTATGTGTCCTACCCCAGCGTATCGTAGACACTAAGGGGCAATGGTCTGATAACGTTTTAGCCAGGTAGGTTGCCTTGACTAGTAGTGCTGTAAGCTCGTGTGTGTATAATTGCAAGTCTATGCGAGTGTGTAGTTGGTGTACTGGGGAGAAATATGAATTCTCTCTGTCTACGGGGTGTAGGTTCCGCCATACGTCATGTAATCTTCTATCTGACATCCAGTTCTGCAGTGCTTGTGAGAGTCTTCTGCTTGGGGCGCTCACTAGTGGGGTGTGATCTATCCATGCTGATGTCTGGTATGCAGTTAAAGCCTCCTCCCAATATATTAGGAGTCAATGGGTCCCCTGCTAGAGCTGTGTAGGTAGACTGTAAGAAGTCTATCTGTTTAGTATTGGGTGCGTATATACCTGTGATGTTTAGTGGTTTGCCGTCTAGTTTCCCTCTCAAGTGGACAAATCTACCATCTTTATCTATCTGTGTGTGTTCCACTGCGTAAGGGACATCAGGGGCTATCCATATCAATACTCCTTTCATGTATGTCGACGTGTTAGTGCCATATATTTTTCCTGTCCATTTCCTGGCCAACTTATTTAAATCTTCATTTGCTAGGTGTGTCTCTTGCAATGTTGCTATGTGGGTCTTATGACGTTTGAGGTAGTTATATATTCTATTGCATTTATTTATGTTAGCCATCCCCCTGACGTTCCAAATTAATACATTGTATGTTGCCATCATATTAGTGTTATGTCATTATGTATTTGCATCGCAATATTTGTAAGTCTTTTAAAATTTAGTGTCTTTATCTTGGGTCCCCTCTCCCTTGTGTTTATCTCCTGTGGACACATTTGGACTATAAATGCTGGCATATTATCATTAACAAAAACCAAAACTTTAACCATACCAAACTGTGTGGCACAACTGGTGCCTTGTTTAACATTTCTGTTTTTCAGGTCCATTCGGTAACCCTGGTGGGTGTGGAGACGTGGTCAACGAGAGGGTCCCAGGCCTGTAGTCGTCCTTGGCCCATGTGTATGGTTATGTGTCCCTGTTCGTCAGGGCGTTCAGCTTTCTGGTTTTTCCTTGCGCTTGAAGTTAATTTGTGCTTGTCATCTTTTCTCCATATTCAACTTCTGTGCGCGTTTGCCGATGCATATGCTCTGACCTATGCACATTGGTTTATATAGTATTTCTGGTCTATTCCAAGATGCTTATACTTGCCATTATTTGGTATGTAGCTTGTCTAGTTCATGCCCTGGTTTGTCTTGCTTATTTGTGCGGCTTCATATATCATCTGCTGTGCGTGGGGTTAGTGTAGGACATGGCATGAGTGGTGAAGGAGGGGGGCTTGGGCAGTCTCGTGAGGAGTTTGAATCCGAGTCTCTATTCCCAGTTCTGGATGTTGGTTGTGCCGATGTGAGCGTGGTTGCCACCTTAAGGACTTGTGCTTGTGCGTCTGCTGCTTGCGATCTTGTTGGTCTGGTTTGACTCCTGTTAGTGGTTTTTCTTTTCCTTCTGGGACGTTGTACCAGCCAGTCGTTACTTCCGTCCGGTTCCGTTATTGGATCCACCAGTCCCTTAGCGTGGAGCCATGTCCACGTGTCTTCTGCTGTTGGGAAGAATAGAGTCCTGTCACCGTCTATTACTCTCAGTCTTGCCGGAAAAAGGAGAGAGTAAGCTATATTTTTGTCGCAGAGGGTTTGTTTCACTCTGGTGAAGGTGCCACGTTTGCGTTGAACCTCCATTGTATAGTCGGGGTACGCTGTTATTTCGGCGTTCTCCATTCTTATCGGGTTTTTATTACGGAAGCTTTGCAGTACTTGATCTCTGTCCCTGAAGTTTAAGAACCTTGCTATCAGCGGTCGGGGCGGGGCGCCCGGGCGGGGCGGTCCGCCTGGAATTCTGTGTGCACGCTCTATCATTAATGTTTGTGTGGCGATTTGTGGTAGTACTGTGTCTTTAAGCCATTGTTCTAGATATTGTTCAGCATTCGGAAGCTCTAGTCGCTCCGGGACCCCCATAAACCTTACATTATTTCTTTGTGAACGGCTTTCAGCGTCCTCTGCTCTGCGTTGTAATGATATTATGTTGTTTTCCATTCGTTGGATCTGAGCTTTCAACTCAGTTATTGCTGGTTGGGTCGTTTCTAGTGCCGTCTCAGTAGTAGCGACTCTTTCCGCTAGTTTCCATTGATCTGTGCAGAGTAGGTTGACTTCCAGTACCACTGAGTCTATTTTTCCCTCTAATGAGGTCTTCGTGTCTAGTACCGCCTGTAGTACTTTGGTGAATTGTGCAGAATGTGCTGCCAGGGTTTCAGTCATCTTTCGCAATGCATCTGTTTGATTGTCCATTTCTCCCTCTAAGGGGGCTGTCTCAGTCTCTGTATTGGGGTGGGTCTTGGGTGGTTTTGGTTTGCCCATGTTGTGCTTGCCGTGTTTATGTTATTTATTGCTTTAGGCAGTATTTTCCCAAATGCCCTGCGTTGTTTTAATTTGGGGCAAAAAGCAATTTATTTGCGGGGGCTGCGTGGCCCTGCTGCCCTGGGGACCAGTAACCCCTGGGGCAAATGATTAAAAAAAGAAAGGGGGTCACGGTGCTAAGTCCTTATTGGAGGGGGGCCGGCGGCCTTCCTCTTGGAGCCACTGATGGCCCTGGGAACCACCACCCTTGAGGGCTTGCTCCTGCTGTGTCCCAAGGTGCCCAGCCCGGGACATAGTTGTTTGCTGTGGCTTGGCTGCTGTCAAAGCAACTCTGTGCTTGCTGAACCAATGGCAGTGCAATGTCAAGCCTTAATGCTTCCCCTGCAGTGTGAGGTAGGTCATAAAAGGCATTTTGTTATAAATAGCAATTTAAATAAATAAATAAATACAAAAATATGTAGGGACCACGGGGGAACCCATGAGGGCTACCTCGCTGTCTCAGAAAGCCCAGAAAGGCCTAAAAAGCGAAATCCTGTAGCTCAGTGTGAAGGTCGCAGACCTTCACGCTGAGCTTTGGGGGATTGAGACCAGTTGGGCTCATTATCCTTTTAAAATATATATATATATTATATATTTTTTAAATATATACATTTGTTTTTTTAAATTGGATAGAAATTACTCATTCTAAGTATATAAGACATCAAGGCCTAAAAAACTCTATCTCTCTTCTTCTCACTTTCTTTCTCTCTCTTTGTCTCTCTTTCAATCAATTCTCCCACTCACACACCCACTGCGACACTTACGCAGTCATTCATGGACCCACTCAGACACTCACGCACCCACTCACAAACCCACTCAGGCACTCACTCACCCACCCATGACCCACTCAGACCTCATGCACTCACTCAGAACCCTAGTCAGACCCCCATGCACCTACTCAGATCCACTCAGATAGTTACGCACCCACTCACACACCCACTCAGACTGTCGCACACCCACTCATAGACCCACTGGCACTCTCATGCACCAAAAGACCTGCGCACACACTGACGCACCCACTAAAACACTGACGTACCACTCTCACACCCAGACAGACAATCTGACAACCACTCTCACCTCCGTACACGCCCTATCACACCTATTTTCACACCCAGCAAGGCCCCAAACAACTCCCGCCACACATGGCAAAAGGGCAATGAGTAGGATGGGGGTTGGGTGGTTAGGCAGGTTGGTCGCAGGGTCTGGCTGCAGGCCAGGTCTTGCGGGCAACCTTTGCTGCAGGTGAAGGCCGTGCACGGTGTAAAGTTGAGTGGTTATAAGGGGGTTGGCACCTGCAGCCAACCGCCGATGCGCACGGCCAAATTAAAATGACTATACCTTAAAAAAAACATAGGATTTCACTGAAAAAATCAAAGATTACCAGGACGCTATAGTTATGGTCACATTTTAAACGTAAAAAACC
This sequence comes from Pleurodeles waltl, assembly GCF_031143425.1. Classification (NCBI taxonomy): domain Eukaryota; kingdom Metazoa; phylum Chordata; class Amphibia; order Caudata; family Salamandridae; genus Pleurodeles; species Pleurodeles waltl. The sequence goes on from NC_090436.1 coordinate 827,438,401, forward strand.
CTTGAAGTTTGCCAGTTATAGTGTGTGTTAACTCAACTAACTAGAACTCGTGCCCTAAGGTAACTATAACTCGTGCCCCCGCCATGCACAGTTTTTTCATCAAAAGTTTTACTGCAAATAGTACAGTGATATTATCAATGATGTAATCAAAGATGTCATAAGTGCCACAATCTGTGGGTTATTACCAGTGCATGGCGAGGGCGCGAGTTATAGTTAGTTGAGATAACTCTATAAGTGGCGAATTTTTAAGGTTTGTACGTTTAAAATGTGAGCCTAACTATAACATCCCTGTAACTTTTGAATTTTTCAGTGAAAAAAATACATATATAGATATATATATATATATATATATATATATATATTCACTGAAAAAAACAAAGGTTACAGGGGCGTTATAGTTCGCTTCTGAATTTACTCGTACAAAACCATAGAAATTCAGCATAGTTATAGTTCTTTCAAGTAACTATAACTCATGTCCTAAGATAACTATAACTCGCACCCTTGCCATGCACAGTTGTCTTATCAATAACATTGCATTGATATTAAAGATGCCATACAAGATCTCATCAATTACATAATAGGTGGAGTCATTAACTGTACATGGCTAAGGCGCGAGCTATAGTTACATCAGGGCATGAGTTATGGATACTTGTAAGATCTCTAACTATAACTGCTGAATCTCTATGGTTGTGTACGAGTAAATTCACAGCCTAACTATAACGTCCCTGTGACATTTGTTTTTTTTCAGTGAATTTCTTTGTTTTTTTAATGTTAAGTCATTTTAATTACTATACGTTATTCCAACCCACTCCTTTGGCCATGTGCAGCATGAGTTGGTCACAAGGCCTCACTTTGGAGCCAGGTCTTGCAGCCAAGCCCTTATAACCACCCAACCCCACGCCATGCATGGCCTTTAGCTGTGCGCAGTGCAGATTGGCCACAGGACCTGTCTCTGTCAGTGGATGTGAGAGTGGGTGTGTGAGTGTCTGAGTGGGTCTGAAAGTGAGTGCGTGAGTCTACGAGTGGGTCTGAGTGAGTGCATGAGTCTGAATGGGTGTGTGAGTGGGCGCTTGTACATCTGAGTGCATGTATGAGTGAAATAATTAGTGTATGAATGAGTCAAATGTTTCCATAATCGTGAATAGTTTACAAATAAATTACAGCAAATTGTAAAAATTTGTGAATTTTCACAAATATCACGCACCATGATGCAAAAATATATTAAACCTATAATTTGCCTCTAAAACACAGCCTTATCACAGTCCTGGGGTCAGGGTACCTTCACCCTGACCCCTTATGCCACTTGCAATTTCACTTTTCGCCCCCATGGACCGTGTCTCATTAAATAAAGTGGCCGTCACAACTTTCTAGTCAGGTTGCGGTCAGTCAATTGCAACTCTTCCTTTTGCACGCATATTTGTGAAAATTTGAGAATTTCGCAATTAGTCTAGATCAGAGATATATAAATGTATTTGCCCTTAAATATCTCCTAATCTACTGAATGGATTTACACCAAATAACAAATAGCACAATCTGCGTACTGGCAGCTAGCTTTCTTACACATTTTCTGTAATTCTGTCCAGTGGTTCAGGCTGTAGTCGTGTTGACAGGTCCTATAGGAATTAACATGGGAGACATCACGTTTTTTGAGCCCCCTTTTTGTCAGCCCCCGCTTGACGGATCACCCAGAAACTTCCTGTGCACAACAAGGAATCACTGGGCCACTTTTTGGGAACATTTTGTGAAGATTCGTCAAACAGTGTCAAAGATATAGGCAAGTAAAAAAAAAAAATGTCTATGGAAACATGGTCCTAACTATAACTACCTACTGGCGATTGCCAGTAGGTAATATATATATCTATATATATATATATGTGTGTTTGTAGCTGCATTTAAGCATTGAAAACGTTTTTTGCCTTATCTGCCTAAGCAAAACACACATCAGCTGTTGCATCTTAAAGTTAAATATTAAAAATAAACAAACAGAAAAATATACAAATTCAAATAGGATCCATTCTTCACCCATCTTATTTAGAGTGTGAATTGACTATATTGGGATTATTAATGTGTCCAGGGAAAAGTGTTACTCTCAGAGAATTCTCAGTCCAGCACCCATCCAGCACTGATGTTTAAGCGTGTAACTTAGGGATAGTGCCTAACCTGTCCTTTTTCACAGCCAACGAGCCCTCTGTTCACTTGCCTTTATTGTTCCAGTGCACATTTGGTTGAAATTCCTGTTGACCCTTTACCAAATGACCTTGTTTGTACTCTGTTGTGTAATGTAGGATGACCCTGAGAAAATAGTCCCTCAATCTGAAAGACTGATCGTGTGATTCACAGACTGCATTTAGTAGTGTTTAAAGTAACACTACAGTACCAATACTACCATAATACAAAATGTTATTCACAAACCTTAGGTCTCAGACCTCTGTCTCGTCCTTCCCTATCTTTTCTATGTGGAAACCTCTGCTGAAGATCTCTTCCAAGATGAGAGAGATTTCCACACCTGGGGATATAGATTGGTTTTAGTGAATGTGGGAGGGGCAAGAAGGAAGCTGGAAAATGAGGAATGCTTACTACTAAATGGGAGTGGTTTATGGAAATTTAAGGTGGAGTTTTGTGAGGAACATGATAATACAAACACACACCCATAAAAGAGTAAGACCATTGCTATTAAAACCTGCACTTCTAAACTTATTTCACCCATGAAGCTGTCCAGGCGGACTCAATTGTACTCTAGCTCAGCCTTAGAGTAAGTCAAGCACCACACATGGTTATTCACAGGTAGTACAACCAACTTCCATAGAAAACAACACAGCGAGGAAAATAAAATAGCAGCCCATTGAACCTAATGCTCAATTAATTAAATGTAATAAATTAGAAACATATTTGTGTGCTATAATATTAGATATAATTATCAAACTATTATTTAATTTAATAGTAAATGTAACATTTTCAAAATACTAAATCAAACATTTACACTTTTCCTAAAATTAAAATAATTTCAAGTAATTCAACACAGTCTTCAATTAAAATGTGCTACATATTAAATAAAACGAAATATGTTAGTTAGGGTGGGATTTTTAAATCATTGTTTGGAAATTATTCACAAATTAAATCAATATCAATTCAGACAATAAATGTATTTACATAATGGGACAGCTACTTAAAACCATATATGAAATAATCCATATTTGTTTAGTATCAATTGACAATCATCCAGAAGAACGTTTATTGAAATGCCACATAAGATAATTCCACTAATAAATAGAGAGTGTATAAAGATAAAATTCCTTAAATACGAGATAAGGGTGAACCCCACTTTCATGGGAATATATAAAATATAGTATTAGCAGCTGGAATTGTCTAGTAAATTAAAACTATCGGAATTATACAGTGCATACTATAGCTTGAATGTTCCATCTTATTCATAAGGGTTTGCTAGGATCAACAGTTCTGTGAGCGGGTAATAAGGCCCAAACTCTATTTTATGTTCATACTCCATAAGTTGTACAGACCTCCAACATTTTACTTTTTACTATCCCAGGAACTTTACAAACTGCACAGTCAACTGTAGTTGCGCCACCTGTAAACATTCAATCACTGCCTGTCTGCATGAGCCAAGCGCATGTGTTTTAAAAGGGAATCAAATTAATATATTTAAATTAATTATGTAGTACACATTTAATTCAATGACTAAATGCTCCGTAATGTTTTGTTTTATTAGTTCTAAGTTACAATAAGGATTTTAAATTCATTTGAAATGCGCATTTTGAGAAAATGCCCCTTTTCACATGATCACCACCATTTTTTTTTTAAGGCTGCTGCTGGTTTTTAGACCCTGCACTCTGGGTCACTGTTGTTCAGTGGCCAGTGTATGTGCATTGACACCTAAAATATGTAACAGTTGGCTTATCCCTGAATGGATCCTTAAGCTTTCTTATAAAGCCAAAGTATATTGTGCTGAAAATACATCGGTGGCAAAGAAAATTAAACATCACCTGTAGACTTTAGCACTTATTGTGCCATCTGTTAATGTGACATGGAAACTTGACTACAGGTCTACCAGTGTAGCTTGCCTGCTGCATTTCAAATCTGCAGAACAATATCATGAAGTAGTCTTTTAACAGGGAAAAACCTTCCTTTTAAATATTAACATCCCTCCGATGTAGGCCTTGTAGCCCACAAGGTAGGGGGCATAGCTTGTTAAATGGAACATGCAGAAAATCAATGTTACCATGCCCCTACAGTGACATTAGCCCAAAAGTGATTTTCATTATGGAAGGCACTGGCTTTCCCATGAGAAAATTAAAATACTGATTCAAATATTAATTCTGCTATATAAAGTTTGGGACCAGCAAGAAAAATGATGTAATCACTCTTTTTAATATTTATTAAAAGCCCAATTATTTTCAATAAAATGTTAGGAAGAGTAGCTTTTAGAAAGTTACCTTTTCCCTGCCTGAAGCTCTTAGATGCTAATCTACATTAGTTCTCCAGCACCTGTCAATCACATAGTTGACCTTAATGAGGTATGCAATTACTCACTGGAGCTACACAACAGACCACTTTGATAGGCAGGGCCACTTGAATGAGAATGGATGACTCCATTGAGCTCAGCTATATGTTCAGGATGGGGTTTACTGGCCTGCCTTTTGGCTCACAGGTATCAAATCCTTCCCAACATGTTGGTCTGAAGCACATGTCAAATCCTTGTGCCCTTGAAAGGGATCATACCATTACACATTTTTATGTATCCCTTGACTGTTTGCTGAAGGACCCTGCTTTTGTCCTACCAGAATTCTGTCTACTGTTTTGTTGTGGGTCCGAACCCTACTTCCCAGACACATCCACAGCTCTCAGAGCCCAATATTAGTGTAGCCGAAGATTTTGGTCATCTTGGCATTGCCCTGTTACATGGTGTGTTGGGCCTTTATGCAGTAGACAAACAGGAACTACTAAACAACTGGTTGGGGTTTCTCCTTGGAACTTTTGCCTGTTGGTTAGTGCTCTTCAGTATGCACCTCCATCCACTAGCTGGTGCCTGGCACAAATGTGGCACCTTAAGGTGCTTCCTTGGAACAGTGTCTAGACCTATGGAAGAACAGAACAAGGACTACACCCGCTGTTTGAGACCTGTGAAGAATGGGAAGACGAGGACCCGCCCCCACTTGTACCCAGGACAAAGAAGAGGCCAGAGCGAAACAACAAGGTGCAAGAGGCCCAGTCTATAAACTGCCTGCTTACCAGTAGCAACTGAACCTGTATTTGGCACTGCTTATGGCGTCTATCTGATACACTGAGAGTCTCTAAGTGTCTCCCCTGAGGTCCTAGGAAACTTTTGAAAGTGTTTCTTCCCGAGCTTCAGCAGGACCCATCAGGAAAGGTAATCAATCAGGAGTTCAACAGCATCAGATTGAGTTACTTCTTTCTCCACCATGGGGATCTCCTATCTCCCAAAAAATGTCAAAGTCCCATTCTGAATTTTCACAGAGAAATCTTTAAAGCTCCAGCGCAACCAACCTGCTTCAGGTATCTGGTCTTCAATTCCACAACAGGGGCTACAGTTTCAGCCCTGGCCTGCCAAAAAATGACAAAGTCCCATTCTGCATTGGGCCTTACACATACTCCTTCACAAAAAAGTGACAAAGCCCTTTTCTTAAGTGGTACTTAAAAACGTTTTCAACTTTGTGACTTCCAGACTTTCACCGGGACCAATCCATTTGGTGATAATACCACAGATACTACAGACTATACATTTGTCGATTAGTGCACAATTAGTTTCACTTCAAATCCTTGTTAATTTCGGGTTCCCAGATACATGTTGCTTTCATCCTCTTACTTAATCACTGACTGGGTCAACTGTGTAACTCATAGCTGCTGATTAATTATTTAAGACTGTCACATTTTTGAGTTTGGGAAAATCTTTCCTCTATATATAAATGACTGCATCCATGAATTCAAGGTTGCATTTCTATAGGAGATACATTTTTCAACAATGAACGTGGATTAGAATTCCGTGCATAAAGTAACTGGTGTTCTTGGCTTGGTGGCAAATAGTAAGGTAGGAGAAGCTGGATGTTCTAAAATGACAGATGCTATTTGGGAGAGTGGAGATTTTGGAACTGGGTTCAAGAGAAAGTAAATATGACTTACAGGCATTAGGTGTCAGCACTGTATGTGTAAATGGCAGTAAAGTGGGTGTTATTTCAGCCACATCCTCAGCCATAACGTGAAACCTGAAAAGAGAAAAAACAAACTATCCTCACCAACAGTGAGACTCAGAGTGCTGTCATGCAGCTGTCAGTGCTAAGGAAGGCTGTAGTAGTGATCCTTCAAAATATGATTTGGAATAAACACACAACTCCATTGTCTCAGATTTCTGTGAAACAAAGGGACATATTTATAAAAAGTGGCTCATCATGTCATGATGCACCACTTTTCTTACATCCCACTGCGCACCCCTACTGCCACCATGTGTGTCCTGTATTTATGATAAGGCACACCATGGCGCACGTTAGGGAACTAGAGTAATAAATATTGATGCTAGTTTGGAGTTTTGCAGGATTAGCACCAAACCTGTTGATGCTAATCCTTCAAAGTGAAAGGAGGTCCATTGAAAACAACAGGAGCATAATTTTTAACACCCGCCTTAGGTAGGCATTAAAAATTATGCTAAAAATGGCGCAGTAGAATCTCTGAGATTCCACTGCGCCATTTTTCTGGGCCTCCTAAAGCCGGAACGCCCCCCCTTGCACACATTATGCCTGGCACAGGCATAATGTGGCACAAGGGTTTACAAAGTGGAGCAGCGCGTGCATTGCGCCACATTGAAAATATGGCGTGTCGTTTTTGCTAACCTATCACCACCGTAGCGTCAAAAAAATGATGCTAATGGCAAGGTGGAGCTAGGGGCTTCTTAAATCTGCCCTAAATATAGACCTCCTACATTTACCAGGATTAAAATGCCTGCTAATTCGAAGGAATACCATATTTGATGCAGGTGGGCAAAGAGTTCCACCTGCTGTGTCTCATTTCAATTTAAAAATCGGAACAGCAAGAAATTACCAGACACAGTAAACACCTCGTCCAGCGGTGTTGGTATTGACTCGTAAAGTAAATATCTCACCTCCCTTCAGGGCACCCGTACTAGGGGTGCGAAGAAACCAACCTAGCTTCTACTAAACTGAACTCTAGCCACAAGATGATACTTGATACTTGTTTTTTTAGTTCCTTTCCCTGCTCAGAAACACTGCTCGAATTTTACTTTAACTTGCTTAATGATGGGCCTAGTCCGACTTCAGACAATATTTTCCAAGGCTGTTTTCCAGGACTGCAAAGTGTGTCCATCACAGTGAATCTGTTTTGCAATGGTAAATTTCAAAAACAAGAATCTGATAATCTACTCTTGCTGACTTAATTCGCATCTTTTTAGGCAGACATTCGTGTGCAGTGAAAAACTAGAAAAAGGAATTTTGAGTTCTTCTCTGGTGAGTGACAGCGGCTCCGCCCTTGTTTTATGATGCTTTCGAAATCCCATAATCGGAGACTGCGTCTGTTGTGCTGCTGAAAGATTCCTTGAAGGCGAAGATCTGTATTGAAAAACTGGGACGCCAACAGTTTGTTGTATGCCATTAAAAAGGGCTCTGGTGCGTACATTCGCAATGTCAATTATGTCACCAAGTACCATCTTCCTCGGCTCCAGAGCCCAAGCTATTCCTGTCTGTATGTGTCCTCTTCTAGCTATCACCTTAATATAAAACAGCTGCTGCCTGGATTACTCGTACTTTACTAAATGTAATAAAACTATTTTATCTAAAGGCGCTTAATTAATTTAGAAATTCTCTTCTTTAGTAGCCTCTGTGTTCAATTACCTCTTCATCATCCAAGGAAGCCCTTTGAAATGGAAACCCATCAGTTCTGCACACTGTGCTGTATCTGTTAAATCAGCACTCTTAGAGCCACCCAAAGCGAAATATCTAAAACCTACAAACACCCAGAAATGGGACATTTTCAAGCACTCAGTGAGATCTCTGGAAAAAAAGAGAGTCGAGTACAGTAATTCTCCATTGCTCTTGAATTTCCCAAGTTTTGCTGGAGTTGCTTTGTACGGTATTGTAGTTACATGCATGCTGTTCTTTCCATTCGTGAAAATGTACGAGAGTGCATTATTAGCCTGGCAGTATGTTAAATGTAATTTCTCTCACATTTGCTTCTGAAAAACATTCAGATTTGATTTAAAAATATGAAGTTTCTTCTTGTAGGTTTCTTTCTACACTTAAATTACATTTCTGGGCAAACGTATGAATTCCTATGCACTCACATACAAAGAAATTGCAATTTGTACATTTTTCCCTATTGAGGCCTCTTTCCGTCCTACTCCTCACCAATATTGGGACTGTTTCAAGTCTGTAATATGTTTAAAAATATAAAGTCCAGGGGATGTCCTTAGGAGCCTACTGTTGAAGCTTCCAAATGCTTGGGTGGCCCCATACCAAGGCTGCCTAGTTTTGATACCACCTCATACCTTTTTCCCATAACCCTACGCTTTCTGTCACTTTATCTCACTCTTGTAGGATTTTTCATCCATGTTTTCTCCTTTTCTCACAGTCTACCCATCGTCTTTTCATCCTTTCTTCAGTTTTTTCCCCCAACATTTCTTTTTTAGCATTTTTCAATATGTAAACAGTACAATTCAAAACTCCCTGGGTCTGTCGCATGGGCTTTCATTGTCCTAATGAGGCTGCTGGATTTTGCCGGCAGCATCACCTGAATTGTGGGGAACTGAGTCTAGTCCCACACCATGTGACAACTGTCAGTCTAATCCATTTCCAGCAAACTAGGAGCGCCTAATCTCTGCTCAAAGGCAAGGATGATTTGTGGCAACCGGGTGCATGACAAGATGACTTCTCAGGGAAATCGTGGTGTATCGGATCTCATCCTTTTCTCTCAGTTACATTAGTCCCACACATGTGACCAACAGTGTGATGATTCATGCATTCCAATTGAAACTTTCTGAAAGAGGAAATGGCATCACGTGAGTATTACTCTCTCTCTCTCTCTCTCTCTTGATTTCTTTCTTTCTCCGTTTCTCTCTCTCTATATATATATATCATATATAAATATTTTGAAGAATTAATTGGTAACAGCATGTCAGCTTCACTGTCGAACTATACCTGAAAAAGGAACCAAAGACTAAGGTGAGATAAATGAGGGCAGACAAATGTTAATTTGAATCCTAAAAATATTTAGCTATTGGGTTATAATTAGCCATAGATTAGAAAAAATAAACTTTCCAGCCTCAGACCACACATCCATGTGCATATGTTACTTAAATTTAGAAATGCAAATAGCATTTTCACAAGTGTAAAGCAATGTTTGTAATTCACAAAATGTGGCTTTATACTTGAAAGAAGGTTTAGCCATAACTACTTATTCATATCAGTACATCTTTTCCTGAGGAGCTGAGTTAGTAGTCCAAGACCAGAGTGGCACTTAGTATGATGGTGTTGCTGCCCAGGTGTTTCTATATTAAGCAAAAAACATTTTGTATCCTACTGACCTCCTTATTTTGGCAGCTCAATTAGCTGTTGGTGTCCTTAGTGTTGGCTGGAAAACGTAGCAGGGTCAGACTAGAAGTCCTCAAACTGGATCTAGATGATGGCGTATTGGGGCTGCCAGACCTCCAGTTATACTATCTACCTGACTCCTCCTGTATGCCGCACTGTGGTGTGATGATGGCCCCAACTGGGAGAAGAAATGCTCATTGAGGGCTGTAGGCTACCAGCAGGCACCTCCCTCATAGGTGCCTCCTGGTAGCTGTGTAGCTGTAGGCAGAGGACATCGATGTGTACTTTTGGTTACAACAAGTCTTGCTCCATCTCAGGAACCTGCATGTCCTCCGTCCAAACCACTCTCAGCAGATGCAGTGGAGATGACGGACTCCACCAGTGCGCTGGTTCCTCCCTTTCCTGCTGTTCCAAGTTCAATTTGCCATCTCGGTGCACCACCACCTTTGTGCCAGACGTGGATCACTGTCTTCATCTATTTCTCTTCCTCGCTGTGGACCTGGTCCTCATTCCCGCTGGCCCATTCATGGGAGCTCCCTCCCCCCAAGGCCCTTCCCTCTAGGGCCGGAGTTGGGATTCGGCTGTCACCCTAAATTTCTAGCCAGTCACAGACATTTTCTGGCTTTGTGAAGAAGTGTGAGAGGCCCTCATGTATCACTTTCAATTTATCTGGATAAAGCAACATGTAAGTAAGTCCCATTGCTTTCAACTTTTTCTTAACACTGCTAAATGACTGCTTTGGTTGATGGACAGTTTAGGTATAGTCTGGGAAGATATATAGAACATGGTTCTCGAAAGAGAGGTCACCCTTCTGACGCACCTCCTGTAAGATGGCATCCGGATCTTTGTAATTGCTGATCTTCACTATGATGGCCCTCAAGATGACCCCTGATGACAGCAGCGTGACCAATGGCCTTTGGGACAGCTCCACTACAAACAGCTGTGACAGGCACGGGCCAGAAGTGTCCCTCTAATCCATCCCTCCAGGAACAGCATTGCCTTTGTCCTTTCTTTAGTTGATGTCTTTATCTTTTCAGTTCTGGATCAAAGCTTGATGATGTAAAATAAGTCCCAGGATCCAAAAATGAATTATACTGTCCACCACATGGAACTATTGGTGCAACTTAAGCACTGAGTGTTTCCTATACCTTTCTGCTCTGGAAATGTTATTATTCCTCCTCTTGCCAGAAGTAAATCTCTGACCAGTTTTCTAGGAGGGAAGTGGCTCAAAGATATTTCTGAAATCCCACAAACAAGCACTAGACAAGGCCTTGTACTACTAACTCAGCTCCTCAGGAAAAGATGCACTGACATGAACAAGTAGTTATGGCTAAACCTTCTTTCAAGTATAAAGCCACATTTTGTGAATTACAAACATTGCTTTACACTTGTGAAAATGCTATTTGCCCTTGTAAATTTAAGTAACATATGCACATGGATGTGTGGTCTGAGGCTGGAAAGTTTATTTTCTCTAATCTATGGCTAATTATAACCCAATAGCTAAATATTTTTAGGATTCAAATTAACATTTGTCTGCCCTCATTTATCTCACCTTAGTCTTTGGTTCCTTTTTCAGGTATAGTTCGACAGTGAAGCTGACATGCTGTTACCAATTAATTCTTCAAAATATTTATATATGATATATATATATATAGAGAGAGAGAGAAACAGAGAAAGAAAGAGATCGAGAGAGAGAGAGAGAGAGAGAGAGTAATACTCATGTGATGCCATTTCCTCTTTCAGAAAGAGTTTCAATTGGAATGCATGAATCATCACACTGTTGGTCATATTCGATTATGTATATCCTATGCGCATTCTGTACAGAAAGCTATACTTTTTTTTCTACTTCTTTCCAGAATTGGTAAAGCGAACATGGCAGGCTTTAATGTGATTGACAGCATTTCTGCATAAAATGCACGTAAAAAGCATTTATGGATTTCTTTGTTTGCATGTGATGGCACATTAAATCCAGCCATACATGTTTTGGCAATGTGGGTTCATTTTGGAGAGCTGTCTCTCGACTGGTTGATTGCTTGCTATTTTTTTTCATATTTCTTCTAATGTATACTTTGGTACTTTTATTTAGTTTCCAGTGCAAGGTTGTTGCCAGACCTTCGTTGCACTGTACACACATTATTTTAAATAAGCAAATGTCAACAGATTACAAAGGCATTAATACATGGATTCTTTAGCACCATATATACGTACTTGATCTTTAACGTACATAACTTTAGATCCTACTTTGAACCTTTTATTTGATCGAGTTTTTCCTGATAGCTGCTTCTTAAATCTAGCTTATGTTTAGTTCCATGAAGTTTCCATTTTAGCATGCAGTACATGACTCATAGTCAGTTTTGCATCCAGGAATTAATCCTTGCCAGTGAAACCAATTAACATTACTTTACCAATCCTTGCCAGTGGCATTTGTAAAGCTCTGAGATGGCTTCGGGTTTGCTGTGAATGGGGTCACTCATGCGTAAGGACAAGCATGTGGGCATGCTTTGTAACTACTTCTCAGCCAAGCATATGAGCTTCTTATGTTTGCTATTCTAGCGCATAGTGGAAAAAGTATACATTGCATACAGTATCAACCCTTCAGCAGATAAGGTAAATAAACAACCTTGCGTCTCACCATGAAACATTTGATCAAACATAGGACCAATGTCCACAGTGTATGACTTATAATATGATCACAAGTTTTCGAGTCATCTCCTTTTACAAATCATTGTTTCCAGATAAGATAGATAAGGAGTTGAACTGAGGTAAACCTTGAATACAAGTCTGAGAAGGGACTGATGCAGTAAATAAAAGCCTAGAGGTGAAAAGCAGGTGTCCTCCTGATATGTGCTAACCTGGGATGAATTGTCATGCTCACTGATTAAGTAAGCAGCTCTGTTTAGACTCAGGCCCAGATATACCAAGGTTTTCCTTTGGGTCTGCATCACGTTTTTAGCTCGGCCTGATGCGAAATCTATTGTGGAATTACAAAATCACACAAAACAAGATTTGCATGGCTTAGTGAAAAAAATGTAATGCAAGGCTACATATATGCATCAGGTAGATGTTACATGGACGGAGCATGAACATTCCAGTGAATTCACCCATGTATTTTGACACAACCCAATATTTATAAAGAATTGTAAACATGGATTTGCACCAAAATTATGTGCCTAGTTGAGGCTGGTGTATCGAGGAGAAATAATTTTATTTAAATCAATATGTAAGTTTTAAATTCCAGCACTGGTAATCAGTCTTTTTGTGTGTTGTTTTTAGTGATCAATAAAAAATGTAAATGTTTTCAAGAGCTTCTGCATCATGATGAGTTTCACCTGTGTTAAATGGTTACGTCATTGTTGTACACACTTGGCATCTGTCTCTGGGCCTGATTATGGGTTCCTGGTCAGGTGTCAAACCTGTCAAAATTTTACAGGGGGACACATCAAGTTGTTACTGTATCATGCAGATTTTGGTGCTGTAAACACCAAAATCAGCATGTTATCCCCATGAACTCATTATAGGTCTTATTTATTTTACCCTACCCTGTGGTATCGCTATTTATCAGGGGCAATAACTAACGCTTTAGCTGGTAATCAGGCACTCTGTGTTTTGGAATGCAGCGTTCTCTTAAACTTTTTGTGGGAAGGTGTCTTACATGAGCTGTAGGCCACCACCGAATTCAAAGCTACAAATGGAAACACAAAATCCTTCACATGCACCCTGTGTTTAGATTGCTCTCTAAAAATAGAACTTTTTAAATCTAGTTGTCAGCCCAATGGTTACAATGGCAGCTCCCGTTTATTGAATATCATGAATAAGACGTTCTTTCAGATTAGGTTGTTTATGAGATGTGACGCGGTTCTGTTAAACTCCGAGCAGTCGTTAATAATCAAGAATAATTGTGGCAAAGCGCTTCTCTGGCGCCATTCGTGCTGTATCTCATAACCTTGAGAGTGCGAATGAGATGAACGGCCCGACTCCTGACTCGAAAGGTAGCGCATTCTGAAATTAGCTAATACAAAACTAATAACAATATCAGTACTATTGTTGTTGTTGTTAATAACATTCTTACTGCTAGAGACATATTATTCATATATTAACGTCTTTAGCTACATTTAAGATTTGCACCATAACACATTTTTACATGAAACATTTAAAAGAATAAACAACTGCAGAGGCATGTGCCCTTATACTAGTCACATTGTAAGAGATTAGCTATAAAATCAACTAAACTGCGTAGTACAAAAGGTAAAACTCCAGCAGTCAAATAACAAATTAAACTTGTGCTGCCACTCAGAAAGGGATGTCCTCATGCCAGAATATTTTGGGAGATTGTGTAGACAGTGCTAGGGTCCTCAAGGCTGCATTGTCAAAGAGCCACTCATCATCTCCACACCATGGTCGCTTTGAAGGAGTTGGATGATTTTACTTGTTATAAAGTCTCACAGATTGACACCCATGACTGTGGCATTATTTGGGGTGTGAATAATCTATCAGTAGTAAACATAATCCCCAGATATCACCTGCACACTATGCTACATTGTTCATTAACAAGTAGGTATTCTTCTCCAAACTCTCCACCAAGTAGCCGTGTGTATGTTCCACTATGCCTGAAGATGTAGGAGTCATGTGTGTTATCAGAGAATCTGGCCACTAAATCTGTGATGATGTGTGAGGCATTTCAGATGATCTGTATGTTCATGGAATGGCTATTTTTCCTATTTCTGTAAATGCACTCATTGTCAAATGGTGGACAGATTGTGACATGTGTCCCCTCAATGCAGCCAAAGGTATGTGGGAATTGGGCTACCTGATAATATTTTAATTTTGTGTGCTCAAGTCCTGTGGGGGTATTTGGGAATTTGATGTGCTCATTGATTTTCAACATTGTATTCAGGAATGCATGGAAAAAGTGTGATAGCTCATTTTGGGACACATCTTCAGCTGCTGCTTTTACTTCCTAGTAGCTTCCTGAGGCTAAGAGGTACAGGGAGCATAACACCTGCACTTGAGTGGATATGGTATTGATCCTGTGTGTGTGTGTGTGTGGCAGCAGTTGAGGTTGTAAATCTATTAGGTCTAATATCATGGCAGAACTCAATCCGTACTGCTCATAAATCTCTTCCTCTGTTTGGTCAAACAAAGTAATGCGCACTCTGAAAATGCGCTCCTGTCTCCTCCTCCCTCTCTTCAGACCTGCCTGGGTTCTCATCCTCCTCGCCATGACGTAGAGTGCAGCCATTGTCAAAAAGGGCTGATGCACTATAGGCCTCTTTATATAGGGTGCACCTGATTACCACCTGATTTGAGTTGGTGGTAAATTGCACATGCAAAATCCCCGTTTTGCAACCATTGGCAATATGTGAATAGTTCATACATTCATTTTGCGATTACCTAATTGGGAATCACAATTTGTGATTCGCAAAATGGAGTCACAATTTTAAGGAAGCGCTATTTTTGCGATTCCTCAAAAATGCACTGCAAATGCCTTTCTTACATTCGAAAAGGGTGTTTTGCATTTGCAAACTGTGGAATTTTGCGATTCGCACCATTTGCAAATGCAAAACACTTTGATACATCTGGCCTCTGGTGATTATGTGGACTTTATTGATGTTTACATTTGCAGGCCCTGGTTTCCCTCATAGACTGTTGTGTAGGCTCTCATTATTCTAATGAGACTACTAGATTTTGAGCGGCAGAATCGCCTGCAGTGTGGGTGACTGAATCTGACCAACTACAGGTGACACCTGTCGCTCCAATCCGGGTTTTGCTCCGGCTAACTAGCAGTGCCTCATCTCCACCCAAAGGCGGGATGATTGGGCAGCCGAGCGCATGACATAATTGATTTCTCAGGGAAACGGTGGTCACTCAGGTCTCATCCGTTTCTCTCAGTTACATTAGTCTCACATACACAATGACAGAGGCAGTATATGTTTCAATAAGATTTTAATGAAGCAACTGTATCTTAGAAAGCAAAGCATGAGCTGCAATAACCAGGACGATACAGCATGTCAAGACTAAAATAGTGACAAGGAGAGTAAAGCATAGAAATAACGCTACCATATTGTCACTAGAGTCAATAGACTAATTCCTGCCTAGGCTATAATAGAGCACATCGTGTTAAGCTCTAATTCTGCCTTTCAGGTTCCCCTGGGAAGACATCATCCCCAATACCTGAGAAATGGCCTGAGGTCTGCATAAGAAGTGTATTTATAATAAAACAGCTGATGTTCTGACAAAAATGTCCCTACATAAGGATGTGTGTTTTTCTATGAATGTCTGAGACAAAACTTGTACCACGTTCATCGGCAACCTATCTTACTGCAGCCTTGAAAGAAGCACAGAGTGAACAAGAATGTCTTGTTTGAGATCATAGCGCTGGCCTAGGCAAAAACAGATAGAGAGAAATAAAACAAGACCGTAAAAATGGCTATTATAACAATAATAAAATAATGCCGAATAAAATATATCTAGGTTAACATGCACAGCGGCAGGCCTAGTGTGCTAAAATAACGAGCATGGAGTTATGACTAAATTGGCTACACAACAGACCTGAAACCTGATTACAGGGTGTGTACAAGAGGCTTTACTTCTCATATTCCTGCAATTTACTGATCACATCTTTCTCCATGTTGTTAATCAGCAGGACAGTTTGGAAAGTGGGTAGAAGTAAGGTAGGTAGTTTGGGTTAATCAATGGTTTCTTCTAGATGATCAGAATAAAAGCTTGTTTCATGGATAGGTCAAAGATAATTTCTTGAGATGGTAGTGCATTTGCAGTCATAAACACTAATTGCTTCATGCAAGTTGGAGGTGATGATTTAATTGGTTTGCCTGATGGTTGAATTTTTTGCCATGGTAATGCGTTTAATCACTTCCTTCCAGTTTAAAAATATAGAAGTCTGGATTGGGTTAGGTGTCAAGAGGGTTGAAGGTCTGGGAATGTCTCAAGTAAATTCTAGAGCATTTGATATTTTGGTCCATTAAAGCAGCAGGTATCTCTGCAAAACATCTGGAGCCAGGATTTCAGTTGTGGTCATTTTCTTCTATATGCAAAACGCCTTGTGTGATTTGGTATTTCATTAGCTCATTTGACGGATAGGTATTTTTAATTTTTCGAAAACTATTTGGCAGGCATTCCCGTTTTTCTTGCAGTGTGAAATAGGCAGGCCAAACTTAATATTTCTGGTCCCAGCCAGGCGGATACACAGAGCTGCCCAGGCTTCAGCAGCTCTATTCATCTTCTATGTAGGTCAGATTCAGGCGCATTGTTATTCAAGCTACTGTCAATATCATGTTCACTGGTTTAATGGGTTGGGACAAGATTCCTGTTATACCTCCTTTTTAATTGGTGCTAGGCCGTGGGTTTTGTGTCATTGCGCATTTTCAGGGATTATCCCATGAAGGATAGAAGGGAAAAAGAAATGACTGAAGAATCATATAGAGGTATTTTGAAGTGTTTGGCTACGTGTGCGACTCATGTAGTAAGACAAAGTTTTTTCACACTGGTGCTTGAATATTGTAGAGGCAGTGCAAACAAAAATCTCTCTGCTCACATGGTATGAGGTGTATTTTGTGGGTATGAAGTGGAGTTCGGTAAAGAATAGCAGGTTTTTGCTGGTGTTCTTTTTGAGTGAGAAGGTTTGTCCATGTAGTTCCAAGTTGTCTTCTCGACTGTCCTCTACTTCTCTACCTGTAATACCTAGCAAGAAGGAGCACCAGGAGTTACTACATGGGTGCGAGATTGAGATCTTATCGCAGAACTCTTCTATCACCTTTGTCCTTAGTGTGCAAATAGGTTTGTATATTGAAAGTGGAGTTTTGCTACCAATAACTTTGTCCATATGATCTTTGTTTTCATGTGTCTACAGGTGCAAAGAGTGAGAGGGTCTGGACGTCTGTACATTGCAGACATGCGTTCTATTGATTTATGCCCTCACTTGTTTAGAGTGTCGTTGAATTTTCGATTTATGCTTCTTTGTTTACTGTGCTTGTTTTTGTCTTAATAGAAGCTCCACTGTGCCCCTTGTGCTGGCGGGGCATGGTGAGTGTCCGTGTGTATGCCTGTATGCTGCTTTTCGTAAACCACATTGTAGGTTACTTTTTCGTGAGTGGCTGTGTCAAATGTGATTTTAGAGAATTTTTGGTTTTACCATGTGACAATGTGGTTGTGTTATTCAGCTGTCAGTGCATTTTGATCCATTCTTTTGTTGTCAGTAGTATGCATCGTCCTTTTATTTGTTCACCATGACTATACAAATGCTTTGGGAATGGCGGTAATTGATCTGCATTAGTATTGGCAGAGATGGTGTAATTCCCATCTCATACCATGCTTGTCAAATATGTAGATTGCTTTTGATAGTTGAATAGAGGGATTATTAGGACTTTATCCAAACTGGCAACTACATCATATCTGTTTTTGTGATTTAGCCTTTACTTGAAGAAGTACAACAGAAACCCAATCTGCAATGAATACTTCTAACTATGCCCGTCATGGGTGCACAATAATTGATTAAATACTTAGACCCTGAATCACTGTGAAATGTATAGTTCACTAGTAATAAAGTTGATTCCAGGGGATCTGTAGCATGACATTCATTTAGTATTGAACTATGTTACTACCAAACAGGATGATGGTATTACAACGAGGTAGGTTAATATTAGTGTGCTGCATGCTTCAAAATTAACGTTTAAAATTCACTACTTCCATTTCCTATATTACTAAAGGGAAACTTGATAACATAGATTTAATTTAAATACTCAATGCTCCTTACATGTTGACATGTTTGGAGAGCCTCATTTTAATTGGGTAGTAAAACAAGCAATACTATGGCAATGAATTAAATGCAAGATATAGCTCCACAACACTGTGAGCATTATATCACACAGTACTAATGTTCACTTAATTGACCTAACCACGAAAGCATAAGTATAACAGGGGAATAAAATAGTTATTAGAATTAGGTAGGCAATGCAGAGATAAAAATGATAATATATACTTAACGATATAACGGTAGGTGATGTAGTAGATGCAATATTATCTTGGGTTGATATTATCGACTTTGAGATAGTGTCACTCAAACAAATATATTTGTAGGTGAGAAAAAAATAACATTTTATTATTTAAAAAAGGCAAGGAACAGCATGCAGTCAGGGTTGATCACATACCTCTACTGTGGACGCTTGTCCCCGCTTCCTGCATGCCTCGCCCACTGCTCTTGGCATCCAGCGGCTGGAGCTCTCTTCCACTTCTGATTTTTGTCCTCAACTGCTGACCACCAGCTCGCCCAGCAATCTGCCCGGTAGCGCCCAACTGGGTGCTGTTGCAGCCGTGACAGCCTTGACAGTCTACGCTTGGGGTCCTGGATTTCTGGGGGTTGTGGAAGGCTCCTCAGGCCAGGAATGTCCTCTGTCAAGCAGACCAGACCAGGCTTCCTCTTATCTCCTGAGTAGCAGGTAGGTAGGTGAGAACCACTGAGGTGAGTTGAGTTGTTTGGCTGACCAGCAAGATTTGACAGGGCGGGGGGATGGGGCTTGAAATTGAGGCTAGTGCCAGCGATCAAGGAGGAGGGGCCGGTATATCATGTTTAATTCTGTCTTTATTTTCAGTCTGTCAGCAAGGAGGCACTAGGTGGTGGAACGCCAACGTTTCCTTTAATTTACCAGGACTTTGTAAATTTAGCAACTTAGCAAGTATTTGGTGCTTACTTGTAGAGGAGATTGTTGCCATTAATAATATTATCAACTGTCAGTTAATAGTAAAAGGCTGTGTGGATAGTTAAGTGTGTATCATATTGGGGTATTAAGCAGTCACTATCAGGATATCAGCACCTATTGCCCTGACAGCCCTACAAGCATACAGCAGTCCATTTTAACATTTGGAAATCCCATGCCTAATGGAATACACTACCACCTCACCGGCTTATTTGAACGAGTAAATACATCGGGAAAATGAAGTAAAGACCTGCTCAGAAAGGTTACAAAAAAGTTACCTACAGTAAGGGGCACTGGAATCGATATACCTCCAATCCAGGCATTACTACAGGGGATGAGAATAATCTCAACCACTGCAACCCAAAACAAGGCATGAAAACTGTGATGTTCCTGGTGGGATATAATCATGCAACAACAAGATAAATCATGTCAAGTTGGGTATCCGCCAATTACTTTTATCACCAACTAATAAATGTGTCTCAATCAGCAAACAATCTTAAACTAGATAACAAACAACCAATAAAATCACAAACTAAGCAACCTTTAACTCATGGCTGCTTCATATCAGGAGCTCAGCCGCGTAAGGGTGATCTTCACAACATTGTTAACATCATCAACTGTGATAATATGTGTTATAAACTCTTTCCAACTCTTCTAACCATCTCTCCGTGTCAAGATAAACAACATCCCAAATAATCACACTTTACCCATTTAAGACTCCCTCAGAGAATCCATCTATTCGAGCGAGGAAAGAGAGCCTGAAGTAACTTAAGGAACCAACAAAATATTGAGTGCAACATCACGACAATTTGCAAGTACATTAAATGAATCAGTTTTAGGAAGAAAACTTGATGATCCTTGTGGAGCAAACTTTCTCCCCACTCGAGAATGCAACTTGTCCCCATTATTACAGACGCTTGTTGTCTCTTTCCACAACCACATATAGATGTTTCTTACAAAACCTCCATTCATTCGTCAGAGGAAATAACTCCATTAGTATATCCAGTATAAGCTGCTAATGGAACTATCTGCACCACACTACTGCAGATGTTGCATACCCTAATTAATCACTCTCCGGTATTTCGGAACAGGCATCTTTATTAAAAAGCATAGATGATGATCTCAAATTTATTTGAAGAATTCGAAGGCTATGGCGCACTTCGAGCTAATATTAAACAATTATGAGTCCAGATGTCCAAATCTGGTTTGCTTAGAGGATGTAATCAATCTAATTTGTTTAATACCCTGCTAAATTAATACTCAGCCAATAGATTATCATTTCCGTTTTCCAAAAACATTCTTATTTGTAGTTGAGTCTTGCAAGGTTACTTAGTTGGCCTCTTCATTTTTCCCCAGTTTACATTACTTTCACAACTTTTCCAGACATCTTTTGCTAATATACAGCATAAATAATTCTGTTGGAGTATCATCTATGATCTCAAGAAGATCATGAATATTCGTATCTGCTGCTGTTGAAGATTTTAATGTACCTTGTTGAGAAGACTTAGGCACCAGGACTCCTTCAATGTAAGTCATTGGAAGTGCTAGCATGCATAACTCCATTGTTTACCCTTGGGTTTGAGGTGTTAGCCTGCGGAGAACTATATTGATAATAATCAAATTGTTATTAAAAGTTTACAAGCTCCAACAGTCATGGTTTGGATCAAGCACATAAACAAACAATACTGAAGGATCATCTACTGAAACATCCGACATAGTAAAGACTATTGCAGAAAGCCTGGCACATTTAGTAAAAATCACATAATATTCCATATTGTAATCATTAGTTACCACCAACGAATAATGGCGTAGAGCCACTAGGGGATTCTAAGGAGCCTGATCCTAATACCATTTTCTACAAGTTGAATTTGCATATGCCTAAAATATCAGATGAGGATTGGGCAGCTTATATGCAAGCACTGTGAAAAGGAGATAATTGCAAGATCACTTACATTAAATTCAGTGGGATAACTGTGAACTTACTAAACTGTATTTTTACCCAATATATAAATCAGAGGAAAAATAGGATGTCCTAAAACAACAAAACCTAGTAAAATAACTTGGTGATTTTCTGGATTTTAAAGATATGAACCCTACTGTCCTAGCGAGAGTGCACTTTATATTGTCAAATAAAACATACTGTAATGTTACATGAACAACCTAGGCTGCTGAAAGTTTTGTTTCCAAACTCTGAACCAGACAGGCAGATCTAGAAGCCTGGGACATAAATGTTCTTAAGGTAAACAAATCAAAATAGCAGTACATACTAAGATTCCAAGGTACAAAATAGAGACAACAGCAAATACACCTATTTCAAGGGCTCTGACAACCCAAACCATTTAAAGAACTTAAGGGTCGCTATCAACAGATCTTTCACAAAGCATCACAGAATAATTATGCGCCCAGTTCCAAAGAGAATGAAAAGAGCACCCTAGCCCCTTTACATCATTTCTAGCAATTCTTCCATACTATCCTGCAATTATTTTTATTATGCCCTTAGAATATTACTAGCATTGAACGACAAAGATAATAAAATATCAAATTATTTTTCAAACGTCTTCATTTATTTACCCAATTTTTCTATATTTGAAAACCTGGCAACGAAAAGCAGTTCAGGAAGGCTTAGTGGTGATCTAACCACACTAGTGAACAATAATCTCCAAATGAAACCTAAGAGCCTCCAATCCAACTCTGAAGCATTTTAATAGTTCAACTGAAAGATATTGCTAAAAACACACTCAAAATCTGACATTTATATTTTTGTCCTCTGGTACCTTCAAATAAAGATTGGTATGAGCCATTGCTCAACACTCTTGAAGAAATTCTCAACAAATTCATACATTTTTTGTTTCATAATCTTGACTGGTGATTTTAGTCAGTATTTACAACACAAACCAGAAATCAATGTATCATCGGAGGACTCCCATATGTAATGTTTAACGTTCGATCCCTGATAAATCCGAACAATCATAGAAAACTTATGAAAATCAATAAGCAAACCATAAAGTGACTGTATGAACTTTGGTTCAGGTCACTAAATGGAAGATCTGAAAAAATATACCAGTCAAACCTTCATTTGTAGCAGGTAATGCTAAATCAGTAATTAACAACAAATGTATACATTGTTCTAAGTTCCACCTATGCAGAAGCTTTGACATCATTGCCCATAAAGAAAATGGTCATAATCAGACTTACATTAGATATATCTACAGCCAGCAGTTAGCTAAGCCAAAATAAGGACGATTAGTGGGCCTTAAAATCTTGTTAGTCCGCAAACTAACTCTTTTACTAATAAACCTATGAAATTTTTAGATCATGCATATTGTTATCTTAACCAAATTGTACAAGGTAAATTGTTGTGATGGAATTTATATATTTCAGTCTTATGATCACGATAAATTTCAGTCTGTGTACTAAACAGATGAATTGGTTTTACAAGAAAGTTTTATTATTTATGATTTTATTGTAATCTGGCGCATCGAAGCCGGTGCATTAATTTCATGTAAATGAGGCCCTTGGTTTCTAGCTTTAAAGTCCAGTAGGTCCCATCCACAGATCCCATAGCCCTAGGGAGGAGTTAAGTTGGTATTAAACAATGCCAGCAATAAATATGAGTTTATCAAATTAAGGTCAATGGAAGATTGCGTGTATTTTACTTAAAAAGAGTATTTCAATTAACCTTCACATATTGCTTTGGCATGCTCAGGTCTCTGGTGGAGATATTTTGTTTCTGAAGCATGAATTATAAAAGCACCCTCCTGGTTAAAAAAAAAACAGACTGACAGACTAGTCTTTTTAAGTCAAGCGTGCAAGCGCTTTGACCTTTTGTAAGTATTGTGGACTTTTAACCACCTCACACCCATCACTTTCACTCATTCATGGGATTGCCTTTAAAAAATCCTTTGATGTCATTGCTTTACGTTTGTCCCACCTTGGGGCAGTTTTGTTACAGCCTTGCAGGCTGACCCTGTTACATGGATAATTGCACGATTGCCGATATACTTCGGTGTGGGTAAACATTTTTTCTTTTGTCTCTCTCCTTTGTGCTCCATGGCAGCCATGGCATTCACAGCACCAAAAGCGCGAACTCCATCTGCAGTATTGGTGCGCTGGTCATATTGTTCACACTGTTTCCTAATCAGAGTCATTTCTTTTGGCTCTCCCCTTCACACTCAATAGCTTTCCCATAAACTAATAATTGATAAATGCCTTACTAAAAATACAGAAATCCACAACGGATCTTCCGGCACACCGGGAAAGCCGATACTACAATATTCACTGCAGTCGGGAAAAGTCACCCCATAATACTTTGCAAGCATTGTTTTTCAACAGTTTTGCCCATAACTGTGGTGGTCTTAGGACAATGAGGCCACCACTAAAACGTTTAGCATGACACAGCCTTTCTGTTTAGGCCATCTCTGGGTCCCCACACTAGGTTAATGGGGACCCCAAAATTATAAACCCTCCCACCATCCAGTAGCTTTATAAGCTCTCTTATGGCTGAAACTTTTGTTTTACAGTTTGGAGTAGTTTGTGTTCCATGGGCCTTAGTGTTGCAGTAGGCCTGCTATGCCTGAAAATATGTAAGGCACTACGCCTTTCAGGGGCTAAATATATGGTTCCTCTACATTACTTTGTGCCATAATATTTTCATGCGGTTATGCCGTATAGGGGCTAATTGTATGGTTACGTGACCATGTTTCTCAAAAAATATATTTTTATTGTGGTGTCATCTAGAGGCTGTTCTGAGCAGTACAGTCAACATACTGCAATATTTGCTGCAATTGGTCGTCCCATAATGCTTTGCAGGGCATCCAGAACCTGTTTTTTCTGTCTAGATCATCTCTGGGTCCCCACACTAGGTTAGCGGGGAGCCCAAAATAATAACCCCTCCCTCCATTCACTGCCTTTTTAACCTCTCTCATGAGAGTAGTTTGTGTTTTAAGGGTCTTGTTTGTAATATCATAGCAGTAGGCCTGCTAGCCCTGAAAATGCACTATGCCCTCTAGAGGCCAAATATATGGTTATATTGTAATGCTTTCAGTCATTTTCTTTTCATGTGGTTATGCCCTCTAGGGGGCTAACTGTATTGTAACATGACCATGTTTCATACAAATGCTGTTTTCATTGTGGTGTCCTCTAGGGGCTGTTCTGAGAATTACAGTCTAATGCCAAACATTCATTTCTGATAAAGATTTTTATTGACTTTACATGATAATTGTATATGTTTTATTAATTTCTCCATATTGCAACTATGACCATGATTCAGGCCAACTTAACCCCTTCGCTGCCAGGCCTTTTCCCCCTCCTGTGCCGAGCCTTTTTTGGCTATTTGGGGCAGTTCGCGCTTAGGCCCTCATAACTTTTTGTTCACATAAGCTACCCACGCCAAATTTGCGTCCTTTTTTTTCCAACATCCTAGGGATTCTAGAGGTACCCAGACTTTGTGGGTTCCCCTGAAGGAAACCAAGAAATTAGCCAAAATACAGTGATTTTATTTTATTTTTTAATGGGAAAAAAGGGCTGCAGAAGGCAGCTTGTGGTTTTTTCCCTGAAAATGGCATCAACAAAGGGTTTGCGGTGGCAAAATCACCATCTTCCCAGCTTTCAGGAACAGGCAGACTTGAATTGAAAAACCCAATTTTTCAGTACAATTTTGACATTTTACTGGGACATAACCCATTTTTACTATTTTCCAGTTAGTGACCAAAATGGGTGAGAAACCAGTGCTAGATCCCAGAAAGCTAAACATTTCTGAAAAGTAGACAACATTCTGAATTCAGCAAGGGGTCATTTGTGTAGATCCTACAAGTGTTTCCTACAGAAAATAACAGCTGAAATAAAAAAATATTGAAATTGAGGTGAAAAAAACTGCAATTTTTCTCCACGTTTTACTCTGTAACTTTTTCCTGCGATGTCAGATTTTTAAAAGCAATATACCTTTACGTCTGCTGGACTCCTCTGGTTGCGGGGATATATAGGGCTTGTAGGTTCATCAAGAACTCTAGGTACCTAGAGCCAATAAATGAGCTGCACCTTGCAATGGGTTTTTATTCTATACCGGGTATACAGCAATTCATTTGCTGAAATATAAAAAGTGAAAAATAGGTATCAAGAAAACCTTTGTATTTCCAAAATGGCCACAAGATAAGGTGTTGAGAAGCAGTGGTTATTTGCACATCTCTGAATTCCGGGGTGCCCATACTAGCATGTGAATTACAGGGCATTTCTCAAATAGACGTCTATTTTACACACTGCCTTACATTTGGAAAGAAAAAATGTAGAGAAAGACAAGGGGCAATAACACTTGTTTTGCTATTCTGTGTTCTCCCAAGTCTCCTGATAAAAATGGTACCTCACTTATGTGGGTAGGCCTAGCGCCCACGAAAGGAAATGGCTCAAAACACAACGTGGACACATCACATTTTTTCACAGAAAACAGAGGTGTTTTTTGCAAAGTGCCTACCTGTGGATTTTGGCCTCTAGCTCAGTCGGTACCTGGGGAATCCTAGCAAACCAGCGCATTTTTGAAAACTAGACACCTAGGGGAATCCAAGATGGGGTGACTTGTGGGGCTCTGACCAGGTTCTGTTACCCAGAATCCTTTGCAAACCTAAAAATTTGGCCAAAAAAAAACCCTTTCCACTCATTTTGGTGACAGAAAGTTCTGGAATCTGAGAGGAGCCACAAATTTCCTTCCACCCAGCGTTCCCAGAAGTCTCCCAATAAAAATGGTACCTCACTTGTGTGGGTAGGCCTAGCGCCCACGAATGGAAATGGCTCAAAACACAACATGGACACATCAAAATTATCAAATACAAAACTACCTGTTTTTGCAGGGGGGCACCTGCGTTTTTGGTCCTGGGCTCAGCAGCCTTCTAGGGAAACCTACCAAACCCAGACATTTCTGAAAACTAGACACCAGAGGGAGTCCAGTGAGGTGTGACTTGTGTGGATCCCCCAAAGTCTTCTTACCCAGAATCCTTAGCAAACCTCAAATTTAGCTAAAAAATCTAATTTTTACCACATTTCTGTGTGGGATCACTGCACTGGTATACATTTCATACCACCCAATACTCCCCTCAGTCTCCTGGTAAAAATGATACTTCATTTGTGTAGGTCGGCCAAGTGCTTGTGAAAGGGAAGAGACAAAAACATGTCGATATTGAGGGGGGACAAAGAGGGTCCAAAAGGGCAGTTTGCAAAAAAACATTTTTAGGCTGACAAGTGCAGCAGAATTTTTATCGGTATAGATGAGACAATGCTGGGTGGTAGGAATTTTGTGGCTTCCATTCAGATTTTGGAAGGTTCCATCACAAAAACGTGGGAAAAATGTGTGATTTCCAGCAAAGTTGGAGGTTTGCAGGGGATTGTGGGTACAAAAATGGTACGGGATGCATGTGAAACACACCACCCTGGAATCACCCAGATGTTTAGTTTTCAGATGTGTCTAGGTCTTGTGGATTTTTCTACATGGCAGCGTCCCAAAGTCCATAAAGTGCAGCCCTCACCATTCCAAGTGGGACGATTTTGAGAGTAAGCCAAGTTCTCATGGCCCAAATGTAAAACTAAAACCCAAAATAATCAAATGTCTTCTTGCTTGCTGTGGGATAAGATGTTTTAGAGTGCGGGAGAGAGCTGAAAGACTGTTACCCCCTTCAGCTGAGGTGGGGGCGTAACCAGGCCCATACTGGTTGGTAGCCACCACCCCAATTTTTTTTAATTTTTTTTTTATTCCCTGGCATCTAGTAGACTTTCTGCCCCCCCGGGGTGTGGATCAGGGGTAATTGCCCCATCTTCCCAATAGTGGGCAGAACAACTTTGGCCCCATTTATTTGGGGTGGGGGTATGGCCATAACCCCACCCTCTTATTTTTGGAAAAAAAACTTCCCTGGCCTCTGGTGGGCTTTCTGCCCCCCCCCCCCCCTTGGGACAGATGGGCCTTCCAAAAATAGAGCCATCTGGGGGGCAGATATGGCCAACAGTAATGTGCTCCCATGGGGAGCGACCCTTACCCAAGGGGCTGCCTCCCTAAAGAAAACACATGCATACACACACACCAATCCCTGGTGCCTAAGTGGTTTCTGGCCCCATGGGGGCAGATTGGCCTAACAAAAATTGGCCGATCTGCCCCCAAGGGGGGCAGAAATGGTCTAAATACAATTTGCCTCCCAGTGGAGCGACCCTTGCCTAATGGGTCGCTCCCCATCTCTAAAAAAACAAAAAAGAAAACACACACAAAAAAAATTGCCCTGGCGCCTAGAGGTTTCTGCCCCCCCTTGGGGCAGATCGGCCTAATAACAATAGGCCAATCTGCCCCCAGGGGGGGCAGAAATGGCCTAAAATAAATTTGCCCCCCTAACCCCCACCGGGAGCGACCCTTGCCTACGGGGTCGCTCCCCTTGCGTGACATTGGCGCAAAAAAAAATCCCCGGTGCCTAGTTATTTCTGCCCCCCTTGGGGGCAGATTGACCTAAAATCGGCCGATCTGCCCCCAAGGGGCAATCCTTGCCTAATGGGTCGCTCCCCATTTCTAAAAAAACAAAGAAACAAAAAAAAAACACAAAAGAAAAATTTGCCCTGGCGCCTAGAGGTTTCTGCCCCCGATCTGCCCCCAGGGGGGGGCAGAAATTGCCGAAAATAAATTTGCCCCACCACCTCCCTCACCCCCCCGGGGAGCGACCCTTGCCTACGGGGTCGCTCCCCTTGCGTGACATTGGCGAAAAAAAAAAAGATCCCCGGTGGCTAGGGGTTTCTGCCCCCTTTGGGGGCAGATTGACCTAAAATCGGCAGAAATGGTCTAAATACAATTTGCCCCTCGAGGGGAGCGACCCTTGCCTAAGGGGTCACTCACCATCTGTAAAACAACAACAACAACAAAAAATCCCCGGTGCCTAGTGATTTCAGATCGGTCTAATTAAAATAGGCTGATCTGCCCCCCAGGGGGGCAGAAATGGCCTAAAATAAATTTGCCCCCCAGGGGAACGACCCTTGCCTAAGGGGACACTCCCCTTGCGTGAAATTCACGAAGAAAAAAAAACTCCCTGGTGTCTAGTGGTTTCTGTCCCCCTTGGGGGCAGGTTGGCCTCATAAAAATAGGCCAATCTGCCCCCAAGGGGGGGCAGAAATGGCCTAAATATAATTTGTCCCCTAGGGGAGTGACCCTTGCCTAAGGGGTCGCTCCCCACCTCTAAAAAAAAAAAAAAAAAAAAAATGATCCCTGGTGCCTAGAGGTTTCTGCCCCCAGAAATCCGGCTGCTAAAACGCTCAGAGAGACTTCAAAGGGAAGGAAATTCATTTCCTTCCCTTTGAATCCTCTCCGGCCTCCTCCACGTGATCGGAAGAGAAATGCTTTGCATTTCTCTTCCGATTGCACTGGAAGCTGAGCTTCCAGCGCGATGGGAGGAGGCCTTGTGATTGTCAGCGCGCGATCGCGCGCTGACGTCACATGGGCGGGTTGGGGGGTTCGGGGGTGGAAGGGGAAGGGATTCCCCTTCCATCCACGACCGGGGGGTGTGGGTGGGGGTCCCATGGGGGGAGCACTAGTGCTCCCCCCGGTTCCCGGGAGCAGGAATAGGTGATCTCGTCCAAGTCACCCGGGAACCGGTGCCTTGGAAGAGATCACCTCGTCCAAGGCACCCAAGCGGTTAACATCCTTAATACACTATGACTGTTTGAACACTCTTGATATGTTTTGGTGCCCCTTCTAGTTTGTTTCTGTTGTTACTCCTCCGTGACCTCTTTGTTTTGCTTTTGTGTTAGCCATCGATAACTCTGATGGTGGGCTGGTGAAAGAAGTATTCTATTGGAATTAGCATGGCAGATATATATTAGGATGCTAAATGGTGACATTTTCATTTTTGGCTGCAGATAGAGGAAGAAGGTAAATGGAAGTGCTTTACTTATATGCTTTGTCACTGGAATTATGTGGAAGGAAAAGATCAAATTATGAGGAAGGGTTGACTAATTTATGTGGCAAGAAAAATCCAGTTACGAATTTACAACACCAATAGCTGTAACTCAAGCAAAAGCGAGACCCATTGCATTGCAAATGGTTATTTCTTCTGATGATGCTGGTGGACTGTCTGTTGGTGAATCAGTATTATCAGATCAAGGTGGGCTGTTCCAAAACATAGGCTGATGACTAGTGAGATGTCCAGAAACGGGGCTTGTACTTCCTGGGAGGTACAGTCAGACAACCTACAAAAGCAAATTGTATTGTGTTGCTTGTTGCTGGCTCTTCCTCTTTAAATCCACTGCATACCGCTCCTTCAGTCCTTTTTTCTTCGAAATGACAAAGATTGGAACTTGTGACTCCATCCTGACTGGAACATGTGACTCAATCTCGCTTTTAGTGCATCAGGACTTGTGTACCTTCCCTGTGGATCTTTGCAATAAAAGTGTTTAGTTGGTGAAGAGATTTTTTTGTGCAGCCAGAGGTCGGTGTTTTTGATCCCAACAGAGAAAATTTTACTTTTGATTTTTACTCAGTTTCATACAAGGAGTATCTAGTCTGTTGGATATGATTCTGTTTAATAAACTCAGGGTGAAAAATGTTAACTCCTCCAATATTAGTGCAATTAAACACAGGCCCTTCTGTCATTGACCCCAAAAGAAAAGGGACAAGAAGGTTGGAGAACAACTTCAAGAAGGAAAAAAACTATTTGAAACTAAGTACAATAAACATCCTGGCAGTGTTCTGCCTGGCAATATTGACCACTGGAAAACACTGCAAGTTAAAATAACTGATATACCAAGTTTTCTGAAACTACAATCCACAACTGCTGCCCCAAAACAAAACCATTATGCTTAGGCATCAATGTGATTTGTATTATACCCACAAAGGAGATACAACATTATAAAGGCATACCTAGCTACATGTTACATCACAATTGTAAACACATATGAACCAAATACTGATGATCCCGGTTTTGTTTGACAGATGTGGGATAAGTGTGACTCACTGTCTCCCAAGGCATAGCTTTGGGGTTGGGGTGGGGTAAATTTAGTGTTGGACTGCTCCCACCCTCTAATCCGCTCTCGCCATGCTGCAGCTAGAGCACTTCAGGACGTTATGGATACCCATGACATCATCGACCTTTGACGTGAACTGCACCCTGGCACATGGGAGGGCACATATATTTTGATGGCGCATGACACTCAGGCTCGATTAGATTATTGGCTGGTCACACATGACATCAGGGGCTGTGTCACATGAACATCTCCTACATATGTATTCTGATCATCACCTGTTCTACTCACTATCACAATACCAGACTCCAGGTATCGAGTCTTCTGGTGCCTCTCTCCTCTGGTGCTTACTGACACTAAGTTTGTGGAGGAGAGTAGAGAGGAGATCATAGCTTTTGTGTCTCCCAATGAGGGCTCAGTCACTTCACCTGGGTTGTTATGGAATGCATTTAAGGCCTACGTTAGAGGGATATGTATTGCCAAACAACATGGAGTGCAGAAAGCCATCCACAACTGCTTAAACTCACTGAAGGGGGAGCTCCACGCCCTAGAATACCAATACAGTCACAGCCCCTCAACCACTCTGCTGGCAGATATCAGAGACAAACTTGCTGAATTTTATAGTCGAGGCAGACAGGGAGATCCCGCACCAGCATTGCTTTGCCACTGCATAGGCATATGGCAAGGCCAATCAGTTGAGTAGGACCCTAGTTAGATTAGAGCGGCAGAATAGGGGATCCCCTATTGTGGTTCAGGGAGGTGAGGAAGGCGTGATGAAAGGGGACTCAGAAGCTATCCTAAAGGAGTTTGTGGAGTACTACTCCACATTAAATGTGTCACATCATATCCAGCTGCAAAGGACCACGTTTCTTACTTTGATAGAGTGGCCCTGGCTTGGCTGGAAGGGCCCGGACGACTTTTCCTAGAAGAACCCATAACCCTTGATGAAATTACCAAGGCTAAATCTGGATTATGTATGGGCAGATCACCAGGAGGGGATGGATTTAAGTGAGTGTTGACAAAATTTATGCTACCATGTTGGCACCCAGGTTCCAACGTGTGCATGCAGAGACCTAGGAGAGTGGCCCACTTTCCTCTTTCCTTTCAGGAGGCTCTCATCATTACCTTGCTGAAACCAGGCAAGATTCCACAATAGTCAGAATCTTATTGCCCACTGTCTCATATCAACACTGACTGAAAGATGTTTGCCAAAATCCTCGCTAATAGAATCCTGCTCCCCAATCTAATCCTTCCTGATCAGGCAGGATTTGTCCCTGGGAGGTCCACTTTCCATAACATCCGTACCTTATTCGCACTGCTACATCAAATCGACCCTCTTCAGGATGCAGCCAACAGTGCCACCAGAGCATTTGATTTAGTTCAATGGGAATACCTCTACGCTGTACTGAGCCGTATGGGGTTTCCTGCACATTTCACATGCTTAATTAAATTACTCTGTAGTACCTGCTAGAGCTAGAGTGCTGTGGAATGGCTTGACCGCTGCCCGTTTGTGATTGGGAGAGGCACTCGGCATGGATGCCCCTTGTCTCCTCTGTTCTTCCCCTTGCCGATGGAGCCCTTGAACTGTTCTATTAGACAGCTGCATGGGCACAGCGGAATTGCCTTTGCACCACACAATTTAATTATATCCCTATATGCAGACTACATTACTCTTTATCTTTGCAACCCTGGCCAAAACCTCCCACATGTAGTTCAAGAATTCACCCACTTCTGCATATTTTCTGGTATTGCGATCAATTGGAATAAATCAGCAAACTTCCCCCTAACAACAGCACAAAAGCGTGGCAGCTTGATTATCCTAGTCCCTTGTGGACCTCCTCCCTCAGGTACCTCGGTATTTGGGTGAGCTGTGAGTGGGAGACCATAATTACTGAAAATTACGACACTACCATATCCAAATTGGAGGAACAGGTGGAGAGCTGGGTTAGTCTCCTCCTGATCCTGCATGGGCGAATCACCCTAATGAAAATGATTCTCCTCCCGAAACTCCTGTACTTATTCAATAGCATACCAATCCCCCTAACAAGACACTTCGTCACCACTCTTAAATCCCTCATGATCAAGCTTGCCTGGGATGCCAAAGAGCCTCGGGTCACATGAAACATTATTACTTTGCCGTATGAAAAGGGTGGCCTGGCAGCGCCCGATTTCGAGCTATACTATCTGTGTGCTCAGAGGCAATATGTATATTACTTGCTAAAGCCTCCACCATTCATGATGCACTGAGCTATTGAGCATGGTGTATAATTCCCAGCCTGCTAAGTACCCTAAGCACCATTACAGGCATAAACTGGATGAAATTCATACTGTGAGACATTTGCAACTAGCATGGGAGAGCATACACAAGTGAAATTAGGTGAGAACGGTAGAAGGGTAAACTCATCCTATCAGACTCTCACACATATAGCTCCCTATTGCTCAGCACATTTAGTTCAAACACACTTGCCAGGTTAGCATAGTGGGGCGTGAAACCATGGCAGATCAGTTCCCTAATGGTGTATTTTTGGCGGTGTCGAACGCGTTGGACCGAGAGAGTGCAACTATTGTGGGTTATTTCCTTTACCTCCAGATTGGTGGGAAATGTAAAGAGCCTTACTCAGGCATTCCGCTCGCTCCCCCTGAATGTCATGCTTTGACAGTCCTGCTAACAGCAGGATCATCTCGACACCTTGTCACTCGATTGTATCACACTCTACAGGCTACAGGCCCACTCACTCCCCCCGGCGATCAGGAAGGCATGGGACAGCAACTCGAGAGACACAAATACCCCCAAAGAATTGGCCTTTTAAAGTTTTTACACTGGGTCTACCTCTCCCCCCCACCACCTCCAGCTACATGTGTGGGGGAATACGCTGTGACACTAGATGTGGCCACTGTGGCATTGTCTTGTCAGACTTCATCCGCTGTGCTTGGCTATGCCCCCATAGCTATCAATTGGTACCTAATTTTTAAAGCTTTATCTGAAATGGTTGTTAAGATACTCTTGTCCTCGCTTAAACTGCTTAAACTGGCACTCTTGGGGTGCACTTTACACATTCCACAGGAGGAGCGCCGCTATGTATCCATTGCCCTATTACTGACTTAGAGATAGCTGGCTTGCCACTGGTGGCACAATGGTTCGATGACTTGTCATATCGCCAGGAGCAGATGGACACGTATTACATTGTAATTCCTACGAGCAGACTGTAAGCCATTTGGTATCCCCCGTGTTATTTTCTCCTTCTAATGGACACGCACTTCTCAGATGGACTTCCAGACTGCTGAACGGGCTCTTCTGTTTAATGCCAGTGGTACCCAAGCACAAGCTAGAGAGTGGGGCCAGTGTATGGATGGACAGTTAGATGGGGTATGAGGCCACTATGTATAGGGAAATAGTAACTCTTCGTTATTTCAAGTGGTTGCTCTCTTGGAATGTCAACAACAATCTCTACTCGGCACGGTTTTGTGGCAATATTGCATTGTATGCTCTGCTGTCATGATGGTAATCGTCATGGGAAACGTTTATGGCAATGTTCTTTGAGTTGCTTTGCTACTCGCAGTTTTAACAAATTCTAATAAACCCAAAAAAGTGATTTGCATTATACTGCTTTTCTCTGCTATAAAACTGCTTTAGTCATCACCCAAATATTTTATTTCTGTACAATAACCATAAACGTTTACAATGCAACTTATAAAATTTATAATGTAAAAATGAAGACAACTATAAACAAATGTACACTAGAGCATAACAACGAGATGAGCTTAGTCAGTACAAATACGTTTCGTACAGAATAAATCAGTTTAACGCAGACACTAGAAATGTATCAAATCACAGCAAATTAAGAGACTACACCAAAAATCTCCCAAAACCAGTCACAAGTGCTTCTGAGTTTAACAGATTTGTGGATGTTATTTGCTACACCTTAACAAACATACGAGGAGCAAAGCATTAACAAATATTATAGCGAGTGCCTCAATCGCCTAAAATAGGCAGAACTCAAGATCAAGAAAAAACGTTTTCTAAGTGCACTGTAAAAGACACAAAAACAATAAGGGGCATATTTATACTCTGTTTGTGCCGGATTTGCGTAATTTTTGTTTGATGCAAATTCGGCTCAAACTTAACTCCATATTTATACTTTGGCTTTTGGACCTGTCCAGCGCCAAAGTTATGGAGTTTTCGTCATTTTTGGGATGTGAAAACCTACCTTGCGCTAATGATATGCAAGGTAGGCGTTCCCGTGCAAAAAATGACTTTAAGGCATCTGCGCCTTATTTATCCTCCCGCATCATTTTGACGCACAGGAGGGGGTGGACCTTAAAAAATGGCGCCTAGCCTGATGTGCACTGTTTGTTAACGCCTGGGTCAGGGCAGGCGTTAAGGGACCTGTGGGCTCATTACCGTGGTCTCCGACCATGGAAGCAGTCCACGGGTGCCCTTCCCTGCACCCAGGGACACCCCCTGCCACCTTTTCCCACCACTGGAGGACACCCATGGATGGGGGGACCCATCCCAGGTAAGTACAGGTAAGTAGAGGTAAGCATATATATATTTTTTTTTTAGTGGCATAAGGGGGCCTAACTTGGGCCCCCCTACATGCCACTGTGCCCAATGGCCAGGCCCAGGGGACAGAAGTTCCCTGGGCAAGGCCATTGGGCAGGGGGGCATGACTCCTGTCTTTGCTAAGACAGGAGTCATTACAATGGGGGTTGTGCGTCAGGTTAGAGCCAAGATTTTTTACTCTAACCTGACTTACACCATTCTTTGACGCACAACCCCCATTCTTCCCTATTCCTGCGCTGCCCGGTTTGAGTCATTTATTTTGACACAAACCAGGCTGCAGCGCCGGCTAACGTCATTCCATAAATAAGGCGCCTAGCTGGCTCGTTGGAATGGCACTAGCCGGCGGTAAACTTTTGACGCACACCTGCGCTGGCGCTAGTTTGCGTCAAAAAGTATAAATATGGGCCTAAGTGCATTTTCGGAATCTGGCGCAGGGCTGGCAGCTAGTAAATGTACAGTATTGAGGCTGAACTGAGCAAGGAAGAATCTTTGTATCCCAAATTAAATTGGGGCCTGTGGCTGGGTTAGTCATAATAGTAAAATAAGCCATGTCAATTTTGAGAGACTCCTTCCCAGAAAAGACATTTACCAAGAAAGTGGGCATTAACAAAAAGCTTACAAGATTTGGCCAAACGTCCAGGATTATTGCACAAATCAGAAAGGCTCTGGTTATGCATTGTCTTTTAATATAATTTGCCAAGGGACCTTAGCTGCATTGTCTTCTTTCAGGTTTGGTCTAGATTGATACCCAATGCGGCATGGCATATAAATTTCAAGGTGCTAGAAAGGATCGTCAAAAACCTCTTGAGAGATGCATTCCCCCTTTTCTGCATACATAGTCGATCAGTGTACCTCCAGAAACCTGCTCATTAAGAAGCCATCAGAACACGTTTGTACCTACATGTAGTTAGCATTTCTTTTACTGGTTTGGCCCCATCTTCTGCTGTAAAATCTGCATTTTTGCCGTTCCCAGAACAGGTTTTTATTGCCCCACATAAGGCAGCAAAGGCACTGATGATGCGCTGTGGTGTGATGTGACAATCTATACAGGACATTATAGAGCAGTGGCGACTGCCGCAAATATCAGAGGCAGGGCGGATAACGGGGGGGATTTAAAAAAAAAGACTTACCATTTGTCACCGCTGCTGACCTCTCCTGCCCCCTCGCTCGTCCTCATTTCCTGTTCTTCTGTCTCAGCATTTGCTGGGACAACAGAACAGGCTCCCCAGCAATCCTGGCGCTGCTTTCATGCTCAAGGTAGCATGAAAGCAGTGTCAGGATTGGTCTGAGCAGCTTGGATTGCAGCTCTGACACAACCCTGGGACCTGTGAGTTTCTCCAGTATGAAGGTGTTCACAGCTGGGCTGGAGAAAGCTAAGTGCACACAATTCCTCATCCCCCCTCCCACCACCCATGGCCTAGTCCCGCCTCCCCTTTCACACGCTGGCTGAGCCAGCAGCAGAAAAATAAAATGATATTCAAGTATCATTTTATATTTCTGCTGGTTGTTAGCCAATAGGGCAACGCTCCACCCCCATTGCAGAGGAGCCGCCCTTGTAATAGAGTCACCGTTATTTGAAACAAGATTAGCTAAAAATGCAGTTTTATCAAATTGGTCCTGTTTCATTACAGTTCCTTTCTTTTACCAGCCATCAGAGAAATTGGAATGAGTGCTATAACGGTAGGATGGCCACCCCACTTTGACCAAATCAAAAAGAAATTACGATCACTAAATTTGTTTTCTTTCACTGAATAGTCTTAAATATGTTCAATAACATCCTCTATAAACTAGGTAAAATCAGTGGTGCTGTTCCAGTCATGTGTTTGGACCGGAAAGTATTAGAGCATTTTGGTTTGCTTTTTGTTCATTTTAACCTCCCTACATCCTAAACATGCAAATGAAAAAACATAAGGATTTTTTTAAAGATATAGATCGGATTGGACTTTACATGTATAACTCCACATTACTGAGTCAAAAGTATCTCAGTTCCAAGCCTTCTACCACCTCGTGGAGTAAGTTGTGACTGCAGGTCCTAGCTATTCTCTCAGACTGTGCAAAGACAGATAATGCCAAGTAACTACTAGTTGCATCAGAGCGTAGAGAAAAGCCCGTATACTAACGAACACTTCAGAACTTCTTAAGTATAAGTGCCAGTGGACAAATGTTTTCCCAGAAACCTATGTCTAGTGCTATCAAAGATTGGGGTGGCAAACCCCAAGTCCACAAAAACTTAATTCCACCTTATGCCTCTTTCATCTTCCACCAGACACTCCCTGTCCCTTTATCCCACCCTTTCCGGTTCTTTTTCATCCCTCCTTTATCTCGTAGTCACTGCTTTTCCATCTTTCTCTTTTACCCTTTTGTGTTTTTCTCTGTCTTGCTCTGGGTCTGATCAGGAAAAATCAGTACCCGTACCCAAACATGTGTGCAGGTGCCCCTTCCGCAATGACCAGCTCGAATTAAGCACTGGCCAGGCTCTCTCTAAGACTCTATGGCAATAGCTGCAGAATTTCTGAGACAGCTTTATGCAAAGATCCGACCCAGCTGTTGGCAGATAAATTACTGGGAACCAAGAAGCACTTAAAGTTGCCACAAAGTAGGACTATGTGAGACATAAGAATGTCTTGGAAAACCACAGGTTTCTATTGTGAAGAGGGTGCCACAGACGCTCCCACGTACGTGTGCAATGAACTTGTACATCCACAAGCCTTCTAGGAAGTGTATAAGATTAGAATTGTGTGAACCAACTGGTAATTTAATGCATTTGTTATCATTAACTCCCATATTTTCAGAGAAAAAAACTTGGCATGTTGTAGGCAAAAGAACACAGAGATCACAGCTCAACCGAACAGCATGTATCATTTTATCACCACAAGCTCATGCAATTGTTATATCAACACATTTGTCTTGCATAGGTGACGGCATATGTGCCTTCTGTCCCTGAATCCAAACATGATATACATTCAGCTCGGTTTTATTATTTGGTTTAGTTAAAAAGCATTACAGTACAATAAAACCGATTATACCTGGTGGTATCACTGGTGCAATGTTGGCGTTGTGACAGAATATAAAATTAAGTCATGGTGAAGAGTATTAACGCCTACCATCAATAACTTCAAAACATTGAAAAGGCATTAAGATATTGTAAACTAGAATATTATTGTCGAATATATGCCAAATGCATATGAATAACAATTACAATTTAGTAGCCTTAGAGCTTCTTAATGCACTTAAAACAGTGGCACCACATTTTTCTGATGAACCTTCCTAGACAGACAGTATAACGCATCTCAGCCTTTAACATATCCATAGGCTTCTAAATACGCACTGGCTTCATTGCCAGAGTGCCACCTGGTTAAAAGCCAAGTCTGATTTTTAACAGTATATACTACAAGTGCCTATCAGGGATAGTTACTAAGTAACTTTAAATCTCTCTTACTCTGATACAGCCTTTCAAGAGTATTTAATGTATACATAGTCAGTATTACACACAAGCAAGCTAGTCTGGGATTCCGCTTTAAGATTCAGTTCATCAACCACCATTGTCAGATCAGGAGCACTAAATACATTTGCAAATGGGCTTGTGTCAAACTTCTGTTCTAGCTTTGTTAGCTCTCTCTGCTTCAAGATGGCCAAGAATCAATTACTTAAAGCGATTGACGACTTTTGCTCATTATTTAATTGATAGAAAAACGTTTAGCCCAATAGCTCAGGAATTAATCCCCCTCAGGTCAAGTCTGGCAGCCTTGATTACCATGTATGATGGAAGGTCAAGGGACAGTTTCCTGGATTTTCCATCAAGAGGAGGGTTTCTCCACAGAACACTTGGAAACACTTTTTTACAAATAATGATAATGTCTTTAGAAGTAGCTTACTCAAATAACCACCAAACATGTCATTAAAAAGCTGGACATTGTTCATATCTCCAATTGCAAGCTAAGATGTATTTTTCTAATTTAGGGTATGCTGAAAGAGTACACCAAGATATTTATATGGTTAATCAGTCTTAAGCTATGTGAAGCAACTACTCCAATAAAAGGACCTTTCATTATTCCCAAATACCATTACCTGAGTCTTCTTATATGTATGGTAATCAAATATGGTATGTAATGAAGAATGTATGGTAATCAAGTTAGTCTTAAAGAAATCAATTAAAAATCCAATTGACATCGAATTCCAAACCATCTGGATCAAGCCATCAGCATGTATTAGAACATTGGAATGTTGGCAGCTCCATTGAAAACAATGGAGTGCTCCGGGATTTTACTGGCCGGTAAAAGCCCGCAGCGCCAACATTCCAATCTTCTTTGTTCACAGCAGCAGCTGTGAACAAAGCCTCACGGAGCCTGAGGGGACTTTAATCCCCTCCGGTTCAATGAAGCCTTTGTTTTATTTATGAGAACATTCTGCCCTCTAATGGCAGAATGTTCTAATAGCCTTAGAACCCGCCGTAGCGGGCTCTATCGGCTATTAAAGGCCCTCTCCCTTGTTAAAGGCCCTCGCCTTCGGCTCGGGCCTTTAACATGGGAGCGGGCCTTTAATAGCCGGTAGAGCCCGCTACGGCGGGTTCTAAGGCTATTTTAGTACATTGGAATGTTGGGGGCTCCATTGCAGACAATGGAGTGCTCCGGGCTTTTACTCGCTGGTAAAAGCCCGGAGCTTCAACATTTCAATGTTCTTTGTTCACAGCACCAGCACCAGCTGTGAACAAAGCTCAATGAGCCTGAGGGGATTTTAATCCCCTTGGGCTTCGTGAGGAATTTGTTTTATTTAATAGAACATTCTGCCCTCTAGTGGCAGAATGTTCTAATAGCCTTATAACTCGTCATAGCGGGCTATGCCGGCCATTAAAGGCCTTCTCCCTTGTTTAATATGGGAGCGGGCCTTTAATGGCCAGTAGAGCCTGTTACGGCGGGTTCTAAGGCTATATTAGAAAAATGGAATGTAGGGAGCTCCATTACAAACAATGGAGTGCTCCAGGCTTCAAATGGCTGGTAGAAGCACGGAGCCCAACAGTCCAATGTTGGTCACAGCTGTTGCTGTGAACAATGGCCTCAGGGAGCCCAAGGGGATTTTAATCCCCTTGGGCTCCCTGAGGCCTTTGTTTTATTTATTTGGACATTCTGCCCTCTACTGGCCAAATGTTCTAATAGCCATATAGCCCTCGTAGCTGGATTATACCGGATTTAAAGTCCCGCTCCTTTGCTAAAGCCTTCAGCTCAGGCCTTTAACGCTGGAGGGGGCCTCTAATGGCTGGTATAGCCCACTAAGGTAGGCTATAAGGCTATAATAGAACGTTCAAGTGATTGGGCTAAATCGTGGGTGGTAAGCAATAAAAAAGTGAAACGCTAGCGGGAGAGTGACAAGGAGCAAAGTAAACAATATTGGAGCCATGACACTTCCCTTGTACCCTTGCAGAGGAGAGCAATATGAATCAGATTTATTAATGACTTCCCTATACCTGTCTGTTCTAATTAGCAGCAAATTACATAAAAAAGGAGTAAAAACCAATAACCAATCTCTCTTGGAATAAGGTTCAACTGCTCAACAACTTCCTCCAAATATGTAAGCACACGTTTTGAAAAATCTTTAGATGTGTCTATCACAGTAATTAACCAACATGCAGCTAGCTAATTTCTATCACCCTTTGGCATTATTAGAAAACACAAAAGTCATAACAACCATCCACCAGTTGCTGCTATGAGGAGAAAAGTGGGGATATGTAGAGATGCCTAGTACTTTGGGCCTTTTTAACCATCAGATTGGAGATCCATTGAATCGGACCTAACTACCTTTAATCATTTTATAATCACAATCAAATTGGGTCTTATGATTTAACTAGGAAAAATCTGATCTGGTTGGAATTCATAATTACACACTCTTGATGGTGAGGGGCAGCATAAAGATCTGTCAAATGAGCCGACCTAACCTCTTGACCAATTCATGTCGGGCCCCCTAGTCACATGATGCCAGCCAGTAGCCACGAATTCCTAAAATTGAGAAGAATTGCCATCAGTAAGGACTGTTTCCATGAGTGGCCAGGTATTACACATGCCAAAACATTTCTCGTCAGGGAATGAGATTTTACATGTTATCAAAGGAACACTTTATTTCTTTTTTTAGCAGGAATCACAATCTTTGTCAGGGTGAGGCACAAGTGTTTATGCAGCACTTCAAACAGTAAAAGACTGAAAACACAGTGCAAGAAAAATCCCACATCAATTCAGAAAAACAGAATAACATTTTATAAATAAATCAAGACCAAAATGACAAAAATCCAATTAATAGAATCAGAGATATGTAATTTTAAAGATCTCAGTGAATATGACCCCAAAACAGATAAAGCACCATCCATGGATATCTGGTTGTGCTAGACCAGAACAAAGTCACAAGTTCATGCCGACCATGATGGAGAGCTACAAGGACCTACCAGAGCATACTGAGCAAGAGTACTGTAAATCCTGAATGGGGAGAGTTGTAGTGTCCTGCATCGAGGATGCATCACACAGCTTAGGGGATGTGAGATCTGGGTTGAAGATGCGTCAGGGAGTGTCAGTACTGAGGAGTTGCAAGGGTGTGATGTGAGGTCATGCATCATCGTTCAGGATGTCATCAACTAGGAGGGCTTCTGATGTGAAGCTCTGTGTTGAGGATGCGCTGAGCAGCAGCAGTACCAGCTGGGTCTGAACAAGTTGCAGGGCTTGCAATACAAGGTCCTGCATTGTTGTTGAGACTGCTGTCGACAAGAGGCTTGCACAACGGCCTATGTTAAGAATGCATTGAGCAGCAGCAGTTCCAATGTGGGCTGTGTTGTGAAGTCCTTTCACCTAGAAAGTCCACGCAGCAGAGGCAATGCGTTTGTTCTGCTCAGATTTGGTCTGCACAGCAGAGGAGATGCAGCAGTTCTGCTGAATCCACACATGGGCTGACTTTCAAGGGTCCAAGACTAGGGTGGCACCACTTGGCAGGACTCAGAGATGGCAGAGCCCAGGGGCTGGGTTCAGGGTTGTTAGAGCCTTCTGTCCTTGAGGCTCTAGTCACAAGGCTAGCAACTAGCCCTTAGGGTCATTTTGGAGTCCTGATCAACTCTCAACCCTCGTCACCCAGGCAAGGGTGCAGCTGACAGCAGATCAGCAGGGCAGAAGTCCTTCAGAGCAACAGTCCAACAGAGTAGAAGTCCTTTCCGCACCACAACAGTCCTTCTTCCTGGTAGAGCCCACAGGTACATAACTGTTCTGAAGCGTTGGGGTCTCAGACCCATTTATACCTGGTACTCACTTTGAACTGGAAAAAGCCTCTAGATGTTTCCACTCCCCTAAGGTGCCTGGCATCCCCATCCTGTCTGTCCTGGCCCCAGCTTGTCTGGGGTC
Source organism: Pleurodeles waltl (assembly GCF_031143425.1). NCBI lineage: Eukaryota > Metazoa > Chordata > Amphibia > Caudata > Salamandridae > Pleurodeles > Pleurodeles waltl. Next base: position 827,480,585 of record NC_090436.1, read on the forward strand.
ACAATAAACTAGTAGCAACCCGTTGTGAGAGTGCTCAGGCATAGCCGTTGTGATGTGCAAGTGTGGTAGGTATCAACTCCACCCCTTTGTTAACTCAGTGACCAACCTGCCAACACCCATCTTAGTGTTGTCTCACTGTCTGGGAGCAATACACAACTGCCAGTTACACCAAAACATATGACCCAGGATCAGGCTACAGTAACAAAATGGCTAGGACAAGAAAATGTCAACTTTCTAAAAGTGTAATTTTGAGAATTGTGATTGCAAATCTGAATTTACCATTAAAGAAAGCTTTTAATTACAATTCATTAGACACCAAACTTTATCTGTCTACCTGTTCCCAAACGGATGTTACAGCTTATTAAAGGTAGCAAGGTAACTCCAATGTTATCCTATGGGAGCGATAGGCCTTGCAGTAGTGAAAAATGATTTTTTGAGTTTTTCACTACTAGGACATATTAAATACACTGCATCTTGCCCATTGGGGTCTTCAGGGTGTACTATAGGGATGACTGTTACGTATTAAAAAAGGAAAGTTTAGGCGTAGCAAAAGGTTTATTTTGCCAGGATCAAATGGCAGTTTAAAACTGCACACACAGGCTTCAATGGCAGGCTTTAAGTCAGTGGCACAATCAGTGCTTCACCCCACTGGAGCATTTAATTTACAGGCCGTGGGCACTTGTAGTACAACTTTACTAGGGTCTTACAAGTAAATTGAAAATGCCAATTGGATGTAAGCCAATTCTAACATGTTTAAAGGACAGAGTGCAGGGACATTAGCAGTGGTAATGTGTGCACAGTCCTAAAGGCTAACCAAAATGAAGTCAGCAGAGCAGGAGGATTGAAGGCAAAGAAATTAGAGGACAACTGTGCCAAGGATACCAGGTCTAACAATGGCATTAGCAAAGATATTGCTGAAAAATGTAAAGAGTGGGGATATTCAGCACAAAAACAGAGCAATTGCATGTCTTGGAAGCACGTAACACGGGGTGACACAGGAATCTTCACTCAACTAACCATAAATGGATCTAACGTAAAACGTAGGAAACAATAAAGAACATTTTAACTAACTGTAATATTAGCATTTCCCAGAACCATGCATGTTAACATCGAAGAGACCACAAACACATCACTTTGCAGAGTAATTGGTTCCAGTTACATATCTCTGCCTTAGCAACACAACAGAAGCAATGCATTGCCTCATTCTAGAGCTATCATCCATTCCAGATGTAGCTACCCTATGGCACTGGACTTGCATATCTCCTCATTCTGTAGCAAATGTAGGCATTGGCTTGTGATACAATGAGCTGTAGGTCTTTACAAGATTCAGACCTTTCACTCTAAGTTGCACAGTGGTCAGTAGCAGATGAATGGTTCACTAAACATCTTACAAGCTATCTCTTATATTGTCACTAAAATAGCATGTGCAAGCAGCAGCATGACCAATGATTTGATGCATTTGTGTGGTGATATTACTAGTTGATATTGCTGGGAGTTGCATGGAACATCATGACATCGTGTGTTTATGATGTCATGGTGTTCCATGTCTCATCTGTGTCAGTTATGCTCTGTGCCCCTTTTACTATGGAAGCTGTTATCTTTGCACCTCATTAAATAATTATTTTGAATACATTTTGTGATTGTCTTTTGAAAAGTGATAACGAGGATTAAAAGAGAATAAGGAGAAATGGAAGCTGGGTGAACTTTCCTTACTCTGGAAACCAGCTCAGCGGACTTTAATGTTGCAGAACAGTGATCGTGAGTTCTTGGCTTTCCCTATCGACGAACAGTGTGTGACAATTAATTTGTTTATTACGGGGCACAGAGTTACCATATGAGCGCTTTCTTCAGTGACAGTATTTCACTTATATGCTTCAAACGCGCACCTTTTATCAAGCTGTTTGCCGTTTCCTTTGCGCGCTGTGTGAGCTTTCAAGCTGTTCCATTGCGGTCTGTGTACATGCGAAGCATAGCGTACACAGGGCGCATCATCATACAGGACTTCAAACTCACATAGAGCGCGTATGCAAGTCGTTTGTATTTAAAAGAAGAAGAAAGCGAAGGGTATAACCTCTTCGCTTACCGAGGTGGTGGCTTCCAGTGTTCACGTTGGTCTTCATTTCATATTCTTAACGGAAGTAGAGCAACAACATAGAAAACGGACTTTGGACTTTTCAATTTTAACTTGTAAAGTTCGGCCATCTTAGATAGGGTCAGTGATGCAATGACATAAAAAACTCACTTTTCAATTTTTCCTCGAGTTATTTATGCGAAAAACTGGAGTGTCTCTTAAAAAAGCAACAAATGGTGGCCCCTTCTAAAGGATATTCCCTAGCAGCACAGTCTGTGACTGTTACTGCTCCCCTAATCTAAGAAAGCACAGACAGTGTGGACTTGCTCATTGTCTCTCGTCAGCTTTACATTATCCCTTTTGTGACATGGTGGTTGTTTCTTTAGGCCGGATTTCAAAGCCTCACCGATACAGGTCTCCAGCACTTAAAAGCAGAAATTTCCCTTTGCCTCAAACACTAACACACAATCACTACAGTAACTGGTGTGTATTGTCCAAGGAATGAAAGAAGCTTTAATCCCCTTTTCTTTACAGGTTCTGTGACTTTTGGTGTAAAAAAAAAAAATCAATTAATATTTTTCTCTTCACTTCTTACAATGCAGAACGTATTACTTCCAGCACCTTTTCTACAAGATCCTGGGGTTCTCCCTCTTGAATGGAAACTATGGCTATGATCTTTTAAAGCATATTTAGGAGCCATTGACAGACATAAGTTCAGACCTGAAATGAAGAAAAGTTTGATGTATTACTATTTGGGAGTTGAAGGTCAGGACATCTTTGATCACCTACCAGTTATGAAATGGGTGAAGAAGAAGAGTTAGATGAATTTGATATGGCAATTGCCCAATTACAATTTTTTTTATCAAAACAAAGTATATTGTAGTACACAGATATAAATTCTTCACTAGGTCACAAAGTCCCAGTGAAAGCACTGATACGTTTATAACATCACTGAAAGTTCTGGCAGCTAAATGTGAATTTGAGAACTTCATATCTCAACTTATCAGAGATCAACTGGTTGCTAGATGTCATTCTAAAAGAATTCAAGAGAAGTTGTTAACATGTAAAGATCCTTCACTAGATAAAGCTATATATATAGCAAAAAGTATTGAATGCTCATTGAAAGATGCAAAACAATTAGAAGTGTCATCGTCTAATACAACAATCTCATAATTATTTTGAATACATCCTGTGATCGTCTTTTCATTTTGCTTGTTAACGGTGCTTTACGCTTGCATCATTTTAGAGCTAGAAATAGGTGGCAGTATTGGTTTTAAAGCTGGTGTGGTGGTATTTTATGGCTCATAGCCTCTTCAGTTTAACTTTTTCTGGCTTACAGTTGTGGTTAGTCATCCTTCAGAGCCGATTTGAAGACCTTATGTCTCTTCTACTATACATAAAGTTGTAAATCGTGAGAAAGTCTTTCAGTTGTATAATCAAACGCACTATGTATCTCATTTATGAAAACATGCTTATGCTTTAACTTGGTGTTTTTTTGCAGCTTCGTAGAAAAAATGAAAAGAGAATAACATGACAAATATGTTGTCAATTACTGGGACGTAAAGATGTCTGATTTCGCACAGGATGTCTGAGCTAGAAAGTTTGCAATCTGCAGTTTTGTGGGTGCCTTTGAATCATATAACTCTTTTGAAAAACTTCCAAAATAGGAGGGGAAATACGAAAATACATTACATCTGCTTTGTATATAATAGCTACTTTGTTGTACAGCACTCTACATGTATTCAGTGGTACACAATGATAGAGATCCCCAAAAACAGTCAACCTCATGGGTCAAAAAAAGAGTAAATATTTCGCATTATCTAAAATGACAACAGTGTACAAGCACTGTGTTTTCCGGCTCCACTGGGTCAGTGTGACTGCAACATATGGGAAGCTGCTTGACATAGCCACTGCAGATTACAGAGCGTAGCACAAGGAAGTTATCATCTTTCTGCAAAAAAGATGGGGTCAGTTGAGGAAGTGGCATGCAAATGCATAGCAAAATTTATTGCTGATGAAGGGGAAATCTCTAGTTGTTCACAGGGTGAAATTATACCATTATGATCTCATTGAATGTGTATTGAACTGAAGCATTTTATTTCTATGTATGGTTTACACCATATTATAGTAAGGATTTAAATACATTTTGCTATTGTGGTATGTAGTCTCCTTGATTATTGTCAGCAGATATTTTTCCTTTGCAAGCATCTAATCTGATGGTGACTCCACTATGGAAACGGTCTTTACGGTTCAAGTTTGTTTCTCTCAATTGTGTACAAATTGCCATTGGTAGACACAAATGATTTCACATCAAAATATGGTTATTAATTTAACAACATCCATAGTGCAGTACTCACAAACAATTTCAATACAACTTTAAGGATAATTTCCTGTGGTTTATGTTTATTCTGCTCTTGAACAGATGTTGTTGCTGGTTGCCACAGCAGCTGTCAGGGTCATTAATCTGCAGTGCGCCTTCCTATGTCTCTGTAAGACTCAAAGCCATAGAAAAAATCTAGATTTGTTTTGACTGAGAAACGTTTATATGTTTGTTATAAGTTGGACATATTTTTCTGAAATTGTGTTTACAAACTAAATTCTTTTTAGTGACCGCACACCTTTGCAATTGCTTCTTCTTCACGAGGAATATGGACACATATCTTTTTGCTTATGTGGTTCTCTCAGAATGGCCACCTTATCAGAATGATGTTCCTTGGTAGCACACACAACCTCCCAAGCAGAATTCACACTTCCCCAAAGACCAGCTCAGAGTCTTTTTGAAATACAAGTCTTGTGTGTTACTACTTCCTATTATGATGTTGTTTTTTATGATTTTTCAAGAAATGGGATGCATCCTTAAGTCTGCGCAAAAGGTACTGATGACGCAGAAAAGAAGGACTAACAAATATTCATATATCATATAATCAAAATCGTATAAGGTAGTGTGATTTTAGCAAAGAAAAATAATGTACGTGGGAAATTGTGCCCAAGGGGTAGTTTGCCATTATTATAAACGAGCTTAATAAATCATGAAGAATTGACAAATGTAGTAATCCGTCATAATTGCAAATGAATCCTATGATTTTCTTGTTGAAACTGTTTTATGCTTAGCTTAAATTTAGCAGAGGCTTTGGCCTAGTTGCCTGGTCTCAAATTTAACTGCTTGGTTTTCCCTTGTATTAACAAAGACATGTTATTTTACTTTAAGGTTGTATTTTTCCAGTAGAGATGACTAATACATTTATCTCAAGGTTTCGTGCTAGGCTAGTTTCATCCCTTTTAAAGCAAGGTCAGTTTCTGCAGGTGCGGACAATAAAAGCACTGATACCAAAATAATTGGCAAACTTTGTTGCAACTCATGTTCCAAGGCCCCAAGGACACCTTATGCATAAATGAGTACTAGGAGAAAGACACCATGCAGTACTGCCCATGCAGTAACGTTTGCCCCATTCTCCTTGCTGCCGCAAGGAGACTTGCCTTAACTCTGCCCCTTTGAAATCTGCCCCATGCTGACCGAACCGGTACCTGAAGGACGAAGGCTATTCCTTGAATGCTGATTGTATTTGGTAAATATGAAAGGATAATTGTATTATGCATTGTGTTGTCCTTCCTAGGTACCAACTGCTTATTTTGATAGGGCCCAAGCTAGAATTTTTCTAAATTTGTGTTGATTAAATTCGTTTTGCATGAAGCCCCACATGCCAATGCTAATTAGAGGCTAGTCGAGGTGTTCATCTGATGCACCATGCTAAATTGAAATCTTGTTATGCTGACGGATGTATGAAATTAGTCAAATTCAATTGCTTATACTAGTGATTTGCATTGCTATAACTGAATGCATTATAATCCAGATATTGCGTAGATTGCGTTTCTTCCGTCGCTATGGACAGCTAGTAATGTTCGTATACATATATCATTTGGTTTTGAGACTTATATACATTGTATTAGCTTTGTTAATATAGGGAAATAAACACATTAACTTTTAATAATCTGGTGTGGTTATTCATGACTGAAAGGTCATGGTGTGTCTAATCACTGAATCTCTGTTTTACTAAATTGTTGATTGATTATTAATTGATTGTTGGTTATTGATTATAATTAGCTATCGATGATTGATTTGAGTGATTCGACTATTCTTGGATGAGGAGAACCCAACTCGGTTAAAAGGTTCACCGACCTCCAGCGTGTCCAAGTGCAAGTAATTTATAAAGACTGGACGCGCTACCAGTACTTGTAAGCTGGAGAAATACTTGAATTCACCTAAGGAGCAGGCCCCAGTCCCAGCTGTCCTGCGCTGCTGTATCGCTCTTGCTCCTGTCTTTCTTTGCCTTTTCCCCATTTTGTGCATTTCCTCCTGTTTTTTGTATGCCTTCTCCTTGCTTTTCCCTCATTTTCACTGCTTTCTTTTTGATTTTCCCCTGTTTTTTGTGCGCCTTCTTCCCACTTTTACCTTATTCTCACTCCTTTCTCCTGTTTTTTGTATGCATTCTCCTTGCTTTTCCATTGTTCTCACTGATCTTTCCATGCTTTCTCCCCTGTTTTTCGAGTGCCTTCTTCTTGTTTTTCCCTCAATTTCACTGCTTTCTACTTGCTTTTCCCTAATTTTCACTGCTTTCTCTTTGCTTTCCCCCCGTTTCTTGTGTGTCTTTCCTTGCTTTTCCTTCATTTTCACTGCTTTCTCCAGGACCTGCATGCATCTGGATACCCTGTTGGGTTATTAGCCACCCTTTACAAATCCTGATTGACTGATTTAAGGTTGCAACACTTTTTTGGATTTTGGGAAGCAGGAGGCAATTTACACCGACATTCTTATTTAACTAGGTAGGTCCATCTAAATTCTGATTTCATTAGGGTTTTTAAGCCACTAATATTGGAAATAGTCATTATAAAGACAAAGTATTGCAATTCCTTTTCAGACCATTCTGTATGTTTTTAGCTATTTCCATTCTTGTAGTAAGTGTGCACATTCTGTAATGTATTTGTAACCAGGACATCCCCATACACAAGCTTGTTTTATGACAAAATTATTTAAAGTCACAAGCTCTCTACACACTAGTCATTCACAATCAACAGAGACAGTTAACCTCAAAGTTCTAGAGTCATCCATGCTACTCTTATTTACATTATCATCATTGTTTTGTTCACAGCAAACCAATAACAGAACAAACAGTGGCAGTAGCTATATCCAAAGATCATAATACCTAGGATCAATCTTCACGTACAATAAATGGGCAAGCAAAGAATGGAGCCTCACTGCAAACATAGTGGTGGAAGAACCTTTTATAATATTCTGGTTACTTGCGCAATTACACATTTTGGGCTAACTGAGTCACTTACAGTATTTTCCTACCACTGTATTCTGCTAAAACCTTAGATAACCAACTTTAACCTTCTGAAGACCTGTCCAATTTAGCAATACTGCTGAGGCCCCCTACCTCTTTACTTTGTCTTATTCAATTCATGTTTTTGTTTTGTGACTGATTTCATTAACTCTCTGCTCTTTCTGGGTCCCAGAAATGTATAAATTCCTATGTAAAATTGTCACACTCAGCTTGGCCAGTTATCTATTTAATGGAGATGCTCCCCAACACCCTCTCTTCTCTGAGTATCAAGAAGTCAATTAATCGTAGTGAAGCCGTTGGCTGCATTTGATTGGCAGAGCTCGTTCCAGAACTGAAGCTCTATTTTCAATCTCCTAGTAGAAGAGAAGGATGTATATCCCTGTTGCCTGTTCATACTGTTCCTAGATACTTGACCAAGCCCAACAACAGGGGTGTCATCAACTATCTATGGAACTGAATCACTCTCTTCAGTCTCTCACTGCAATGCATCTCTTTCCTCTGTGAGTGTAGATTGGACCTATGACTGTGGCCAGACCAGCCAACAGCATTGCAGCTGATGAGTGGTCAGTGACATCTGAGTTCTGCGTGGTCATTTACAGGCCAAGCAATGTCCGCTGGCTTCATATATAGTTAGGTTTGTCTGGGTTGGTAGGCGTGGCTCTGCCTAATTCCAGTCACCCGATACAAGTCAATTACACACTGGCTTCAGAGTGTGAACAAGGGATAATGAAGAATATCATATTAGCAAACAATGTTCCCCAGTCTTTATTAAACAGGAAAAATCCGGATAATAAAATGAATGCATATTATCTGGGAGAGTACTTCATGTAGAGTCTGAGGGCAATACAGCCCTTATGGTCTTAGTATGATGCTGCATGCATAGTCATGCGGAACTATAATTTGATGATAATGCTGTACAGACAATCCTGGGCTAATGTTGCTTGCACAGTGTGTGTGCAATAACGCGTGCACCTTCTCTGACCAATATTGCATGTAACAGATTAGGGCAGTAATGCATATACAGTCAGTGGCCAAGAATGCATATGCTTTTGGGGGTAATAATGTACATAATCTCAGAGGACAATACTGCAGGTAGATTCTGTTCAAGACAGTGTATTTAATCTGAAGTTAACGAAACGTGTATCATTGTGGGACCAATAAGGCATGATCAAATAGGGGATGAAATTGCATGTAATGTATATGGAATATAATGCATGTGCAGTCTAGAAACACACTTTATATACAAATGGGTTCATCCTGTGTGTACAGTCTAGGAACAGCACTTCATATGCAGTGTACATACACAGACTGGGCCAAATTAAAAAGGGAGTATTTGGCAATAACTGTTCGTACTGATTTGTTCCAGTGCTGCTCATATTATCTAATCTCACAGTAAAAATATCAGGGTCAGACATGCCACTAGGGCAATCCGGTAGTGCCAGAATGGCTGGTCTGACAGCTCAGTTTGTGGGCCTGTTTTATTGCTGGTTGGACAGTTTCTACTTTTATTTCTCCTTATTTTACCACAGACACTGCCTGCAGCAAGTACAAATTCACGTAGTCTTCCATACCTTGCAAAATACCTTTACAGTGTATCTTCAAAAGTTCAAAACTGCCCCGATTTGGAAATGTGGACCACCTTTAGCTATCTAATTCTGTCCCAGTCCTACCTTGAACACTACTGATAATTTTCTGAAGTCTGTTCTGCTCTAGTGGCAAGACCACTCATCATGTCTGTGGCAATTGTCACTCATTAGTGCTTTGCTCAAAAACCTGTATTGCTCAGGCCTATTACTCTCTATAGATATTGGATCATAAGTAATTTAGCTTGGGCAGACATTGCTGATCCAGGCCAAATTTTTCTGGATGACAGTTTTAAAAATGGCAGATGTTTTGCAGTGATGATGTAATATTTCAGGAACCATGATACCTATATACTTCAATTTGGTGGCAAAACATAGGTTTTGGGGGTCAGATATTCTTATAGAGGCAGAAAATAACTCCTCAGAGCAATCCTTCCGCCATTTTCTGAAATGGCAGCTTTAATAGAGTTAGAAGATATATATATAGAAATGAAACAAATAATGAATGTATACACCAATCAATGTTTATGATCTGAATATGAAAAAAGATAATGTTTATCACTTATTTGTTTCGGCAATCACTGTTGGTACATTTGCTTAATGTTGAACATTTGAGAAGAGTAGAATAGCTCAGGTTTTGCAAGTCCATGTACGTGTAAGGTCTGTGGGCAGAGGCTTTAGAAATGTCATATTTTTTAGCACCCCATCAATATCTTCCAACCCAATTCACACAGATCTTTCTCTATCTATGCGTGATCCAAAACGTTTACTCATCTTCTGATCAAGTAGAATGCTTTTATTATGCATTCACACACAGAATATTACGTCTGTGGAAGGTCGCTTAGCAGGACTGATCTCTTGAACTCGCGTACTGAAGATCGTGAGATGTGTGATAGTTAGAACTTGTTTTCCACCCATGCACAAGGTATTTCTTGGACGTCTTTAAAGTCACATTCTTCTTTTTCTGTCTCAGCAAATCCTTTTAAAAACTTCACAATTTCAGCAATTAAAGCTCCAAGCTTAGTTCCAGTTTTGCTCATAGTGTCATCACCGGTAAGAATATCTGCCTTGATAAGAACACTGGGCATTTCTGGGTCAGGTTTCTTGTACAGAATATGAAGCAGAATTAAGTGTATTTTCTTGTCTGTTCCATATCGTATCCATAACTCTGACAATTCTTAACTTTGAACATTGCAACAAATCAAAGAAGCACAATAATATAATCTGTGTCATTTGACCTTGCAATGATTTGATTAAAACCATTTCGAACAGCCCACTCAACATGTGGCACAACACAAAGGTCAGCTTTTTCCAATTTGCTGTTCAGTTCTTAAACAATATGGTTCATGTCTTTTGAATATATTTCTTCAGGCACCAATTTCTAATTGACAATCATTCAACTTGCAATAATTAGAAATTCAGTGTTCACTGAAGCATCAGCAATGTTTCTGTGAGTTAACATCCCCAAGTTCATTTTGTTCGATGTTGATGACCAGAATTAATTACGTTGCACAGGTGTAGGTGTCAAAGTTTTGATGCAGGCAAGATCAATTGTTTCACTTGTAAACATTTGTCTGATTCTCTCACATTCTTTGACAGATAGTTCAAGATAACTGTCAAAGACAACGTGAAGTTTATGCAAGGTGCACACTGACTTTGATATCTGTAGAACAGTCTGAACACCTCTCTGAGGTTTTGCATGGATGAAATCTTGACCATTCGCAATTGTGACGTATAGTCCACAACAACAGTAGTTTTCAATGAGGACACCTTTCCATATTGAAATTCTTCACGAGAAAGGTTTGTTCAAGCTCTTGTACAAATTTGTGCTTTACTGGTTTGGTTGCAGTATCTCCATCAAATAATGTGTTTATTTCAATAAATCTGCCCCTTTCATTTGCTATATCCATCTCTCTAAGTGCTTGTGAAAGATGTTTTTTTGTAACCTGTTTTGTAGTGACTTGTTGGACGAAACTCTTACTATGGCAATTAAAGTGTGGAAGTTTATCTTTATTGATTATGTCAAACAGCTTTTTCTCTTTCAATACAAATCTCTCCTGCTTCAGTTCTGTGTATAGTTTCGTTCCATGCTCCAGGACACCTAGCAGATGTGTCTTTATAACATTATCCAGATATTGTTTGGACACAAAGTTGTGTAGTCGCACAGGCTAAGTCATTTTAAAGGGGTTTCCTTGCTGCTGAATCAAATGAAGAAGGCTATCAACATGTTTATTGAGACGTTTTCCTCTCTTTCCCAAAAGTTTGTGATGAGGGAAAGTTTCATGATGGTCTGTTAATTTCAAATTTGTCATTTCTCTGAAAACATTGCAAATAGAAAGGACTTCATGATAAACCAGCTGCCATTGATCAACATATTCACTTTTGAAGGTCTGACCAACAGTTCCCGTGGAGCTTTTCTGTGGTCTCTAGATTGTCTGTTCCAGTTTCATATCAGCATTATACCTTCCCTCTCTGTCTTTCACCACAGCATTTCTTTGGATGAATTTTCTGTAGAGGTATGTTTTTTCTATCTCTAGTTTCTTCACTTTTTCCAAATACCAGGGCCCATATCTCAGGTAGTTTATGCAATCCAATTCACAAAACACAGTAATCAGTGACTCCACAGTCTTCACGTGTAGCTCCCAATCACATTACCGATCAGCATGTAACAAGGTTTCATTAGAGCTATTGTGTAAAACATATCCCCAGTACTTGCAAAGTTCTGATTTCTCTTTACATTCTTCACAAACTCTACAAACGTGGTTTTCGGGTTTTCTGATTTTGACTAAATGTATTGAACATTGCCTGACTTTGCTTGATATCTTTTGAATGACGTGCACCCTGTGCCTTGTTCAATTCTGAGATAAGGTATGCAAAACCTAATTTGACATTCTTGTTCAGAAAGCATTTCAACGCAATATTTCTAAAGCCTCAGATATGATGAGCCTACTTTGTAACAAACAAAAATAATGAGTTTTGCTCAATACTGACTGGACAGTTTTGCTTCCAAAGATTTCATCCTCAATAAGTGCATCGTTTATAACACATCCACTGAGATAACTTCCTGCACACTGCAACACAACTTTTGCCATGTGTTAAACACCCATCATTGGATAAAGATCATCAAATTATACTTGATTGCTTATAAAAGTGTCAGCTACAATACGGAAAAAACCTTCATCTCAGAAAATTGCCAGGATAGGATGGTCTTCAAGCTGAGCACACACATTTTGGACATTTTTTAGAGCTGTGTATACTTTTGCGTAGTTTTTGACTGAAGATGGTATTACTGGTAATAACCCAACCTTTTTCAATGGTACAGTTATCTGGGAGATCAGAGCAGGAATTCCAGCCACAGAGGAACTGGTTTTTGTTTATCCTTCGGTCCGCACCAAATAAGTAATATGATAAATTCAGTTAAATCAGCTGTGCAGATGGCAGGATCAGGTAGAAGAAGATTCATGTCCTCAACTTTGAAATTTTCTGGTTACTGGGACGTGTTGATGACTTGTAGTGATTTTGCACAAGTTGAGAAGGCAGTTAGGTTATAATTGTTGAGCATTGTCTGTTTATGCCTACAACTGACACAGCTTATTTCCCAGCAGCTACTTCACTGGTACCGTCTTGAAAAAGCACCATGGCAGTAACATGTGCTGGATATTCCAGACAAAGAAGAGATGTCTTCAAAACCAAAATTATTAAGAGCTGCAATTGTTAATCCTTTCCTGGTAAAGTGTCTTTGAAGTGTTGTGCTGCCGGAGTCACAAGATTTTACAGCATGAGCTGTTAACAAGTTCCTACTTCGTACTATGTCATTATAACTTGTTGATACACCAATCCTATTCATTTAAGTGATTAGCTCTCTACTTTTGCACTTGTGACAGATTTGGTGGGCAGGCATTATGTGTAGCTGAATTTTCTTTTTGCTCTGCGGTAATTCATAAAATAAGATTTAGAAATGACAGTTCATTTGCACAGCATAAGCCTGCCGGTTCATGGGATTGTCTTCGACGTCTTCGCTTACATCTTCAAAGCTATCATCAATGCTGTCGGCTTCTGTTCCGAACTCAAGAACTTTAGTTAGTAACAGTTTTGCTTTGATGATGTTAAACAATGATGTAAACAATGTTAGGACAATATCAGGCATTCTTGTTGACTTCCATGATTTGTGGAGCTCTGGGACATCACAAAATTTGTAATTAAGTCCAAAATCTAAATCTTTCAGGACTTTTATTAAAATGATTCCTGCTGATTTTATTGCATCCTGGGATCTTATTTTTGCAGCAACAACTTCAGGAGTCACATCAGCTGAGAACACCATAAGTGACTCATTATTTTTTGTTAGGCTAACAAAAACAAATTGTTTAATTATGCAATCGCACCAGAAAACTCTTAATTTCATTACTATGGATCAATAGTTTCATCAATATTGACCATTATTCCTCTGATCTTTCTGAGTGTGAACCCGTAGCCAGCACTCAAGAGTCGCTTTAAAACTTAATTTGCTTTTTCAAAGAGTGCAAACATAACTGAAGCCTGGCAGGTATGTTGTTGATGGGAGCTCATTGTACATTAATATTTTCGAATGTATGCACGCATACAGTTTGGGTGGGCATATAAATCCGCTGCAAATACAATCAACTCACTGTTTAGATCAGCTACCCAGCTGAAAACTTCACCTTGGAATAAACTAGCAGTAGAAAAAAACACGTTTCCCCCTTGAGACTCACATACTCTATATTTTGTTCTTTCATAAATCCCTTTGGCCCTTGCTCTGGCTAAACCACAGATAACACATTGAAGATCCTCTGCTTTCTGATCAGTTGTTGGAGGTGAGTGAGGGGTAGCCATCGATCTAAGTGGATGGGCATTGGGTTTGGTTGAAAAGAGTGCTCAATACATTTAACAAGTCTGTGCAGACGATAATCTACCTCTTTTAAATGCTGCTCCCCACAGATAAGTACCTTTGTACGCTTGCAATATTTATTTTGTGTTGGTTTTTGTTTGCCTTACGGTTTCCAATTTATTTAACCCAATTTGTGTTCTATGGCATTATTGGCTCTTTTCTCTTTTGTATTGAGAGCTCTGCTGGGCCCTCTACCAAAGCACGATACGGATCAGTAATCCACACTGGGCTGCCCGATGCCCGCAGGCCGCCAGAGGCCGTCCAACCAAAGCAGGGTACTGATTAGCACATGCTTACCTGCGCCTTGATCCCAGGGGGAGCGTAGAGTCTTGTAGGTCTGATGGCCTGAAAAGCATCTCCCATTTTTTCACTTGTGAATCGCCATAGGACTTGGGCTGCCTCTGTCATACTAGAGGAATGCTTTAGGGCAACGGTTATTCGACCCAACGCATGAGTTGGAGCACTATTTTTCTCTGGGCTTTGGCCTATTGTTTAAGATTTAATTCATGCAGCCGTACAGGGATATCATAACATCTCCGCATCTCCAGCTGATCATACAGTTACAGACTCCACATTGCCAGCTATCGGCAGTAGTAACAGTGTATTTTAGAAAAACAGACAAATCTTTTATCATACTTAATTCTACTTTCCTGCACTGATTTGAGGAATTCATAAGAAAAACACCCCCCTTTAATTTAAAATTTGATTAATACTGCCTGCATTTAGGTAATCCATAATTAAACATTTAAAAACTTTTCTAACATGACCGATAAAGAAGGACAGACCACTGAAATTAAATTGTTTCCGGGTAAAATTAATGAAAAACTGATCAAAAAATTGGTCCATCATGAGATGTGTTTTTGTGTTAAAGAGACGCTAGACCAAGTCATGTTTATGAGAGGTTCTGATGAAAATGAAGGGGTTCATGATCCCATTTTACCAGAAGAAATGACTCAGAGCAACAAAAGGGGTAAGAGGAAAAGAAATCAAAACATACTGGTGATATTGAAAGAGAGGATATAACCTATAAAAAAATGGGAGGTCAGAGCACATCAAGCAGAATGGAGTTTCTAAGCACCTCAAAGAGAATTGGAGGTCCAAGCACCTTGCAGAGTATGGGTGCCCTGCACGGCACAAAATGGAATAGAGTCCCTTGTTGCACATTGAATTCAGATGTTCCAAGCGACATCCAAATTTCTGGTGCGCATGATGAGGAATCTCTTAATGAAAACTCTCTAGACTAATATGTCTTAGATCTAGAAAATGGAGTGTTTGATCAGAACAAATTCTTTATGGAGGAAGACCTCTCAGCTTCCTCAAAGGATGTAATCAGAGATCCCTTAGGAGAAGAAATGTTTTCCCCCAAAAATATCAAGCACCCGAGAAGTGCAGAATAGTGTCCATAGGAACATGTTGCTAAATTCATTAAAAAGTGGATTTGTGAGAGAGCCAGGAACACCTTAAAGGCTGAATGCGCTCGACCTGTCATACATGATAAGATTTCCCTTACCCATAACCTAGATCCAGAACTGATAACCTTCTTTTTCAAACTGGGTACAGACCCGAGGAAAGGGCTTGAGAGATCATTCAAATCATGCCCTGACTGCCTCCTTGATGTGGTTTGGCCTCTGACAAGGATTATTGCCATGGTGGAGAAGGCTCACATCAATTAAATTCCATTGGATATAAATGTGCTCTGGGAATGGAGCCAAAGGGCTATGGTCCTGCTCAGAAACTCTAATGCTGGGCCCAATACTGAGAGGCGTAGAGTTGTACTATTGAAAATTAGTCCCAAACTCGGGGATCTTGGTGAGCAAGAACCTTCTGAAAACTCCAAAGGCCTTCTCTTCAGAGAGGATATGATTAAAAAGTTGAGTATGTTGCAACCTTTACTGCCCTTGACAAGGCACAGTTCAATATGCGCAAAGTCTTCAGCCCGAGTGCTTTTGGACTGGCTCCCAGAAGGGACTTCTGTCAGCCAGGGCTCATAAAGGTCCCCCTTCACGAACTACAGACAATCAACAGGCTTTGGCAGAGTCTATCAAGGCAGAACTTTCTCTTCCCAGAGTGGGCGAACCTTTGGTGGGAGAGGCAGAAAAGCACATGGACATTCCTTGTAAGGATATCAGGGTGAATACCACAATTTAACCTTCTTCCCTGAGAAGGATGGCAGGACAACACAAATTCTTTTGCCATATCTGGCAAACAATTAAACAAAAACCATGAGTTTTTGAAAGCATCCATGGGTACAAAATAGATTTCTGGGAAGAACCTTTCCAATCAAGTTTCTCCAAGAGAACTGAACGTAACCCCTACACAAGAGCTCATTGTAGAGGAAGAGATAATAACCTTGTTGCAAAAGGGAGCCATCCTACAGGTGCCTTTAGAAAACAGGTTGTTTGTAAGTAGTCAGTTGTTAGTGGAGAACAAGTACAAGGGGTGGAGCCCCTTGATAAATCTAACAGATCTGTAGGAAAGGGCCCCTTTTGGCATTGTTACCCTCCCACACACACAATTTTCTTGATATTGATGTTGACTTGACTGATCCTGCCAACCAGGCCCCAGCACCAGTGTTCTTTCCCAAAACTGTACCATTGTTTCCACAATTGGCACATCCCTGGCACACAGCTAAGTCTCTTGTAAAAGGTACTCATAGTACCAAGGGCTCTGTGATCAGTCAAGGTCCCCAAGGGCTGCAGCATGCATTATGCCACTCTA